>NC_044032.1:244096158-244717338 GCF_901765095.1 Microcaecilia unicolor | reverse complement strand
TGCCAGCTACAGCGGAAAATGACATAGAAAGCAATTAATACTGAAACGTGTTACTACTGAACATGTGGTAGTCATGGCAAAGTTTGTAAATATTACTGTGTATAATGCACAGTCAGTACTAACCATAGAAAAGCTTCTGACTTCGTTTAGAAAAAAATATATATAAATAAATGTATGTTGATATTGGTAAGAGCAAATAATGTTAAACTCCGTATATTATTAATTATATTAATAAAGATATGAAAGAAGGATGGAAGACCTCATGGGTAATAACTATAGTCAGATTTATTACGATTAGGAGAATCGAATGTGCTGTGTCACTAATTAATGCAATCGGCCGTGAAAAACGAACTTGTAGATCTTTGCCAGACTCTTCATAAATTCAATCACTTGGCCGGTGCCTCAGACCCAAAAGTATCAGGTCAGTTAAGGCAGTTGCGTTTTACTATTATTCCAGTCACAAACCGGGAAATAATAAAACAATACAAACTAACTCACTCACAAACTGTAAAATATAAACCTCACCTCTCCAGCATAACAATGCGCGCGGCACCTTGGAACTCTTTTTATTCATTTTAGAACAATATTTTATATTTTCACTTTTGGTTTCCATTCAAGGATCAGACAATTCAAACCAGCATAAAAAAAATGATGATCAGATAGGCAAAGCATTAAGATCTTTCCGCATCCCTTTTAATTGGCTAGGAAAACCAGAAAGGTGGAGCTTTTAATTTACTAAAGAGGGAAAAGAGCAGGTCGTTTGAAGATTATTTCTTCCTCAGACTGTAAACAATAAAGAAAAAACACCAGAGGAAGCCTATAAAGTTTGATTCTCTCCTTCTCCCTGTTAAAACACACCAAGTGAGAGACCCCTTGCACTTATTTCTCTCTCATCAGGTCAATAAGGGGCCACTTTCATTTACAGCAAAAAGAGAGCTCGCGATTGGGCAGCAACTGAATAGTGGGGATAGTGTCAAAGAAGGGACTGGGCTGTCATTATGAAATCTCAGTTGTGTTATTAATAACACTGATGGCCAGATAAGAGAAGACCTCATCGGAGATAGGGAAAATGAATGATGAAGGACTTTTCCTCTGTTAGCGGTTTTTTCATTCATTGTATAAACATAAATAATAATAATAATTATTAATAATAATCAACCCAGTCCGTTTCACACCAAGAACTAAGACCTTCATTAACGCCAGATGTTGGTCACCACTTATCGGGAAAGAGGTGGCCCCTCAGTCCCTCTTCCTCTTCCCCTAAGGTCCCCGGACCAGGTAGCACCGCGCCCAGGCAGAGCACAAGGCAAGGAAAGGGGGGCAGCACGGGGCGCACTCTGAGCTCCATTGCCCGGCTAGGGCAGCAGGTCCCCTGCTCCTCTCCAGCGCGCGGGACAACCCCGAAGGAATTACACCAGCACAAGGCAAGCACAGAGGAATAATCCGCACAAGCCCCCCTCCCTTCTCCTTCCAAGCTTCCCTCAGCAATAGCGGCAGGACGCAGCAGCGGGAAGGTAGATACAGAGACGGGGTGTAAACTTGAGAGAAGATGGTGAAGAAGAAGTGGGGAAGTCCTAGCGAGTTGGAGAGATGCTGCTCCAGCCGGGAAGATGGAGGAGGTGACAGCAGCGGTGGTGGCGGCGGGCAGTGGTACTGGAAGAAGGAGGACAAGTCGGGGAAGATTTGCCGAGTCTTGGAAGAGGTTAAGTTCAAGGCAAGGATCAACCAAGCGATCCGGACTCCCTTCCCAGCAACCTCCGGTAAGACACAGCGACTCCCTTTCCTCCTTTCACGCCGGCTCCCTTGGCCAGGCTGGAGACCTGTCCATGGTGCTGAACTTGTTTCCTGCTGCTGCGCCGGGCGACCTATAGCTCCAACGCTCAGGTGCCTCTTTGAGCTTTCCGTGTACCATTGTCATAGATCCAATAGGTGTGGCGGCTAGATTGATGAGTTGAAAGACGATGTAAATGTTTAACTCAGGGCTCAGTGCATTTGATTTATAGTTATATTGATCCACTTAATCGTTATTGCATATACGTTTTAGGGTGTGTTTTGTAACGACTATAGGTGTTTGAGAAATACCTGCCTGTTAGTAGCTTTCTAAGACTACATGGCTGCTCGCAAATGTCTGCAAGCATTATTTTGCAAATGCATTCAAAAGCCTAGAATACAAAGGTTGTGGTAGAGCTACCTCTAATTCTATATTAGATAAGATGTTGAAATTAATTTCCCCGAGGGCGTACTGCGACTCAGCTCCTCATTAGAGTAACAAAGCAAGCCGAATGGAATTAATATTGGCAGCCAATAAAATAATAGATAATGCTTCAATCGCTTCTACGTTTTCATTATTTAAATGACCAGATGCCTCTAACCAGCTGATGGAAGAAAAAAAACTGTTGCGTGTTAGAAATTCATACTGTGCGTTGGGACTGAAACATCCTGTGCATGTTGGTGCCTGTTGGTATGCTGGCTTTTAAATCAGATTTCATCCTAACAATAGCATATGGACTTGTTGCTTCTCTTTGCTCATTTGATCAAAGCTTACAGTAGCAAAGCTGGAATCGTCACAATATGGGTCATAGGTAGCTAATGCAATAACATGCGGTTTCTCAGATTCTGACCACCACACCTGATTGGTATTTGCCAAACTTTCCATTTTTAACTGTGAGTAGATTGCATCATATCAGTCACAGCGAAACCCAGCTACTGAATGAAATTTCTCTGTGGAAAACCATATTTTCACTTCCACAAAAGTTTTCCACTAAAGATTCAACATTGTGTATTAGATATATAACCGTTTTATTAAACTTTGCATTATATAAGACCTGAAATTAGATGCTCGGAAGGCTAATTAATTAGTGCTTCAACGGGACCAATAAGAATATCAAATCATAAAGTTACTATATTCACTGTATATTGAATTCCTATGAATATAGAGATGTGTCCTGTGAGGTCCAGTCAGAAGTACTGTTTTCAGATTAGAATATTTGAAATGTTGGTTTTGTATTCTAGGCTAGTTTGATAGATGACAAGTTTCTTTTTAAATATTATCAACTTTGGTTCATAGGCAAAATATCAGATATGGCTTAATATTTCATCAGAAGAGTTTGGATGACCAAACTATTTTAAAATTACAATTGATACTTAGTGTGTGGATTGTTGCTATAGTTTCATTTACTGCACTATGTTAGAAAGGCTCTCATGTAATGGTGAAAGTATGAAACCTTTATAAAAGAGACACACTAGGTGCAACTCAGAAGCACTTTCTGTATCTTCTCTGTTCATGGTGATTGCTTCCTCATTGTCTGGATTTTCCTGTGGTAAGTCCAGTTGACAGCCACAATAAAATTAGTTGCAGTTATTAAATACTCAAAATTATTTGACTGGCCATTCAAAAAGCATGTATTCATATAGTGGCAGCCTCTATGTGGATGATTGTATAAAATGGGCACTAACTTTTATGCATGCATTATAGGGGAGATTCTGTATATGGTGCCTGGAAAATCTGCATGGAAAACATTTCTGCCTAAGCGTATTCTTTAATATTTTCATGTGGTTTATAGCATACACTTATTGACATCTATGCAACTGTATTTAGTCATGAAGAATTACAGCAAGTAAAACCTGTTGTAAATACTGGCATGTAAATTAGGCATAGAGCAGGTGTATTCTATAACTATGCGCATAATGTTTCAGAATGCCCGTGACCCGCCCATTCCACACCCATGGCCATGCCCCCTTTTTATAAATGCACATTACAATTGACATGGACTAGGTTTTAGAACATCTTAGCGAGTTGTGGTGTGGTAAATTCTAATTAAAGCCAATTAAGTGCTGATAATTGCTTATAAAACATCCAATTAACAGCACTAATTGGCTTGATATCCATTTAGGTTATGCGCATTGTTATAGGATATGCTTGGATTCCTGCATAGGTATCTAGGCGTGATATATAGAATCCAGGGATGCATGCAGAAATATTTAGAATTCCAGCTTGCACATGTGTATGTGTACATATACATGTATTCATGACAATTTTTGACCAGAGTACTATTCTGCAAATATGAATGTATTGTGCATAATGCATATTTGCAAGGTGGCATGCATATGGGCAGCACTTGGGTGGGGCATGGGTGGGTCTTACATGTGTACCTTATAGATTACTACCTATCTGTGGGCATTTAGGTGCCCACAGCTGTAACAACTTTATGTCTGGTATAGATGGTCACATCTAAATATTGTGTATGTATCTACCCTGTTATGCTAATACTCTATAATGTAAAGTAGACACCATTCAGGCATACTCCAAATACCTATTTATATGTGCCCTATTATACAACATTTATGTAAATGCTCTGTGAATTTTCAGGGGCACTATCAACCACTTCAGCACTATCTGAATAGTGCTATGGCAGAGGAAAGATGAAGCATGGGCATTCTGCCTAAATAGATGAATAGTCAGTGACAGTAAGCTACTATCTCAGTGATTTTCAACTGGTGTGCTGCGGCTGCTCCCCAGGTGTGCCATTGGCAGGGGTGAACATTTGGGCACTGAGTACTGTCTGAGGACCTGAGCACCAGGGGACCCAGTGCCTCCCTCTTTGATACCCAACATTTCTCCCTCTATCCTCCCTCTCCCCTGCTCCACTTTACCTTATACTGTGTCTTCCAAGGAGGTTCCCTGGCAGTGGCAGTAATTCACAGCCCCTGCTGGCAGCCTGCTGGGAGAATATCTTCTGCTGTAACCTGCCCCCTTCTAATGCAACTTCCTGTTTATGTGAGGGCAGAGGAGGTGGAGAGAAAGAGAGAGAAGAGAAGTTCCATCTGGGGGTGGAGGAGGAAAGGAAGAAAGAGAAAAATGCTGGAACCACAAGGAGGGGAAGGGAAGGGAGGGAATAAAAACAAAAAACATGACCCATGGAGGGGGAGGGAAAAAAAAGAAAAATACTGGACCTGGGGAGTGAAGGGGAGTTAGGAAAGAAGATAGAAAAGCCATGGACGGTTGGTGGTGGGGGAGAAGTGATGGACTCAAGAATGTGGTAAGAAATGATGGATCCAAGGGGTGGAGGGAAAGAAAGAGAAATGACGGACCTGAATGTGGAGGGAGGGAAGAGAGAGAGAGGAAGAGATGTTGGGCTACAGGGGCATGAGAGAGGGAGGGAAGAGAATAGAAAAGATGTTGGGTCTCAGGTGCAGGGAGGGAGGGAGAGAAGAGCAGATGTTGGGCCACAGGGGCAGGGATGAAGGAAGAGAGTGATTGGGCCACAGAGGCAGGGAGGGGGGGGGAAGAGAGAGGAAGAGATGTTGGGTCACAAGGGGAGGGAGAGAGGGAGGGAAAAGAGAGGAAGAGATGTTGGGCCGCAGGGGCAGGGAGGGACAGAGGGTAGGAAGAGGTCATGGGGGTTGTCAAGGAGGAAATGAGAGGAGGATAATATGTACAGAAGGATAAAATGGCGGTAATGGGGATTAGAGGAAAGATAGAAGAGATTAGGAGGCAGGGGAAGGAATGAGATGGGGACGGAGAGCTAAGGGGTGAGAGAAGGTGATAGAAAGTTGATAGGCAATTGAAAAGTAAAAACAAGTAGATGAAGGATTGTGGGGTGAAAAAGCAGTTGAGATCTGAGTTGACAGGCAGAAAAAAGAGAAAAAAGAGCTAAAACAGAAAGATCAATATGTCAGAGACAGATGTAAGAAGGGAATTGAACAAGACAGGAGGAGAGAAGAGAAATGAGAAATGGACAGCATCCCCTGGAAAGAGCAGAAAACAGATAGGAAAGCAAAAAAAGAAAAATTAGGATCAACATGATGGGAAAAATGTCCAGACAAGAAAGGGAGAAAAAAGTGTTTTATTTTGAGCTTATTAACTGTTAGTGTATGAAATGTACTTTGTGGATGTCATTGTATTATGTCTAGTGCTCACTAAAACCAGGATATGGTGCTACTATCTACATAGTTTTTCAAATTTAAATGTGAAAAGAGTGCCCTCAGAGATATTCACTCTCATTTAGCAGTTAATAATAACCTCTGACGGGTGTTATAGTACTTCGTTGATCGGGCTACTCTTTATTTAACACCATCCTATATAATAATTCTCACCTCTAACAAAAACATTTTATACTGCTTATCCCAGAAATAGTGGATTTTCCCCAAGTCCATTTAATAATGGTCTATGGACTTTTCCTTTAGGAAGCCGTCCAAACGTTTTTAAAACTCCGCTAAGCTAACTGCCTTTACCACATTCTCTGGTAACGAATTCCAGAGTTTAATTACATGTTGAGTGAAGAAACATTTTCTCCAGTTCGTTTTAAATTTACTACATTGTAGCTTCATCGCATGCCCCCTAGTCCTAGTATTTTTGGAAAGCGTAAACAGACACTTCACATCTACCCATTCAACTCTACTCATTATTTTATAGACCTCTATCATATCTCCCCTCAGCCACCTTTTCTCCAAGCTGAAGAGCCCTAGCCGCTTTAGCCTTTCCTCATAGGGAAGTCGTCCCATCCCCTTTATCATTTTTGTCGCCCTTCTCTGCACCATGCTCTGTGCTACTCATATAATTCATGTGCTCAAAAAATAAACTTAAACCAATGATGGCCAGCTCTACTCTTATCATGCAAAATGCCAAAAAGACTTATCTTTGGAGCCCCGCGTCCTCGATATCCGGACACCCAGGGCTCATGAGGTGTTCTTGCTGAAACAATCAATCAAGGACTGCTCTCCCCTGAAACCATACAAGGCAATACATTTCTGTTTTTATTTCTCCCATGTTGTGGTGCATGCCTAGTTTGACTTCTTAGCGGTTTCCAGTTCAACGTTTGTCTTTATATCTCTATTTCTAATTTGTGATCCCATTCTGTATTTGATGAGATCCTGTCTGTCTTTTGCATGTGACTGAGGTAGGGTATTCTGTGGCCATATAGCTTCTGAGTAGAGATCTGTATCTGTCCCACTAGTTCTGTTTTACCAGTAGGAGGAGGAGATGTATTGGTGTTTTTGGGCCCAGTATAATATTTATAGTGCTGCCTATTCATATGTAGGTTTCTTGCTATTTGAATCATAGGAATTAGTGCCACTGTTGTATGGCACAGTTGTACATGAACGTTAGGGTTTTTTTCAGGTTTTATATTTCACAGTGTACTTAGTAGTGTAGAATTTTATTTTGCTAGACCTCAGATGACATGAAAATCAGAATATTTTTTTGAACGATGCCTTGCATGTTTTTGAATGCATGCTATTTGTGGCTAATTTCAGTATCTTTGAAGTGTATTGTTGGCCTTTTGCTAACTTGTGTCTTCAATAAAATTATTCAATTATAAAGATAACACATTGATTAACAATGTAATTATTGAAATTTAAACATAATCTTGATACTCATTTGTTAAGTGATAAAATACGTATCTTAAAAACTGATGGTGTGCCGTGAGATTAAAAAAAAGGTTGAAAATCACTGTATTATCTGTATAGCTATGAGTTTTAGTTTAGGACAGCTGAATATCACTGCTATCCATCGAACCAGTGGTTGTCACTGCTGTCCAAGTATTTTCAGTGTCACTCATTATTCAGATGGGGGCATTGAATATACATAACTGAGGTCAATTTTCAAATAGCCAGATATTTAAGTGCTGCTTCAGTTTCATTTGCAGTGGAGGGGCACATATAAAACTAGATACACACTCTAGTGCATGCCTTATTTTATAAGCATGGGCATATGGATGAAAAAAAGAGAATTCCAGAACAGAGCCTACTATGGTCTAGATTCTATATATCACGCCTAAAAATTCAGCGCAGAGATGAAATTCGCCTAAGCACATTCTACACAGTATGCCTTAATTTAGGCATACTTTATAGAATAAGCCTAAATTTCTGCGTAGTATATAGAATATGCTGAGTGGCCATGACAGTGCGTAACTCTAGGCTTGGCCATTTACCACACGCAAAACTTGGTGTAAATACTGGTGACTGATTTAGGCGCAGAGCAGGTATATTCTATATCTCTGTGCGTAGTTTTCTGGATCACCCATGACCCGCCTATTCCACGCCCATAATCACACCCCCTTTTCAGCAGCACACATTAGAATTTATGTGCACCGCTTTGCAGAATATGCTTAGTGGGTAGTGTGTGTAGATTCTAATGAATGCCAATTAGTGATGATAATTGCTTGTAAACATCCAATTATCAGCGCTGATTAGCTTGTTAACTAAGAGGCCCAGTTACTAAGGCACATTAGCATTTTTAGCATGCCTACAATTAGTGCATGCGTTAACCATGTAGGCGCCCATAGGGATATTGTAGGCGAGTACAACGTTAATGCTCGTACATGGTTAACGTGTGTTAAAAACACTAACATGCCTATAACATGGCTTAGTAAACAGGTCCCTAATTAAGTTATATGCATTGTTATGGAATGCACTTCAATTTCCGCGTGGAAATCTCAGCATGATATATAGAATCCCAGGGTATATGCCTACTCTAGATGTAGAGGTACAGACCTTGAGCACCTATACATCTTGGGTATATATTTAGGCTGGATGTGCCAAAACCAGGTACTGTATAACCTGGAATGTGTGGCCAAATATTTGTACCTCTATGTCTAGAGTAGTGTAAAGGGGTGATAGAGTGAAGCTGGGGCCGATTTCTCCCTCGTTGAGACCCGTTTCTGATCTGGTTCAGGTCCCAGTGCTGTGGGGATTTGAAGCACAGCAGGCATGACCAAGTGCACAGCTGTGAGTGAGCAGGAGCATTGGCAGGCTGGCAGGAAAATGGCTGTCTTTGGGCCTGCTCTGCCGTAGCTCCCACACATGTGCAGTGGATTCGGTGCATGCACGATGAGGGCTTTGGGAGCTCCGATGGGCCTCAAGTGAAGCTGGAGCATTGATTTTTAGGCTTCCCATCCGGCTTCTGTGGGTATTCATGGTTGAACGACAGTAGTG
The DNA here is from genome assembly GCF_901765095.1 of Microcaecilia unicolor. Classification (NCBI taxonomy): domain Eukaryota; kingdom Metazoa; phylum Chordata; class Amphibia; order Gymnophiona; family Siphonopidae; genus Microcaecilia; species Microcaecilia unicolor. The sequence goes on along the minus strand of NC_044032.1, from coordinate 244,708,404 downwards.
AGGAGGGTCTTCCCGGAGGTCGTCTGATGGTGGGAGTGGCCTGGAAGACCTCTGGGGAACAAGGTAAGAGGTCTCCTGACCTTGGTTTAATTTAATTTAATTTTATTTGAGGCCTGTTTTTGTGGGGGGTTTTCGGGCTTCTTAGAATCATTTAAAATTTTTTCTTTATATGGTCTTGAGTTCCTCTTTAAGGTGGGCTTAGGTGGCTAGAACTTTTGGAAAATATTTTAAATGGTTACTGTTGCTGTATTAGGTGCAGAGCACATAATGCCACTTGGGCAGTGGATATTTGAGATCCGACAATTGCTCCCATAACTATACAACCTAATTTAACCTTTGTTGAAAGTTTGAAGAAATGTAATTGGATTTAGGGTTACTTTTTGGTGAAATTGTGTAATGTGGTAACTGAAAGTGGTTTTTAACATTTAAAACATGGACTAGAATGTGCTCAACATGGCATGGGTGGCTCTATGATTTTTATTGACTTTTTGTGTACTGTTAAAATCAATGTGAAAAAATGAATTTAAAGATGGAGATTTCCACCAGGTTCCAAAAGTTTTTTAAAAAACTTGTGTCTGATTGGATTGCACTTGTGTCTGATTGGATCCGAAGGATCAGGTGACCCTAGCCAAAGAGCTCCATTGCCTGGGCGATGGCAGTTGAAACTGTTGTCAGTGGAGCCCTGCACTTCAGAGTGGGTGGAAGTAGCACTGTGATATGAGAGAGAGTGTTACAAGGGCTAAAGTGTGAAAAAATATTTAAAGTAATGAAGGGCTATAATTGAAACAAAGCTGGTGTCAGTTCCTTCCAAGAGAGCTGTTAGCTGATTTTTAACTTGCTTTACATTTTTGGAGGCTCTGTTTTAAACTGGCACACACTAGTGTGACAGACAGGGGGGAAAATCACTGGTGCAGGAACATGGTTTGTCTCAAGTGAGAAGTGTGCTGGTGGTCAGGGTGGACTTAGATGGCCTGTTCCCAAGTGACCTGTACCAGAGTGATGGTCTGATTGAATCGCTGCTGAGAGATAAATGTTGAAGTCACTAGTAGTGCAGGAATGTGCTTTGCCTGAAGTGAGAATTAAGGAATCAATGAGCACTTGTGCTGGAGGTGTGGGCCAAGTTTCCATAACAGCTGGACTCCAATAGAATAGGCACACAGTAAGGAATAGGAAACCCAGTAGGGAAAATAAATTTTACTTTTAATTAGTAGCCCTCAATAACCCATACCCAGAAAGTTCAAGCCTGCTGCTAGGTGAAGGAATGAAGGTTTTTCCTCCTTCTGAGTTCCATGTAAAGACAGGTGTCAAACCTTCAAGGAACACAGTTAACAGCACACTGCTGAACTGGACCCCCATGCAAGTAAGACCAAAGCCCAGCCAAGAGAGAACTCTAGTGTAGCGTGACTACAGTAACACGCTAAAGGAGAATAAAACACCATTTTTTTTTTTGGGGGGGGGGGGGGGGCTTGATTAGCAATGGAGAGGAGTTCATACACTTACCTGGAGAAGAAAACTGTAGTTCTGGTTTGTCTTGGTTGGTGAAACCTCAAAAACAAAATATTACCACAAAGGATCAGTCCTTGGAGGGAAATTTAGGTAATATAAAAGTAAGAACCAAAATCTAAATGGTTAACTTAAAGAAGAGGATACTTACCTGATAATATTCTGGGTATCACTTGTTTTCACTGAACTGGAGTTTAATTCTGGTGTACACACTTCAAAGGAGAAGATTAATTGAAACTGATGAAGCAAAAGTTATTTAAGATAATACTACATCTGTTGTTGTGCAGCCATTTTATACTTTACAACCACAGCACTTTGCCTTTGGTTGCGCACTTTAAACAACTTCCACACTTTACTTTGTTTTAATACAGCGGTATGTTTTAATATCTGTTTTTAACATTTTAAAATTGTTCTATTTATTGAAATATCTTTGTGCAATAAAATATTTCAAATGTCTACACTATTGACTTTTTCTTGTGAATTCCCCACGTGGTGTTAAAGCGAAACCCGAAGGACGTGCCACAAATCTATTTCAAAAAGTTGTAATATTTCACACCACTAGGGTGTCTACAGTAGTGACATGAGTCTTGGTGTAGAGTAGGCACATATTTTTAGTAGCATGCGCTACATGTGCACCACTGAAAATTTGCCTAAACTAGACGTATACACTGACCATATTAGTAGACATCACAGGATGTCCCATTCGAGTATATTTAAATGCTACAGCTGAAGTTAATAAAATGCTAACCAATGCATCTGAATAGCTTGCTTCTTTACTATGCAGTCTATACCCCTCTTTTATAATTTTCATTATAATATACCTTTATATTTTTCATTTAAATATTTATATACCTGGAAATTATTCTAAGGATGGTAGGCTGGATTGCACTAGATCAGAATCGCTATCACTGGAGTCAGGACAACTTGGGCCCAGAAGCCACTCCCATATTTTGTAACTGATTGATGTGTATATATATTTTTTTTCTGTAGCTGTATGTGTAAAGAAAGAGGCAGAAATACTGATACTCATTAGAAGATAGATTGAAAGCACTAAATGACCACATTCTGATTTGACAGACATTTAACTAGTAGTGTAAAGCTTCTGGAATCTAGTTGCTGCTTGGATGTTGTCCACATTCCATTTTTTTAATTATATAGAGTTATGCAATGTTTTGAGAATTCTACTAGCACAAATACCTTAATTTAAGCTGTATGGTTTGTGAGACTAACAGCAACAGCAAGTCATATACTGTTAAGCAAATCAAGAGCTGCTAGTTTACACGTAAGTGCACTGGACATGAGAATTGTTTACAGCTATGTTGAACATTAAGCTCAGTCTGAGTTAGACTAAACCCATAAAATTAAATTGTTGTTACAAAACACATTCAGAGGTGTATGTACTAGCCATTATTAAATCTGGCTTGGCAATGTGAGTTATGCCATTTTTAATGTGGAGATTGCATTGGACTTTGTTACCTGATGTATTGATTAATGATATGCAGAATACAGCAGTGTTACCACCATAAGTGAAAAAAAGTACAGGCACAGAAATGCAGACCACTCTCTGCATATGACGTTTCCTCATGCTAACCATCCCAAAGTGAATGTGCTAGTTACTTTATTTTATTTGAGGACACACCTCCCCAAAACAGTTCAAAAGCAAGTTACAATTCAAAGAAAAAGTAATACACATCAGATATACAAAATATAAAAATGAAACAACAAAATATACACAAGACTAATAAAAAAACCATACATTACACAAAATCAGTATAAACTGTATTCTCTTTTTTTGGAACAAGGCAGAGAGACAGGGCAGGCTCCTGCTCTTTCCTTCTTCTTGTTCAGACCTCCCCAGAGCTCTATAGCAGGCTGCTTTTCCTTTAACTCCTGTAAACAACTCCCTTGAGCACTTCTTCATCAGATTGCCTGGACACTATTCCCTTGTTTCTGGGGAAGAGACAGGGCTCACCACCTGTCACTTATCTTCTCTCAGACTCCTGAAACTTAATGTGGATACTCACTGACCATTGGCTGAACTTTATCTTGCACTACTAGTCACTTCTGTGTTGGTGCATCTTAAAGAATAGTTTAGGCCTCCCTACTCTTACTCTGTTATGACACATTTCATATGCTGAAACACAGGCACTATAGTAATGGAAGATAAGCAGGGCCAGTACAACATGGTTAGCAAGATGAGTTTGGAAGAGGGCACCAGCATTTTTTTTGGGGGGGGGGGGGGGGAATCATATTTATCTTACTGTGGTGGCAACAGGCCTGCACTCAAGCCTCAAGCCCTGCCATCTCCTGCCCTTCCAACAGGAAGTTGTTGGAGAGGGCAGGAATTAGCAGCACTTGAGTGTGGGCCTTTACAGGAAGGCCCCATGACATGTTTTTTTCTTCTGGCCCAGGTGGAGGTAATATGATAGATAATGTGCAGGTGACAAGCCCAGAAAAGGTGAGGGGTAAAGAAGGAGTGATGAGATGCTGGATATAGCACATAGACAGGGGTGGGAGGTCAGAATATATCTAATTTAAATGATGCAGGGTGCACCCAAAACCCTAGCTTTATTTCTCAAGCTAAGGGTCTGCCTACAATTAATTGCAGATGACACAGTAGTCCTGGTGGGACAGAAATGGGCAGGCTACACGAATAATGTACCTAGCATGTCTCACCAAAAAACCCAAAAAGGCACACAACTGCTTACAAAACAGTAGATAAAAAACAACAAAGCAGTGGAATCAAATGCATTTATTTGGAATAATACCCAACGTGGCCACGTTTCGCCCTCAGGCTGCGTCAGGGGTACAAACTATCAAACGTGTGTGTAAGTATATCATATACACTAGTAGTGAGATGAGAACAGTTATTCCAAAAATCTAGTTCCACTTTTCTGCTACTTCCCACTAGATTTTTGGAATAACTGTTCTCATCTCACTACTAGTGTATATGATATGCTTTTTAACATATTTATTAAAAAAAATCTGTAAATGAGATTGACTAATGAGGTGATCAAATTTGCAAATGACACAAAACTTTTCAAAGTTTTTAAATTGCATGTGAACTATGAGAAATTGCAGGAGGACCTTGGAAGACTGCAAGACTGAGCATACAAATGGCAGGTGAAACTTACACCCTAATTCTATATGAGGTACTCAAAATTGCATGTGCAAATATGGGCATGCACCCAATTTGCACAGGCTTATTAATTAATAAATGAGCAAATTACAACTGATTGGGTGCTAATAATCAATTATTGGTGCTAATTGATAGTCATTTAAATTTGCATGCACATCTTTAGGTTTGGGATTCATGTGTAAATTTTACACATAGATCCAAAAAGAGGGTACAGCCATGGGAGGGTCAAGGGTGGATCAGGATCAGGGGTGTTCCTGGAAGAGCCAGATAAATGTTTAAGATAAATGTGGGGGGGGGGGGGGGGGGGGGGGGGGGGGGAGGGGATGCTGGATTTGTGTACTAGGGGAGGTCATCAGTAAGAAAGATAAGAAATGTGTGTCTGTGTGTCATGGTAACAGGTTTAAAGGCAGAAAGGAAGCTGAAGGGGAAGGATGCAGCAGGAGTGGAGAAAGGTTAGTACCTGTATGGAGGTGAGGGGGAGCAATGTGCTATGGGATGGAAGTGTGTGTATACAACTTTTCATTATATTCAGCAGGTTTAAAAAGTTTCCATGCAGTGGGAACTTACCAGTACCAAGCCATCCAGTCCAGAGGTGTGACTAATCCTGTGATTAAAATTTATAATACCACAATTAATTTTTATTAAAATTTTTAATTGTTGCCCATCCCTAATTGAATAGCATGTTGTGAAAGATAATCAGCCACACTGAGCATTTGTTCAAAAGGATGTTTGGGTCAACATTACAAATACAAATTGAAAAGCATGTGCCCAAAATGCATGCGATGATTAAGCGCTATTAATCATGCAATTAAAATTTTTAATTACACGATTAATTGCAATTTCAATTTTTAATAATTGACCACCCCTATTATGAACCTTTAATAAAACACTAAAAACCCAATGCAATGGTTAGATAATATCCACCAATGCACCTTAATTATTTGGGTTGACCATACTGTAAACTTAATTCCTAAAGTATAAAAAAAAGGATGAAAATTAAAAGAAAAGACACAAGGCACAATATGTGTAAGAAAACATCAGATACTGTAAAAGCTCTAAAAACTTAAATTGCGTCACTTATTGGACTGAATGTTAAGAAAATCTATACAAAATAACAAGATGTCTATATTAGAGGCATCCCAAGATAATGTTATAAAAAACACTAAAAAGCACTGCTAAGATTGCCAAATGTACATCACGTCAAGGTGACCCAGTTTCCGGTAGCTTAAGTAAATGTCAGGCAGGGTTCAGCGACTGGAAACCAATCATAATCTAAAATAGATTAAAACTTCTAAAAATAATATCTTAAGTGCGTGAATTGCATCAAACATGTGAAAATAGCAGTGAACCAGTTGAGGTGTAACAAAATAAAAGCATGCTAAAACAAACGTCAGTGCATGCTGGCATCAACACTCCCGAGTCTACTACTACTACTACTACTACTATTTAGCATTTCTATAGCGCTACAAGGCTTACGCAGCGCTGCACAAACATAGAAGAAAGACAGTCCCTGCTCAAAGAGCTTACAATCCAATAGACAAAAAAATGAAGTAAGCAAATCAAATCAATTAATGTGTACAGGAAGGAGGAGAGGAGGGTAGGTGGAGGCGAGTGGTTACAAGTGGTTACGAGTCAAAAGCAATGTTAAAGAGGTGGGCTTTCAGTCTAGATTTAAAGGTGGCCAAGGATGGGGCAAGACGTAGGAGCTCAGGAAGTTTATTCCAGGCATAGGGTGCAGCGAGACAGAAGGCACGAAGTCTGGAGTTGGCAGTAGTGGAGAAGGGAACAGATAAGAAGGATTTATCCATGGAGCAGAGTGCACGGGAAGGGGTGTAGGGAAGGATGAGTGTGGAGAGATACTGGGGAGCAGCAGAGTGAGTACATTTATAGGTTAGTAGAAGAAGTTTGAACAGGATGCGAAAACGGAGAGGGAGCCAGTGAAGCGACTTGAGGAGAGGGGTAGTATGAGTAAAGCGACCCTGGCGGAAGACCAGACGGGCAGCAGAGTTTTGAACCGATTGGAGAGGGGAGAGGTGACTAAGTGGGAGGCCAGCAAGAAGCAGATTGCAGTAGTCTAAATAAGAGGTGACAAGGGTGTGGATGAGCGTGAAATCTAGAAGGATGTTTGGGTGCATAGGGAGAGGGGTGACCAGTAGGAAAAAGTAGGTGATAATGCCTTTGTATAAGATTCTGGTGAGAACCCATTGAGAATATTGCATACCAATCTGGAGATCACACCTTCAAAAAGATATAAACAGGATGGAGTCTGTCCAGAGGGCAGCTACTAAGGTCAGTGGTCTTAGAAACATAGAAATATAGAAACATGACAGATAAAGGCCTTATGACCCATCCAGTCTGCCCATCCTCTGTAACCCCTAATTCTTCCTGTTCCTAAGCAATCCCACATGCTTATCCCATGCCTTTTAAAACTCTGGAACAATTCTCGACTCCACCACCTCCACTGGGAGGCCATTCCACGCCTCCACTACCCTTTCTGTGAAATAATACTTCCTCAGGTTGCTCCTAAGCCTATTCCCTCTCAACTTTGTCATATGCCCCCTCATTCCAGAGCTCTCCTTCATTTGAAAAAGGCGCTCTTCCTGTACATAAATGCCCTTGAGATATTTAAAAGTTCCCATCATGTCTCCTCTCTCCCTTCTCTCTTCCAGCGTATACATGTTGAGGTTCATAAGCCTGTCCCTATAATTTTTGCATTCAAGACCACTTACTAATTTTGTAGCCGCCCTCTGGACCAACTCCATCCTGTTTATATCTTTCCGTAGGTGCGGTCTCCAGAACTGCACGCAGTACTTCAAATGAGGCTTCACCAGAGACTTATACAACGGCACTATCATCTCCTTTTTCCTGCTGGTCATGCCTCTCTTTATGCACCCAAGCATCCTTCTGGCTTTGGCCGTTGCTTTTTCTACTTGTTTGAAAGCTTTAAGATCGTCAGACACAATCATAAAGTATATGGGGACAGACTTAAAGGTCTTAATATGTATAGTTTGGAAGAAAGGTGGGAGATGGGAGATATGATAGAGACATTTCAATACTTATGCAGCACAAATGCACAGGAATCAAATCTCTTTCAACTGAAAGGAAGCTCTAGAATGAGGGGGCATAGGATGAAAGTGAAAAGGGATAGACTCAGAAGTAAGCTGAGGAAATACTTCTTTATGGAAAGGGTGGTAAATTTGTGCAACAGCCTTCCCTTGGAGACACAAACAGCATCTCAATTTAAGAGAGCTTGGGACAAGTACATACGATCTCTAAGGGAGTGATAGGGAGAGTAAATGGCATGGATGAGTAGACTGGATAGGCCATATGGTCCTTATCTGCCTACATTTTCCTCTGTTTCTAGGTCAGAAAAAGTGCAGGAAAATGATTTCAGCTAGAGTAGAAGTGGTTAAGCCAGTCCTGTTACAGTATATGCAGCAGGTGATTGTCTTTGTGGGTGTGACTAGCTAGTTACTTTCAATGGCTTTGGAGAAGAGCCAAGCTTTCACCTACTTCCTGAAGTAGTCTTGCATTAGGCAATGCCTTTCTGAGAATGTGTTCCAGAGTATGGGGGCTACTCTGGAGAAGGCTCACTGGTGGGTGTCACGTTGTGTGATGTCTTTTGGAGAAGGAGTGGCAAAGGATATTCCTTAGTGAGCTTGGAGATGTGTAGAGGAAATCATGTTCTTTAAATGCTCTGGCCTATTTCTTTTAAGGGCTTTGAAGCTCAGACATAGGGGTTATTTTACTAAGTGGCAGTAAGCACTAATGCGTGCTTACCACACTAAAAATGTCTTACCATGGGGTGCGCTCAGTCATTCCATGATAATTTTGGGATTGGCACATGCTACCCACATGCTAAAAAATAACATTTGTTTTTTAGCACTGGGGGTGGGTCTGGGGATGGAGAGTGAGCATGTTCTCCACTAATCAGTTAGCAGAACTACATTGCTGTTCACTAACCGATTAGCGAGTTGTTAGTGCATGAACCCTTACCACCTACAAAATAGGTGGCTGAAGGGCTCACGCGTTAATGGGAAAATTTGCATTTGGCCTTTAATACGGAAAATAGAACAATTAACCATTTTACCTCTGCAGTAAAAATCGCCTTAATGCAGTGGAATGACTCATGCAAAGACGTGCTAAGGCCACTTTTTACTGCAGTTTGGTGAAAAGGCCCCAGAGAGTTTTAAATTTAGCCCTGTGTGAGGATTGTTCCCTGTTTTTTATTAACTGTACCCTGCAGTCTAACCCAGCTATTGATGTGAGAGTCTTATGACTGGAACCTGTTCACATGTAGCCAGGAGGTATCACTGTTAAGTGATGGCAGAGACTCCCTCCCTCCCCTGGTTTGTGAATTCTGCTTCTGTAGCATCCTCTCTGTCAACCAGCTTGAAGAATTAACTTTATGATCTGTAAAAACACTGGGGCAGTATGTCAGAACCAATAATTCAATTTTAATATGAAATGTATAAAATGTAAAACTTTTTTTTATACTTAAGAGCTACAGATGATTGCCACACATTCTGCATAAAAGTGTGTTTTGTACATCTTCCTCATGCAACTTAATAAAACTATTTGAGTAAAAATAGATCATATATTTTATTAGTAATTTTTCTTTAACTCACAGACTTTTTTTCTACAAATAATGGGAGCAAACTTATAAACTAGAGAGATAATAACATTCTTTCTTTATTGCAAATAACTCTAAATTAGATATAACTCCACAGAGATGAAAAGTCAGAGGTACCTTATTACATTTTGATGAAACATTTGTGAAGACGAAGGTTCCAGTTGTGAACATTTGCAATTAGATTTGGAGATATTTTGAATAATTTGGGCAGTAAAACTGGCACCAACCTTTCAAGAAAATGGGTGGTAGTTTGGAGATCTTTATGATAAGTTTCCTTTTCTTTGTGCATGCCTAAATATTTTGACTTCTTTGAACTGCTTATGGTTCTAAAGACATCAGCATACATTTTCCTACATCTGGTCTTCTGTTAATATTATTTAGTTATATAACTGTAGTAACCTCTAAGCTTTTACTGCATGTGGTTAGCAGATACCTCTAGTGACTCTGTACATTGACTTGAAATTACCCCCACAACTAGAACAAGGACAGGACTCTCCTGACCAGTAAAGGTATGGTAGGAAGAGACCCCTTTAGAAAGGAATTATGATAGGTATAAAACCTCAACCCTGTTAGAATTCTTTGTCTTTGGCTCCTGTTTCCCTGGCCATAGTATCATACAGTAAGGAGAAGAAATCTTTGGCTAGCTTAGCTATTGCACCTGAGGGAGAAAGGAGTGAAGAGCATTGACAGAGTTTTTGATGCTTCTGCACTTGCCTGAAAGTGTAACCTGGAATGAGAAACCAGCCCACTGCCAAGTCTAATGAGAAGCCATAGGAGAAACTGAATGATATACAGAAGATCTTGGTTCTGAGAAGTAGTAGGGGACAAAGAGGACACCCTTGGGATTTAAGGAGGAGCTGTCATCTGGAGAAAAGCCAACCCAGAGAGATTACAGCAGTAAAAGAATTGAATTGAAATCTCTGAAGAATGGAAAGTTCTGGAGAAAGAGTTAAGAAGCTGTAAATGTTATGATGCTGTTTTGTTATTTTCTGCTTCTGCAGTTTTCTTAAGATTGTGAAGGACTGTTGCTTTTTGCTTAAAGACACTAACCCCCAGATTCTAGATATCGAGCTCATGTTTCTGCTTGGAAATCAAAACCAATTCCACAACAATGTATTATTTATTTATTTATTTATTACATTTGTACCCCACACTTTCCCGCTCATCGCAGGCTCAATGCGGCTAACAAGAGAATACAATATGTAGTATCAAAATCAACAAAGGAGATATATGGTAGGACAAATGAACAAGGGGTAAATGGGATAAAAGAGGTATGAGAGAAAGGATAGGGATAGGTAAGGAAGTGGAGCGATAAAGAAGAGGTAGGGGAAGAGCATGGATGATAAGAAGGTTGGTAGGAGGTAGTTCCTGAGTCATTGTTGTTAATGATTAGATGAACTGGTAAATGGATGGGTTGCTTATGTTTGCTTATGGTAGGTCAAGTTGTTCAGGTAAATCTGTTTGAATAGATAGGTTTTCAATAGTTTCCTAATGGGAAGGTATTCACCAGTTGATCGAATGTATCTGGGTAGAGCATTCCCGAGTTGGGATCCCAGGTAGGGGAAGTTAGATGCATGATATGTTTTGTAGATAACACAGGGCACCTTTTACCAAGCTGCGGCAAAAAAGGCCCTTCGCTGGCGTCGGCATGTGTTTTTCACGCGTGCCGAGGGCCCCCATTTAGCGCAGCTGGTAAAATGGAAGTCTCTGTTTCCTGCAGGAAATGGCCGTGTAGCAAATAAAGCACTTGTCATGTGGCCATTTCAGGGGGGAGCCCTTTCCACCACCCACTGAAGTGACAGTAAGGGCTCCCATACTAACTTGGCAGTAACCAGGCAGCGCATGGCACTGCTCGATTACCGCTGGGTGATGGTGCACTAGGGGTGGGAAGTACTGCCGGGCTGCTGCCGTAGCCCGGCGGAACTTCCTGTTTAGCAAGTGGTAAGCCCACCGCTTAGTAAAAGGGGCCCTTAATTAGTTAACAAGCTAATCAGTGCTGATAATTGGATGTTAATAAGCAATTATCAGCACTAATTGGCATAAATTAGAATGTATGCGCACTACCTGATAAGCATATTCTGCAAAGCGGTACACATAATGTGTGCTGCTGAAATGGGTCGTGGCTATAGGCATGGAATGGGTGGGTTGTGAGTGTTCCAGAAAACTACATGCAGGGTTACAGAATGCACCTGCTCTACACCTAACTTAGGTATCGAGTTAGGTGTAGAGTTAGGTGCTGTCATGATTTCTACCATGAACTAGAGGAGTGTGGTAGCCGTGTTAGTCCACTCTTAAGGCTATCAATAGAAATCAAACAAAATAAAACATGGAAAAGAAAATAAGATGATACCTTTTTTATTGGACATAACTTAATACATTTCTTGATTAGCTTTCGAAGGTTGCCCTTCTTCGTCAGATCGGAAATAAGCAAATGTGCTAGCTGACAGTGTATATAAGTGAAAACATTCAAGCATTACTATGACAGTCTGACAGGGTGGGAGGATGGGGGTGGGTAGGAGGTATGCATGGGGACATCAAAGCATATCATTGATATTCTAACACCCATCCTGTTAGCCACCCCTCACCTATCCACACCCATCCTGTTAGAATATCAATGATATGCTTTGATGTCCCCATGCATACCTCCTACCCACCCCCATCCTCCCACCCTGTCAGACTGTCATAGTAATGCTTGAATGTTTTCACTTATATACACTGTCAGCTAGCACATTTGCTTATTTCCGATCTGACGAAGAAGGGCAACCTTCGAATGCTAATCAAGAAATGTATTAAGTTATGTCCAATAAAAAAGGTATCATCTTATGTTCTTTTCCATATTTTATTTTGTTTGATTTCTATTGATACCATGAACTAAAAATGCTACTGCGGCTTAGTAAAGGACCCCCTTTGCATGGGCTGTGTCAGCATTGCTGCATGGCTTTGTAAACAAGGGGGGGGGGGGGGGATTAATTTCTGAGTTAGCTACTTTGATTGAGAGAACAGTTAGTGTAAATTATATGAACTACAAACAAAAGCAGTCATTTCTTATCACTTAAATATTAAAACAATTCATCTTAATCCAGTGAATCCTCCAGGGATGTTCTAGCATAATTTGAGTAGCTGGCATACATTGTCTAGGGTCTGCAAACCTATAACCTGGAATTTTCAATTATTCATTGGCACCTTGCCATCTATGATATACTTTATTGGTAGATACAGGTCATTGCATTTATGAAAGCATATTAAGGGATCAGCCTGGCCACTGATAAAATGATCAGAACTAATAACTTGCTCAGTCTCACTTATGGAACACATAGCAGCTCATTTATCCAGCACTACTGCCAGCACTAATTTGTTTAAGTAATTTATTAATGACACTGAACTGCCACTGTACGTAGAGCATATTAAAAAAAAAAACCCTCAAGGTGGGCACTCGGCACTCACTCAATCCCCTTATTGACAAAAAGAGCACCAGGCTCAATTTTTGAGAGTATGTGGAATTTATTAAAGCCGCAGCCGGGAAACACAAACACAATGCTTCATTTTTAGCATAACAAATTTCCATAACTGTTAAACCTTAACTATTTGTCTTCTCATCAGGTACCTAGCTTTTCTAAGTAATATCTCCCTGCATCTGTTGCCATCCCAGCACCCTGCGTGTGCTTTTTGTGCTGTCTCAGGCACCCGTTGTCCTCTGGCTGATCCTGACGAAGGAAGGGTCGAATACCACTTTGATAGCATTCGATGCCCACGGCCTCCCAACCATCCAAGCCTGTACCGATGTTCTTTTCCCTCGAGTAGCCGTCAACTGTGTGGCATTAACTTTCTTAAATCAACTTTCAACTTCAACAGCAGACTTTAACTTAGAACTCTTATCTGGCAAGATGCTGTGTATCCATCCCTGACTGTACTAAACTACCTGCCACAGACTACAACAGTCAATCCTTGCTTGTCCGTGGGTCCCACTAAGCCCTAGCTGTGGCCTAGTGGTTAGGGTGGTGGACTTTGGTTCTGGGGAACTGAGGAACTGAGTTCAATTCCCACTTCAGGCACAGGCAGCTCCTTGTGACTTTGGGCAAGTCACTTAACCCTCCATTGCCCCATGTAAGCTGCATTGAGCCTGCCATGAGTGGGAAAGCACAGGGTACAAATGTAACAAAAATAAATATAATTGCCTCAATGTAATCCTGGAATGTAGAGTTTAGGGTGTTGAGCCCAATATCTGAAAGGTGGACTCCATTGGGTCTGTATAACCCAGGGCAGGATTCCATTATCAAATCATGGACAAGAACATGACTGTTTATGATCTGCATGAAACACTTCATCCATCTGTTATTATTATTTTTTTTTATTTGTGCCTTGTCTATAGACCAGTGTGATCTATCACCCCTCCATACATGTCTTGGGATGATGCAGGGCCAGGCCAGTCATGATTGTGGGTTCAACTGAGCGAGTGCTAACAGGAGTCGTTTTGTATTTTCTTTGTTAGCAAAATGCTGTTGGTCAAATCATTGCCTCTTAGGTGTACTATGAGCACATATGGGGAAGGGTTAGTTCTGTGTGCCCATAGCACTGTCAACATAAACTGTTTCCACCTCATTCCTCGCAGGCCCTTCCAGCTTACTAGCACTTTACCTACCGGGAAACCAAAGTTCTCACCGACCAATCTTGACTTTGCCCTAATCTGTGCACAGTGTGCATGAGTGTCTGCATTTTCAAGTATGCCTCCTCTCTTTCCTTTTCTTGGGTATCTGCTCCTCCCCCTCGATGTCCCTCCTTAATCCTTAACCCGTTCCTTCCCTTCTGCTTCCCATTTCCCTAGCTCCCCCTTTCCCTCAATTGTCCCCCTCCCCCTCCCAATTTCTCTCCCTCTTTTTCACTGGCCATCAGCTCATTTGAAGGTGGCTCCCTCTTATCAAGGGCTGCCTTGTTCTTTTGTTTAAGTAATGTATTAATGACACTGAACTGGCACTGTAAGTAGAGCATATTTAATGCCCCTGTAATTCCTTGCATTAATACCATATTTTGTTGCGCCTTGATTTAACATTGTGAGCAGTTCTGAGTAACCCACACAGGTACAAGGTTCATGGTTAGTTTTGTACCTGTATATCTTATGGCTAATTTTTCATAGGAAAATTACATGGGTGTTTTTTTTCTCTTTGAAAATTAGCTAGAAAGTATCTGTGAACTTTGCTGTTTTTACAAGTAGGCTGCATGTTCAGGATTGTTCATGAAAAATAAAGTTTCATGTTGTTATGTAGCTTCAGATTTATGTCGTGCATATCCTCTCATTTTCCCCATCTTTATCGTGTGCTTCATTCATTTCACTTTTAGCCTGTTCTTGTGTATTTTTACAAGAAGCATATCTGATTTTGCACAGATTGTGCACTGGAACTGTTTAGCACAGGGTCAATAAATCTGGTCTCAGACGGGGAAAGAATATAAAAAGCAACAAATATTGTTCATGCTTTAAAGTGAGAGTGCATCTGCTTAAAAATATGTGGAAAGGTATTCAAGTCTAATGTATGAGTATACATAAGACTTGAATACCCATCTCTGCCCATATGGTAGACCCTTTTTGCTAGATGTGGCAACTTTAAGGAGCACTATTTTTATCCAAAGGATCTAGGCAGGTAAATTCTTTACAATCTAGCTCCATGCCTTTGAAAACAATCTTGATTATAATCAAGGCAGGCACTCAGTAAGCATATATTAATTATTTAGGAGAGGTGGTGTGGGCAGAAAATGCAGCATAATGAGATTTAACAATGTGTTGTAGGGGACGCCAATTAGTCCTGTAATTTTACTGTCTCTGAACGCCAGAGTCAGACCAGAAAACTGCTGTTTAAAAGCCATATTTTGCAGCCCTCAGTGTACCCACACTGTTTGATTACATTGATTTATGTTTCAATCTGTCAAAGATGGACTTATAAAAATGTTGAATAGGACAATATAATCACAACAGTTAACAAAATGGTAGTGACTGCCAACTAGAAAACACTTTCAAAATGAGCAATTTCTCTTCTGCATCTTGTTTTTGCCAGTGGCTCGATCTTCTTCACTCAAAAAATAATTTGATTGAAAGGGCAATGTAGACCGAGGTTGTAAATGGAAGTCTCTGCTTTTCATTCCACCTTATCTCTTGCAATCTGTGTCTCTCTTGTATTCTGTCTTTCATGATACCTCTCTTCCTTCAGGTTGTATCTCTCTTTCTCTCCCATACTGTCTCTCTTTCCCTTTATCTCTCTCTCTCTTTCTTTGATATCTGTCCTTTATTTCCAAACTTGTTATATTCTCTCAGGGGTCCTTTTACAAAGTGGCAGTAAGCCCAATGTGGGCTTACCGCTCGTTAAAAGGGAAGTACCGCCGGGCTACCGCAGCAGCCCAGTGGTAGTTCCTACCTCCAGCATGCGCCATATCCAGCGCTAAACAAATATTTTTATTTTTGTAATGCCGGTGGTAATCATGCAGTGCTGTGTGCTGCCCGGTTACCGCCACCTGAATGGGTAGCGGTAAGTGTCCTCCCCTGAAATGGCCACATGGCAAGTGCTTCACTTTCCGCATGGCCATTTCCTGAACCCCCCCCCCAAAAAAAAAAATATCTGCCTTTTAACCACTGCAGTAAAAGGTGTCTTTGCACACATCAAAAACACGCGCCAATGCTGGCGTAGGCCCCCTTTTGCCACAACTTCATAAAAGAATCCCTCTATTGTCTGTTGGTCATGTTTTGCGTAGGCAGAAGTTGCAGCTGCTTTTCTTTTCATGCCCCAAAGTTGGGAATTTAAGGTCACCAGGAAACAGATTTTATTCATTGTCGTTAATTATCTATTGCCTGTATTTGACTTTATTCATACTGCACACCATCTTGGGTGAATTTATTCAAAAAGGCAGTAAATAAATTTTAATAAAAAATAAATAAATAAATCTTTTTCTTGTCCGCCTTTTGACTATAGCTAGCCCTTTTGCTATCAGGAAGAAGAGGGGAGGGAGCTTGTCTTCTATTTAAGAGGGCAAGTAACCTGGTGGTTAGCGTACTGGCCTGGAAAGTAGGAAAGATGTGTTCCAGGTCTACTTTTCCCACTGTCACTTGTGACCTTTGTAAAGCCATTTTATTTCCTGTTGCCTCAGGCTTTCCCTTACACCGCAAGGTCTCTGAGATTGAGATTCAACCTACCTCCATGTAATTTGTTACAGTTTGGTTTTGTTTGTTTTACAAATAACACCAGTCTTGCCTGTGGCTCCTAGCTGAGTCTTGTTACATCCCTGGCTTAAGTTCTCTAGCAGGTCCATGAGGAGGTTATTCTATGCACCTTAGTTATTCCTGTTATTTATAACAGTGCATGAATGCCTGAACCACGCTAACTGTATATAACAGAGTGAAACAATGACCACAACCAGTTTTCTCATGCTGAGCATCACGATTCTAAATGAATTTCATTTCCTGCCCTCTTGCTAAAATTCTTTGAACTGCCCAAAGTAATAAAAACAGTTTTAAAAATGCATTTTTAAGTAAAGAAAAGGTATTTTTTTTATTGATAATGTTTGTGTTTTACAGTAAGAGGAGTGTGGTGCACTTTACAATGGTTCACACATCTGGGAGATCATCAGTCAGTCATGTATTCAGGATATCTTCAATGAATAGTCATCACATACATTTGCATGCTCATTCTCAGTTGCTTGCAAATTCGTGAATATAATGGAAATCTTATGGGCTGGGAGTTTCCCCATAATAGTTTGGGGTTCACCAATCTAGTAGCTAGAGCAGTGGACTAAGAACCAGCAAAACCATGGTTCAAATCTTACTGCTCCCACTGAAATTCCTTGCAACCATGAGCAAGTCAATTGATCTCCCACTTTCTGGGGAGCTCACTTAGACTCTACGTATTTGGGACTTATTGGAGTGCTATAACAAGTATTATTACTAGAGGTGTGTGTGTGTGTGTGTTTTACCCCATATTATCTTGCTACCTTGTAATTCCTCTGTGATCATCCCCCCCCCTTTATCCTCCCCTGTATTCTCCCCATTCCCTCATCCTACCTCCTCACACTGTCCACTTATCTCTTTCTCTACCCACTCTCACATTCCCTCTTTCTTCCCTATGCTCTATTCTCCATCCTTTCCCTTCTATTTCTTCTCACCCTTCAACATTCCGCTGTATCCCACTGGGTAGCAGCAGATTAGACAACAGTTGTGAGTCTGAAGAGGGTGGGTGGCACATGACAACAGTAGCAAAGGAAGTGTCACCATGTGCCTGACTGCTGGCTTCTCCATGTCTTCTGTTGGTGAGGCTCAGGGACCTCTACCAGCCACACTATTCTGGTTACTTTTTGGCTTATATTTTCAGTTTATATGCTTACTAGCTCTGCTTGTCATGTCAATTCCACAGATGGATGAATCTATATCTATCTATCTATCTATCTATCTATCTATCTATCTATCTATCTATCTATCTATCTATCTATCTATCTATCTATCTATCTATCTATCTATCTATCTATCTATATAGAGAGAGAGATAACTGATGAGCCAAGATTTGCCAAAGTAACACTTTTATTCTAAAACACCTTATGATATACAATGGTTGAAAGGTATAGACTTGTTTCAGCACAGTTGCCTTCATCAGGAGTCCAAGAATCAACCAATGAAGGTGATCAAGCCAAAAAAGGTTATACAAGCAATTTTCTGTACCGTATCAAAAACGTCACTGAGTGCTGAATCTCTGCAGTGGTTGCCATATAGAAGAAGAGTGCTTTTATAACTTTTGGTTTGATCACCTTCATTGATTGATTATTGGACTCCTAACAAAGGCAACTGTGCCGAAACACAGCCCGTGTCGAGGCCATACCTT
Source organism: Microcaecilia unicolor (assembly GCF_901765095.1). NCBI lineage: Eukaryota > Metazoa > Chordata > Amphibia > Gymnophiona > Siphonopidae > Microcaecilia > Microcaecilia unicolor. Next base: position 244,690,280 of record NC_044032.1, on the reverse strand, counting down.
TCAACCATTGTACGTCATAAGGTGTTTTAATAATAAAAAGTTTTTATCTTGGAAATTCTTGGATAATCAGTTTTTTTTCTCTATTTAGGTCATTTCCACTGTGCTTTTCCGCCACTGTTTGTGTTTTGTGGAAATTGTATGGTTTCAACCTTTCTGTGAATTAATAAATGGACTTAAGCACATTTTCAATTAAGTGCTCTGAAAAGTCACAAATTGTGTCCTAAGTATTTTTCTCATCCACCTGCTCTTTTCCTTCTTTGAACAGTGGAATATATTTTTTTTAATAAACAAACAAACAAACAAACAAATAAATAAATAAATAAATAAGTATTTATCACCTAACTCATCTCAAACTCAGAATCTGGGATTTTCTCCATTCTTTACCATGTTTTGGTGTTAACACCTTCTTGTCTGCCATCAATTGCTTACTCCAGGTCAATCCAGATACAAGTTCCCACCTCTGGTATGGATCTAAATATATTCAATTATTTTGCCATCTAGTTTGAACCAGGAAGAATTCAGCCTGGTTCACATTCAATGGGAAATAAAGATTTTAAAATAAAATAGATGGAAATCACTTCGAACAGTCTCATTGGGAAGATGTTGGATAAGTGTTTTAAATAATGCAAAATAAACATGTCCCCATTGGATACTTCTCCTGTGGTTCTGGCCTAAATCAGATGCAGATTCTGGCAGAATCACCCTCTGTACCCACGCCTTCCCAAAGCACCACTTTCTTGCTTCTATCTTCTTCCAGATTCCCCTTCTTTCTTCCCTATCCCATTCCACCCCCAGCAAAAATACTTCATCTTGATTTCAGCACCTATTCCTCACCAGTGATTTTGTTATATTTTAAAACTGGTTACAAAATGGGAAGCCGCACCTAAAATTTGGCATGGTTTATAGAATTAACGCATAAGCGGAGAAGTTGTGCAGAGCACCCATATTCTGTAATTACATGTGTAATTCAAAATCATGTCCGGTTCCATCCCAAAATGCCCATGACCCTCTGATTTCCGTGCCCCCTTTTTTGGGCCGCTTGTAAATTTTCGGTGCAGGTTCCATGCTTAAATGTACACATTGGTCCCAATTAAAACTAATTAGTGCCAATAATCGATTACTAAGAAGCCAATTATTGGCATTAATTTGCTCATTATTCGATTAAATTTCTTGTGCAAATCAGGAACGTACCTCAAATTTCCATGCACAATTTTTGGAGACCTTTAAAGAATCAGAATAACAGTGTAAAGTGTTTGCTAAGGGAGTTTCCTAATAAAGGCTGGACTAATGTATTTTCAAAGGTCATGCCAAGAGGCCCTTTTACAAAGAGGCAGTAGGGCTACTGCATATACATCGGGCACCAAATTGACACTACCGCCTGAGTAGTGCGCCCACCCAGCGATAATTTTTATTTATTTGTTGCATTTGTATCCCACATTTTCCCACCTATTTGCAGGCTCAATGTGGCTTACATAGTACCATTGGGCGTTTGCCCAGTTGGTTGATAACAAATACTAGGTTGTATAGTGGTCGAATGAGGTATGTGTGGAGGCTCGGAAGGGATGAAGGTTGTGTGTTGTCCAGTGCGCTCATTAGGCATGCTATGCGTTGGTTGAAGGGTTTACGTAGGGTCGTTGGGGTAGGCCTTTTTGAAGTTCACGTGGTCATGGATTGTTTTCACAGCTTTTGGGAGGCCATTCCATAGTTGTGCACTTATGTAGGAGAAGCCGGATGCATAAGTTGTTTTGTATTTCTTTTTTTTTTTTTAATCATTTTACTTAATTACATTCACATTTATCATATAAATGTAAGGAAATACAGAAATTAATATAAAAAGGAAAACATTTTCTCTGAACAATATATATTTACATAATTGTCCACAATTGGAAGATCCAAGATCAGGAAAACAATCTTAAAGAAAATAAGAAAAACTCAAAATGGTTAATCTTACACTTCACATTTTCTGAGGGAGGAAGGTTAATCGTTTATTGCAACCGGTACAGTGGTAACTGAAGGAAGTTGCTGCAGAGGGTTCTTCATCTGTTTCCACAAACTCCTATAATTTCTTAGATTCAAACAAATAAGTAATAAGGAAATAAAACACTTACAAGGGAATCGCACTAGGAAGGTGCCACCTAGGGCAATGATTCCTGGCTTAAAAGCCAAGACCTCACACCTCCCAGTCTGCGATTCCCTTGATGTGTCAGGAAATATATGCATCTTTGAACCCAAAAAACTATCAACCATGTATCGGAAATACAATTTCAAAAACATTGTTCCTATCTAAATCAAAGACGAAAGTCACTAATAATAACTCTATCTATAACTTCTGAATTTTCCAAAATGTCAGTTAAACTTACATCTCTTTTCTTTGATAAAGAAGATTTTAAAGGAAATATAATTTTAGTCACCAAAAGGTGGCTATCAGAAGGTATTAGCAAAGTATCAGAGAAATAATTCTTCAAGAATTCAGTAGCTGATATATAGGATATTATAGGTAAATTTATAATTCTCAATAAATTATAATTATGAATTATGAATTGTTTTGTATTTCAATCCTTTGCAATTTAGGTAGTGTAGGTTTAGGTATGATCTAGCAGAACCGAATCTATTTCTTGTTGGTAGATCTATGAGGTCTATCATGTATCCTTGGACTACACCATATATGATTTTGTGGACTAGAGTGCAAATTTTGAAGATGATCCATTCTTTGATTGGGAGCCAGTGCAGCTTTTCTCGAACAGGTTTGGCACTGTCAAAGCGTGTTTTGCTGAATATCAACCTGGCTGCTGTATTTTGAGCGGTCTGGAGTTTTTTTGTTAGTTTTTCTTTGCATCCCACGTAGATTCCGTTACAGTAATCTGCATGACTTTTGAGGTTGGTGCATGTTGTTTTCAGCAGTAGAAAATATTTTTCTATTTTCTAACATGGGGGGCATTCCTGGTGGTAATCGGCAGTGTGGCCACATCGGCGTGCACTGCTTGAGTACCATGTGGGTGGCGGTAAGGGCTCAGACAATAAAGAGCCGTATGCTACTTTTAATTTTAGCACACGGCCATTTACTGCCCCATTAAAAAATGCCTTTTTTTCTCAGCCGCAGTAAAATAAAATGGCCCAGCGCGCCAAAAACACACGCCCACACTACCGCAGGCCACTTTTTACCACAGCTTAGTAAAAGTACCCCTAAATGTTTACACAATTGCAAAGTATTTTGAAACTGTGTAAGGGGTCTTGTTTTTTTCTAGACACAATGTAGTAAGGCAACATAGGTGCTTCTGTGACTTTATAAAATAATCTCCCAGAACCATCCCCAATAGAGTGCAAATGTTGCTGCACTGCTACTTGCTACATCTGCTCTGAAGCTGGCGTAAATGTATGTATGTACTCTGCATCTGTACTCATGTATTTTTACAATATGCATGTACACTGCAACTCTGTCTCTTATTTGCCCAAATGATTCCTCTGCAATGCCCGTACGGGTATGACTGCAAGTAGGTATGTGTAGATATATGCACATGAAAAGCCATGGTCCCTTATTAGGGAAAATCCACTATTTCTGGGATAAGCAGCATAAAATGTTTTGTACATTTTGGGGATCTTGCTGGGTATTTGTGACCTGGATTGGCCACTGTTGGAAACAGGATGCTGGGCTCGATGGACCTTTGGTCTTTCCCAGTATGGCAATACTTATGTACTTACTAGTGAAAAAGGCCCGTTTCTGAAACGAATGAAATGGGCGCTAGGAAGGTGTTTCCTCAGAGTGTGCATGTCTGATAGAGTGTGTGTGAGAGTGAGTGTATGAGAGAGAGAGAGAGAGAGAGAGAGAGAGAGAGAGAATGAATATGCGAGTGTGTGTGTGTGACAGAGAGAGAGTGAGACTGGGTGTGTGTGCGAGAGAGTGAGACTGGGTGTGTGTGTGTGAGAGAGAGAGAGTGTGTGTGTGTGATAATGAGAGTCTGTGGGGGGAGGGTCCCCTCTCCCCTCTCCTCACTCCCTCCCAGTTCCAGTGTGGTCCATCCAGTTCCAGGGTTGTTGTCACTCCCCACTTCCCCCCCCTTCCATGGTCATCCCTACCTCCCAGTTCCAGGTTTGGTCCCTCCCTACTTCCCAGTTCCTGGTCCCCCACTCCCTCCCTCCAGGTTCCTGCTCCTTCCCTCTGTGTTTGTAGATCCTCCCTCCCTCTCTCCGTCCCTGTTTCTGGATCTGTTTGTCCGTCACAGTTGGAGGGTCCTCTCTCCCTCCCAGTTCCAGAGTGCTCCCTGTCTTTTCTGCCTTTTCTCCTACATTGCCCTGCCATGCGGTATCTGTCCCCAAGAACCCCATGTCCACCATCATTCCCTTTCTGTTCCCATCCATGGCCCTCCCCCTGAGTTATGCGGTTGCCGTTGCCCCCAAGATCGCCGGTCACCGCCCCCCCCCCCGCGTCTTACCCCCGTTATAAAGTGCTGCATGCAGCAGGCCAGGCCATCCATGCCCCTCCCCCTGAGCTCTCCAGTTGCCCCTGCCCCTGAGATCGGCGGTCACCATTTCCATCCCTGGCCCACCAACCTCTTTCTTGTCCCACAGAAGCTCCGGTGTAGTGCTGCACGCAGTACGCCTCGCCAGCCCAGCAGTTTGCTTCCTTTCGGGTCGTCTTTCCTCCTTGTGTTCCGCCCTCTTGTGACGTAATTTCCGGAAGGGCGCGACACAGGGAGGGAAGCCGACCCGAAGAGAAGCGATATGAGAGGCAGTGTTCGTTCATTGGAGGGGGCGTGGTCCGTTGCTAGGAAGGGGGCGGGTGGAGCGGCGAAGTTGTTGGCGTAGCGGTAGCATCGGTGGGTGAGCGAGCGATCGACCTGGGGCGGGTAGCGGCCAGAGGCTTTGTGGGATGTTTTGCGCAGGAAAGCGTGTTGTCCTCAGGTTCCTGCCAGGGGGGGTCCGGGGGGGGGGCAGAAACGCGAAGGGAGGGGGTGTTGAAATTGGAGGGAGGGGTGAGTATTGAAGTCGGTGGGAGGGACGGGAGGGGCGTTGAAGTGGCAGCGTTGTAGGAACGGAGTGACATCTGTGAGGGTGGGGGCGTGGTCTGGTGGTTCGAGCGATCCCTTCACTGTTATAGATCCGCCCTCGACGTCATAACGTTTGACGCGAGGGCAGGGCAGAGAGACATTGTGAGTGGGATGGCTTCACCACCATGAATCCACGAACCCTTCAGCCTGGGAGTGACGTCAGATGGCTTCAGAACGTTGGCTTCAGAACGTTGAGGGTGCGTTTTATTATATTAGAAGATGTAATGGTCTATGCGTGTACAATGCCGATTACCACTCGGTTAGTGCTGCATGCCGGAAAATTTTTGGCACGCTTTGTGGACGCGCATAAAAAATGAAATTACCACCCGGGCAACGTGGTAGCTGGGTGGTAGTTCAAAATTGACGCATGTAGGACATGTGTACGCGCCTATGCGACTTAATCAAAAGGTCCCTAAATGTTAAGCAATTCTTTATAACTCTAGTTCATCTAGGAAGTGAGTTTCAAATGACTGGAGCTTGATGAAAATTAATAAAAAAGATTTGAAGTAAAAAATGGATTTATATTTCAGCCCCTTCAGGGTAGGAAAATGTAATATCATAGTATCTTGAAAACATCTCTTATTGGAAGGCTTTTGAATCAACTTAGACAGATACAATGAAGCCCTGCCATAAATACTTTAAAAACTATTATGCATGCTTCAAAAGCAACTGTGGGTTTCAATGGCAACCAATGTAAACTTATCAAAAGAGGAGTTACTCTATCATATGTGTGTACATGGTATATTAAACATGCTGCTGTGTTCTGAACAATTTGAAGCTTCCTAAGTAGTCTTTTTTGACTTCCTGCTTAGGAACTATTACTATAGCCCAATAATGAAAGAAGCAGGCACTGCACCACTAGACAGAAAACTGGCCGATCGAGGAGATAACGAATCCTTCTTAGTTTTCTCATCACAAAGAAGGACTTGAGCATATTAACTTGAGTTTCTAACTTTCTCTGGCCCTTTACCTCCGGCACCCTCTTAGTTTCTCCATTCGTCCCATACCCACCCTTATTCTCATTCTCTCCTTCCCACCAGCCCCTAAGCCCCAGTAGTCGTTCTCACTCTTTCAGACCTATTCCCATCTCCTCCCAGTCACTGCAGTCACTTGTACCTTCTGCATCCCTCCACCTCAGTACACTGTCTCCACCCCCCCCCCCCCCCCCCGATGCTGACATCTAGCAACAGATAACAATCCCCTACCGCCACTATATGTATAGAGAGCGATAAATCTTCCCTACAGACTGTGGCTTCCCAAATCTATCTTGATGACCCCACAGTCAGTTCATTTTTCATTATATCCTCAATGAATATTCATGTGATAAACATGCTTTCATTGGGGACCTAGTTTATACAAATAATCATGCACACCCTGAAGCCTGACTGACTAGGGGGTTACCAGGACAAGTTTGGTAAGCACTGCTATAAATCTATGAGTCGTAACTTCTTCCAAAAGTTTCCAATAAATATGTCATCCCCTGATGACATAATCTTATAATAAAGGGCTATAAAGCTTTATCTTCAGACCTCTCAGTTTTACAGGTCCCAGATGTATGTTTATGCTGACAACTTGATTATCTACCAGAATTTCTCTTCTATTTGTTCCCTGCAAAGTAATTTAGAAAAACAATTTTTTATATTGCACCAAAATCTAATTTTAAGAGGCAGAATGAATTTACGTAAGTGCTTCTTTCCCTTCATATATTTGGCACATAATATACTCCAGCAGGTTGCTGGTTAAGTCATAATGCCCAATGGCTTTGCACAGAGGGATGTGACTTGTTAATCTTTGACCTGTGATTTATAGGCAGCTTAGAGTATAATATGTTTTTCTCTTTTAATCCAGCATAGTTGTAGAGTTCTTCTAGGCCAATAGTACACTGCAGAGAAACAAGAAAAAAACACAGATAAATGAATATTGGGGCTCTATCTTTCAACCTGTAAGTATAATTTCCTGCGGCATTGCCCTGTTGGTGTTGACTCCTGGATGTATGATATGTATTTGGAATCAGGATGTGACAGTGATATTGATGAGTCTAATGCAGAACCAAAAAGACTTTAATGCGCAATAGTGTCAACCAGTGTCCATGGCACAACAATTAATGACTCAACACGACCGTGTTTCAGCACACAGAGCCTGTGTTAGGAGTCATATAGTTCTCCAACACTCACTGTAAACTAGATACCTGCCCCAACTACTTAATGAAATCCGCCTCTGACTGCTTGATAGTAGACCTCACATCCCACCTAAATTACATGCTACAGCAAGGTCTCTTCCCTAAGGAAAATGGCAATATACGACTCACCCTGATTCCAAAAGACACCAAGAAAAAAACAAATGAAATCACTAACTATCATCCAGTAGCATCCATCTCATTGTCAGTCAAACTGATGGAAAGCATGGTAGCCAAACAACTTACAGATTACATAAACAAATTCTCAATATTACACGAATCACAGTCAGGTTTCCACCCCCTCCACAGCACAGAAACAGTACTACTCACTCACCTAGCCAAATTCAAGCAGGAAATAACAATAGGCAAAAACATCCTCCTCCTCCAATTCGACATGTCTAGCGCATTCGACATGGTAAACCACAATATATTAATAAGACTACTAGATAAGTTCGAGATTGGTGGAAACATACTTAGCTGGATCAAGGGTTTCTTAACCACAAGGTCATACCAAGTAAAATCAAACTCAAACATATCATCACCATGGAAAGCAGACTGCAGAGTACTACAAGGATCACCGCTATCACCAATCCTCTTCAACCTAATGATGACTCCTCTAACCAAATCCTTATCCAACCAAGGCCTTAACTCCTTCATCTATGCAGACAATGTCACAATATACATTCCTTACAAATCTAAACTGACAGAAATCATCAACGAAATCACGACCAGCTTGAACATCATGAACTCCTGGGCAAATGCATTTCAAGTAAAACTCAACAAAGATAAAACACTGTCTTATCCTCTCATCCCAACACAACGCGGACAACCCCACAATTATCAACACCCCAGATTACACCCTCCCTATCTCAGACAGCCTGAAAATCCTTGGCGTTACATTGGACCGCAACCTAACACCAGAGAGCCAAGTGACATCCACAACAAAGAAAATGTTCCATTCAATGTGGAAACTCAAACAAGTGAAACAATTCTTCCCGAGGGAAACATTTCGCAACCTGATACAATCAATGGTACTAAGCCACATGGAGGGGCATAATCGACCAGAAACGCCTATCTCCATGGGCGTTAATCTCCGAGAACGGGTCCGTGAAGGGGCGGAGTGAACCGTATTTTTAAAAAAAAATAGACGCCCATGCTTTATTCGCCAAGGTGTGAGCTGGGCGTTTTTGCTTTTCACCGATAATGGAAAATGAAATCGCCCAGCTCAAAAATGAATAAATGCAAGGCATTTGTTCGTGGGAGGGGCCAGGATTCATAGTGCACTGGTCCCCCTCACATGCCAGGACACCAACCGGGCACCCTAGGGGGCACTTTTACAAAAACAAAAAAAAAGGTAAAAGAGCTCCCAGGTGCATAGCACCCTTCCCTTGGGTGTTGAGCCCCCCAAATCCCCCTCAAAACCCACTGCCCACAAGTCTACACCAGTACTATAGCCCTAAGCGGTGAAGGGGGGCACCTACATGTGGGTACAGGGGGTTTGGGGGGGGTTGGACGACTAGTAGCATTAAGCAGCACAATTGTAACAGGTAGGGGGGGGATGGGCCTGGGTCCACCTGCCTGACGTCCACTGCACCCCCTAACAACTGTTCCAGGGACCTGCATACTGCTGCTTGGGAGGAGGGTATGACATTTGAGGGTGAAAGTAAAAAGTTGTGAAACATCATTTGTTGTGGTGGGAGGGGGTTAGTGACCACTGGGGGAGTCAGGGGAGGTCATCCCCGACTCCCTCTGGGGGTCATCTGGTCATTTAGGGCACTTTTTGGGGCCTTATTCGTCAAAAAACAGGGTCCAGGAAAAGTGCCCTAAATTCTAGCTACAAACGCATCCATTATCGGCGAAGGGCGCCCATCTCTGTTCGGGTGATAACCACGCCCCAGTTCCGCCTTCACCACGCCTCCGACACTCCCCCGTCAACTTTGTCCGCATCCGCGACGGAGTGCAGTTGAAAGCGTCCAAAGTTCGGCTTTCGATTATGCCGCTTTATTTGTTTTTGTGAGAAGAACGCCCATCTCCCGATTTAGGTCGGAACTTGGGCGTTATTCTCGTTCGATTATAAGCAGGATAGACTACTGCAATGGAATTTATGCAGGATGCAAAGAGCAAACATTAAAGAAACTTCAGACCGCTCAAAACACGGCAGCTAGGCTTATCTTCGGGAAAAACGCGATTTGAAAGTGCAAACCCCCTCCGTGAAAAACTACACTGGCTCCTAATCAAAGAATGCATTACTTTCAAATCTGCACTCTGGTCCACAAAATTATCTACAGTGAAGCCCAGGGATACATGACAGACTTGATCGACCTACCAACTAGAAACAATTAGAATCAACGCGAACGTACTTAAATCTGCACTACCCAAGCTGCAAAGGACTCAAATACAAATCAACCTACGCATCCAATTTCTCCTACATAAGCACACAACTGTGGAACGCATTACCAAAAGCCTTAAAAACCACGTTCGACCACCTAAACTTCCGGAAAAAACTAAAAACTAACCTGTTTAAAAAGGCATACACTACCAATCCATCAAAAATGCCTGATCTCTGCAACACAACAAAACTAAAGTACAAAATGGACATAACACAACTCTTCCATTGAACAATTCCCTAGTATGGCTGTGCCACATGAACTTTATCTTACCACAACATCACTTTGTATTTGTTTACACCGGAGTATGCAAATGCCTCTCCGGTACTATGTAAGCCACATTGAGCCTGCAAATAGGTGGGAAAATGTGGGATACAAATGTAACAAATAAATAAAAATAAATAGATTTAGATCTGTTTAAAATGGATTAAGTAATCAAATAGTTTTCTAAATTTTTGAAGTTGTAGACAATTAATTTATCTTAGGTTTGTGTTTATGCTCTCTGGGTATGTTCATAACTTTTTATTACACATGCCAATGATGTCCTTTTTATCTTTAATTCTTAAGGTCGCTTTTGAATGTTTTGTTTCATATTTCCATTTAGCTGTGTCATCTATATCTATCTATATCTATATGTATTCTTCATATATGCTTTTAATCAATGTTTTTTTTATCCATTTCTTTATTATTTATTACACAATTTATAGACCACTACGTCCCATGTTCTAAGTGGTTTACAAATATAATATCTCTGAAATCATATAAAAAACAAATAATATCAATATTTGGTTCTGCATAAAGAATAATAAAAATAGCAGATTCAAATTACAAATAAAACAGGTCAGCCCCCAAAAGCCTGGATAAAAAAAAAATAAGTCTTAAGAAATGTTCTAAACTATAAGTCAGTCTTCACCTTCCTTAATTCTACAGGCAGTTCATTCCAAAGCCAAGATCCTTCAATATGAAAACGTTTTGGACTTAATATCCTCCAATCTGACCTGTTTATAGGGAGTGGTTAGCAGTAATTTATCAGCAGATCTGAGAGAACATGGTGGACAATAGATTCTTAATGCAGAGGCTAACAAAATGGGAGCATCACCCTTCAACACTTTATATATCAGACTCAACACTTTAAACATGACTCTCCATTTCAACGATAACCAATATAATTCATGTAATACCGGTGAAATGTGATCTTACCTCTGAATCCCAGAATTAAGTCATGCTGCCGCATTGACGTATGTATTTATATTTTAAATTTCTGTTTTTAATTATTTATAGAATCATATGAATCCTGATGCAGGCACTGTGTGCTGAAACATAGTCGTGTCGAGTCATTAATTGTTGTGCCATGGATGCTGGTTGCCACTATTGTTCATTAAAGTCTCTTTGGTTCTGCATTAGACTCGTTGCTATTGTTTTTTTGTTGTTGTTGTTTTTGCCTCACTATTGCATCCAGTTCTACTTTGCATGGGGATTCTTTTCATTCTAAATACCATCCATGCATTTGGGATCACCATGTGTAGTGTCTGTTGCAGTTTCTACAGCTTTGGTTCTATCCCAAAATCATTTTACCTTAAAACATCTGCAAATGTGAACTATTCACTGATATCTTCAGTGTTTGCAAAATTGAGCCAGTGAACCTTCCATGGAATCTTGTACAAGGGAGTGTGATTTAAATTGCCATAGAAGACCATCTGAGATAAATATTTCCCAGGCTCTACAATTCTGATGGAAAAATGGTCTTCAAATTTGTCATACTGTTATACCACAGTAGGAACTTTGATATCTGATGAGATTTTTTTTTAGGCGTGACATGTAGAGAGAGCTATTGCCCCAGGAGGCAGAAGGCTTTATAAATATAAATTTCTCTTAGTGCTTTTTCTACTGTGCCATTAACAGTTTACTATAAGGTAAGGACTTGGAACCTGATATTGTACATGGACAACTAATTTGTGTTGCCTTTTTTTGATCATTATCTTTTATTATCTTAATGATGGGTGTTTTCATGGTGCTCTAAATCACAGTAATGCAAAGATAATGGGAAATGAACTATGAGTTCATCAGGAGATGACGATTACATGACGGTGACAATTACTACCAAATTGGGTGAACATTCTGTACACTTTTTGGGAACTTATACTGAAAACTGACAGAGAAATAAAGGGCTCTGTAATCATTTTGCCAATCCATCATGATGCCCAGTTCCTCAATTCCTATGAAAAGTAGTATAGTTAATATTTTTAAACTTATTTTCTTCATGTAGCTATATTTTTATATAGAAAACTTGTTCATTGCAAGTGATAAACAAAACTGATATAATTTAAGTTGTTTAGCAATGTTCCCTGGATCAGTGTAAAGAGCACTTCCAGAATAGATAACATGAATTTTGACACTTTTGCACTTATGTTTTAATAATTAGCATGAAGCCTTCCTGCCCAATAATTACGTTGTTCATAATAAACAGTACTTTCCCTAAAATGTAACACACCTACCCTTTTGGACATGATGGAACTATATTGAAATTTCTGCTTTTGTAATTGGGGTCTCAAAGCTGGAGTTGGATTAGCATAAAACTGACGCTCAATCCTCATACTTGCATCCCATGTGAAGAGTTTTTGATTCCATAATTTATTTTGTTTAACAGTATAAGCAATAATCTCCTCTCAGATATATGTCTTATAGGCATCTCATATGATGTGGAAATGTATTTTCAAAGCACTTAGACTTAAAAAGTTCTATAGTAACCTATGGAACTTTGTAAGTCTAAGTGTTTTGCCAATGAGTCTGTTTCATTAGTCTGAAAATATTCTGCCATCTATTATCAGGGTCATTCAAAAGAGCAATGTTGAATCTCTAAGACGTCTGAAAAGGTGTAAAACTATGGATAGAAAAAGTGAGAGTTATACCAGCCTGATCAGATATATGACATGCATCAATACTAGCACTTTGCACTGAACCAATCAAAGCTCTGGAAATAAGTAGTCCTATCTCATTCAAGAATCATGAGGCGTGGGATAAAAAATAAAGTCAAAATCAGGGGGATTCATAAGTCTCCAGCTATCTGTCAATGCATGATCCACCATCAATTGCTTTAAAGAAACAAGGGCTTAAGGGCTTCAATATCGAGCTGTTGACTTATGTCAAGTACAGCATCAAGTACTAAGTTCCAATCATCACCAAGTTGGCGGGACAGTTCTTGAAAAAATGCTACATCATCTGAATTTGGGCCATACACATTTAAGAAAGTAAACGTTTTTTGGTCTATCTGAATAGAAAGCATGACCCATTGACCATGTGAATCTGAATTATAAGAGAATTTATAATCTTACACTTTTGGCAAGTAGAATTGCCACCCCCATCTTTGCTAGATAAAGTAGCCAAAAATAGCAATATTTAATCCATTCTCTCTTAAGCTTGAGAGATTCACTAACTGGGTCTCTTGCAAAAAAAACCAAAACAAAAAAACAACAACCTAAAAAACAAACAAAAAAAACACCTGAGCATGTAGTTGTTTACCATAAAGAAGTATCTTTTTCTGCTTGATAGGGTAACTAACTTTTAGTGAAAGTATTTTATGTCACCTCAAAAGGAAAATTCAAAAAAGGTAATGCAAGTAATTGTACACAGAAAAACGAAGGCACAGTAGCCATATGAAGGATAAGTCAAAGTAAATATGGACAATATAAAACATCTCAATCTGATACACCTGCAGATTACAGTAAAAAATAAAAGCTTTTAGTTTAAAAAAATGATTCTAGCACACATTCACACCCCCAGCCACCCCCTCTGACAATCATACAAATCCCCCCTACCCCTGCAGCCAAAGGCTACTCAAAAAACCCTGGTTATAAGGCACAACAGACTCTGGAGGGGTGAAAAAGCCCAGTGGCTGTAATGAAAGCCAACCCGAACCAGATTAAAATTATAAACTAACAGATTATAATATATTAATACAGGCACAAAGTAACAAACGGTTACAACTAGCTTGCAAAAAGGAATAATATGGTCAAATCTTGCTGTCACGGGAAGTATAACTAACCTGATGTAAAATATTAACTACAGCATGAATTATTAAAAAAAAAAAATCAGGTCATATGCATAAGTGTTTTCTGCTCCATAATGTAACTTTCCAGCTCACTTGGGTCCACATAGGTTCTGGTATGGTTGTCCCGGATTACTTTCACATGAGCTGGAGCTAGTAGCCCATATCTGGCCTCTATAGATTTTAGCCGCTGCCATTTTTCTGTGGTTGCTTTAGTGAAATCAGTTACAATATAGATGTTTTGGCCTTGACACAGAATTTTCTGTAGAGATCTCATTTTACCCCCATAACAACAGCTACTTGTGGATAGCAAAGCAGCTTAAGAACAATCAGGTGCAGTTTACTATTGCCCAGGGGTGTGTATTGCTTTGGTATTGCAGCCTGCTCACTTGATCACCACAGACTGCATGAAACTCTGTATTAATTCTTTAAATGGAGATTGTATAAGTCATTATTGTTACTGCATCCCAATGATTAAGAAATAAACACACTAATCAAGTACATTACTAAAGGAAGGCTATAGAAAAGGCCCTTATCTCATCAGCTGGGGGGCCCATTTCAGTGAAAGCCCAAAGTCTCCATATGACCAGGAACAAGTCTTTTCTGCATGATGCGTCCATCCACAGAATGAGCCCCAAAACTCTGCTGCAAAAAGCCACCTTTTTATTAAGCTAAAACTTATCCAGGAATGTACATGAGGTTTCAGTCATATGCTCTCAGTTCAGGTAAACAAACCACTGGCTAATGGCTTATCTCCCCCGAACCTCAAGCATACCCCGCCTCCCTCCTGCACAAGCTGGCTTCAGAGGCATTCCAACCTGTTTTTGAGATATGCCTTACCTCATATATTTCTTAAGATGTGCTTTATCTCATAAATTGTTCTTCAGATGTGCCTTACATTGCAGCCTGCTCTTTGAGATATACCAGGAAAGTCTCTTTTGGTCAAAGACATGGGATTTTAATAATGTATTATCGATTAAAGCAAGACTGAAAAGCAATTTTTAATATTTTCCATCACAGGGTGCTTGAACAGGAATGCGATGTGCCCTATTTCCAATGGGTGCTCAGAATGTATGTTCAGCACTGAAGGGATCCGCTGCTCCATAAATTTCACCATATCTAGTTTGGTCTTAATGATAAGCCAACTGTTTTCAGGGAGACAGTTTTTGTTACCTGCTTTGATTCCACAGTGGAAATAGGCAGGATACAAATACTAGAATAGAATAGAATGTGGGGTGAATATCTTAGAAGATTCTGCAGTAAAGTGATGCCATGGAGTTATGCTATTCAGTAAGGGGTTCCTTTGCAAAGGGATGCTGAAAAATGGCCTGTGGTAGTGTAGGCATGGGTTTTGGGCATGTGCAGAATCATTTTTCAGCGCACCTGCAAAAATGGCCTTTTAAAAATTTTGCCGAAAATGGACGTGCGGCGAAATCAAAATTGCCATGCGTCCATTTTGGGTCTGAGACCTTACCGCCAGCCATAGACCTAGTAGTAAAGAATTTGGGTGATAATGACCTACGCACATCAGATGCCACTTGGTGTGCATCCACTACATGCACCAGAAAATAAATAATATTTTTCAGATGCGCGTAGCGGATGCACGCCAAAATTGAAATTACCACAATGGCCACGCAGTAACTGGGCGATAACTCCAATTTGGTGAGTGTGAAGGGGCATAATCGAACGGGTACGCCCATCTCTAAGGGCACCCATCTGTAAGGACAGCCCGGTGAAGGGGCGGGGAAACCCGTATTATCAACAAGATGGGCGGTCATCTTTCATTTTGATAATACGGTCAGGGACGGCCAAATCTCAACATTTAGGTCAACCTTAGAGATGGTTGACCTAAATGTTGAGATCGCTGGACTTACAGATGGGCGACCTCGGTTTTTGCCGATAATGGAAACCGAGGCTGGCCATCTCAAAAACGACCAAATTCAAGCCATTTGGTCATGGGAGGAGCCAGAATCCGTAGTGCACTGATCCCCCCTCACATGCCAGGGCACCAACCGGGCACCCTAGGGGGCACTGCAGTGAACTTCACAATTGCTCCCAGGTGCATAGCTCCCTTACCTTGGGTGCTGAGCCCCCCAACCCCCCCAAACCCACTACCCACAACTGTACAACAGTACCATTGCCATTAAAGGGTAAAGGGGGCTCCTACATGTGGGTATAGTGGGTTTCGGGTGGGTTTTGGAGGACTCCCATTTACCACCACAAGTGTAACAGGTTGGGGGGGGGGTGGGCCTGGGTCCGCCTGCCTGAAGTGCACTGCAGTACCCACTAAAAACTGCTCCAGGGACCTGCATACTGCTGTCATGGAGCTGGGTATGACATCTGAGGCTGGCATAGAGACTGGAAAAAATGTTTTGTAATTTGTTTTTTTTTTTGGGTGGGAGGGGGTTGGTGATCATTGGGGGAGTAAGGGGAGGTAATCCCCGATTCCCTCCGGTGGTCATCTGGTCAGTTCGGGCACCTTTTCGAGGCTTGGTCGCAAGAAAAAATGGACCAAGTAAAGTCGGCCAAATACTCGTCAGGGACGCCCTTCTTTTTTTCATTATCAGTCGAGGGCGCCCATCTCTTAACCACGCCCCCGTCCCGCCTTCAGTACACTGCAGACATGCCCCCGTGATCTTTGGTCATCCCCGCGACGGAAAGCAGTTGAGGAACGGCCAAGTCGGCTTTTGATTATGCCGATTTGGCCGACCTTGAGAGAAGGACGCCCATCTCCCGATTTGTGTTGGAAGATGGGCGCCCTTCTCTTTCAAAAATGAGCTGGATAGGCACCTATTCAGCTTGGTAAAAGGGGCCCTAAGCTTTTTAACATATTTATAAATGATCAAGTGAAGGAATAACAAGTGAGGTAATTAAATTTGCTGATGACACAGAGTTATTCAAAGTTGTTAAATAGCAAGAGGATTGTGAAAACATTGTGAGACTGGGAGACTGGACATCCAAATGGCAGATGACTTTTAATGTGAGCAAGTGAAAAGTGATGCATGTGGGAAAGAGGAACCCAAACCAAAGTTACGTGATGCAAGGTTCCACATTAGGAGTCACCACCATGGAAAAGGATCTAGGTGTCATCTTGATGATACCTTGAAACCCTCTGTTGAATGTGCAGCGGCAGCTAAGAAAACAAATCGAATGTTAGGAATTATTAGGACAGGAATGGAAAACAAAACTGAGAATGTGATAATGCCTTTGTATCGCTCCATAGTGCGACTGCACCTCAAGTACTGTGTGCAGTTCGGGTCATCGCATCTCAAAAAAGATATAGTGGAATTAGAAAAGGTACAGAGAAGGGCGACAAAATGATAAATGGGATGGAATGATTTCCCTATGCGGAAAGGCTAAAGATGCTAGGAGAAGAGAAGGCTGAGGGGAGATATGATAGAGGTTTATAAAATACTGAGTGGAGTGGAACAGGTAGATTTGAAATGCTTGTTTACACTTTCCAAAAATACAAGGATTAGGAGTTTGCAAACAAGTTACTATGTAGTACATTTAAAACAAATAGGAGAAAATATTTTTTCACTCAGCGAGTAATTAAATTCTGCAATGTGTTGCCATAGAATGTAGTAAAAGCAGTTAGCTTAGCAAGGTTTACAAAAGGTTTGGATAATTTCCTAAAAGTCCTTAAGCCATTATTAAGATGGAAAAATCTACTGCATATTCTAGGATAAGCAACATAAAATCTCTTGTGCTGTTCTGGGATCTTGCCAGGTACTTGTGACCTGGATTGGCAACTGCTGAAAATAGGATACTGGGCTTGATAAACCTTCAGTCTGTCCCAGAATGGCAATGCTTATGTTCTTATGTCTGTGCTGGTCATTTGATAATTTATAATTTATTCAGATACAGCTCACCAATTTTTCAGTAGTAGCTCAAGGTGAGTTACATTCAGGTACACTAGGTATTTCCCTGTCCTTTAGGGCTCAGAATCTAACCCCTCTGTTTACTAAGCCCCGCAGCAATGCTGACACAGCCCATTCAAGGTAAAAGGGCTGTGTTGGCATTAGCGCATGGCAGCCACTAATGCAGCTTAGTAAACAGGGGGTAAGTTTGTATCAAGAGCAATGGAGGATTACGTGACTTGCCCAAGATTATAAAGAGCAGCAGTGGGATTTGAACTGTTCATCGAGCCCAGCATCCTGTCCACGACAGTGGCCAATCTAGGCCAAGGACACCTGGCAAGCTTCCCAAACGTACAAACATTCTATACATGTTATTCCTGGAATTGTGGATTTTTCCCAAGTCCATTTAGTAGTGGTTTATGGACTTACTACTACTACTATTTAACATTTCTAAAGCGCTACCAGGGTTGCGCAGCGCTGTACAATTAACAAAGAAGGATAATCCCTGCTCAAAGGAGCTTACAATGTAAAGGACAAAAAGTGCAGTCAATCAAGATTGAGGCAGTCTAGATTTCCTGGATAGAGGTACAATGGTTAGGTGCCGAAAGCGACATTGAAGAGGTGGGCTTTGAGCAAGGATTTGAAGATGGGTAGGGAGGGGGCTTGGCGTATGGGCTCAGGGAGTTTATTCCAAGCATAGGGTGAGACGAGGCAGAAAGGGCGGAGTCTGGAGTTGGCGGTGGTGGAGAAGGGTACTGTGAGGAGGGATTTGTCCTGTGAGCGGAGGTTACGGGTAGGAGCGTAAGGGGAGATGAGGGTAGAGAGGTAGTGAGGGGCTGCAGATTGAGTGCATTTGTAGGTTAGTAGGAGAAGCTTGAACTGTATGCGGTACCTGATGGGAAGCCAGTGAAGTGACTTGAGGAGAGGGGTGATATGAGCATATCGGTCTAGGCGGAAGATAAGATGCGCAGCAGAGTTCTGAATGGATTGAAGGGGGGATAGATGGTTAAGTGGGAGGCCAGTGAGGAGTAGGTTGCAGTAGTCAAGGCGAGAGGTAATGAGAGAGTGGATGAGAGTTCGGGTGGTGTGCTCAGAGAGGAAAGGGCGAATTTTGCTGATGTTATAGAGAAAGAAGCGACAGGTCTTGGCTGTCTGCTGAATATGGGCCGAGAAGGAGTGGGAGGAGTCGAAGATGACTCCAAGGTTGCAGGCAGATGAGACTGGGAGGATGAGGGTGTTATCGACTGAAATAGAGAGTGGAGGGAGAGGGGAAGTGGGTTTGGGTGGAAAGACAATGAGCTCGGTCTTGGACATGTTCAGTTTCAGGTGGCGGTTGGACATCCAGGCAGCAATGTCGGATAAGCAGGCCGATACTTTGGCTTGGATTTCCGCAGTGATGTCTGGTGTGGAGAGATAAAGCTGGGTGTCATCAGCATAAAGATGATATTGGAAACCATGAGATGAGATCAGAGAGCCCAGGGAAGAGGTGTAGATTGAAAAAAGAAGGGGTCCAAGGACAGATCCCTGAGGAACTCCAACAGAGAGTGGGATGGGGGTGGAGGAAGATCCATGAGAATGTACTCTGAAGGTACGGTGGGAGAGATAAGAGGAAAACCAGGAGAGGACAGAGCCCTGGAACCCAAATGAGGATAGTGTAGCAAGAAGTAAATTATGATTGACAATGTCAAAAGCGGCGGATAGGTCGAGGAGGATGAGGATGGAGTAGTGACCTTTGGATTTGGCAAGGAACAGGTCATTACAGACTTTAGCGAGTGCCGTTTCTTTCGAGTGTAGAGGGCGAAAACCGGATTGAAGCGGATCGAGGATGGCATGAGAGGAGAGAAAATCAAGGCAGCGGCTGTGAATGGCACGTTCAAGTATCTTGGAGATGAAGGGTAGGAGGGGGATGGGGCGGTAGTTGGAAGGGCAGGTAGGGTCTAGTGATGGTTTTTTTAGGAGTGGTGTGACTACAGCATACTTGAAGGAGTCAGGGACAGTTGCAGTGGAGAGAGAGAGGTCCTTTAGGAAATCGTCTAACCTCTTTTTAAACTCTGCCAAGCTAACCGTCTTCACCACGTTCTCCGGCAATGAATTTCAGAGTTTAATTATGCGTTGGGTGAAGAAAAATGTTCTCTGATTTGTTTTAAATTTACTACACTGTAGTCTCATCGCATGCCCTCCTAGTCCTAGTATTTTTGAAAAGCGTGAACAGACGCTTCACATCCACCTGTTCCACTCCACTCATTATTTTATATACCTCTATCATGTCTCCCCTCAGCAGTCTCTTCTCCAAGCTGAGGAGCCCTAGCCGCTTTAGCCTTTCTTCATAGGGAAGTCGTCCCATCCCCGCTATCATTTTAGTCGCCCTTCGCTGCACCTTTTCCAATTCTAATATATCTTTCTTGAGATGCAAGATGCAAAACTCAATCTTTTTTTGCTAAGATTTCCAATGTTTATGAAATTAAAATTGATCTGCCAATTCTCCTCTTCCATTCACTATCAGATGGCCAAGATGTGGAACCAACACCTTTTTGCCTTAAGATTTTGTAGTCATTATCTCTTATTTAGAAGGAATTTGAAAACCTTCTCTATTGCAAATATGATTTCTCAAACTGACTAGTTAATGTAACTTGTTTAATTTTATAAATTGTTTATAATTCTTGGATGAAATAGTCTGGCTCTTGTTTTGTGGAATCCTTGCTTGAACTGTAAAGGTATAGGTGGAATGCAAGACCTGGCTTAACATAACAGTACAAACCTGACCCTCCCCAGACCACTCCTGACATAATGATGACTCCCTCCTCATCCCCCAAATCCCTCAGACTCTTACATGGGGCTCTCCCTGGTGTCTAGCAAAGGAGAGAAATGATCTTCATTTGTTCCTTCTCTGTCAGGTGCCCAGGATAAAAATGGTGCTTCTGATGCTTAGCAATATTCTTGTGGTGCTATTGCTAGGAGACAAGCTGAGAAATAAGGATCTTGCACCATTATGTGGAAACTTGATCCCTATCAGTAGTGCTATGAGACTAGGGGCATATTGGTGACATTTTCATTCTATGTGCCCAATAAGGCAAGGACAACCTGTGCTAGATACCAGGAAGGGCCCCTGGTAAGAGCTAGAAGGGATTGGGGGTGGGGAGTCAGTCACTGTTATATCAAGGTTAATTTGAGGAATGGTGGCAGGTGTATTACATGCTGTTGAAGGGTTGAGGGAAGGAGGTATGGTAGACGTAGGGGAGGCATGGGGTGATGGAGGACAAACATCCCTCCAGCAGCCTCTTTACAAGATAGTGGGCCTGATTTGGAGACCACAATGTTCCTGGATGCAGAAACACAGAGGGCTCTGGACAAAGAACAGAATATGCAGCAAAACATACAAATAATAACATAATGATAAATATATCATACTTCACAGCAAGAGAAAAGAAATAGCAGTTATTACAATCAATTAACAAGTAAAGCCAATGAAACTTTTGTGTATCAACAAAACAAGTGGTAGTTGTCAGCATTCATTGTCCAGTTATGGTCCCGGGTCCAGTCCGCAGAGGCAGTGGGTTCCCAAGAATACACAATCCACACAGGTTTGTATATATATATATATATATATATATATATATATTGCATTTACATATAAAGGCTCACAGCACTTAGTACAGGTAAATATTACAATGCTGTATCAGTGTGTATGTGTGTGTGTAGATGGGAATCAAGGAGAGAGAGGTAAGGATAGGGGTGTTCAGAGGAAAACAGAGAGGGAGAGCCTTGGGGTAGGGCTGAAGGAGAAGGAGGACCAGAGCCAGGTGCTCTGGTGGCTAGAGATGTGGGTATGCAGAGAAAGAAGAAGCAGAGCCATGTGCTCTGACTTATATAGCTAACAGGAACAGAGAGGGATCAAAGAACTTCTTTCCTCCCCAGTCTTTGTTATCAGCTATTTCCTTTGCAAACTCCGGTTTAATTTCCTGATATAAGGAAGGTGATCACTTTCACAGGTTTTAATCTTTGAAGTCCCTAGTTTTGGAGCCTATCTGTCTGGCTTTCATTGTTCTCGGAGAGCCCTGGTCCCAGATGCCCAGAGAGGACAAAGGTGTGTTAAGTAGGGGTACTTGAGAAACAAAGGGCTAGCAGGCAGCTGGGCAACATTTGGTCCATCTGCCATCCTTAGGTATTCCTGAGGGAGGGGGAGTTATCCGAACCTGGTTTCATATTAATCTAAGTATGTCCAGCAATCCTGACAGTAGTGATTTGATATGGAATAAAAATGGGGAATTTCATAAAATTGGTTGGCCATGTCTATCCAAGCTGTCTTCATTCTGGCTTGGATGCCTCTTTATCTTTCTGCATGGAGTAAACCAGTCACAGCCTGGTATGATGCTATTGAAAATGAAATAATAATAGTACAGATAGGAAAGAAGTTATAACTGCATAAGAAATATACAGCAAAACCAGTAATTAAGGAGGGAATGGCTTTGGTAAATATCATGCCATTATTATTTCAGTGCAAGTAATGGAAAGCAAACATATATAATGTGTCAGTATCTCATCGCTTCAAGCTACTTCCTGCTACCCTTCTTCATTACACTTTATTTATGGAGCACAAGAATTCACACATTCCATGCTGGCAGGATCACTAGTCACTAGCTGCATATTTCTACTCCCTGTTTAATCAGTGATGACCTTTCAAAGCCCCGTTCCCTCTCTCTTTACTCACACTGGAAATATAATCACAGCCCCTGATATTTAAATGAATCATTAGTGCATTTGACATGATAGGAATATATTTTCTACCTCAACAGGCACAGAAAATATCCATTTGGAGATCGAGCTGGTCTGGCGTTCAGTGATGAGCTAATGAGCCATGAAGTGTGTTAGAACATAATCTTTACAAACCGAAGAAAAAAAAAATAGAAAAACACAATGATGTGTAACTTTAAGTATGTCCATTAAAGCCATATGTATCATAGGTCATCGAAGTTTGAAAGAAAGTCCAAGTCAGATCATTCAAAGTTTTGTAGGAATTTCACAAAAGGCTTCCTGAATCTGGAACATTTTGTAAAATACATGTAAAGGCATGCAGGAGTGCATGTGTGTTGTGCGGTACAACCAGTGGGAACAGACACTTTGCACATTTATTTATGTATTTATTGAGGGCCCCTTTTACCAAGCTGCAGCAAAAGGGGGCCGGCACTGGCATTGGCCCATGTTTTACACGCGTGCCGAGGCCCCCATTTACCGCAGCTGGTAAAAGGGAAGGTCTCGCTTTCTACAGGAAATGACCGGGCGGCACGTAAAGCCCTCACCGCGTGGCCATTTCGGGGGGGGGGGGGGGGGAGCCCTTACCGTCGCCCATTGAGGTGGCGGTAAGGGCTCCCGCGCTAACCCAGTGGTAACTGGGCAGAGTGCAGCGCTGCCTGATTACCGCCAGGTACAGTCTGGCGCTACAAAAATGAATAAATATTTGTAGCACCGGAAATGACAGCGTGGTAGGGGTGGGAAGTACCGCCGGGCTGCTGCGGAAACCTGGTGGTACTTCCGTTATAGTGAGCAGAAAGTCCGCGTTGGGCTTACTGCCACTTAGTAAAAGGAGCCCTAAGGCTTTTGATCACAGCTGTTTCAGTAGTAACTCAAGGTGAGTTACACTCAGGTACACTGGGTATTTCCCTGTTCCCTGTCCCTGGAGGGCTCACAATCTAAGTTTGTTCCTGAGGCAATGGAGGGTTAAGTGACTTGCCCAAGATCACAAGGAGCAGCAGTGGGATTTGTGTGTGTGTAGTTAACAACTGCTTGCCGCCTATATACATCATCAGTTTGTAGGCCTTTGTGAGAGAAGGGCAGTTACCAGACACTCTGACGATGGCTATTATATGTCCTATTTTGAAAAAGGTTTCATTAAACCCTTCTTTTCCCTCCAGCTATCAGACTATTTCCAATCTCCCTTTCATCACTAAAGTAATTGAAAATACAGTCTTCACTCATCTTCAATATCATTTGGAATCAATGTTTGTTTTTCATCCTCAGCAGTCTGGTTTCACGCCTGGTTTTAGTTCTGAGACTGTTCTGACAGCACTTTTAAGTGAAATTTATAGTAAATTAGAAGGCTTTATTGCTTTAGTGGTTTCATCAGACCTTTCAGCTGCTTTTGATATGACCAATGATTCTCTTCTCTTACAATTGCTCCAGGACATTGGTTATCACAGGTTCTGTTTATCCTTTGTTTACTTCTTTTCTTCAGTCTCATACCTTTCGTGTTGATATGTCAGAAAAATCTTCAGTCATTTATCCCCTTTCACAATGCTTTCCCCTATTCTGTCACCCAGGGGCGTAGCTGGGTGGGGCCATGGGGCATGGGCCCCCACAGATTTAGTCCTGACCCCCCGCCGACCATCCCCCGACATGTTCGACTCCCCCCCCCCCGCTGCTGCAAGGTACCCCCGCCAGCCTTAGTCTTCTTCAGCACTGGTTTCCGGTGCATTCGCTCACTTTTCTGATCTGTGCTGTGAGTCCTGACATCAGGACTCACAGCACAGATCAGCGAAGTGAGCGAACGCGCCGGAGACTGGCGCTGAAGAAGACTAAGGCTGGTGGGGGTTGGGAACCGCTGCCAGAAAAGGTACCTTGCAGCGGGGGGGGGGGGATCAAAGTGGTGGGGGAGGAGTGTCGGTGGCATGGGGGGTCGAAAGTGGTGGGGGAGGGGCGGTGGCGGGGGGGGGGTGGGCTAAAATGTGCCCCCCCTACCTTGGGCTCTGGACCCCCTTTCCGCCGAGGTCTGGGTATGCCCCTGCTGTCGCCCATTCTGTTTAATCTCTTTCTCAGTCCTTTAGCATCAATAATACAAACCTCAGGGATTAGTGGTTATTATTACGTGGATGATATTGTTTTGATTCATTATACCACCTCCTGCAATCTTGATTTATCTACTTTACAGAATTGCCTACAGAAAGTGGCTGAGTGGCTAAAAAGACATCAGTTAGTATTAAATCTGGAAAAAACGACTGCTTGCTGGCTCACAGGTCATGCAACACCTCCCACTGGGCTCATTACTCTTTTCAATATTTCTCTTAATCTTGTCCAAATTCAGGCAGTCACTGAAACAGTTTTATTGTGTGTGTGCTTCATAGATTGAGGTCTGTTCATAGTTATTTAAGCTTTGAAGCCCTTCAAACACTGTTCCATGCATTCATAGGCTCGCAACTAGATCGTAGTTATTGAAGCTTTGAAGCCCTTCATGTACTGTTCCATTCATTCATAGACTTGTGACTAGGTTACTGTAATCTACGCTACTGTATCAAAAGCAGAGTTAAGACAGTTAAAGATACTACAAAATACTGCAGCAAGGATCCTCTGTCATGCTAAATGACGGGCCCATGTATCTCCCTTTCTTATTAAGTTGCACTGGCTGCCTGTTGAGCTCTGGGTGAAATTTAAGATCTTAGTTTTGTCATTTAAAGCTCTCCACACTGACATGCCAGAATACCTTGCTGCATTAACAATCCCTTATGTTCCCACATGCAGTCTCAGATATTTTAATGACCATAGGTTAGTTCTGTCCAGTCTATCAAAAGCTTACTGGGATTTTCAAAGACATAGTGCATTTTATTTCACAGCTCCATTTTTGTGGAATTAATTATCTGTCTCCCTTTGGTCCGAGTCCTCAATTGTGCAATTTACGACCAAACTTAACACAAATTTTTTTTATGCTAGTGTTTCCTGGTCTGTTAAATGAGGACTCTTGATTATTTCCTGATGTCACTTTGTACTGGGGGAACATGTAGGTCTATAGTCTGCTCTAATGGTCTAATTTTATTTTTTTTTTGGAATGACAGTCTTTTGTGTTTGGTTTCTGTTCTATTTTGTAATGGCGTTCCTTTCCTAATTATTTGTTTTCGTAAGCCGCCTTGATTTGCATTTGTGAAAAAGGAGGTTTTAGCAAGTTTTAATAAATGTAAATGTACAAACACGTCCAAAAAACAGAGTGGTTTCACTTGGCATCCCATTTGTAAATGGTGATAGCTGCACGTGTAAGTGCTGAGTTTGCAGCTTGCACAGAGAAGTACAAAACCACATATACAAGAGGAGCCAATTAAGGAGCTGAGTTTTAAGCCCCAAACATTTCACATTTTTTTGATGTGATTTTTAAGACTTGAGAGAAAAGCATACCTTCCCTCTCGTTCACTCCTCAAGACCCCAGGATCAAATGAACCACTAATGAAGGATTCAGAGAAGGTGTAAATGCTGGCAAGGAAACTTAAAAAAAAAAAAAAAACATTGCCCTTGTAAAGTAAGTACACTCGTATTTTAAAAGCATTGCCCACAGCACATCCACACCATGCCCTGAGCAGGTTTGGATAAGTTCCTGAAGGAAAAGTCCATAGTCTGTTATTGAGATAGAAATGGGGAAGCCACTGCTTGCCCCAAGATTGGTAGCATGGAATAAGTGCATAAGTATTGCCACACTGGGAGAGATCAAAAGTCCATCAAGTCCAGCATCATGTTTCCAACAGTGGCCAATCCAGGTCACAAATACCTGGCAAGATCCCAAAAAAATTCAATAACATTTTATGCTGCTTATCCCAGAAATACTGGTCAGATTAAGATCTATTGCAATAGATGATTGTACCACACAGCTACAAGGAATGATCCAAGATATCACCAAAGAGGGCCTCGAATTAGGTTACTTGACAAATAAAGAATTTCAATTTTTGAACAACAAAACTCCTACTATACCGGTGATGAATTTACTACCTAAAATACATAAAGATCTGACCAAACCCCCTGGTAGACCAATTATCTCCTCCAGAGGCTCACTTTTAGAGCCACTTTCCATATATTTAGATTCATTTTTGAAAGATAAAGTCACAGTATGCCCATCATACATCAAAGATACAACTCATTTCCTACAAATTCTGAAAAACACAAATGTTCCATTCACACAGTGTATGATGGCAACTTTTGACATTAAGTCTTTGTACACGATGATCCCCCAAGATGAGCTCATAGAAGTCATATATATGGAGTTAGAGAAGAGACCAAGACCTCATGATGTTCCAACTCAATTTTTGATATCATTATTGAAGATAGCCCTTTGTAAGAATTTTTTCAAATTCGGCAACGATTTGTACCATCAAATATCAGGTGTGGCCATGGGCGCTACGTTTGCCCCGACTTTAGCCAATCTTTACATGGCTGCATTCGAAAACAAATGGCTACAGTCTTCTCCACACTACCAGCATATAGCACTATGGCATAGATACATAGACGATATTTTTGTTTTGTGGAAGGGTACTACCAGTGAATTAATAGCCTTTCAATTATGGCTAAATAACTGCCATCCTCGGATCCAGTTTACTGTGGCATCCTCCTCTGATAGAATACATTTTTTGGATGTTGACATTATCTTAAGACATGATGGATTTTACACTAAGGTTTACAACAAGTCTACTGACAGAAACTCTATTCTGGAATATGGCAGCTGTCATCCTAAAGCTCTCCGACAAAGCCTTCCTTATTCACAATTCTTAAGATTCAAACGGATTTGTACGGATGAAACAGATTTTCACCAGCAAGCCACTATGTTTGGGTCCAAATTGATACAACGTAGTTATCCAAAATCCATTTTGAATAAAGCATACACAAAAGCCAAATATGTGAACCGAGATTTACTCCTACAAAATACGACACCTGAACCACAAGAAGACTCTATGATGACTTTCATTATGTGATATGTAGCAGGTGGAGAAGCTGCTATACACATCATTAAACAACATTGGGATATCATACGTGCGCACCCTACCTTTGGAAATTGTCGTCTAAGGATGGTTTTTTCCCGGGCACATAATCTGAGTGAAATTCTAAGTCCAGCTGATCTGCCAGATCCGAGAGATACCAGGTTCAATACACAAGGTAGCCATAGTAGATGTAACAAAAATGGATGTAGAACCTGCCCTCTGACTATTGAAACAACTAGTTTCTACCACAATGGACGTCTAATTCAACTTAGACAGCAAACGACCTGCCGTACCACACACGTCATATATTATATCAAGTGCCCTTGTGGCAAAGTATATATTGGCAAATCAAATAGATCGTTGAATGCCAGAATGGTAGAACACAGATCAAGAATCTCTACTCAAATTATAGGAGCTCCGCTTGTCCAACACTGCATTCTATATCAGCACTCCACGGAATCGCTTAGATGTATGGCAATAGATTGTATTATACCCAGTGTTCGTGGAGGTAACATCAACAGATTATTGCTACAAAGAGAAACACAATGGATTTTTCATTTGAACACACTTGAGCCACATGGATTGAATGCTTACCTGCACTGGAATTGTTTCTTTTAACTTTAACTTTAATTTTAATTTTGATCAGCTGTTCGTGACGTAGTCCCTAGAGGTGGAGTCCAGAAAACTTAGATCCAAATGTATACGCCACTATGATTGGAGATATACCGCCATCACTCAAATTTGCTGTCTCTGACGTAGCCTGTAGAGGTGGAGTCTAGATAGGTATAATTCAAAACGCCAGCACCATTTTGGCCGGCAATATATTGATTTCAGCCGATAATACTGTGAGTCCAGACGCCAGGAAGGCTTAGCAAGTACATGTCAACTAAGTGGTTTTTAATACTTACAATTTCGTTTCCGTTTTCAGTGATTTATGCCCTTGACAAAGCCAGAGACCGCGAAACAGGGTCCTGTCGGGTGTACAACGGCATCGGAGTTGCCAGTTAAACTTTATCAAGTTATGATGAAACTTGGGAAGCTCCAGCTTCAGAAAACAATTGGATTTAGTCTGGAGCCCGCAAGCTAAGTACCTTTAGTGCATTATTTGCGTTTTTTTGCAATAATGTTGAATTTTTGAAATATTTGAACAGTAGTACATATTTCGATTTTAGTTTGTATATGTATATGAGCATTTTTTTGTACTACTGGATGGCTGGAGGCTATCAATAATTAGAAACATATACAGTCCTTAGAACCAGACCAATAAATGGTATATATGGACGTTTGAGATACTATGAGACAACCTCCGTAGCCAACTAGTCTTCTATTGCAATAGATCTTAATCTGACCAGTGTTGTGTAGTTATACAAAGTCTTTTTGAGATTAAGTGCAGCCATTCTTTTGTATTTTTGTATCCCAGAAATAAGCAGTGGATTTTCCCCAAGTCAATTTAATTATGGTCTATGGACTTTTTCTTCAGGAAGCCGTCCAGACCTTTTTTAAACCCCACTAAGCTAACTGCCTTTACCACATTCTCTGGCAACAAATTCCAGAGTTTAATTAAGGTCTCCAATTTGTATTAAATTTACTACTTTGTAGCTTCATCGCATGCCCCCTAGTCCTAGTATTTTTGGAAAGAGTAAACAAATGATTCCCGTCTACCCATTGCACTTCACTCATTATTTTATAGACCTTTATCATATCACCCCTCAGCCATCTTTTCTCCAAGATGAAGAGCCCTAGATGGTGAAGAAAGTAAATAAAATATCCAGTGCTGTGTATATTTCTGAAAATCTGAACGGAGGAAGTTACCAAGCTGTAGTAAAATGTTGCATTTTAACACAGCTTAGTTTATTGCGAGGGTCTCTAACCTCCTGCAACCTGATGCTCCCAAGGAGGCTCTCTTGGCAGTGTAAAAGACAACTGTGGACTGGGACCCCCCTCCCTCCAGCAAAGACCCCCCTCCTGAACATACCCTCAACCCCCATAGACCTCTGTACCCTCCTTAAAGACATATTAAATAGTCCTACTCAGATCCCCCCCACAAACACCCCATACATCCCCCAAACCCCTTGGGCATACCTCATGAAATAGGTGGTCTAGGGCACCTTCTCCTGCTGGCACCAAGTTCAAAATAAGCTACATAGTACTGAGATGCAAAGCATATATGGATGCATGGCGTTTTATTATTATACAAATCGAACATCATAGCTTGTGTTGAACTCCACAAGATGCATTACTGGTATAATACAAGGCCTGATGTTCCCAGACTCCATCATAAAAGGGCCAGAACCCTTTCCCCTTTCCACCTCCCCCCTACTCCAGCAAGGACACACTGAACAGACTCCTTGCCTCCCTCCCCAAGACTTTCCTTAGCCAATCCTTGTTGCTCTAGTGGAATGGAGCAGGAGTGATCCCTAGTTGTTTTTTCACCAAATGGCACTGGGTTCAAAATGATGAACCTCAACCTCTAGTGGTAGTAGCATGAGACTACTGCTTGGGGTCTAGAAGTAGAAACAAGCAGGAGACAGTCTACTGCAGAAGCAGAACAGACAACCAAAGAGCAGCAGCGACCCAAGGAAGGACAGACACTCAAGAGTTTATCTAAATGTCAACTTTAATGGAAACAGGACCCAACCTAGTATGGCCTCTAGCACCTGCGTTTGCTTTTGATCATCGGCCCATCAGTATATATACTTTGAAAGAAAGGCGGCAGAGGGGAGATATGATAGAGACATTTAAATACACCTATTACATAAATATACAGGAGGAGAGTCTCTTTCAACTAAAAGCAAGCTCTGAATGAGGAGACATAGGATGAAGGTGAAAAGGGATAGACTCAGGAGTAACTTGAGGAAATACTTCCTCATGGAAAGGGTGGTGAATTCATGGAATGGCCTCCTGGTAGAGATGAAGACAAAGAATGTATCTGAATTCAAGAAAGCTTGGGACAAGTACATAGGATCTGTAAAGGAAAGGAAGCATGGGTGTAGTTTGCAGGGTGAAGGGGGCATCGCCCCCTCAAATGCTGCTGAATGGAGAGCCTCCCTTTCCCTTTATTCCCCATGTGGGTTGGCAATGCCACTTCTCTCTGCTCTCCTTCCCCGTCAAACACCACCCCTTCTTGCCTTCACCCTCCAGTAGTCCATCCTTCCCCTCAAACCTTCACTGGTCCAGCATCTTCTTTTCCATGCAGTGGTCGTGAGCAAAAGGAGTGTGTAACTAGCAAAAGGACTGTGTAACTGGCAAAAAGCCTCCTGTTAAAATGCTGTATGGTGGAAGGAAGTGTGCATCAGAGGGGGCAGGAATCTATTTTACTGGCATTTTGCTACATACTGCGCATGTTGTAAGCGATCTTCTTTAGGCTACCATCTGAAGTGTGATGCAAACGTATCCCCATTATTCTATAGCAACGTGTGCTGATTTTAGGAACACCCCTGTTACGCCCATGCCTCTCCCATTTCCATGCCCCCTTTTTCTGATCACATGTAAATTTTAGGAATGGATTCCGTGCCTAAATTTATGTAAATGACAATTAAATCTAATTAGTGCCAATAATTGCTTGTTAAAAAGCCAATTATTGGTGCTAATTGTTTTTTATTCAATCAAATTGTGTGCACACATTGGGCTTGCAGACAAATTTGCACACACAATTTTTTATGACTTTTGTAGAATTAGGGGTATCTGCATGCATTTTACCTGTTACGCTAGTATTCTATAAAGAAAAGTAAACACGTACTTTCCTTTACATAATAGGCTTGAAATACGTATCTTCTAAGCACCTAAATACAGGCACCCTTTTATAGAATTGTCCTGTTTGTGTCTGTTGGAAAAGTATTTATTATATCTGGCATTAAATTACTGTATGATATGAAGGACACAGATCCCCATACTACATGCTGCAGAACATGGCTGAATTATTTAAGCATAGAGAGTTCAAAAACCTTTCTCATGATCATAGAGTGAGTGAAAAAAGAGGATATGAATATGGGGAACCAACCTGAAGTTTGCAGTAGTCAATGTTAGACACCAAGCCTAGCTCAGCCTCTCTAGAGTACAGCAGAATTTGTCAAACAGGGCAACTGTAATTTCAGCAAAGAGTACACGTGTTCTGACAGCTGGTTGGGGGCCCTTATACTAAAGTGTGGCACATTTTGCAGTTAATGCATCTTAAGTTTAAGCCCATGCAGTAAATTAAAGAAGAAACGTGCTGCAATGGTAACCATGATACATGCACCAGCAGATAGAATGAGTGCACCAGTGCTACCTGCTAATGCATGCAATGCGATTACCCGATTGCTGCCCCAGTTATCAAAAAAAGATGACACTGCAGTGGCAGATGTTCATCCCATTCTGATCCCCTTCCCACCCACCCCCAACACCAGCACAAGTACCCTCTCCTGATCCCCCAGCACAAATTCACCCCATTCTGATCCCCCCTACACAAATGCCCCCCTTACACATGTTCTCCCTGTTCTGTTGCCCCCGGCACATGTACCCCCTTCCAATCACTGTTCTCTCTAAGCTGAGCAGGAGTCCTCCACCCGCAGTCCTGCCAGCGGGAGGCGCTGTTTCACTATCATATTTTCTGTAGTGAGGTTCAGGCAAGCTCTACAGGACTCCAGAGAACCTGTTTGTACCTAGAGATTGAAAACAAAAGATTGAAGCAACCCCCCTCCCCCCACACACACCATGGCAGCAATGCAGTTGGTGGACTCTCGTTCAGCTTAGAGGGAACAGTGCTTCCAATCTGAGCTCCCTGCATAAGTATCTTCTGAACAAATGCCCCTAGTTCTGATCCTCCAGCACAAGTACCTCTTTTGATGACACTGACCCCCCTCAAAAAAAAAAAAACTCACTCAGAGGTTCCCCTTTACTCTTGCTTCATCTGGCTCCAAGTGTCAAAATGGCATCAATAATTCCTAGCAGTAGTCTTGCATTAATACTACTAGGGTTCCATCATTCCCATATGGAAGTTTGACCCCCCCCCCACCAGCAGTAGTTGCATGAGGTTGCTGTAGGAGGTCATCATCTCCATTTTGACACCTGGAGCAAGACGAGAGGCATGATTAGAAGGGGACTGCTCCCACTTCATCCCACTAGACTATCAGAGAATCCCCTGGTGAGTCCCAGGGGATGGAGGGATTGGGTGGCTGGGGACTGATTAGGGGGTAAGGTCTGTTGGAGGGTATCAGAAGAAAGGGCACTTGGAAGGAGGGGTATTTGCTGCACTGTACCAAGGTCTATTCAAGCAGTGCAGCTGCACAAGGCACAATTATGATGAGACACAAAAATTGCTTACAGCTCAACATTTCTTCTCATTAGCAGTAGGTGGGGAAGGGGAGTTCCAGTGGGCAAATCACACAGGGCACCACTATAGCTCGATAGAGTCATGGGTTCTTGGGCTAGAGGGATTGGAAAGGAATGAACTGCCATCATCCCAGCATCATCTTTTTTGACAGTTGGGTAGTAGCCAAGCTACTAATTTGGTTTCTGCCAGGTACTTGTGACCTGGATTGGCCACTGCTGGAAGCAGGATACTGGCTAAATGGACCATTGACCTGACCCAGTATGGCTATTCTTATATTTTTTTATGTTACCAGACTACTGGTATTGTGGCTGCGCTTAATGTCACTTTTTGAAGTGACTTTTAGTTCAGCTGCACTAATGGTGCTATGAGCAGTTCTGACAATTGATATGTGGCATCAACCCATGTACTAGCTGTCACAGCTGGCAATCCCTCTTCTCTATCTCTTTGCCCCACCTGTGACTCACTCCTACCCACTTCATGCACCTACATTCCACCACAAGTGCAACAGTGGACCTGGGTCCCCTTCTCTACAGTACACTGCACTGACCACTAGGCTACTCCAGGGACCTGCTTGCTGCTCTAATAGGACTGGTTATAACACCTGAAGCTGTCATAGAGTCTAGTATATACTGTTTCTTCCACATTTTTTGGAGGTGAGAGGGGGTCAGTGACCACTGGGGGAGTAAGGGGGGGTCATGTCTTAATACCTCCAGTGGTCATTTTGTAATTTAAGGCACTTTTTTGTGACTTAGTCATGATATAACAGGTCTAGACCAAAACATCTAAATTGTAGCCCTGGGCATTTTTGTTTTGTTCCATTATGGCAAAAAAGTTCCAAGTATTAGGAATGTCCAAATCCTGCCCCCAACACGACCCTGACATACCCCCTTGTGACTTGGACATGCTGCCAACAAACTGCATTGCAAAACATTTTAAAAAATGGGTTTCAAAAATAGTGATTTGGACATGTTGGCAAACACAATGTCCAAATTCAGCTTTGTGCCACTTTTTGAATGTTTTTCTGTTTCAAAAATGAGCCCTATTATCTTCTAATGCTAGCTGAATCCTGGAATGCTTCTTCTTGGTCTGGTTAGAATTACACGCTCTGTGGAACCTTGAGGGAGGACAGTGGTAAGACACCCAGTTGGCATGAGTCAATCACTGTTTACCTAGGTAAATGGCTTTAAAAACTGCTCTTTCTATGCATCAGCTACTGTACATCACCTAATCTCCATCCCTGCTCTGTCATTTATCTTCATTCTCAAGTGACTTTAGAATCTGTTGGCAGATGCAATGTACAGTTCAGCAAAAATATATCCAATTTCATGTAACAAGATTTCTAAAGGGCATTGCTTTCGAAAGAAAAAGAACATTAAAAATGCATTGTATTGAAGGGCATGCCTCAGTACAAACTGTACAACCGGTAATACCAGTTTGCATTTTTTCTTTTTTTGTTTATAGCTGCTGTGGTTTTTGAGACTCTCACATTTCTGATCTGGTTCCACATTCGACATGTCATTAATCGATGTCTACAGACTTGTTTTACTGAAAATGCAGGTTCTCAAATGACTGCACATGTATGACAAAATGCAATTTGTTTATCTTATCATGAAATAAAAAAAGGTTTGAATCTGTATAGTATTTACATTTCTGGAGGCTATACATTTCAAACAGAAGATGCACATTCCAATTTCTTTTTCAGTTTAGGATTGCATGTACACCTATTTGACTAGAATTTTACACACAACAGCCAGATTCAGTAAATGGTGTTCCCTTCCCTTACCGATTCCCTTAGCGAATTGGTAAGGAACAGGCATGCATCAAGGAATAGGAATGCAAATGAGCTGCTCGTTGTAGCTCACTTGCATTCTCTATTCCATCGTTAAACACTCGGCCAGTCGGACGGTCAAGCATGCGCAGAGCAGCCAAGCGTTATGCTGGTTGCTCTGCACATGCCAAATACACCTCCCTGTGCTGCCCAAAGATGCCATGCCGCTCACCCCCTCCGATGCGGCTCGATCCAGAGGACAGTACAGTTGAGGATACCCATCCAAAAAAACCCGTCCATTTTGGCCATCATTCCCCCCCCCCCCCCCCCGCAATAATAAAAACGTCCTTTTTGGCCGTGCTTCACTCAGCTGAGAGACCTGGAAGTCTCTGAGCCAATCACAACGCATCTAGCTGAGCTAAACGCGCTGTGATTGGCTCAGAGACTTCCAGGTCTCTCAGCTGAGTGAAGCATGGCCAAAAGGGACATTTTTATTATTGGGGGGGGGGGGGGGGGGAATGACGGCCAAAATGGACGTTTTTTTGGATAGGCGTCCTCAACTGCACTGTCCTCTGGATCGAGCTGCATCGGAGGGGGGGCAATGACATCCAAAATGGATGTCTTTTTTGAAGCGCTATTTTCCCCCAATTTTTTTTGTTACTTTTGTAGCAGTTTTTCAATCCCGGGCAGCCCCAACGAGAGGTACAGACCTCTCATTAGATTTTCCAGCGTTAAGGCAATTGGAAAAGGTTAGTGCATCTCATTACAATAGGGTTTCTACACAATTTGCTCATCTGCATTCCATTTTCGTAAGCTGCTACCGTCGTCGTAAAATGGCTCGGAGAAGTCTTTAGTGCATGCCAGGGTTTACTACTTGCTCATTAATGGCTCGTTAATGGCTCATTAAGTTTAGTGCATCTGGCCCTTAGTAAATGAAGGTGTGAGCCCTATTTTGCCAAGTGCCAATAGGTGGGAAATGGGACCTCCAAGTCAAGGTGTTCCTAAGATTCTGAGTATTATATAAAAGGTTTACTGAATGCCTTTCCTAAAATACATGTATGGATCTGCAAAAAAATACTTGTGGTCCCACTGTGCCCAGCTGTGACACCCATTGTAGTTCAAAACACATTTAATAAAAGAGTAACATCCCTTGCAGAGCTGCAAACTAAGTGGTAACACTTAGATATATAGGTGCTGATTTGGGGATAGTTCACAAAGGGGCTCATTTTCAAAGCACTTAGACTTACAAAGTTCCATAGGTTACTATGGAACTTTGCAAGCCTAAGTGCTTTGAAAATAGGCCTCTTACAGGGGCTCATTTTCAAAGTGCTTAGACTTACAAAGTTCAGTGGGTTACTATGCAACTTTGTAAGTCTAAGTGCTTTGAAAATACGCCTCTTTTCACACATATAAGTGAAGCCAATTAGGAAGCCTTGCAGAAACACTTGTATTTTTGGACATTTGGACATGGTATTACACATCAGAGAGGTAAGCATAACCGGCACATCAATGAATGGTCTGAGCCCCAGGTCTAAACGGACTTTTGCTGTATACTTACATCTGTCACAGTGCAATTGTAAATGTTGATGTCCAGCTTTGTTAAATTATACATGTATTCCATTATAAAATCAGGAATGCATGTACAATTCGTGCCACTGCTCAAACCATGCATATGAGACTTCACAGCCCAGCCCCTCCAAATTACACGTCCTACAGCTTTTATATATGTAAATCATGATTTAACTTCAGTCAATTGTAGATACTTTATTGGTGGAGACTTGAGTCTTCACCAATAATCGACTGAAGTTTCCTTGTTTGTCTCTGGTTAGCCTGGTCTAGTTCCCACTCCTTCTTGATTACTGTTGTTTTGTCATGGGATCTCGGAGTTCCTCTGCTTTGATGGGCTCTCACTAAATCATGATTTAAACATGCTGGCCATTAATATTCTTCTCCAGACTCTGTAATTGTATTTACTATGTAAGCCGCATTGAGCCTGCAACATGTGGGAAAGGGCGGGATACAAAAGTAATAAATAAATAATAAATACATGTAAATAACTCCATCGAATGTACATATAGCGAGTCAGACTAACTTAGACCCAGGCATTCAGTGCTAGCTCATATCTGAGTATTAAATTTATTTTATTTTATTTATTGTGATTTATTAACTGCCTTTATGAAGAGATTCACACACAATATTCAGCCAGCGATGATCAGCATTTTGCTGACCACTGCTGGTGTTATACCTGGAAATTCAATACCGAGCCATGTCCAGGCCCTGGCACTGAATTTCCAGGTGTATGGAGCCTGTGAAAACATAGCTGGTTAAGTGCGATATTCAGCACTTAACCGGCTATATGGAACCATATAAATCTAGGACTGCACATTATGTGGTCTTATTTATGCAGCTATTTTATTATTTTATTTATTGCATTTGTATCCCACATTATCCCACCTCTTTGCAGGCTCAATGTGGCTTACAATTCATCATGGATACTGGAAATAGAAGTGAATATACATTTGGTTTACAGAGGGTTTTGTGTTACATGGTGGTGAAATACATGATGGTGTTAAAGCAGAAAGACGACATAAGACAGTCTGGATGTTTTAAAGATTATACAGTTACACATGTTGATCTTTGTGATATATCTTGTCGAAGTGATAGGTTTTCAATAGTTTGCGAAAATTGGTCAATTCATAGACCGTTTTTAACTGAATATCTGCACTTCAACTGGCTTAATGCCAACTCTGTCTCTGGAATGCTCCTGAAATAGTCAGTTTTGGCTTGAGTACTCATCAGTGAAAATGCCCAGTTAGCCCCAAACATGCTATATTGTCAGCTAGGGACTGTTTCTGGCTGGTCAATTCGCTTGGAATATCGACCTCTACAATTTTAACAGCATAACAATAGTAAAATGTCCAAATATAAGTGTAAATACAATCAATGAGGTAAACTTGGAAACAGCAAATTGAATTCTAATAATAGGACTAATGTGATACAGTATAAGAAATATACACATTTAACAGCACTGCAGAACAATCATATAACAGAAATATGATAAATATCAGTACAATACAAACATAGACAGCATGGGCGAACATTCAAATATCAAAGATATGATACAATGTTAGCGTAACGCCAATGAAACACCTATTAAGCACACAGTAAAACATTCCGAATACATAGATATGATACGATGTCAACATAATACCAATGAAACACCTATTAAGCACCAACCTGATTGGATCACCTATATGGAAGCCCATACCATGGTCTTATCACTTCCAACTAGACTTTACCATTAATATCTGCTTGAAGAGCGACCCCAACCACTGTTAAGCTAATATCCACCAGAGGGAAAATCAATTAATCCTACCCCTGAAAGCACTATATAAGAATCTGTAAAATCCAACTGAGACACAAAAGTCAAAACAATGTTGGATAAAATAGCACCAATTACCACCAAAAAGGTCAAAACAACTCAAAAATCACCCTGGTTCTCAGAACAGCTGTCTCAATTAAAGCAAAAATGTAACCTTGAAAAGATATGAAGGAAAAGCAAAGCTATGGATGATAGATCCAACTGGAAATTCGCCTTTCGTCACTATAAACTAAAGTAACAGACTCCAAATGAAATTATTACAGGAGTTTAGTGGATCAGGATGCCCTTGACAATAAGAAGCTATTTACTCTAGGCTCAGGACTAGACATAGCTTCTGCAGCAAACTACCACCCAGTAGCGAGTGTACCACTCTTTACAAAAATGGTAGAATCATATGTTAGCAAACAATTCTCCAAATATCTGGACACATTTCCCACTTTACACCAGTCCCAATTCGGATTCAGATCTGCACATAGCACAGAAACCCTGCTCTTAGTGCTAACAATATATGTCAAACAATACTTATGTAAGGGGGACCAAGTTCTACTACTTCAGTTTGCCATCTCAGCAACGTTTGACGCAATGGATCACGTAATGTTACTTGAACGCCTGAACCAAATTGGAATAACTGGACCAGTCCTTAATTGGTTTAACAAATTCCTCTTGAACCGAAGCTACTCAGTGAAACAAAACAAACACCTTTCCAAATACTGGATTCTGAAATGTGGTGTCCCCCAAGGGTCCCTGCTCTCTCAGATCTTGTTCAATTTCTTTATGTCTTCCCTAAGTTCAATACACCTGGGATCAGGAGAGCTACTACTATCATATGCGGACGACATCATATTCCTTCTGCCTTTGACACCTTCACAACAAGACCCAACCCAATCAGAAACAATCAGGATGAACACTATTCAAACCTGGGCCCTGGCAAACAAACTGAAACTGAATACACAAAAGACCAAGGGTCTTTGGTTCCGAAATCTGTAGTTAGAGACTACACAGGCTGGTTTTGGGTATTCTTCAGTATGGGAGCCAAAATAATGTTGCCATTTTGAGGGGGGGATAGGCCCTGAGATAGCATTAAAGTTATGTTTGAGTGCAAATAGCTTATGAGTAAATTAGGGGCTGAATTCAGAAGGTAACTAGGGCAGTTATCAAGTAGTGATTTAGCTAATTTGTGAAGAGTGCATTTGACTTGATCAGTTGTATGTGGGTGAAAGGTTGATTAGATTTTGTCTCCTTGGGAGCATAGAGGTGAAGGATCATATAGATTTTAAAAAATGATCTATTGATATCAGAGAGTTATTTAGCTCTTGTCCAATTTTAGTTATTTTCTGCTCGAAATATTATGCCAGTTGATCTGCTATTGGAGTAGGTTCATTTGTAGTAGTTACAGGTTGAGTATTCAATAACTTATTTACTACT
The DNA here is from genome assembly GCF_901765095.1 of Microcaecilia unicolor. Taxonomy (NCBI): domain Eukaryota; kingdom Metazoa; phylum Chordata; class Amphibia; order Gymnophiona; family Siphonopidae; genus Microcaecilia; species Microcaecilia unicolor. The sequence continues at coordinate 244,651,159 of NC_044032.1, read as the reverse complement.
GTGTAAAGTTTTCATGGATTAACTGTTTTTTTTTAAATTAAAGGTCAGCATAATACCAATGAAACACCTATTAAGCATGGATTAAAACATTTTATTAGCATCTGAGGTCAAAAATGTTGGTATTTCTGGAATGCTGGCACATGGCTGTTATGTGTGAGGGGAAGAATACACCAATAGGAAGACATAAGTACATGAGAGGCAATCTAGAGGAGGTCTATGAAAATGAAGCAGTATTTGCAATGTAAACCTTTGATGCTGAGGTTTAAGGGGTTCAGTCAGTATAAGTGTCCAGAAAGAGAAGAAATAAAGGGGTATATAACAAAGACATTCCCATGTTTTAGACGTCTGCTTAATGCAAAAAAATGCAAGAAAGGGTAGACCTAGGGATAACATTATCATTTCTCTCTAGAGCAGTCATTCAGGGAGGCAGGAGGGAGCAAAACAGTATTGGAACGAACAAAAAAAAGGAAAAGAGCGGAAGAGAAGTGAGGATAAAAGATGGCCATAAAGTAACGTCTGCCGTACTGCATTGACTAAGGAAAACAGCCAACCTAGACTTCTGTATCAATGTGCTGTCATATGCCATATTCATGTGTTGTTGGGGGCTCAGCAGCTGTTTAACACAGTCACCCTGGTTCTGGCTAACATTATTGTGTAGCAGCTTCCTTTTCACCTCAGGGATTAAAAGGGACAAAAGTGGAATGAAATTGGAGCTGGCAAACCATGCTTCAAGCAGGGATGGTGTGGTTATGGTTAAAAAAAAACCAAACAAACTATGAAAAGTATAGTGCATTCAGCTGTGGCACTGCAATATTTTACAAACATATATTTTCAGCTATTTTTGGTATTATTACTGTGTTGCAGCTGGTGGCACAATAGGACTCAAACTGTTACATTCTTATAATAAAAGGGCATTTTTGCAATTCCAAAGGTAGAGCTTAAAAAATGCAAGAGCAAGCAAATCAGCTTTTAAAATTACAGCCTCACAAATATACTTATATCCTCTGATGAAATAGATAGCAGAATGGCAATTTATTAAAATTAATAACAGTTCAATACTAAAAGCGGAACCTGAGGCATCCTATCATCCAGTAGGCTGATCTTCTAATTTAGTAATACTACTCAATCGATTAATTGTCATAGGGAAGTATTATAGGAAAAAGCATCTTGGAACCATCCTTTAAAATGAGGCTGTGAGCATTAATGAATATCGAATGGTTATATGAAATTGGAAGTTAGATACGTGAAAGGAAATGCAATATTAAATAAATTAAATTTCAAAAATCTGTCTTCAGTTTCTAATTAAAAGCACAATAGAAAATGCCCCAGTTTTAACTCCTGGGCTACAGGAGTATAAGTGGGTAACAATAAAACATTTCTCAGGTCAAGCTTTGCAAATTAAAAGAAAATTGACTGTAAGAGAGCGATTTTAGAAAGCTTTATCCATGTGTAAAGCTTGTTTTATGGATTTTTATAAAGTTACAAGACTTCATACACTCATAGGAGGAGATTCTATATATACGAGTCTAAAAAATCGGTGCTGAAATCAGTACCGACTAAGCGTATTCTATAATTGGCACCTAGATTTAGGCGCTGATTATAGAATATGCTTAGTTGATATTTCTGCTGGTGGTTGGGAGGCGGGGATAGTGCTAGACAGACTTGTGCGGTCTGTGCCAGGGCCGGTGGTGGGCAGCGGGACTGGTGGTTGGGAGGCGGGGATAGTGCTGGACAGACTTGTACGGTCTGTGCCGGAGCCGGGGTTGGGAGGCGGGGCTGGTGGTTGGGAGGTGGGGATGGTGCTGGGCAGACTTGTGCGGTCTGTGCCGGAGCCGGTGGTTGGGAGGAGGGGCGGGTGGTTGGGAGGCGGGGATAGTGCTGGGCAGACTTATACGGTCTGTGCCCTGAAGAGCACAGGTACAAATCAAAGTAGGGTATACACAAAAAGCAGCAAATATGAGTTATCTTGTTGGGCAGACTGGATGGACCGTGCAGGTCTTTTTCTGCTGTCATCTACTATGTTACTATGTTACTATGTATGTAAACCTGCATGCATCCATTTACACCAACTAAAACATGGTGTGAATCCCTGCGCATAGATTAAGGCGCACTGGTCCATATTCTATAACTAGGCGCCTACAATTCAGAACACCCACAAAATGCCCATTTCCCCACCTATAACCACACCACTTTTTGCCTGCATTTTCTTTTCTTGAAGCTATTTATTTATTGGGATTTATTAACCACCTTTACGAAGAGATTCACCCAAAGCAGTGTTCAGCGGGTACAGCTTAACATCAAACTTACAATTTTGGTTAACAACATAAAAATAGTAAAAATGACCAAATTTAAACATAAATACAATAAATGAGGTAAGCTTGAGAACAGCAAAGTAAAACCTAATAACTGGGCTACCATGAAACAGTATCAAAAATATATACATTTAACAGCACTGAAATTCAAATATCAGAGATATAATGGCAACTCAGCATAATACCACTGAAACATCTAATAAGCATGCATTAGAACATTCAAATAGCATAGATATGATGTTAATGCTTTTCTACAATACAGCTTACCATGTAGCCAAGGGAAAAAGTGCAGATATATAGATGGGGACAAGATGTGTAGTACGGAGTCAGTTGGGATAAATAGATGGGTGGCTAAACTTAAGGCAAAATCTTTGTACAGTTAAACAAGATATGAGGAACCGATCTAAGTTACAGGGTGTTCAGCAAGCATTAGAAGTTCAGCTCACTCCTTTACAGACTATGCTTAGCGAGTCGTGTGCTTGATTTCTAATCAGTGCCAATTAGTGCTCATTATTGCTTGTTAAGTGCTGATATCAGTGCTTATTAGCTTGTTAAGCCAATTAAGTTACGCACAAAGTCCAGGGATAGGGGGTAATCTCTCTATAGTTTGCTTAAAGTTAGGTACTAGGGTGATGTGCGCCAAGCATAAATTCTTTATCAGCAATTATGTGGGCAATTGTCATCATAGAATACTAGCGTAAGTCCGGAGTTATACGCTTAACTTTAGGCACAAGCACTTATGCTAGCTCAGTGGCTGGTGGAAATGCTTGTGTCCAACTGCTGTGAGGTAGGGGCATAACTGCTAATATTCTGTAATATGAATGTGAAAGTGTTAGGCACACCCCTGTCCTGCTCATGCCCCTCCAAGGTCCATGCCCCTCCCCCCAATTGCAGTTGCACACTATCCGGCCAATGTTCAGCACTATTTAACCAGCAAGGAATGGCTCCTGGCCAGTTAAATAACTTTTAACTGGCTATGCATGAATATTCAGCGGAGGATAGCCAACTATATCCCACTGAATATTTGTGGTCAGCACATAGGAGGAGATTCTATATATGGCGCCTACAAAATAGGTGCTGAAATCAGTGCCAACTAAATATATTCTATAATCGGCACCTAGATTTAGGTGGCAATTATAGAATATGCTTAGTTGATATTTCAGTGCCAATATCTGCGCGCATCCATTTACAGCAATGAAAACTGGGTGTAAATCTCAGCGCTAGTGGTGTGCCTAGGGTATTCGACACCCGGAGTCGATCATTTTTTAATACCCCCCTCCCCTCCAAAATAAGCTAGGGGCAACAAAAAAACACCCTGAATTTCTGGTCAAATCCAAATGAGCCTGTGATGGAGAAGGAAAGACCAAGTGTTTATATTAAGGTCTATGAGAGCACCCTAGAACATAGGGAATTGGCAAGGTAGAAAGATATTGAGGCATACCTTTGTATAAAGCTCTATGAGTAATTGTTAAAACCTTAAAATGACACCTACATTTAACCGGCAACCAATGTAACATAAGCAACAACAGGGAAATATGATAGAATCTACAGGCTTTACATAACAAATGAGCAGTCATATTCTGCAACAGTTGTGAAAGGTGTGAGCAAATCTAAACCTACATTACCCAAATTGCAAAGGACTTAAATACAAAACAACTTATGCATCCTGCTTCCCCTACATAAGCGCACAACTATGGAATGGACTCCCACAAGCTTTGAAAACAATCCATGAACATTTAAACTTCAGGAAATCACTAAAGACCAACCTCTTCAAAAAGGCTTACCCCACTGATCCACCGTAAATCACCATACCCAGCAACACTGCATAACCAATGATCGTACGAGACAATAAACAATCTACATTCTCTTTGACCCTCATAGTGCCTGACACACACCTACCTCATCAGACCACAATATAACCTTGTATCTGTTATCAACCGACTTGGCGAACGCCATTACGGTACTATGTAAGCCACATTGAGCCTGCAAATAGGTGGGAAAATGTGGGGTACAAATGCAACAAACAAACAAAATCCAGTACTAGGCATACTGGGAATACAAAACACTCAGGACCTATAGAGCAATTCTACCATACCATAAGCAGTAATTTTTACGACTCACACAAGAGTGTACCTAGGAAAAGGAAGTATCTTAAACATTGCAGTGAGCACTAAAAGATCATACTGTAAAGCTAAACCAGCCGGAATAGTACAGATCGTCGATCCTACACAGTCAATGTGTCACAGAAGAGAGATAATGGATCAGCATGGGGGAGGACAGTTACTGGAACTGGGTGGCGGTGGGAAGAATAGGGACATAGCAGCAGGAATACAAAGGCAAATGCTAGACCCTGCAGGGAATAGGGTGACAGAAAAAAATCTGGATGCAGGAGTATGAAGATAGACGGGAGATGCTGGACATGGGAATGGGGAGTAGGGAGACAGAGAGGATATGCTGGACAGTGGATAAGGAGTAGGGAGACAAGGGGAAGATGTTGGATGGAGAAGGAGAGAAAGGAGATGCTAGACAAAGGTGAGGGAGAGAGAGAGGAGCTGTCAAGTAAGGGAAGGATGAAAAAAATGGAATATGTTTGTGGGGGTGAAAGAAGGGGATATAGTGGTCATGGGGAAAGTAGGGCAAGGGAGATGCTGAATTGAGATGGGGAAGAATGGGGAGGTAGTGGAATTGGATGGGGAAGATGACTGGCTGGTTGGCTTAGGGGAGAGGGAGAGGGGAGATGCTATATCAGATAGGGAGGGGAAAAGGGACATGGGAGGATGCTGATATGGGGGTTGTAAGGTGAAAGAAAATATGGGATTAGTGGGAAGACAGATGTGAGTTGCTGGACATGGAGGTGCAGTAAAGGCAAAAAGAGTGCTGGAAATGGAAGGAACGAGACAGGGGAGGTGCTGGCAGAAGGGGGGGGGAGAGACACAGAGGGATGCTGAATACAAGGCAAAGTAGATTGATAGGGACAGACCACTAGATGTGGCGAAGAGAAAGCAAGTTGAGGTGTTGGATGAAAGAGGGTAGGGAGGATATGCTGGACTGATAGAGCAAGAGAGAGAGAGAGAGTAGACATACTGGTCAAAAGAGTGAAAATAAAGAGGGGTACTTTACAGAGTAGATTTCAGAGAGAGAGAGAGAGGATGCTGGAAAGGGAGAGTTAGCAAAAAACTGGAGAATAACAAAAGTGATGGAGTTGGAAAGCTATAAACAGAAGCAGGTACAGAGGCAGAAAAATAAATAGAGGAAAGCTGAAAAGAAGATTAAAGTCAGAGATGGATGTAGGAGAGGAAGTGAATAAGACAGGAGAAGTGGCAGATGGACTGGAGACCCTGGAAAGAAAATTTTAAAAAGACAGAGGAAAGCGGTTACTGTAAATTGGCACTAACATGAATACAATGGCCAGACAAAAAAGGCACAAAAAGGAATTTTATTTTTAATTTAGTGAGTAGAAAATGTCATTGTACAGTAAATTTGCACTGTTTTCTTTATATTTTGTGGAATATAGGATGCAGTTTCTATTTCTTTATTGTTGCATTGCATGCAGAATGTGGTTTCTTGGACTTTTTGTTTAAGTTTTGTCAACATATTCATATTTTAAGTTTGTAGTTCCCTATTCTGTCCTTGGCAAGGGATTATCTGTGTTCAGTGTTTGTGACCAATGCCGTATATTCTGTATGGAGCTGTTATGTTATGATTTGTAGTAATTCAGCTTGTTCAATTTCCCAATAGATGTATTGGTGTTCTAGGTCCCACTGCAATATTTACATTGTTGTGTTTTCCTAGGTAGGATCTTTGTTGTATTACTTCTGTGAATTAGTGGTTTTATGGTATAGCACATTAGCTCTATAGATCCTGAGTGATTTGTGTAGGGTTTTGTATTACAGGTACTTAACAGTAATCTTAGTACTGGAAAGGGTTTATGTTGTTTTTTCTGAGAATACACCAAAATTAGAACTTCTTTGTATGGTGAGTTCCGGGAAAATGCCCCTTCTCTGCTTTGCATCCATTCTTACAGGAGAATCTATGAGGGCTTTTATGAATACAAAATAAATGTTTAAATTAACAGCATGATGATCCAGTGTGCAGTGTCTGGGATTAGTATTTTTTATATTAGATTTCCAGGCTACATAATTAAACTGCTACTATTTTTGTTAAGCATAACCAGCGATTGCAAAGAATTAAATGATGATAGCCTGGGAATATAAGTTAATTTCTTTTTCTTGGAGCAACAGCCTGGCTGGCATTATGAGTGAGGGATTCTCCTTGTTCTCTGAGGAGGCCCCCCTTTTTAGGTGCTTTGGCAATTTGCCTTGAGCCATCACTACACCAAAAATAAATGGGTGTTAATCCTCCCCTGAGCGACCAGCACTCCTTACATAGATATCATAAGACTTGCCCTGCATGGTTCATAAAGCTGATACTATGTGAGTCATTGCTTCTGCTTCCAGCTCTGGGGAGATAGGAGACATGGGGCATGTAGCACGGAGCATGGAGTATTATAGCTGGTCATAACAGCAGAGGGCTGAACGAGAAAAGATTACGGGGACAATAGAAGCATGTGGGAGAGAGGGGATTCAGGGTATTATGGTAGAGCACAGGCACAGAAAGAGAGATGGGACCAAGGATGAGAGAGCATGGTATGAAAGGGAGAAATGAGAGATTGGAGGTAAGTGGAGGGAGATGTGAGGGATGGGGAAGACAGAAAAGGAGGCAGGCGAATGGTGAAAGAGAATGAGCAATGGGGGAGAGCTATCAAGGTGGGAGAGGAAAAACGGAAAAGGAGAGCATGGGAAAGGGTGCAGGAAGAAGGAGAGGTGGGAAAATGAGGAAGGAGGAGAGAACATAAGGTAAGAGGGAGAAGAACATAGTAACATAGTAACATAGTAAATGACGGCAGAAAAAGACCTGCATGGTCCATCCAGTCTGCCCAACAAGACAAACTCATATGTGCTACTTTTTGTGTATACCCTACTTTGATTTGTACCTGTCTTCTTCAGGGCACAGACCGTATAAGTCTGTCCAGCACTATCCTCGCCTCCCACCACCGGCTGGCTCTGCCACCCAATCTCAGCTAAGCTCCTTAGGATCCATTCCTTCTGAATAGGATTCCTTTATGTTTATCCCACGCGTGTTTGAATTCTGTTACCGTTTTCATTTCCACTACCTCCCGCGGGACGGCATTCCAAGTATCCACTACAAATTTGAAGGAGATCAAAGGTGGGGAAAAATGTGAGAGTGTGAAGGAAAGGAAAAGGGACTTGATATACTGCCTTTCTGAGGTTTTTGCAACTACATTCAAAGCAGTTTACATATATTCAGGTACTTATTTTGTACCAGGGGCAATGGAAGGTTAAGTGACTTGCCCAGAGTCACAAGGAGCTCCAGTGGGAATTGAACTCAGTTCCCCAGGATCAAAGTCCACTGCACTAACCACTAGGCTACTCCTCCAATAGCAACATTCCATGTAGAAGTCCTTGCAGATCAGCAATGCGGCCGTGCAGGCTTTTGTTTCTGTGAGTCTGACGTCCTGCACGTACGTGCAGGACGTCAGACTCACAGAAACAGAAGCCTGCGCGGCCGCGTTGCTGATCTGCAAGGGCTTCTACATGGAATGTTGCTAGTGGAATAGCAACATTCCATGTAGAATCTCAAATAGGGAAAGGGAAATGGGACTTGATATACTGCCTTTCTGAGGTTTTTTGCAACTACATTCAAAGTGGTTTACATATATTCAGGTACTTATTTGTACCAGGAGCAATGGAGGGTTAAGTGACTTGCCCAGAGTCACAAGGAGCTGCAGTGGGAATTGAACCCAGTTCCCCAGGATCAAAGTCCACTGCACTACCCACTAGGCTACTCCTAGTGACAGAATCAGAAGAGAAAGAGAGAAGGAGGGTGGTGAGAGGAGGGGAGAAAAAGAAGAAAGATGAAGAAAAGAGGTAAAGGATATGTGGTAGGAGCAGAAGGAGGGCGGTATTTGAGGGGTGGGAAAGGGTAGGCACTGGGTGAGAAAGAGAGGAGCAGGGAATTTGAGAAAGAGGGGAGGGGAGAATGAAAGAGTATGAGCCAATATACAGAAGTACCAAAAGGAAAAAATAGGAAAGAAATGTACAAAAGAAGAAAGATAGCAGCAAGGCAGAAAAAAAAAAACAGTGAGAAGGATGAAAGAATAGAAAAAGGAAACTTAGAAATCAAAGAGGGAGAGGAAAAATAAAAAGGAAAAGGCTGAAACTAGCTGGTAGGATTCATTATAGTTTATTTAAAGGTATGAGAAGAATGATTATGAAAATGTTACTTTGGTTTGCCTCCCCCTATACCCAGCTCACCTCCTTGATACCACCCCTAATATTTTTCCCTAAAGATGCCAGTGCTCCCATAGGCTGAATATTGGTCCTATGGATTTTGCATGTATAATCTTCAGAATCTGGACTAAGGGTCTTGTTTACTAAGGTGCATTAGTGTTTTTAGCGCACCTACACTTAGCGTGCACACTAAACATGTAGGCGCCTATAGGGATATTGTAGGCACATACATGTTTAACGCATGTACTTGGTTAACATGCGTTAACAATGTCAACATGCCTATAACTCTGCTTAGTAAACAGGGCCCTAAGTACAGTTAAGTGCATAACTGCTAATTATTGCCAATTACCACCAATAATAGACAACAATTGGTTGTTAATGCCAATTAACAGCTAAATCTATTTGTTACACATGCATTTGACACTACTGTATAACTTGAGTGCACAATTTTGAGCTCTAAGGGGATATAGAATACACCCATGGAAGAAGAGTGCCTATTTTGGCACAATTTGCATAGTGGAGTTCTCAGGGAAACAGATTGGGTGGAGTGCAAGCAGAATGAATTGTGCATTTGTATTTATAAAATAGGCATGAATATGTGTAGAGTTTATGCACTATACACCTTCTGGGACTGACTTTGAAACAGGACGCCTACATGAGGACTCTGGAAAGGTAGCTATTAACTGTTTACAACCCTGATGAGAAATATCATTTTAGTCTCAGCCGGTAGCAATCAGTGTTTTGCTGACTGCCACCACCATTAAAACCAGAAATTCAATGCCAGCCACAGGGGCGTAGCCACGGGCGGGTCTAGACGGGCCCAGGCCCAGCCACTTTCCCTCCAAGCCTGCCCATCCAACATCCTGCTGCTGTCGCTGCCTTTTCTTCCGCGGCTCCGCCGAGTACGGGAAGCAGCGTCCAGCAACGTTGCCTGCCATTTAAAATAATTCGCAGCTCCGCTCCCCTTTGCCGCGTCCATTTGGCTCTACATATCCACTACAGGAAGTGGATCAGAGAGGGCCGGATGGATGCGGCAAAGGGGAGCGGAGCTGCCTGTGCGAACGGCAGCGCATTGCGATGGGCAAAGAAGTAAATGCAGCGGAGCCTGGGGAGACGAATTATTTTAAAAGGCACGCAGGCAACGCTGCTGAATGCTGCTTCCCGCCATGCTGGTGACTGGCACAGGGATGAGACTTCTCAAGCCTTGGGGGCCTTCAGAAGATTCTTCAGCTGGCAGGGCCTGGAGATCCCCACCAGCCCAGGTATTTATCTTTACGGGAGGGGGATGGACAGAGAGGAAATATGTGGGTCATGCCCACCCAGTCCAACCCCAGGCCCAGCCAAAAAATGAGGTCTGGCTACGCTACTGGCCAGCCATGTCCGGGCCCTGGCATTGCATTTCTGGTTTTGCGGAGCTTGCTAACAGCCGGTTAAGTGCAATATTCAACACATAACTGTCTATGGGTTACCACATAATGGGGTCTTTTTACTAAGGTGCACTGAAAAATGGCCTGTGCTGGTGTAGACGCGTGTACTGGATGCGCGCAGGTCCATTTTTCAGCGCACCTGCAAAAAAAGGCCTTTTTTGCCGAAACTGGACGTGCAGTAAAATAAAAATCAGCGCATGTCCATTTTGGGCCTGATACCTTTCCATCAGCTATTGACTTAGCGTTAAGGTCTCACGCATTAACTGAGCGGTAATCATCAGCATGCGTACATTGCCGATTACTGCCTGGTTAGAATCATGTGATAGAAAATAAAAAAATATTTCCTGCCACGCATATCAGACTCACATAAAAAAATGGAATTACCATCCAGGTCACACGGTAGCTGGGTGGTAGTACCATTTGTTACGCACATATCGGACGTGCGTAGGCGCCTATGTGCCTTAGTAAAAGGGCCCTAGGGTTAACCCCGGCTGGTTAAGTGCTGAATATCGACACTTAACTGCCCAAGTGCTGACTCCACCCTCAGAATGCCCACAAAATATCCGGCTTTCAGTTTGGCAGCGGCACTAGCCAGTTAAGTGCCCCTGAAAATTAGCAGTTAGCCCTGAGAAAGCGATTTAACCAGTCAGGAGCCATTTCTGACTTGTCAAATCGCTTTGAATATTGACCCCAACATCTAGAGGTGTGCTTAGACATCAGGGTTATGATCGATAGCATTGAACATTACATAGATGATCTGGAAGAGGGAGCAATGGTGCAGTGATTATATTTTCAGATATAAAATTCAAAGTAGCTGAAATACAAATAAATAATTCTATAAGGAGGGTGCAAACATTTAGGGGCCCATTTTCTAAGCCAATGCACGTCAATTTGGAATTACCGCCTAGCTTCCACGTGGTCAGGGCGGTAATTTCATTTTTTATGTGTGCCCACTACATGCGCCGGAAAATCATTTTATTTCCGGCGTAGAGGCGGTAATCAGCATTTGAATGCGAGTTGACCATTACCACCCGGTTAATGCGTGAGACCTTACCGCTAAGTGAATGGGTAAGGGCTTAGACCCAAAATGGACACACGCCAATTTTCATTTGGCTGCACGTCCATTTTCATCCTCACCTCCTAAAAAAAGGCATTTTTTACAGGTGCGCTGAAAAATGGATCTGTGCGCATCAAAAACACGCGCCTACACTAGCGCAGGTCACTTTTCAGCATACCTTAGTAAAAGGACCCCTTATAGACCAAGAATATGTGTAAATGACCAGAATACTGGCATATACACATTTGCCAGGTATTTGGGACCTGGATTGGCCACTGTTGGAAACAGGATACTAGGTTTGATGGACCTTTGGTCTGTCCCAGTATGGCAATACTTATGTACTTATATACTTATTGCAAATATTCCGCTTACATGCCATTTTATGAATTGGCACTTAAAAGCAATGATGCACAGTTTGAAGGTAGGGGTACATATAGGAAGGGCATAGGTGGGGAACACATACTGCCCAATATTCAGCACTATTTACCCGTCCAAGAACGGCTTCTGGACTGTGAAATATCTTTAAGCTGGCTAAGAGCTAATAATATTCAGCATGATATAGCCGGTTAGCACCATCATTCATTAGCTGACCGGCTAAGTTTAGCGGCCACATAGACCCACATAAATAGCAGCTCTATCTTCGGCTGCTATAACTACTGGCTATGTACATAACGGTTAAAAAAACCAACCCTTAAATTCAATGCTGGTCGCTGGATACAGCCTGACATTGAATTTCTGGGTTTATTGCTGACTGTGGGAATAGGCCGGGTTGCCTCCCGCAGTCTCAATATCAGCCCCTCAGAGTCTGTATGGGGGTGTAAATAGTCGCACCTAAAATATACACATGTAGATCTGCCCTGCTGCGCTTGTATTATATAAAGGGAAGTAGGCATTTCCTTCTTTATAAAACAGGCTCTAAATAGGTGCCTTCTAGGTGCCCCTTTATAGAATTTACCTCTACAGGACTTGAGGAGCTACAGAAGGACTGTGCCAGACTGGAAAGCTTGGTGTCTAAATGACAAAATGAAATTTAATGTAGATAGGTGCCATATGACAGCCTTTATGGAAATATAGTTCTAATTATAGGAATAGAATGCTAGGTTACATATTAGGAGGCCCAGCCCAAGAAAAGAATCTAGGAGACATTTCGACAATACATCAAAATCCTCAGCTAAAGCAAAAAAAAAAAAAAAAAAAAGCAAATAGAATGTTAGTAATGAGTCAGAAATGTAAGGAGAATAAATTGAATAAAATGACGGTCAGTGGGTGATGATACAGGCCCTGGCATTGAATATCCAGCTCTAACTGGACATGTGCTAGCCACCCTAACTTATGCAGGTCCTAGCTGGTATTCAGCCAGGATCTGCATAAGATACTTATGCAGGTCATGACTGAATATCGGCTGGGACCTATATAAGTGAATCAATCATTTTCTCCCCAACCCCCTATCCCCCAATTCCAATCCTCCTTCATGATCCCCCCCCCCCCCCACAAGAACATCTCTCAACCTCCAATAAACAGACCCCCTCAAGGACCCCTTCCCCTTCTCAAACATCCCTCACCCACCCAGGGCCGCCGAGAGACTGGGCCAGGCCCGGGACAAGGCCGCCCCCGGGCCCTCCCCCACCCGAGGTCGCTGGGCCCCCCTCCACCCGGCCCTCTCTCCACCCCCGGGCCCTCTGCACTGACCTTAAGTGCCTCACCTTCGAAAGCGCAGCAAGCAAGCAGCGGCAGACCACTCCTTCCTTGCGTGTCCCGCACTCGCGGAAGTTATGTCAGGTGAGGGCAGGACACGGAAGGAAGGAGTGGTCTGCTGCTGCTTCCTGTGCTTTCGAAGATGAGGCGCTTAAGTTCAATGCCAGGGAGTGATGGAGGGCGGGTGGGCCGGACTGTGGCGGTGGTGCCGGGCCCCCCTGGAGGCACGGGCCCGGGGAATGTTGTCCCCCCTGTCCCCCTCTCTCAGTGGCCCTGCACCCACCCACCTGTAGACCCCTTCCCGGCCCACTTTACACTCCCTGGGGGGGAGGGGGGGTCCAATGGAGTAGCCTGGGTATGAGAGATATCACTTGTGTCACGTCCGTGGCTGTGACAACCCTCAGACTTACCCTGTTTCTGGGAGTCAGTGTCTGTGCTGGCTTCTGCTTGTCTCTGTGTCTGTGTCTGTCTTAGGTTCTCTCTGGCTCTGTGTGCTGATTGCCCTACTGAACCTCACCTGTGTGGGCTTTGCCTTTTCCAAGATGGCTGCCGCCTCCTCCTCTTGGCCAGTATCCAAGATGGCCCCCGCTGTTCCTTCCTATGGGCTGACTGCTCTGTGTGTCAAGCCTCTGTTTGGTTGCAAGGTGATTGCTGCAGCTGTGGCTCTGGTGTTGAAGGGCTTTATTAATCACTTGGAGACTACAGTCCTGGCCTTTGCATCTCATCTAAAGGTCCTGGTGTATAGAGTGCTCTGTACACAGTTTCAGTGTTTGCTCTGTGTGAGTTTCTATGTTTGTTTAGACTAGCCAGCTTAGGCACCGTGTGGCTTGTAGCCTGTGTATAGCTTTGCTAGTGCTCTGTGTTTGTTCCTAGTGTAGACTAGCCAGCTTAGGCACCGTCTGGCTTGTAGCCTGTGCATAGCTCTGCTAGTTCTCTGTGTTTGTTCCTAGTGTTAGACTAGCCGCCCTTGCTAGCCACTTTCCCGAGACTGTGTTTGTTCCTAGTGTTAGACTGGCCGCCCTTGCTAGTCACTATCCCGAGACTGTGATTGTTCCTAGTGTAGACTAGCCAGCTTAGGCACCGTCTGGCTTGTAGCCTGTGCATAGCTCTGCTAGTTCTCTGTGTTTGTTCCTAGTGTTAGACTAGCCGCCCTTGCTAGCCACTTTCCCGAGACTGTGTTTGTTCCTAGTGTTAGACTGGCCGCCCTTGCTAGTCACTATCCCGAGACTGTGATTGTTCCTAGTGTAGACTAGCCAGCTTAGGCACCGTCTGGCTTGTAGCCTGTGCATAGCTCTGCTAGTTCTCTGTGTTTGTTCCTAGTGTTAGACTAGCCGCCCTTGCTAGCCACTTTCCCGAGACTGTGTTTGTTCCTAGTGTTAGACTGGCCGCCCTTGCTAGTCACTATCCCGAGACTGTGATTGTTCCTAGTGTAGACTAGCCAGCTTAGGCACCGTCTGGCTTGTAGCCTGTGCATAGCTCTGCTAGTTCTCTGTGTTTGTTCCTAGTGATAGACTAGCCAGCTTAGGCACCGTGTGGCTTGTTAGCCTGTGTATAGCTTTGCTAGTTCCCTGGGTTTGTCCTAATACTTGACTAGCCAGCTTAGGCACCGTGTGGCTTGTAGCCTGTGTAAAGCTTTGCTAGTGTTCTGTGTTGTTTCTAGTGCATGACTTGTTAGCTTGGGCACAGCTTAGTTGTTAGCTGGTGTATAGCCTTCCAAGTCTCCTGAGTTTGCTCTGTGTATGTTCCTGTGTATGACTGGTTTGCCTGGGTATAGCGTTCCTATTAGCCTGGGTACAGTTTACTAGTCATTGTGTTGAAACCTGCCGACTGCCAGAACCCGGACAGTCCCTGCCTGTCTGCCTTGCCTTTGCCTAGGTGCCAGGGGGCACTCCTGGATCTTCATTCCTGCTGTCCCTGCTTGCAAGTTCCAGTTCCGGGTTTTCCTGTAAGTCCTACCGGCTGCCAGAAGCTGAGGGCTCAACCCTCGGGGAAAGGCGGTCAAGTGTAGGTGAAGCCTAGGTCCAGGGTGTTCCAGTCCAGCGGGTTTCACTCCTGTATGTTCCAGTCCGGTGGGGCCACTCCCGTGTGTCCAGTCCAGCGGGCCCCACTCCAGTGCGCACCCGTCCGGTGCGTTCCAGTTCCGAGTATTCCTGTGTAGAACTCCAGTCCGGGGTTCTGGTCCAGGGTTGTCTCATCTCTACCTGGAAGGTGATCTTGCCTGCCACTGCCGCTCCACGGTAGTGGCTTATGGACTCACAAACCCCGTGCTCCCGGGGAAGAAGCCTGAAGGTATGCCAAGGTCCCCGAGAGCGCGGCAAGCGCGAGAGACGCGACACTTGCTCCTGCCCCTAGAGGTTCGATCTGTAAAATGGCTGCCAGGAGCTCTACCAGTAGGCTGAGCAGGTTAGGGCTTTTCTGCTTCAAGAAGAGATAACTGAAAAAAAGCCATGACAGAGGTCTATAAAATCATGAGTCAGATGGAACAAGTAAATAAGAGCTGATAGTTTAACCTTTCAAATTGTACTAAAAGGACATGCCATGAAACTAACAAGTAGTAAATTTCCAGCAAATTGGAGAAAGCATTTTTCACTTAATGAACAATTAAATTTGTTGGCAGGGGATGTGTGGTCAACATGTCTAGAATAGTTAGAATTAAAATGTGTTTGACAAGTTCCTGAAGAAAATGTTTATAAATAATTTTGTGCCAGATAGACAGAGACATCACCACTTACCTCTGGGAGTGAGCAAGGAAGAGGTGTGCTCTTTGAGATCCTGTAAGCTATTTGTGACCTGGATTGATCATTGTCTGTGATAGGGTGCTCAACGTGATGGACATCTGATCTGATCCAGCACAGCAAGTCTTGTGTTCTTAAACACAAATTGGAAAGTTATGCTTTTGGGAATGACAGAGCAGAGAAAGATTGGTTTCTTCCTTTTGCATGCCAAGTCACAATCAACTGTAATGCAGTCATGAATATAGGGGGCGATTTAGACAACAAGTATTGAGCGAAGTATATCATTACTGTTGAAATTCATTTAAGGCTCAATGTGTGGCTTCCATTAATGCTTTTCAGTATTTTCCATAGGTAAAGCATGCCTATCACTTTGAGAATGGCGATTATAAAATTGTGTGGGTGAATATGTGTCTGCAAGCATAGACGCTGATAAAAGCATGCAAACGTCTATGCAGTTTACACATATGCATTCTAGGGAGTATTTTTTGGAGGAACTGTGGCAGACTTGCAAAATGTATACATGCTTTACAAATTACACAGGTACAAGCATAAGTATATGCAAACACATAGTTTCATTTACCTGGAGCAAGTATACATTTTTGTGAGACTATTGGTGGCCTACTGGGAACACAAAATGTATGTATTTTGAAGAATTTTTACAAATGCCCTTTAGTAAAAATAACCCCTCTGTGAGCAATGGTATAATCCCCAAATTTTAATAGTGCACCTAGACATCCGTGCTGAAATCTAGGCATATTCTATAACAACGCACTTAAATTAATTGACATGGAGGGGCATAATTGAACGAAAACGTCTATCTCCATGGGCGTTTATCTCCAAGAACGGGTCCGTGAAGGGGCGGACCAAACCGTATTTTCGCAAAAAATAGACGTCCATGTTTTATTCGACAATTTGTGAGCTGGGCGTTTTTGTTTTTCAGCGATAATGGAAAATGAAAGCGCCCAGCTCAAAAACGAATAAATCCAAGGCATTTGTTCGTGGGAGGGGCCAGGATTCGTAGTGCACTGGTCCCCCTCACATGCCAGGACACCAACCGGGCACCCTAGGGGGCACTTTTACAAAAACAAAAAAAAGGTAAAAGAGCTCCCAGGTGCATAGCACTCTTCCCTTGTGTGTTGAGCCCCCCAAATCCCCCTCAAAACCCACTGCCCACAAGTCTACACCATTATTATAGCCCTAAGGGGTGAAGGGGGGCACCTACATGTGGGTACATTGGGTTTGGGGGGGTTGGACAACTAATAAGCATTAAGCAGCACAATTGTAACAGGTAGGGGGGGATGGGCCTGGGTCCACCTGCCTGAAGTCCACTGCACTCCCTAACAACTGCTCCAGGGACCTGCATACTGCTGCCAGGGAGGTGGGTATGACATTTGATGGTGAAAATAAAAAGTTGTGAAACATCATTTTTTTGTGGTGGGAGGGGGTTAGTGACCACTGGGGGAGTCAGGGGAGGTCATCCCCGATGCCCTCCGATGGTCATCTGGTCATTTAGAGCACTTTTTTGGGACCTGTTCGTGTGAAAAAAGGGTCCAACAAAAGTGTCCTAAATTTTCGCTAAAAACGCCTTTATTTTTTCGATTATCGCCCTAACACGTACATCTCTCCTCGGCCGATAACCACACCCCAGTTCCACCTTCGCCACACCTCTGACATGCCCCCATCAACTTTGTCCGCATCCGCGACGGAGTGCAGTTGAAAACGTCCAAAATCGGCTTTCGATTATACCGATTTATTCGTTTTTGTGAGATAAACGTCTATCTCCCGATTTGGGTCGAAATCTAGATGTTTTTCTCTTTCGATTATAAGGTGGTTAATAAGCTAATCAGCGTTGATAACAGCACTTAACAAGCAATAATGAGCACTAATTAGCAATAATTATAATTTACGCACACAACTTGCTAAGTGTATTCTGTAATTAAATGCGCCTAAATTCTAATGTGTGCAGTTCAAAAGGAGCATGGCTATGGGTGGGGGAAATGGGCATTTCATGGGCATTCCAAAATATATGCGTGCAGTTATAGAATATGACCCAGTGCACGTAAATTTATGCACAGGGATTTAGGCCACATTTTTATCAGCCTAAATGGACACACATTGATTTAGGCACTAGTTTTTCTGCCTAAGCGTATTCTATATACCGTGTCTATATCTAGGTGTCGCTTATAGAATACGCTTAGGCGGAAATCTTTACTGTGAGGATTTTTTAGGCGCCTTATATAAAATCAGGCTCTAATCATTACTCCTTACTTTCTCTTCTTTTTGATTTATTTTCCCTGCCTGCTGCTTATTTCTTTAAATATTGTATTTATCTTCCCTTCCCTTCTGCCTTCAATTGTAATTGTTTTCCTTAGTTCATTGTAAGCCGCTCTGGGGCTGCTTTACGTGGCAAAAAGCGGGGTATAAATGATCTTAAATAAATAAATAAATGGGCATCTATAAGTAGGTGCCCAGAGGAAGCCTGGTAGACACCTATTCTATAAAGGAATGTAGGTGCCTATTTTCTTTTATACAATACTAGCATAACAGCCTAAATATGCACCTATAGGTTAGGCATGAGCACTTACATCAAGTATAGTACTGGGGTAAATGTGACACTTAAAAGCCTGAGATACAGGAGTAACTTCTTGTATTCTATGAGCTACATGCATGAGAGTCCCGCCCATGCTCTGCCCAGAATTTATGTGTATGTGTATACCTACCTGTAAGATATACCCTGCGTAAGATGTGTGTGTGTACTTACAGAACTGAGGGGCCCTGTTATTAAGGTGCGCTGAAAAATGGCCTGCGCTAGTGTAGATGCATGTATTGAATGCGTGCAGTTCCATTTTTCAGCATGCCTGCAAAAAAGGCCTTTTTTGCCGAAAATGGACATGCGGCAAAATAAAAACCAGCGCATGTCCATTTTGGGCCTGAGATCTTACTGCCACCCATTGACTTAGCGGTAAGGTCTCATGCGTTAACTGTGCAGTAATTGTCAGTGTGCACACACTGCCAATTACCGCCTGGTTAGTGCCACGTGGTAGAAAACAGAAATTATTTTTTGCCATGCATTTTGGATGCGTGTCAAAATTAGAATTACTGCCCAGGGCACGCGGCAGCCAGAGGGTAGTTCTAATTTGATGCGCATAGTCGCCAATGTGCCTTAGTAAAAGGGCCCCTGAATTTAGACAGAATTATAAGTTTTGTGTGCATTTTATAGAATTGCTCTACATTTATCTAACAGAATAAAGGTCAGGGATTTGATATACCACCTTTCCGAGGTGCAACCAGAGCGGTTTACAATTATTATATACAGGTACTTTCTCAGTGCTGTACTAGAGTCACAAGGAGCTGTACTGGGAACTGAACCCAGTTCTCTAGGTTCTCTGTCCATTGCACTAACCATTTGGCTACCCCTAATACAAACCTATGCATTATAATATGATCCTTATTGAAGAACGGAAATTATACATTACCACTACAAAGCTCTTGGGTTTTGAAGATCTTTCTGTTTTTCCACCAACAAATGACATTGGCTCTGGAGTATAATTTATTTATGAAGTGTTACATGCCATAAGGTTTCTTGGCAGTAAACACTCTGAAGAGGGAAGCTGATAAGAAAAGCAAAAAAAAAAAAAAAGATCAAAACAAATAGATGATATGCAGCTCTGTTCTTCTTATTTAACATAACGGCAAATAAAGTGTGAAATGCATTCCATTGGAGCTTCAAAGGTGCTTGGGTAAATTTGCATGGAACTCCGATGAAATGCATTTCATGGTCATTTGTTCAAGAGTTATGAGTACACTATTTTGAATGCTTTTGTTAGGAGGGGAAAGAAGGTGCTTATCATAGGTAAATTCTATATAGGACTTTGGTTGGGGTGTTAATTATGCATACAGGTATTTGTTTCTGTTTTCAGCTATTTAAGAATTTTTCAGGGTATGCCTCCTATAAACATAGTTTGGGGTGGGAACAGGAAAAGGGATGCCCCAAATGTTCCACATGCTAGTACTGGATTGATCTGCATCCCCAAACTATTAATATGTCTTCCTTACTCTTTGCCCCCACACCCCACAAAAAAGGCAAACTACACTGATGTAGTTCCCCCTCGAGCTCACACCATGACACCATCTCACCTATCACTCAGCTCCACCCTTCTGTCTGTACAGTAGCCTAGTGATTAGTGCAGTGAACTTTGATCCTGGGGAACTGGGTTCAATTCCCACTGCAACTCCTTGTGACTCTGGGCAAGTCATTTAATCTTCCATTTCCCCAGGTACAAATAAGTACCTGTATATACTAATGTAAACCGCCTTGAATGTAGTTGTAAAAACCACAGAAAGGTGGTATATCAAGTGCCATTCCCTTTCCCTACCTCAGCTCATCTACCAGTCTCATACCCCCTCCCCCAGCTTGTCCACGCTGGCAGGAGTTGTGGAGGACAGATCCTTAATCAGTTTGCAAGTTTAAATAGCAAAATTGCTGCTTATACATCCATGTACATCTTCTTACACATGCAAATGCCCTAGTGATGCTGCTCTTTTTTTCTAATGTATTATTTTCTAAAATGGCTGTTCCTGTGTTGCATGTATACATGTTTCTTTGCAGATGCTATACATGTTTTAGAGATCCACATTTGCTAAGCCTTTTCTAATATACTAGCCCCCTGATATACAACTGTCAGCTTTCAGTATTTTCAAAGGTGCTGATCAACCTTGGCTGAATTTGATCCAGATATTCATAAGAATGGACATACTGGGTCAGATCAATGGTCCATCTAGCCCAGTTTCCTGCTTCCAACAGTGGCCAAACCTGGAAGAAATCCAATTAGTAGCAGCATTCTATGTTACCAATCCCAGAACAAGCAGTGGCTTCCCCTATGTCTATCTTAATAATAGACTATGGACTTTTCCTCCAGAAACTTGTCCAAACCTTTTAAAAACCCAGATACACTAACTGCAGTTAACACATCCTCCAGCAACAAGTTCCAGAGGTTAACTATTCTTTGTGTATAAAAATATTTCTTTCAATTTGTTTTTAACAGTATTTCCATGTAATTTCATTGAGTGTCCCCTGGTCTTTGTATTTTTTGAAAGAGTGAAAAATTGATTCACTTTTACCCGTTCTACAGCACTCAGGATTTTTTAGATCTCAATCATATCTCCAACTCAGCCGTCTTTTTTCCAAGCTGAAGAGCCCTAACCTCTTTAGCCTTTCCTCATATAGGAAGCGTTCCATCCCCTTTATCATTTTGGTCACTCTTCTTTCAACCTTTTATAATTCTGCTATATCTTTTTTGAGATACAGCAACCAGAATTGGTGAGGTCGCAAGATGAGGTCACATCATGAAGTGATACAGAGGCATTATAATATTCTTGGTCTTATTTCGCATCCCTTTCCTAATAATTCCTAGAATCCTGTTTGCTTTTTTGGACACCACCACACACTGGGCAGAAGATTTCAGCATATTGTCTATAATGACACCTAGATGTTTTTCTTGAATGTTGACTCCTAATGTGCACCCTAGCATCAGGCAGGGGCGTATCTGCGTGAGGCCACAGGGGCCTGGGCCCCCGCAGATTTCGCCCTGGCCCCCCTACCGCTGTCAACCCTCCCCTCCGTCGCTTACTTTTGCTGGCGGGGGACCCCAACTTCCGCCAGCCGAGATCCGCTTCCTCCTCCGAGTCCTACCTTTAAAAATATTTCTTCAGCTGGCGGGGGACTCCAACCCCCGCCAGCCGACCCGAGATCTTCTTTAACTTTCTTCTATCTTCGTCTTCCGCGTGGCCGACGTGTTGCTGCTGTTGTGCAAAGCTGAAATCCAGTTTCGGAGTCTGACTGACGTCGTAACGTGCTGCGACATCAGACTCCGAAACTGGATTTCAGCTTTGCACAACAGCAGCAACACGTCGGCCACGCGGAGGACGAAGATAACAGAAAGTTAAAGAAGATCTCAGGTCGGCTGGTGGGGGTTGGAGTCCCCTGCCAGCTGAAGAAATATTTTTAAAGGTAGGACTCGGAGGAGGAAGCAGATCTCGGCTGGTGGGGGTTGGGGTCCCCCGCCAGCAAAAGTAAGCGACGGAGGGGAGGGAGGGTTGGCAGCGGGAAGGGAGGGGGTGTCCGGCAATAGCGGGGAGGGGGGTGGCGGGGGGGGGGGCTAAAATGTGCACCCTCCCTCTGGCTCTGGCCCCCCCCCTACCGCCGGAGTCCAGATACGCCCCTGGCATCAGGTAACTTTGATTCAGATTATTCTTCTCAATGTGCATCACTTTGCATTTGTCTACATTAAATGTCATCGCAACTTGAATGCTCAGTCTTCCAGTTTCCTAAGATCTTCATGCAATTTTTCACAATGCAAATGTGTTTTGACAACTTGGAATAGTTTTGTGTTATCTGCAAATTTAATCACCTCACTCGTTGTTCTGATTTCCAGATCATTTATAAATATGCTAAATAGTACCAGTCCCAGTACAGATCTCTATGGCACTCCACTATTCACCCTCCTCTATTGTGAAAAATGGCCATTTAACCCTACCCTCTCCATTCTGTCCAATAACCAATTCCTAATCCTCAAAAGGACATTGCCTCCAATCCCATTACTTTTTGATTTTCTCAGGAGTCTCTCATGAGAAACTTTGAGCATTGAATATCAGAGTCAAAGGTAGCCACCAGAACTTATCAGGTAATGGCAACATTCAGACTGGTACAGTAGAAGTCCAAATATCTGGATGCCAGAAATCCAGACTGCCTGAGAAGCTGGACCCTTTAAAATTGTGACATCCAGACTGCCAGAGAATCTGAACTAGAAGTGCTCCACACCTTCTCCCTCTTTCCCGATTCCCGCCTCACCCCCCCCCCCCCACACATGCTCTGGCATCTCTCCCTCCCCTCCCAGCCATGCCCTCAGCTCTCTCTCACTCCCCCACCCAACCCCTGTTGTACCTTTTCAGAAGAGTAAGCAAATTTTACATGCTGCAGCACCAGCGGCAGCCTTACTCCAGTGGCATTGCCATGGGGGTGGGGTAGGGGGGTAGTGGGGAAGGAACTTGGGGGCCTGGGTCCCCAAATTTGTGTTCTGGCCCCCAAAGTCTCTGGCTTGGCTGGCAGGGTTCCCCAGGCCCCATCAACAAAAGCTTTGCTGCAGTGACATTCACCATCACGATGCCTGCCCTGCTTCCCCCTCCCTCGTGTGCATGCTTGGTTATGTTCAATTTCACTAAAACCGAGCATGCACGTCGAGGCGGGAAATCAGGGCAGGCAGTGTAGTGCCAAGTATCACTACAGGAAGGCTTCTACTCATGGAGCTTATGGACCCCCACCACCCAGGTATGTGGGGTTTCAGCAGGGGTGGAGAGCAGCATGGAGGAGGGGCAAAATGTGCCCTCCACTTTGGGCTCAGGCACTCCTCAAAATCAAGGTCTGGCTATGCCTGTGCCTTACTCACAGGCTGCCTCTGGCCTGAACCTGGGCCTTTCCCTGTGACCCATCCCACCCTTCCAAAAACAGGAAGTTCCATCAGAAAAGGTGGGATGGATCAGAGGGAAAGGCCTTGTGCAGGCTGAAGGCAGCCTGCGAGTATGGCTGCCACTGATGCTGCAGCACGGAAGAGTTGCTTACATCTGAAAAGGTACACCGAGGATAGGGCAGGGAGTGAGAGAGAGCCGAGGGCAGGGCCAGAAGGGAAGGGGAGAGGGAAGCCATAGCCAAAGAGGGACCTTGGGGGCCTGGTCCTCCTCCTTTGGGCTCAGGCTCCTGGGCCACCTACTTTGAGCACTGGCAGTTTCTTAAACTGCAGAGACAGAGATGGATGTGATACTAGTTGGGGGAGAGAGGCGCTGGATGGGGAAGAGAGACACAGAGAGATGCTAGATGTCTGTTCATCTCTGTATTCTTCCTTAAATTTGAATTTTAAAAGTGCTGCCTGAGAATCCATAAAATCTGAAAATCTGGCTTGACCCAATCCCCGAGTAGTCTGGATTTTTGGACTTGTACTATATGGGTAAGTGTCAGGATTACATTAGGACAGCCTTGCTGCTGTCGTAACATTATCTGGGCACCAACTTGATCAGTGGACTGAACATCTCCCCTAACTGTATGAATCCTGGCACCACCCCTACTCTGTCCCTGGACTATCCCGGCACTACTCAGATAGTGCGGTGATGGTCACACCGGATATTAAGTGACACTGTGCAGTTAAGTGTTGCTGAAAATCTAGGGATGGCCAGCTCCCTGTGATTTAACCAGGGTTAAATCATTTTAAATATCTGCCCCTGGGAGGTTTTGGAATGCATGGACCTTGATATCTGTTTTCTAACCTAGATATCATATGCAAAGTTAACTTCTAAACATCCAGGGGTTGATATTCAGCTGTGGTGGTAAGTGGCTGGTAATCTGCTTTTAGCCATGGGCTGCCTTAACCCTAGATATTCAATGTCAGGCTCATGTCATTGAATATTTAGGTATGACCACCCAGGGGCAGACTGATAATTCGGGCAACCAGGCAGTGCCTGAGGGCCCAGAGGCTCTAGGGGGCCCAGAGCGTTATTCCCTCCGTCCGGCACCACCGTATTTTGAAAATGGTGGCCGAGACTCCCTGCAGAAGTCTCGCAAGACTGTCGAGACCTGCATGACTACTGTGGGAAGTCTCAGCTGCCATTTTGAAAACACAGTGGTGCCAACAGGTGGGGAAATAGCGGCAGTGCAGTGGGCAGGAAAGAACATGCCCTCCCCCCCCCCAAGCAGAGGCCACCAGACTAGCAGAACCCCTCAGGTAGGACTAGGGCAGCGGGGGCATTGGCTGCAGCAGCAGGGGAGGCAGGGGGTGTTGGGCAGCGGCCGGGCAGGGGGCCCAGACCATCCTTAGTGCCTGGGGGCCCATACCACCCTCAGTCCACCCCTGTGACCACCAACCCTGAAGTTAACTGAGCATTGGCTGATATTCAGACTGGTGCCCGGTATACTTGCTACATAAAGTTAGGACAATTGTTTTGCTGTTTTCTTATGCAATTACTTAGCCAGTTACTACTACTTATCACTTCTATAGTGCTACAAGGCATACGCAGCGCTGTACACCATACATGAAAAGACAGTCCCTGCTCAAAGAGCTTACAATCTAATAGGATAGACAAACAGACAGAACAAGTAAGAGGTAAGGGAATTAAAGAGGTGGGGATAAAAGGTACGGGGAAGTGAGTAGTGGTTAGGAGTCAAAAGCAGCGTTAAAGAGGTGGGCTTTTAGCCTGGATTTGAAAACGGCCAAAGACAGGGCTAGATGTACAGGCTCGGAAAGTCTATTCCAGGCGTGAGGTGCAGCGAGATAAAAGGAACGGAGTCTGGAATTAGCAGTAGAGGAGAAGGGGACAGACAAGATAGATTTATCCACAGAACGGAGTACCTTAGGGGGGGGGGGGCATAGGGAGAGACAAGAGTGGAGAGGTACTGGGGAACGGCAGAGTGAATGCACTTATAGGTCAGTAAGAGAAGTTTGAATTGAATGCGGAAACGGATAGGGAGCCAGTGAAGTGACTTGAGGGCTAATGTGAGCATAGCAATTTTGGCGGAAAATGAGTCGTGCAGCAGAGATTTGGACTGATTGAAGAGGAGAGAGATGGCTAAGTGGGAGGCTGGTGAGAAGCAGGTTGCAATAATCTAGGCGAGAGGTGATAAGAGTGTGGATAAGGGTTCTGGTAGAATGCTCAGAGAGGAAGGGACGGATTTTGCTGATGTTATAGAGAAAGAAACGACAGGTTTTGGCAATCTGCTGAATGTGAACAGAGAAGGAGAGAGAGAAGTCGAAGATGACCCCAAGGTTACGAGCTGATGAGACAGGGAGAATGAGAGTACCATCCACAGAAACAGAGAAAGGGGGGAGAGGAGACGTGGGTTAGCAGACTGTATATCACCAAAGACACCCTAATTCTACATATGGCACTTAAAATTGCATGCACAAATTTGGGCGTGGACCTAAGTTGCATGTGCTATTTAATTGGCAAATGAGCCAATTAATAATTGCATCAATAGCATTTATAATTGGGCTTGAATGATCAATTATTGGCATTAATTGGCATACTATAAATTTACATGCATATCTTTAAGTACCAGGATACACATGTAAATTTTACATACAGATCCAAAAAGGGGGCACAGCCATAGGAGGAGCATGGGCAGATCAGGGGCATTCCTTGAATTTGCATGCAGTGTTACAGAATAAGGGAGATCCGCGCCTAATTTGGTTGTGAGAATTTACACCAGGTTTCAGTTGGTGCATCAGGCAGGGATCCCAGCATCAGCTCTGAGCACCGTTTATAGAATAGCTCTAATTTTTATTGCTGCCGAAGTGCCATATACAGAATTCGGTCCTAGCTTACAAAGTTTTCCCTCTACCTTAACTCCGACCCGGACCAGAGGGGATATTCAGTGGCACTATTTGGTTAAGTGCTACTGAATATCCCTAGATAGCCCTGCACGAGCGA
The DNA here is from genome assembly GCF_901765095.1 of Microcaecilia unicolor. Lineage (NCBI taxonomy): Eukaryota > Metazoa > Chordata > Amphibia > Gymnophiona > Siphonopidae > Microcaecilia > Microcaecilia unicolor. The sequence goes on along the minus strand of NC_044032.1, from coordinate 244,625,149 downwards.
TTTAAAAGGTCAGGAGCCTCTCCTAGCCATTTCTAATTTTTTTTTTGCATGTATAGGGTTTTATTGGCATTAAACTTAAAAAAAGAAGCCCTAATTTTAACAACAAAGTTTTCCACATATCAGCTATGAACATTAGAACAGGGCCAACTGGATTTCTCGTATGCCCACAATGAATCCCAAAGTTCGATTGCATATGCTGAAGTTCCATGTATGTAAATTGTACCTCATGCATATTTATTGCAGATATTCTGAAATCCTAGTTGGCTGTGAGGGCAGGTTTTAGAAGCCTTGTTGCAGGGCAGGGGTTCCCAGATCTGCTTCATGAGGGCTACAAACCATGTTGGATTAAGATTTCCACAAAAAAACATAAATGAGACATGCCTGCATATGATGGGTTCCATCTTGGCTACTAAGTTACGTTTGCTGAGCTGACGCTAATGAAAAAGCAGTGGGAAGGTCCTTGAGACAGCCCAGGTTTGGGCGAAACGTGCATGTCGGACAACTGTCCCCCTGGGTCCGACAATAAAGCAAGACGCAATGAGATAAGTGGAAAAGTTTTGATAATTATAAGAGGAGGTTAGGTGTAAAAGAACCAGTGAAGATTCAGATGTTGCATATATCGCTGCAATTGAACTTGTAGCCATTAACATCACTGAGGTTCTGGGGAAACTAGTGTGAGATAGTTTGAAGATACTAAGATAAAAGTTATAAAGATACATGACTCTGGAACATTTGGAATTAGTTTGATAAGAAGTTGTATGTATGTATAGCTACTGGATTTCAAAAATTTATGATGCATATGATGGAAGCCATATGAGCAAATATATCTCTCACATTCATTGTGGAAATCCTGAATGGTTTGGCCAATGAGCTAAAGGACAAGAGTAGTTTCTCCATGAAAGTATTGCTTTGCAATGTGAGCCTTTATGTATCCTATATAATAAAACGCACCTCCAACATTCTGAAGCTGACTGCATGGCTGAGGCATTCCTGCTCTCTGTATCCATCTCCTGAATTGACATCACGTACTTCCGGGGTTCGTCACAAGCAGAAGTGACCAACCCATTTCTGCAATTAACAGCCACAGATTATCTAAAGTCACTTCTTGTGGTTTTTGAAAAAGTTTTGCAAATGCTAAAGCCTCACTCTCTTCCTGTGAAACATGTCTCTCACCTCCCAACATGTCTCTCTCGTCTCCTCCTGCATGTGGGACATCAGGGAGCTAGTTGTAAAAACTCCTGTCTTCTCTGTTAAGGCTACAACTGCTTCCCGTCCATGCCCGCCCTGAAGTATTCAGGGCTGAGGACACTGCCAACAGAGAGCTGCTTCCCACAGGCTGTGGGGGAGGGGCCCTTCTGTCTGGGCTCAGGGAGACTTCCAGTTCAGGGTTCAGCCCTAGGTCTCCTGTCCCGGGCTGAACCAGCGAACCACTCACCAACGAGGTAACTGCCAAAATTTGAGCTCTCTGAAGGTAAGAATCAATCAAGCCTGATGAGACTAAAGGTCTTTGCTCTGCCTCCTCTCTTCGGCATTCTCAGGAACTAACTTTAGTTTAAAGTGAAAACCACAGGAGCTCAGAAAAACAGGTCTGTCTCAGTCAGCGGCCATCTTGGACTCCCATTTAAGGGTCTTTTTAATGGCCTGCACTGATGTAGACGCGTGTATTGGACGTGCGCATATCCATTTTTCAGTGTATCTGTAAAAAATTCCTTTTTTGGGGTGGACCAAAAATGGACGTGTGGCAAAATGAAAATTGCCACGTGTACATTTTGGGTCTGAGACCTTACCGTAACCCATTGACTTAGCAGTAAGGTCTCATGCATTAACCGGGCAGTAATGGTCAATGCGCATTCGAATGCTGATTACCGCCCGCATGCCGGAAAATAAAAATATATTCCGGCTTCAGAATGTTGGAGGTGCATTCTATTAAATAGGATTGGTCAGTTCCTTGAAGTACAGCCAGAGCTCAGTGTCCTGCACAGTAACACTCAGACACCAGAGAGAGAGGGGGGGCTGACACCAGAGAGGGGGGGGGGGGGAGGTATCTCTGTCACACCCACACACACTCTCTCTCACAATCAATGTCTTTCTCTCTCTCACTCTCACACAGTCTCTCACACACTCTATGTCTCACACTGTATCACATTCACTCTCTATGTGTCACACAGTCACTCACATACTCTCTTGGTCTCATACACTCAGTCTCACAGAGAGTCTATGTCTCACATACATTCTCTCTCTCTCTCTCGCACACACTGTATCTGTGAGAAACACACTCTCTCTCTCACACTATGTCTCACATACGCACTTGCACACTCATTCTCACACACACACTCTCTCTCACACAGACACACTCGCACCCAGACTCACTCTCTCTCCCTCACACACACACACACTCGCACATTCACTCTCTCTCTCACACACAGTCACTCTCACATACACTCTCTCAAACATACACACTCCGAGGAAAACCTTGCTAGCGCCCGTTTCATTTGTGTCAGAAACGGGTCTTTTTTACTAGTCTTATATAAGACCTTGCATTGAATACATTTTAGCTTCTAACTACATTAGGGTGCAGTACAGGCATAGTTGACTGGCTGACCTCTTAGCTGAACCTCATTTTTAGGTACTTGTATATTCCATCTTATACTGTCCCTTTCCTATAACTCACTAATTTGACAGCCAGTTGCAGTCACAGGTGGCTTATCTGTCCACAGAGAGTCTCTTCACACAATCTAAGGGGAACCTCAGCAGGCAAAAGAAACTCATGCAAAGCTTACCTTCTGCTTCCTGTTTCATTGATGGTATTTTAAACAGGAGAGAGGATATACACTCTGCATCGATTCTTTTCTAATTCCTCACTGCCGCCTGGCCAGTGGGGATGTGCATTCATTTCAAACAACCTGAAATATGTAAACACTCAACATTTCTATGTCATATCATTTCTAACCTTGAAATAACTGGAAACCTCCAAATTTCAATTTTTTTGTTCAATATCCTTAATAGTTGTCAGGCGTAACCCAGCCTCAAACAATTGCCTTTTGGGGTGGAGGGAACCTGTGTTTCAGTATGAGCTATTCTGTCTCCTGGGAATCTAGCTTTAGCCAGGCCATTCCTAGTTGTGTCTTATATTTCTGGTAATCTTAGTTCCTGTTTCTTGAGTGGCCCAAAGGGCACCAGTCAAGGGCAGGGTTGGGTATTTATACTCTGCCTCTGGGTGTTTTCTCTGTTGTTTCATTATTCTTGTCTTGCTGCTGCAGTCTTATTTTCTTGTTTAGCCCTTCATATGGTTGTGTGCGTGTGTGTGTATGCATGTGTGCATGTACCGCAGGATTTAAGTTTTTGGTCAAGCACTTTATTACCAGTAATCCTTGTTTGCCCTTTTATGCTGGATACACGTTTTTGGAGGTCCAGTGACATTAAAACTTACTTTGAGGAATTTCTCATCTTGTTCTTGACTAGTATGCAAGCCTTGGGGAGTCCCTGTCTAGTATTTGCTCACATCCTGACTAGGGTCTCTGTGACAGAATGAACCAACCAAAGTAAAGGTATTGATAGATTGACTCAGGCCCAGATGCATCAATCAAATGTTAAAAAAAACTAATACGTAAAAGTCCTAATGAATTTGAAAAAACATAGAATGCACCAAAAAAAACAAGTCGCACACGTTCGGTGCGGTATTGAAAAGTACAATGTATTAAACATTCGTAATCCCCGTCAGTAATCGGCCCTTAAAGCATGCGCAGAGCAGCCAAGCTTTATGCTGGCTGCTCTGCGCATGCCATAAACGTCAAAACAAAAAAAAACCTACAACACAAACACGTGGCTGCCCACTTCCCCCTGTGCTAGAAGAAAATAAAACAAAAATCGAAATAGATCGGGAGGGGGCAAGGGCGCTCATCAGGAGCATCCTGCATGGACGGCCTTGCCCCCCCCCTCGCTGCTCCCCGCTTCCCGCCGCTTCCCCCTGCATGAAAAATCTTAATTTTAGCAGCCCCAAAATCTTAATTTTAGCAGCCCCGGTCCCCCTCCCTTCCTGTTCCTTTCTCTCTTCTCTGCCAAAGCTCTGCCTCCCATCATCATCCGCCCCCGTGCCCCACCCCCGCCACCCCCCCTGAGGTCATCACCGCCGCTCCCCCCCTCCACCACGTCAGAAGGGGGCGGGCCTAGGCCAGAGAAGGAGAGACATCATGATGACTCGGCGACAAACAGATCTTCCTGCCCGTGCAGCGCCTTCAGACAGAGGTGAGAGGCACTGCGCGGGCCTGGTAATGCGGAGGGGGGTCCCGGTGGAGGGGGGGAGTGGCGGTGACAACCTCAGGGTGGTGGGGGGCGGGGCATGGGGCGGAGGATGACGGGAGGCGGAGGTTTGGCAGAGAAGAGAGAGGTGTGGCAGAGAAGAGAGAAAGAACAGGAAGGGAGGGGGACTGGGGCTGCTAAAATTAAGATTTTGGGGCTGCTAAAATTAAGATTTTTTGTACAGGAGGAAGTGGCGGGAAGCGGGGAGCACCGGGGGGGGGGGGCAAGGCCGTCCATACAGGACGCTCCTGACGAGCGCCCTTGCCCCCTCCCGATCTTATTTTGATGTTTGTTTTTAGTTTTCTTTGGATGCAGGGGGAAGCCTAGGAAGTACTGCGGTAGCGTTTTTATTTAATCACTTTTAAACATGCCAGCTTGGATTTGTATGCTGCAGGGGGGAGCGGGGAGTAGCTGCATGTCTGACAGCTCAGGCCTTAAGGACAGCTCTGACTACACGTAAAATATATCGCGGTAAATGATTCGGTGCAATCGTCGGTATGGTTAGTGCATCCTGAATCGTTCACATTACAATGGTAGTTACTCTTTTGTATTCCGTTTTCGATAGCTGCTTGCTTCCTTGGAAAAAGGCCTTTAATACATGCAATGGTTAGGAATTTCCTTAGTTAAAGGGTTGTTAGAGGGTCGTTAAGGTTTAGTGCATCTGGCCCTCAGTCACCTAAATTACAAAGGTGATAAAAGGGCTATGCTCACAGCACTTAGGCAGAGCTGCCATGTTACCCAGTTCTAGAAGGCTCCAGAAAAACGTTTGACCAGTTCTGGTTTTAAATTTGCATCCCAAAACAGTGTGGTATTTATAGTCCTTGATTCTACCCATGCAGATCAGTGTTGCAGGTCCCGATGCATGAGGTTGTCAGAAACCTGGGACCAACTCTCATACTGCAGACTCCAGTTCAAGAGATTCCAGTCCTAACTGATCCTGCTTTCATACCAGAAAGCCTGGCTCCAGAGTTTCCAGTTTCCATTGTGACAAACCCAGCTGACTTCAAAGACTCTGGTACCAGAAATACCAGTACACTCCTTATTTGGTAGCTTCATTCCTTTGTCATAGTAGCATCACACTACTGCTAGGCATCAGAGACACCATTTTGAAGTCAGGCGGGAGCAAAGCTAGGAGCAAGGGAGACTGCTCTTGCCTTGACTCTATACTATCAATGATCCCCCAATAAGTGCTGGGGGTGGGGGATCAACTGCCTTTTCAAGGTGGGGATAGAGGAGGAGGAAGGATATGCTTTCTTTAATACTTGTGCAGGAGGGGGATAATAGCCACCTATTAATTAACAAAATTGCCCTGAAATGAACATTTATAAAAAGAACAAACATTATAAAAACAAAACTAATTAAAACCCTGCAAATGACACAGAAAATTGAATGAAATGAAATGTTTTGCCTGCACATCCTTACTGTGCAAACCTGAATCAGTCAGTGCTGCTGGTTTGGGGCTTTGCAGATTTATTTTTTCCATCTCTGCTTGTATGTTTCTGGATTCCTTCAACAGAGCCTCAGCTGTGCCAAATTCCCAGACTGCCACAGCTTCTGTGCAGTCCCTAAATCTCATCCGTCTTTTCCCAGCTGACCAGCCAGAAAATCAGAATCTAGACAGAAACCAGCTGTCACCAGTCCGAAAAACAGTATATAAGTTGATGCTCCTTTATTACTGGTCAGCATGACAGAAAGGGTCCCTTGAATTAGTTAATAGCCATGGCCACTGGGAGCTCATCAGGCATCAGTTACCCACCGCCCTTAAACATTAATACCCAAATGGAAGGGAAAGCCCGATCCAAATGATTTTTGCACTGAGTGGGCCTGATACTCAAAGGATTTATGCTGCTAAGGGGGTCCTTTTACTAACATGCACTACAAATCTAGGCTTAATGCATTTTAATGCAGGATTTTAGATTGAGCTAAGCCTAGATTTAGGGCCTGGTTTATTAAGCCGTGCTAGAGGTGCGCTAGAAGTTTTAGTGCGCGATAACACTAGAGACGTCCATAGGAATATATGGACGTCTCTAGCATTTAGTGCATGTGAATTTTAGCATGCGCTAAAAATGCTAGAGCACCTTAGTAAACAGGGTCCTTAATGCAGCAACTTTTGGGGTGTTCCCTCTATTTTTTATTGCAGGTCATACGTTAATGAAACCATTAACTCGCAGTACCTGCAGGACATTAATGCAGGACCATTTACTGCCTTCTATTTAGGAGGCCCTAAGTGCCTGCAGCATTAACTTTGTGTTAGCATGCACTAAATATAACATTACCACACCCACTCTCTGCTCTTGCCACGCCTCCTCAGAGACAAATTTAGAAAAATGAAGTAAAGTGCGATTTAGTGTGTGGTAAGTTGTTACCATGCGCTAACTTGCATTGAAAGGGGGAATTCTGTGTATAGCACTGCAAAAAAAATATACTTAGTGCTATTCTATGACCCTAGAGCTAGGCGTGGTTTATAGAATATGCATATGCCTGTCCTCATGACTGAAATTTAGGCGCAGCCACTTACACCAACTAAAACCTGGTGTAAATGTCCCATGCCTAACTTAAGTGCAAATTGGGCATATTCTATAACAGAAAACATAATTTTTAGGAAAGCCCATGCCCCACCCATGGCCACACCCCCTTCTGAGATTTCTGCTTTAGAATCTACGTGTACTACTGCCAATAATTGCTTGTTATTGGCCAATGATCAGCGCTGATTGGCTTCTTAATCAGTTAAATTGTACACACAATTTGGCCACACTGCCAAATTTACATGTGCAACTTTATTCATCATATATAGAACCCCTCCCCACCTCAAGGGGCCCTTTTACTAAAGGTTTGCCATGCGGCAACCCGGAACTACTGCCGGTCCAATGCGGCCACCGGTGGTCGCTCCACCTTGACTACGTGCCATTTCTGGCAATATGAAAAAAAATTCCGGAATTTCTAGCACGGCACTAACCCCTGGTAGTAATTGGGCAGCTCGGTTAGTGTTGGTAAGTGTTCTCCCCCCCCCCCCCCCCCCCCCCCGCATGGTAATGCAGTAAGAGTAATCTTACCGCATGGCCATGTATTTTTAGGGGCATTTTAACTGCTGTGGTAAAAAGGGCCCTAGTATGTAGCAAGCAGGGCCACCGAGAGGGGGGCAGGGGGGACAAAATTCCCTGGGCCTCCATGGGGGGCCCTGTGCCACAGTCCCCTCCACCCTCTGTCCACCACTGGGCCGGGCCCCCCTGAATTCAAATTATAGCGCCTCACCGCGACCTTGCTTCGTGGGAAAGAAGCGCAGCAGCGGCAATCTGCAGACCGCCTCCCTTCGGGCCTTCCCTTCCTGTTTCCCACCCTCAAGGGTGGGACACAGGGAGGGAAGGCTCGAAGGGAGGCAATCTGCATACTGCCGCTGCTGTGCTTCTTTCACACGGAACGAGGTCGAGGTGAGGCGCTTATGATTTGAATTCAGGGGGGCCCAGCCTGGTGGTGGACGGAGGGGGGTGGCGATGATGACGATGACCTCGGGGGGTGGGGCGGGGCCCCGGGGGCAGCTTTGCCCCGGGCCCCGCCCAGTCTCTCGGCGGCCCTGGCAGCAAGAACAGCCCCCACCACTATTGCAGAGCACTTTTTACCGCAGCTTTGTAAAAGAACCCCTAAGTGCTTAATACCCTTTAGTAAAGGGGACCCTTTGAGAGTTTTGCCCCTAAATTGGACTCTTTGAAAATTTACTAGAGCCAAGTACCTACCGTATTTTTCAGACTATAAGACACACCTTTCCCTCCCAAATTTGGGAGGAAAATGTGGGTGCATCTTATTATCCGAATGTAGCATACCTGCTCGCTGTGGGGGGGGGGGGGGGGCGCCTAGGGCCAGTCTTAGGCTGAGATGAGCGTTGCGACCGCATAGGGCCTCGTGCTTAAAGGGGCCCCGCGCGGCGCACCTCAACTCCGCCCAGTGCTTTTTTTGTGTGGTCTGGCTCACCTGCCCACTCCCTTCCGTTTATGCACCTGTGCTCCCTGTTTTGAAATCTTTAATTTACCCGAAGTCGCGGTAAACCAGCAGTAAAAGCAGCAGGCAGGCTCGCCCTCTTGTCGCTTCGCTTCCCTCTCAGCATGTCCTGCCTTCCTCTGATGTAACTTCCTTTCCTTGAGGGCGGAACGTGCTGGGAGGGAAGGGAAGCGATAAGGAGGCAAGCCTGCCTGCCTGCTGCTTTTACTTACTGCTGGTTCGCCGCAACTTCAGGTATGTAAATTAAAGATTTCAAGGCAGGGAGCACGGTTGCATGAACGGAAAGTCTGGGAGCTGAGGGCGGACAGGCAGGCGGGCGGGCAGGTGGGCGGGGGTTTGAATGAATCGCTGGACATGGGGAGGGGAGGAGAATTGCTGGACATGGAGGGGAGGGGAGGGCAGGGGAGAGAGGAGAATCGTTGGACATGGATGGCAGGGGAGGACAAATTCCACTGCAGAGCCACACAGGTTGTGCAAAACTGCTGTCCTCATACAAGAGTGTTGCATAACCTGTGGTCCTCCAGCAGATCTCCGCCACACTTTTTGCTTAAAAATTTTTTTCCTATTTTCCTCCTCTAAAACCTAGGTACGTCTTATGGTCCGGTGCGTCTTATAGTCTGAAAAATACGGTAAATTTATACTCAGATATTCAGTAAACTCCTAAATTTAGGATTTTAAAAATTGGGTGGCACTAAGGGAAGATTTAGGACAGGAAGAAAGGAACTTTAGCACTGATTTTGAGCAGTAGGTTCAAAAATCTAGGTAAAAGAATGTGAGGCAGAAATGTATAAATATATGTTTTCTGCTACAAATTAAAATGAATTTTCAGCCGGAAACTTAGGATCCTACATTTGGCTGAAAATAGGGCAAATATTTAGGAGCTTAGGGCCCCTTTTACCAAGCTGTGGCAAAAGGGGACTGGCGCAGGTGTCGCCGTGTATTTTAAATGGGAAAAAGGGAAGTCTTGCCTTCCTGCAGGAAATGGCCATGCACGGCCATTTTGGGGGGAGCCCTTACCACCACACATTGAGGTGGCAGTAAGGGCTCCCACGTTAACCCAGTGGTATCCGGGCAGCGTGCGGCAATGTCTGATTACTGCCGGGTACACTCCGGCGCTACAAAATAAATACATTTTTGTAGCGCCGGAAATGATGGCGCATTGGAGGTGGGAAGTACCACCGGGCTGCTGCGGTAGCCCAGTGGTACTTCCTGTATAGTGAGCGGTAAGCCCGCGTTGGGCTCACCACCACTTAGTAAAAGGAGCCCTTAATGAAGGAGCATAATTTTAACAGCTTTTTTTCTTTCTTCTTTAATTTCAGGCCCAGTATTAATCGGGGGGTATGTCTACTCAAGTGCACTAGTAAATATTCTTAGCATGTGCTAACACAGGACATTCTTTAACCGCTAACCCCCCCCCCCGGATTCTATATAGTGTGCCTAGAGATCTGTGCTGACTGTAACAATGCACTTAATTTAATTGGCTTAACAAGCCAATCAGTGTTGATAACAGCACTTAAGAAGCAATAATGAACACTAATTGTCAATAATTAGAATTTACACACGCGACTCGCTAAGCGTATTCTGCAAAGCAGTGTGCCTAACTTCTAATGCATACAGCAAAAAAGGGGCATGGTTATGGCCGCGAAATGGGCATTTTATGGGTGTTCGAAAATCGAGGAGCGTACTTATAGAATATGGCCCAGTGCACCGAAATCTACGTGCTGGTATTTACGCCGTGTTTTTGTTGGTGTAAATAGACATGCATAGTTTTAGGCGATGGGGTATCAACTAACCGTATTCTGTATACCACACCTTAATCTAGGTGCTGCTTATAGAATATGATTTCCACATGGATTATTTTAGGCGCTATATGTAGAATTTCCCCCTAAGCACTTTGGGGGTCTGCCAGTAAGCCATGGTAATGTTTTTAGCTTGGGGTAGAACTCAGCTAGAGGTAAATGCCGAGATGCCCTCTTGGTGTTTACTTCCAGCTGATTTCTATCTCAAGCTAAAAACACTACTGCGTGGCAGTTGCTAACACGGCTTAGTAAACAGGAGGGTCAATTGGCTTAGAATTAATCTATTTATACACCACAAATATTTATATAAGTCTATTACAATCTTCTGATTTTAAACTCCTCTTTTTCACAATAATATTTTAATTGGAAGAGGAAAAGACTTCAGATGCTTCAAATTCTTGCAAATTAATGCAGATGTACTTTGCAACATCAATTGCACAACTGTTTTTGCAACATCATTAGTCATAAAAACCTTCTTCCTTCCTCTTCGATATTTATTGCAAAAAATATTTTCTTAGTCTTTTTTTTTCTAAAACTATTTTATCTTAAAGGAACAATGCTATAACCTGATTGCCCAAGTTTATCACAATGTAGCATAAAAAAAAAGTAGCAACGAATCACCACTTAGCTTCAAAACTGGCTTTGTTTGCTCTATGGAGCCTCTCTGTTTCACATCGTGTAGCTTCTTCAGGAGCTGACAGTTCTTTGATACCTCTCTGCTGATAGTGCAGTTCCTTCTTCCTGCCAGCACAGTCAGAGGAGAGGTAGCAAAAAATCTGGCAGCAAAATACATGTGCATTAATTTGCAAGAATTTGAAGCATCTGAAGTCTTTTCCTCCTCTAATTAAAATATTATTGGGAAAAAGCGGAGTTTAAAATCAGAAGATTGTGATAGACTTATATAAATATTTGTCATGGATTAATGTGGACTTGAGGAGTGGCCTAGTGGTTAGAGCACCCGTCTTGCAATCCAGAGGTGGCCAATTCAAATCCCACTGCTGTTCCTTGTGATCTTGGGCAAGTCACTTAACCCTCCATTACCTCTGGTACAAACTTAAATTGTGAGCCCTCCTGGGACAGAGAAATATTCAGTGTACTTGAATATAACTCACCTTGACCTACTACTCAAAAAGGTGTGAGCAAAATCTAAATAAATAAATGTTGCTGTTAGTGCATGGCCATTAAAAATATTAAAATGTGGTCCCTTATTGACACCTATTTGGTAGGCAGTAAGGGCAAACATGCACTAATTATTTAAGGGTCTTTTTAATGGCCTGCACTGGTGTAGACACGTGTATTGGACACGCGCAGATCCATTTTTCAGTGCACCTGTAAAAAATTCCTTTTTCGGGGTGGACCGAAAATGGACGTGCGGCAAAATGAAAATTGCCACATGTCCATTTTGGGTCTGAGACCTTATCGCAACCCATTGACTTAGCAGTAAGGTCTCATGTGTTAACCAGGCGATAATGGTCAATGCGTGTTCGAATGCTGATTACCGCCCGCATGCCGGAAAATAAAAATATTTTCCGGCGTGCATAAAAAATGAAATTACTGTCCAGGCCACGTGGTAGCCAGGCAGTAACTCAGAACTGGCGTGCATTGGACGCCCATAGGCATTTATACGGCTTAGTAAAAGGGCCCCATTGTCATTAGTGGGCTAATAGCTAGCGAAGTATTGACATGCTATTTACATGTGGTACATAGGTAGGTGCGTTTAATTTTTACACTCCCGGAATGCATTAGTAGAATGCATTATATACTGCTTGTTCATACCAACTAGGAACTGCAGTTAGTGTAAATCAGGGGCGTAGCCAGACTTCGGCGGGAGGGGGGTCCAGAAGCCAGGTGAGGGGGCACATTGTAGCCCCCCCGGTGCCGCCGACCCCCCACCATTGCCGCCCCCCCCCCCCCCCCCGCTGCCACCACCACCACCTTTGACCCCCCTGCCGCCAACCCTCTCCCGCCGCCGCCGTCACCTAACTTTGCTGGCGGGGGACCCCTACCCCTGCCAGCCGAGGTGCTCTTCTTCCGGCGCAAGGCTTCGTTCAGTTTCTGAGTCTGATGTCCTGCACATTATACGTGCAGGACATCAGACTCAGAAACTGAACGAAGCCTTGCGCCGGAAGAAGAGCACCTCGGCTGGCGGGTGTTGGGGTCCTCCGCCAGCAAAGGTAGGCAACGGCGGGTTGGCGGCGGGAGGGGGGGTCGAGAGGGTCGTCGGCAGGGGGGTCCAGGGCCAAATCTACAGGGGCCCAGACCCCTGTGACCCCACATAGCTACGCCACTGGCGTAAACATTCTGCATAACACAGTTTCATTATATACTGTAAGCCCTTGTATAAAGCACAGCAAAAAAGAAGGGGGGGGGGGGGGAGGAGGAAAAAGTGCTTTCTCTCAGCAGACATCCCAGTGGATAAAAGCTTATGTTAGTTTTTACATGGTTAACTGAACAGATGCCCATTGAGAAAGCCTTAGCTTACTAGCTCATTACAGACTCTTGGTCAGGGGACTTGCTTTCATCCAAGCTTGCTTCAACGCTTTTAAATTAACTTTCACACACTGCTCTGTATTAAAAAATGTGTACATCCATTTGTGAATATCATAAATGAAATCCCTTTTATTCTGTGCACACAATGGCCCCAGGGAATGCTGTCAAGTTAGGTTTAATTGCTAGTGGTGTAAACAGTTTTCCTTAGGGTAACTGGTAGCTGTAGAAAGCTCAGAAGCAGCATAAGGCATCCCTTGCCACTTTATAGTGCAGTTTCACCTGGCAAACAATTGATGTTACCTCAGCACTTCACCTACTAGATCTGTGATGAATTGTTGCTGGGGATGAGATGTACTGTGTTTAAGAACACTGATAGGAATGGGGGTGGTCTATTCCGATGTAAAGGTAGAAGGAGAGGATAGAGAACTCAGGGTCTTATCAAAACACCATCTTATCAGATAAGAAATGGATGCTGAAACATGATTTGGAGGGTCTTCCTTTCTAGGTTTTTACCACTTTGCCTGCTTTCCTCTCAGTGACTTTGAAGCTTTTTTCTTTTTAGGAAAAACTTCATTCTCATATTATGCCAGTTCATGCTGCTAAGTACCCAGTGTAACGTTAAGGTGATGAGTGTTATAATTGCATCACAACATCTCTTTCAAATATTTCTCCAACAACCCTTTAAAAATGCTGGCAAAACTGTGCTTTGTCCCATTTGTCTCCCTCCCTCCTGAAACTCCCTGAATAGAAGTTTCTCCTTCTCCTGAAACCCCTGAGTGCCTTCCCCCCACCCATAGGCCCCATTCCAGCTCTGCCCTCAAAATGGCTGCCATCACTTGACCACCAGGCGTTGTAAAGTAGTCCTGGGGGAGGAGGCTACTCTTTGTATTCTCTTTGTGTGTGTGTGTGTGTGTGTGTGTGTGTGTGTGTGTGTGTGTGTACTGCGATTACAAGCAATGCACTTATGATATAGCACAATAGTTTATATGGTAAATAGAGTGCCAATAACTGGGTACTAATTGACACTTATCAGCACCAAACTGCATCTGGGTGCACATTTTGCTACACACTGTTCTATAAGAATGCACACCCAAGTTCCATAGCACACAACCCAAAATGGGGCGTGGCCATGGGAGGTGCATGGGTGGGTCAAGGTGATTCCTAAAATTTGTGTGTAGTGTTAAAGAATACCAGGGATGTGCACCCAAATTGTGTGCCAGGAATTACACCTGGTTTCAGCAGGCGTTATGTCCTGGCGCCTAAATCTAGGCACCAAAATCAGCACTCACCTCATCCTTGAGCGCCTATTATAGACTAGCGTTGAGAGCCAAATTTTTTCAGTGCTGATTTTTGAGCACTATTTATAGAATTTTTTTTATTCCCCTGGATTCTATATATATGGCGCTCAAAATTTCATGCAGACATTTGGACACGCGCCCAATTTCCGTGTGCAATTTAATTGAATAATGAACTTAGTGCTGATAATTGGGCACTAAAAATCAATTATTGGTGCTAATTGGCAACAATTAGAATTTATGCTAGGCATATTCTACAAAGATAAATTCTAGTGCACAGATCTGAAAAGAGGGCATGGCCATGGGAGGGGCTTTACACCAGGTTTCAGTTGGTGTAAATCCTTGCACCTAAAAGTTAAGCATGGATCTGGCGCTGTTCAATAAACAACACCCAACTCAGAGCACTGTTTATAGAATAGTGGTCATTTTTTTTCGTTGCTAATTTTTCAGTGCCATATATAGAATTAGATCCTATATAGTGTGTAAAATGTTTATCTATTTTACTATGTATTGAGTCTATAGTGTGCCAAATGCTTATTTTTCTGGTTTTTCTTTTTACTGTGCGGTTAGCAGCTTGGAATTATTGCAAGAAAGCAAGTTATGCATATAAGAACAGAACAGAATAGAAAAGCAACAAGAAACAGCTCTGTAGCTTGTTTACAACCCTTTCCTCAGACATTTGCCCAATTTCATTCCAGTAGAGTAGGATAGAATGCAAGGAAAGGAAACAACATGGCCTGCCTTCCATGAATATCTATGGGAGGCAAAGAAAGTTTTAAAAAAATGTATTTTCCTCCTATAGGAAATAGTAGGACTATATGACATCTGTGAGGCCAGGTGAATTTATTCCTGATTTGAGTAGAATGAAGTGCATTTTTGTAGAGCTGTTGGGAAGGCAGATAAAATCTGTGCATCCAGGTAGACGAAAAACTCTTTGTGGGTGGAACATGTTAATGGAGAACACATACAGAATTAATCTCCCACGTGTTCAGAGCCCTTTGTCATATGCCCCAGGCACATATCTTAATTTATTGTCAATTATTTCAATTAAGAGTGGAAGAAGGAAATGTGTCACCACAGGATATTTTCAACAGTATGTGATTCACTCTGTTTACAGCGTGAGACTTTACCACTAGGTCAATGTCTGTAGGTAAGGTCTCAGACCCAAAATGGACATGCAGCAACTTTCATCTTGCCGTATGTCCGTTTTCGTTTTTAAAAAAAAGGCATTTTTTACAGGTCGGCTGAAAAATGATTCTGTGCGCCCAAAACACATGTCTACACTACCGCAGGCCATTTTTCAGTGCGCCTTTGTAAAAGGGCCCCCCAAGTCACTTTAGCACCACTTATGTGTGCAAGTGTACAATTACCTGTGAAGGTACTGGTATTCTGTTCACATATGCAAATGACACAAAAATAAACATTTTATACACTATAGGAAGAATTCTATATATAGCACCAATTTTAAAAGCACTATTCTCTATGCCACAGTTAAAGTTAGGTGCGGTTTATAGAATTGCGCTTACGCCCGGGAATCGTACCTAAGTTTAGGCATGGTCATTTCCACCAGCTGAAATTTGGTGCAAATATACGTTCCTAAATTTAGCACATATCCCCTCTAATTCTATAATGACGCACGTTCTAAATGCTAGGAACACCCTGTTCCACCCATGACCCTCCCATTTCCGTACTCACTTTTTTTTTTTACTTGCAAGTAAATTCCAATTAAATCTAAGTAGTGCCAATAATTGCTTGTTAAAAAGCCACATTTGTGCATGCAGTTGTTTCTAAATTTTATAGAATTAAGGGGTATGGGGGGAATAAATGATGCTTAAAAATGGGTGCTGGAAAAGATCAGCCTTAAGCATTATTCTATAATGGGCATGCACCCTTTATACAATAGCGCTTACCCCTGGATTACAATAGCGCTTACCCCTGGATTTTATATAGTGCGTCTAGTGTTCCGTGCCAAAATCTAAGCATATTCTTTAACAATGGAAATAGCTTAATTGACTTAACAAGCTAATCAACATTGATAGCAAGTCTTAACAAACAATAATGAACACTAATTGGCAATAATTAGAGTTTACGCGCACAACTCAGTAACCAGCTCATTTTTGAAAGAGAAGGGCGCCCATCTTCCGACACAAATCGGGAGATGGGCGTCCTTCTCTCAGGGCCGGCCAAATCGGCATAATCGAAAGCCGATTTTGGGCGTCCCCAACTGCTTTTCATCACGGGGACGACCAAAGTTCAAGGGAGCATGTCGGCAGTGTACCAAAGGCGGGACGGGGCGTGGTTAAGAGATGGTAGTCCTCGACCGATATTGGAAAAAAGAAGGGCGGTCCTGACGAGCATTTGGCCGACTTTACTTGGTCCCTTTTTGTTCACGACCAAGCCTCAAAAAGTTGCCCAAACTGACCAGATGACCACTGGAGGGAATCGGGGATCATCTTCCCTTACTCCCCCAGTGGTCACCAACCTCCTCCCACAAAAAAAAAACAACAAATTAACAAACATTTTTTTCCAGCCTCTATGCCTCCTCAAATGTTATACCCAGCTCCACCACAGCAGTATGCAGGTCCCTGGAGCAGTTTTTAGTGGGTACTGCAGTGCACTTCAGGCAGGCGGACGCAGGCCCAGCCCCCCTACCTGTTATACTTGTGGTGGTAAATGTGAGCCCTCCAAAACCAAACCGAAACCCATTGTACCCACATCTAGGTGCCCCCGTTACCCTTTAAGGGCTATGGTAGTGTTGTACAGTTGTGGGTAGTGGGTTTTGGGGGGCTTGGGGTTTTTGGGGGGGCTCAGCACCCAAGGTAAGTGAGCTATGCTCCTGGGAGCAATTTGTGAAGTCTACTGCAGTGCCCCCTAGGGTGCCCAGTTGGTGTCCTGGCATGTAAGAGGGGACCAGTGCACTACAAATGCTGGCTCCTACACAGCTTAGTAAAAGGGCTCCTCAATTTTTGGCAAATTTTATAGAATTAGGGGGTTAAAGTACACATCCATTTGCATGCATTAAGGTATTTTATAATCAAATGCAAACTTGCAAATTGTAGCTGTGCTGCGCCCATGCCATGCCCCCAGCTGAGCTTGTTGCCAAAGTATACATGTTTATGCCAGTACATATTGTAGGCTGGTCATATCTGCTATGTGGCTATATCTGCATGAAAATGACTCAATAAAATTTCCTACATAGACTTTATTTGCATGTACAGATGGAAAAGGAGTAGCAGAGTGAATGGCCATTTCCTCAAAATACCTATCAGGAAAACTGCCATGCACAAACTATGAGAAAATGAAAGTCAGTGAACACAGAAATTATTTGGTGGCCCTGTAATCTCTGATGCAGCTTTACAGTGAAACAGTGGCCACCATCAGTGGGACCATGGTCTGAATTTGAACGCTCAACTATACTTTGAGCATAGATTTAAAGTTTTTTGTTTTTTATACCAGAAATGACTAGAAGAATTTTTTTTCTTTATTATAGGTTAGCAAACCCTGGCATATGGGCCACAGGGTAGCATAAGACTACCTTCTTCCTGCTATGTCACACTCTGTACTATTCCTTCTTCATACTCATTAAGAAGAACCATAATGGCTTGTGGGTTTTGAATATGCACATTCTTGGTAGTACTACAGATGGAATAATGTGCTGTGTGGGTGATATGCCAAATTTTCAGAAGATGCACAGTATTGCTGGCATCTCCTTCTCCCTTCCACATACCCCCGAGGCTGTACTTTGCCAAAAAAAAAAAAAAACACCACCACAGACCTCTGCACTGTATTGTATCATAGCAGTGTTTGTTTTTCAAAAGCTGTGTCCTGGGGAAGCTACATTTTGCCAACTATTTGCAGGGTTTTTTTCAAACACTGATATTTTGGCAAGATATTAAAAGTAGTATTTATAAGAAAATCTCTCTGATAATGTTGCCTAGGATGGAGCGTACCTTGCACACACAGTCGTCATATTTATGCCAGCAGTTTTCTGAGCAAAATGTGGAGCCTTATGTAAAACATGTCACAGGAGCCTTTTGTAAAATATGTGGGAGTACACATGTATGTTATAGCATGTCCACAAGGAACAGTCATTTCAATAACAAATGTCACAAACAGTACCGCTTGGAATTCTGCTTTGTGGAAATATCAGTTTTTTAATCTATGCATGCAAAAGTCAGCATTGATACAGGTAAGTACCAATTTTTACAATTCTAGACATCCAAGATCAGGCAATTTAAAAGAGGGCTTTAAAAACCAGAGAAATAAGCCCGTGTCCCCTCAATCACTGGTGCAACCCTAGGTCCAAATAAGCAATTAGCTGATACATTTGACTTGGAGCTGGTGTAAATGCCTTTGCATATATTTTAAAGAATACATGAATTGACAAGTCAAATTGGAAATAAATGCATGCTTTTATTACACAGCCAAAACATGCCCCCTTCCAGACTGTGTGTGCTGCTTTGTTTCTAAAACCACTATTTGCAAATAGAACCTTATTCTATAAAGGTTATGCTCCTTAATTTATGTTCCTAAATTTGTGAGCATAATTTATGCTCCTTAATTTATGTTCTTAAATTACGAGCATAATCTATTTTGGAGCATACAGTATGCTCCTAATTTAGAAGCATAAATTTAGGGGGATCCAAGATGGAGGCGTATTGAGTTGCTGCAACGGACGCTCCTAGAAACGCCCTGTGTGACAGTGAAGAAGCACTCTGGAACCCCTCGTATAATGGGGAAACGGAGAGGGAAGGCATGGGAATGTCCCTTAACCCCTGCCGGGACTCACCCTTCGCAGCAATTGACATTCGAGCATTTTGGGGTGATGACGGGACTGAGGCAGTCTTCTTCCCCTGCTATCCTGACCTGATGTGTCTTTGTTGGTTGACAGTGAAGACGGGGTTTCCTTTAGTCCCGTACAATGTGCGGCTCCCCCACAGCCAGGAGGAGGAAGAGGCATAGGAGCAAGGCCTGTGGTGCCGTCTCAAGGAGAAGAAGAGCGGAATGCTACGGGAGGGAACCTGCCTAGGCCAAATGAGGTGACTGCAAGTGGTCTGGTAGGACAACAGATTTCTACTCAAGTTCCTCTCTTCAATCATTAACAATTAAAAATTCTGACAAAATTAAGGTATTGACAGAAGCTGTTCTTACCCAAGCACAAATAAGTTCCCAACAATTCTCTGAAGTAAAGCAACAGGAGGTTAAATTACAACAATTGGAAAAGTTGGGCCAGGCTACAGTTAAGGAAAGGGATTACACCCTACGTCGGTTACAATATCTAGAAAATCAAACTAAGAAGCTCAACTTGAGATTTACAAATTTTCCAAGATCACCATTGGTATCTTTGGTGGATATGGTCAAAAAATATTTAGTGGAGGTGTTGGGAATGCCGAAAGAATCACTTCCTCCTATTGTTCATGTTCAATATTTACAGAGTAATATTAAAACTGGAACTGGATTTCACATTTGAATGTGGGAGAAAATATGAATATGACATCTTTTTTGGAATCATCATTAGAAGTTGTAACTCAGAGAACAACAGCATTGGTTTTCTATGCCTTGGAAATGGATCGGGATGCGGTGTTAAGACTTTAGACATTTAGAATCTCTTTTTTACGAGTCAAAATAAGAATATATTCGGATGTGTCTAGGGACATGCAAAGACAACGTAAAGCCTTCTTGAATATGTATAGAGAACTATGGCCCTAGGGGCCAATTTCCTATTGAAATTTCCTTGTATATGCCGAGTTCTATACCAAACTAAACAATTTCAATTTTTTGACTCTAAACAATTAGAGGGTTTTTTTTTATTTCTAAAGAAGAAGAGAAAGAGATAGTGAATGTTTATCTACAGAATGCACACTGAATGATAGCTTGGAAGTAGAAATAGGTCTGGAGAACTTTATATGATTTTGTATTTTTCTTTTGAATAGATATAGTGTTTAGGTCTTGGATCCAATTTGCCTAAATGATTAAGGTCGAAAGAATTTTAGATATTACTATGTTAGAATTTAGTCTAAGATATATACTATCAATGAGTGTATTACAAAATTTCTGTTTTCATCTCGATTTGAGTTGTAACAATATAATTAATAAAAATAAGAATAAAAAAAAAAAGAAGCATAAATTTAGGAGCATAATCTTTATAGAATGAGGCCCATAGTGCTAGATTCTATATATCACGCCTAAATAATCAGCGCCATATTCTGTAAACTATGTCTAAAGTTAGGCATGGTTTATAGAACATGCCTAACACCTGTCTGTGAAAGTAAATATAGTTGTGGCCATTTACACCAAGTAAAACTAGGTGTAAAGGCCCATGTCTAAATTAGGTGCAGAGCAGGTGTATTCTTTAACACTGCGTGTTATTTTTAGGAATGCCCATAACATGCCCATGCTCCTCCCATGGCCACACCCCCTTTTAAGATCCACGCGGTAGAATTTACGCACACCACTTTATAGAATATGTTTAGCAAAGTTGTGCATGCAAATTCTAATTAGTGCCAATTAGTGGCAATAATTGCTTGTTAATGGCCAATTATCAGCACCAATTGACTTATTAATCAATTAAGTTATGTACACAATTCAGCTGCGTGGCTGAAATTATGCGTGTAACTTTAGTTGCCATATATAGAATCTGCAGGATAGGGACAACTTCTATATATGGTGCCTAAAATATCGGAGCAGAAAAAAAAAGCACTATTCCTTAAACTCCGCTTAAAGTTAGGCATGGTTTATAGAATACCGCTTAAGTGCAGGGGTCATGCCTAGTCCATTTGAACAAACAAAAAATTGGTCAAATGGCATTGCCTAAATTCTATATATGTGCCTAAAAAATACGTGTGGTAAACATTTCTGCCTCACATATTCTATAAACGGTGCCTAGATTTAGGTGCAGTATATAGAATACATTTAGTTGATATCCCAGCGCCTAAAACTAGACACATCCATTTACACCAATGAAAATGTGGCGTAAATCCCTGTGCATAGATTTACACACACTGGGCCATATTCTACAACTATGTGTGTAAATTTCCCCATCTTTTTCCCCACCCATTTATCCACCCTTAGCCATGCCCCTTTTGAATTGCGCACATTAGAATTTAGATGCAGTTCATTACAGAATACGCATAAGTGTGAGTAAATTCTAATTATTGCAATTAGTGCTCATTATTGCTTTGTTAAGTGTTGTTAAAAATGCTGATTAGCTTGTTAAGCCAATTAAATTATATGTGTTGTTATAGAATATGCCTGGATTTCAGCACGGATCTCTAAGTGCGCTATATAGAATCCGGTAGATTGCCCCAATTGTGCATGTAACTTGAATCCATGACCATGCTCCACTGTGAACCACCAATGACCCTCCCACTGCCATGCCCCTTTTTCCAGGACTGGCATAAAATTTAGTCCCGGATCATGCCCCTAAATTTACACGTGTACACCCTAATTTATTTAAATTAGCAACAAATAATTGCTTATTACAAAGTTAATTATTAGTGCTAAATGCATCTCATTTTTTATTGTAATGCAAAAATTTGCAAATGAAAAAGCCTGATAATCAAACCTCTGGGGGTGCACATTTGGAAGACATGTTATTCGTTTGTTTTGTAAATTTTCTGTTTCCCCCACTTTTCTTGTAATTACTATAGCCTATTGAAACAAACTGTGTTTCAAATACCAATATAAACCAAATATTCCCCCTACATCTCTCCCTCCCTGACCTCGATAGGTTGTCATTAGAAGAGAATGTTTCATACAGGAAATTTCCTCATGATTAGTTTTCATCCACTCCCTGTATTCATAAATCTTTATTGCTGTTTCAAGGCAATATTGAATTTTCCCTGACTGTTTCTGTAAGGGAGATACAGAAAAATGAGTCAATGGTGTTAGCTACTTCTTTCGGTATTTTCCTTATCACCTTCCTTTTTGTTATCTGCAATCAACAAACTATGGGCCAGATTCTATATATGGTGCCTAAGAAATCTGTATGGTAAACATTTGTGCCTCAGTATATTCAATGAGTGGCGCCTAGATTTAGGTGCAACATATAGAATACTCTTAGTTGACAACCCAGCGCCTAAAATTACGTGCATCCATTTATACCATTGAAAACGTGGCATAAATCACCACACATAGATTTACGTGCACTGGGCCATATTCTTTAATTATGTGCGTAAAATTTGGAACGCCCATGAAACACCCATTTTCCTGCCTATAACGACACCCCTTTTGAACTGCACACATTAGAATTTAGGCGCAGTTCATTACAGAATACACTTAGCTAGTTATATGCATAAATTCTAATTATCTCCCAGTTAGTGCTCATTATTGCTTACTAAGGGGTCCTTTTACAAAGCCGTGCTGAAAAATGGCTTGTGGTAGTGTAGGCACGGGTTTTGGGTGTGCGCTGATTCATTTTTTAGAGCCCCTGTAAAAAAAGGCCTTTTTTAAAATTTTTGCCGAAAACGGATGTATGGCAAAATGAAAATTGCCATGCGTCCATTTTGGGTCTGAGACCTTATTACCAGCCATTGACCTAGTGGTAAAGACTCATGCGGTAACTGGGCGGTAATGACCTACACGTGCCAAATGCCACTTGGCCACGTATCGGATGCCTGCCAAAAATGAAATTACCAAAAAAGCCATACAATAGTCTTGTGGTAACTCCATTTTGATGCACATTGGGTGCACGTAGATGCTTATGCGGCTTAGTAACAGGACCCCTGAGTGCTGCTATCAACGCTGATTAGCTTGTTAAGCCAATTAAGTTACAAGTGTTGTTAAAGAATGCGCCTGGATTTCCGCATGGATCTCTAGGCACGCTATATAGAATCTGGCAGTTTATTCTTTATCATTAGATATGTAGAAATGTGACATGATCTATATTGCAGGGAAGGAGGAGAGAGGTATAGCAGAGAATGCAAGGGGACCACTAGTCACTGAGTAGAAAGGCGTATATATGCAAGTAATTTAACAAAGCACATCAATTAACAGAATATATTTTAAGGATGAGAAACTGAGCTTGAAACTCAGTAATCTAGAAATGTTTGGCTGCTGAATGCTTGGTTTAATGGTGAATAATATTAGATAGCCATGTTATTTGCAATGAGTTTCAAGCTCAGTTTCTCATCCTTAAAATATGAATGACAGTACTGGAACAGGGTGAAAATAAATCCTAAACATGTACTGAGCACTTATTCATAAGTCAGTATCCTTGGGCAGTATTTGACTTCAGAGCAGCAGATTTAATATGCTCTATTGAACCAGCTCCATTTTTCATCCATCCTGAAATCCCCCCTCCCCCCTGCCGCAGGGCACATCCTCAAAACATGGAATGTCCAATGAATCCCAGAGCAGTTTCGATATAAAGCAACCCATTGGCAGCGGTCATTTACAGAGGGCAATGCCATTCACAGGTTGGTGGGGTAAGCCGCCTGAGGGGGATCAAGTAGCCATGGCAAAAAGAATAGAAAATAGAAAAGTGTAAATGTGTGGCAGGCACCCATAGTCCAAATGAGGAAAAAGACTCAAATAGTAAGAAGGGGAAAATGTAAAAAGCTAACCTAGAAAACTAGAAAACAATGCATATGTGAAAATGAAAGTGCATCAGAGAACAAACAAGAAGGCACAAAAATGGCAATACATCTGCTGCAAAAGGGGGCCTGCGCTGGCATTGCTGTGTGTTTTTGGCATACACAGTGCTGCACACCATACACGAAAAGACAGTCCCTGCTCAAAGAGCTCACAATCTAAATAGGACAGGCAAACAGACAGAACAACTAAGAGGTAAGGGAATTAAAGACCCACGCCAAGGCTCCCTTTTACTACTGTGGGTAAAAGGTATCTCTTTCTTTTTTACAGGAAATAGCCATGTGGCAAGTGAAGCATTTGCCGTGTGGCCACTTCGGGGAGGGAGCCATTACCGCCATCTATTGAGGTGCTATTTTTGTAGGGCCAGATATGACGCATGCTGGAGGTAGGAACTATCACCAGGCTGCTGCTGTAGCCTGTCAGGTTTTCAAGGCTGAAACTAGGTTCGTGAGCCCTTGGGCCACTGCCGAGGAGCAGCAGTGGCAAGCAAAACACCCCACACCAGAGACGAGGCAGAACTCTGACAGAAACAGCTAGACTTCACCTGCGCGTGACTGCCCTTCCCCGGGAGTTGAGCCCCTGGGTGTAGGCGGCCGGCAGGACTTACCAGACAGGGCAGGAACTGAATACCAACTAGGCTGAACAGGGACTAAGGATCAGAGAGGAAAGGAATATACATGGGCAGCAAGGCAGAAAGCTGGGCTAGGACTCACAGACAGACAGGACTACCCAAAGAAGGAAATGGACAAGCTAAAGGACAGAAACTGAAAGCTGACAAGCAGCCACTGAAACAGGGTACAAACTCTGACAGAAAAGAGACAGGACTGAAAGCTGCAGAGCAGCCACTAAGCAAGAGACACAGACAAACAGAAATTAGACCAAGAATACAAACCAGAAACAAGACTAAGAAATAAGCAATAAACCTAAGCTAAACTACACACAGACTAACTAGAATCAGACAAGGAACTATACAAGAAACCAGACTAGGCAGAAGTGCAACAAAGCACCAACAAACCATGGACTTTAGACAATGCAAAGGCAAACTGAGAAGGTTCCAGGTGGTAATGAACCCATCAGCAGCTGAAACTCAGCTGCAGGAATCATGAGGCAGCTATGGGTGAGGCTAGCTGCCAAACTTGAAACCAAGTCTGGAGGGCTGGAATATCTGGACCGGACCAGAAAGAAAGTCTGGAAAGTATATGGCAGCCACCGGTTCTGGCCACCAGAGGTTGAGAGGAACACAAACCAAGACAGGCAGAAAGCATACTGAAAGCACAGAGAGGCTTAACACACAGAGATGCAGTATAGTGGAGTAATCAGAGCCATGCTAGAAGCAGCCAGCACACAGAGACAGAGACAGAACTAACTCAGGAAGAACAGACCACTGGAAATAAGGTGAGTCTGAGAGGGGTCACGACCACAATCGTGACATAGCCCGGCGGTACTTCCTTTTCAGCGAGCAGTAAGTCTGCATTGGGCTTACCGCCGCTTTGTAAAAGGGGACCTAAGTTCCTGAATGCAAAATGTAAACTGCTTTGCTTGTACCACACATAATCAAAATAAATAAATAAAAGAAACAAATGAAATGGCATTACATTTATACTAAGAAGAATGTTTGCACCAGGACTGATATAAAGAAAGAATGGTAGGGTTAATTTTGGAACTTGAAAGTGTAGAACAGGGTTTTACAGTACATGCTCAAGTAGATGCAAGGTATAAATATATAAATGTAGGTGCCCAGAAAACATAACACCTCCTTTTGTGTGCTGAAAAATGGATGGCGGTAGTGTAGGCGTGGGTTTTGGGTGCTCGCCAATCCATTTTTTCAGCGCTCCTGTGAAAAAGACCTTTTTTTGCCGAAAATGGATATGCGGCAAAATCAAAATTGCTGCGCATTCATTTTGGGTCTGAGACCTTACCGCCAGCTGTTGACCTAGAGGTATAGAATCCGGACGGTAATGACCCACACGCATCAAATGCCACTTGGTGCGCGTCCATTACACGCATCCAAAAATAAAAAAATATTTTTCAGACGCGCGTATCAAACTCGCGCCAAATATGAAATTACCACAAGTAGCCACGCGGTAGTTGGGCGGTAACTCCATTTTGGTGCACGTTGGACGCGCGTAGACACTTATTTGGCTTAGTAAAAGGGCCCCTTAGTGAAGCAAAGTGTGGAGTGCTGCTTCAGTTCAACCTTTCAGTGTCATTTGATCTAGTAGATCATAATATTCTACAAACACTTGAGGAAATTGGCATTACTTGGAATGTGCTGAACTGGTTTGGGGATTTTCTAACCCGTTCTTATCAGGTTAAGACGAAAAATATTTTTCCTACACCTTGGGAAAATGTGTGTGGAATACCACTGGGATCCCTCTTTTGCCTTTGCTTTTTATGGTCTTTAGGTTGTTTTCTTTCTTTCTTTTTTTTTTTTTTTTTTTACTAGAGATTAATGACTTCCTATATTACATCTATGCAGATGATATTTCTGTTTTAATTCCATTCAACTCTACATCTGACATAGTTTCTTCTAGGATCCATGATTGCATAACTTTATTAGAAAACTGGATGCCCTGTCACAAATTAAGGGCCCTGTTTACAAAGGCACACTAGGAATATTATGGGCATCTACACGGTTAGATTAGCACACGCTAGAAAGACTAGTGTGCCTTTGTAAACAGGGCCCTAAAACTCAACACAGAAAAAACAACATTTCTCTGTTTTGATACTAAACTGGAGAATATTCCTAAGACAATTTATATTAATCAGGTTACTTTGACTTTTCTCTGGCTATTAAGGTTTTGGGCATCTTAGTTGATTGTACTATTTCCTTGGAGAATCAAGTTTCCTCTTTGGCTAAGAAATGTTTTCTTCTAAAGAGGAAACTGTGATGTGTTCAAAGTTATTTTGAAAACGATCAATTTAAACTTCTAGTACAGGCACTTTTGCTTTCCCAATTATACTACTGTAATCTCATATATCTGGGTTGCAGCGAGGGACTTATTAGAAGAATACAGACTGTAGAAAATTCTGCAGTCTGTTTAATTTTCAGTTTAAATACATTTGATAATATTTCTCCCAGTTTTATAAAACTACACTGGTTGCACATTGAGGCCAGAGCAATTCTTAAGTTAGCCTATTTCACTTTTAAGGTTATAGATGGACTTGCACCTAATTAATTTTATGATCACTTCCAGTTTTTTTGATGCAAAGAGGGCAAGAAGATAGGGCGATGTGGTCTTCTCGTTCTCTTCGGCTAGGCAGAAGCTAAGATTACATTTATTCGATTTAACTTTGGCCTTCCAGGCAGCCAGACATTGAAAGGATCTTGTTGACATTTTTTATTCATCTTGGACTTACTCATTTTTAGGAAAAAGGTCAAACTTTATTTCAGAAACTTGTTTTGCATCACAACTTCTGATTGTAATACTCTACCTCTCTCTCTTTTTTTTTTTTTCGTTTTTTTTCCTACAAAACTGTTCTGGTCTCTTGTGTTTATGTCAGCCTCTTTGAACTATGAGTCATTAGAGGGCTACAAGACCAGATTATTATTATCATGTCATTATTATTATATATTTAGCAGTGAAAGTTAGAAAAATCTAGTCCAGGAATGAGTCTCCTATCAACAATCTGTACCTTTCGTTAGAGAAAACTCCACGAATGAAAATGAAAAGGCATGTGTTAAACATCCAACAGAAAGTGGAGCTGCTTGAAAAAAAAACATAGATATGGCACAAGAACATAGTGTTGAGAAAACATCAGTCTTTGATATTAAAACACAGAAAAGTAGGATTCTAAAGTTTTATGATCCTAGAAGTGATTATGTAATGTAAAGTGCATGAATGTAAAACTTTACGTTGGCCTCCAAATTCTCACCTGGACAGCATGCAGTATAAGTGGTTCTCCCAGTCTTACAGCAAAGATGAGGCTATGCCTGGGTCTATGTTAATGGAGAAAGCCAAGTTTTATTGTCAGAAATGAAGAGTAAAAGCGAATGGGATTATACCATTGGTTGTCTTCACGAGTTTAAGAGTTGCCATGACATTCATCACCTCAGATCTTCTGGTGAAAAGCTGTCTTCATATCATGAAACAGCAGAGACATATTTAAACAATTTTATTTGACTGATGGCTGAGAATAGCCCAACTACAGAACAAGGCTAAAATTCAGGCAAACCAGGAGAGCTCTGAAGATGATTGCCATGAAGCATCCTTGTCTGTTGGTGATGCACACA
Source organism: Microcaecilia unicolor (assembly GCF_901765095.1). Classification (NCBI taxonomy): domain Eukaryota; kingdom Metazoa; phylum Chordata; class Amphibia; order Gymnophiona; family Siphonopidae; genus Microcaecilia; species Microcaecilia unicolor. The sequence goes on along the minus strand of NC_044032.1, from coordinate 244,597,448 downwards.
AGCCAAAAGGTTTCAGCTCACTTTACTATCTCTGACTTTTTTTTTTGTTCATTCCATACATTAATTTTAATAGCATTTTTTAAAATACACATTATAATGTTTTAGTACACAAATTGTACATGCATTAAGGGGTCCTTTTACTAAGCCATTGTAAAATGTGGCTTGTGGTAGAGTAGGTGTGTGTTGGCGCACGCCCAAATGGCTTTTTTTAATAGAACGGGAAACGGGCCAGCGGTAAAAATGAAACCAGTGCGCACCCAAAACCGTCTTGAGCCTATAACGCCACCCATTGATCTAGCGGTAAAGGCCAATGTGCTACATGCGCGGTGACTGGTTGGCATGCGCCAAGTGCTAATTACCGCCAGAACCAGCATGCGTAGGAGGAATTAAATAAATAATTCATCCAGGTGTTATGGAAACATACCAAATCTGAAATTACCACCAGGAGGGTACGCTGGCCTGGCAGTAATCTCATTTTGGCGCATGCTGCATGCGTGTAGAGCCTACAGTGGCTTACTAAAAGGGCCCCTAAATTTGTTGGTTAGCCGACGTTAAATTGATTTGTGCACTAACAAATGAATATACCTTGTTATTGTCTATGGTAAATGTGGGGAGAAGGAAATTAAAAAGCTGATGATCTTGATATGTTGTAATGCAATTGGCATACACAAGTGCAAGCTGCTAGTCATTGATAAAACTGTCCTTGTCCAGAAACATTCAAAACTATGAAATTGTTCCTTATTATTTAGTGGTACAAGAAGCGAACCTGGATCACACAAGAAATTACCAATGACGGGTTTCAGAACCACTTTGTACCTGAAGCCATGAAACACTTTAGACAAGTAGGGTTCCTAGATGCTTTTTAACATATTGTACATGACTAGTAAAAAAGGCCCGTTTCTGTTTGAAAGGAAACGGGCGCTAGCAAGGTTTTCCTCTGAGTGTGTATGTTTGAGAGAGTGTATGTGAGAGTGACTGTGTGAGAGAGGCTTCTGTTCCTGCTGCTGTGCATTCCCTGTGTTGTGCTGATTCGCTGCTCCCTGTATCATGGCTCCGCCCCTCTCCCTTCTACTGGCCAAGCTGGTGTGGGTTGTGTGACATCACTATTATCTACTCCAACATGATCCAGACCACCTCCAAGGGATCCACGGTTCCAGGCAGCCTCAGAATGTTGGAGGTGAGAATTATTATATAGGATATGGGAAAGAAATCAATGCATGCAATTTACTTACGATACACTAGTATTCAAAATTGTTAAAGTGGATTTTGAGGCTGGTGGTCTGCGCATCTCAATGACGGATGAATTGAATGTGGGCAAATACAAGGGGGATGCATATAAGGAAAAATAATCCTAACTATAAGTGCATGATATTGGGTTGCACATTAGAAGTCACCACCCAGAAAAAAGCTCAGTTTGTAGCAACAGTCAAAGAAGCAAACAGAATATTAAGAATTATTTGAAAAGGGAAGGAGCATAAAATGGAGAATATTATAATGCCTCTGCATCACTCCTTGCTGCAACAGTTCTGGTCCCACTTTTCCAAAAAGATTTAGGGGTATGTCCACTAAACGTGTGCTAGTAAATCCATGTGCTGAGACTGTTTCTAGTACACCCAAGATACAGGGCATTTTCAATTACTTCTTTTTCAGCTCATGTGCTCACGTTGGCATTAGCGCATGTAACCAGAAAAAAATTGACAAGGGAGCACTTACCGCCTCCTATTTAGGAGGCAGTAAGACTGTAAAAGCTCCCGTGTTATGGACACACTACCCAGTTAGCATGTGGGAATTAGTGCGTGTTAGCTGGATAGTGTGTCCACACCCAATCTCCACCCCTGATATGCCCACTCCAGAAAATAAATTTAAAAAATATATACCACATGCTTAGAACATGCAAACAAGTCACTGCAAAACATTTTAACACACTTTAAGGCTCATACATGCTCAGTGCTTAACATAGAGGGGCATAATCGAACGTCACCGGTGAAATAGATCGCCGGCGATCTATTTTGGCGGCGGCGCAACAGCTGGCTGGAACCATATTTTTGAAAAAGATGGCTGGCCATCTTTTTTTTTGATAATACGGGTTAGCCCGGCCAAATGGCAGAGTTCGCCAGGTTTGAGATGGCCGGTTTTGTTTTTCAGCGATAATGGGAAAAAATGCCGGCAATCTCAAACCCGACGAAATCCAAGCCCTTTGGTCGTGGGAGGAGCCAGCATTTGTAGTGCACTGATCCCCCTGACATGCCAGGACAGCAACCGGGCACCCTAGGGGGCACTTCTAAAAATTAAAAAATATACATACAAATACCTCCCAGGTGCATAGCTCCCTTACCTTGGGTGCTGAGCCCCCCAAATCCCCACCAAAACCCACTCCTCTACACCACTATCATAGTCCTTATGGGTGAAGGGGGGCACCTACATGTGGGTACAGTGGGTTTTGGGGTGGGGGTTGGAGGGCTCAACACTTACCACCACAAGTGTAACAGGTAGGGGGGATGGGCCTGGGTTTGCCTGCCTGAAGTGCACTGCACCCATTAAAAACTGCTCCAGGGACTTGCATACTGCTGTCAGGGAGCTGGGTATGACATTTCAGGCTGGCATAGAGGCTGGCAAAAAAGGTTATTATTTTTATTTTTTTAGTGTGGGAGGGGGTTGGTGACCACGGGGGGAATATGGAGAGGTCATTCCCCATTTCCTCTGGTGGTCATCTGGTGAGTTGGGGCACCTTTTTGAGGCTTGGTCGTGAAAATAAAAGGACCAAGTAAACCCGGCGAAATACTGATTAACGCTGCTTTTTTTTTCCATTATCCGCGAAAGCTGGCCATCTGGTAGCCACGCCCATGCCCGCCCATGTCCCTCCTTTGCTATGCCACTGACATGCCCCCTTGAACTTTCGCCGGCTCGGCGACGGGAAAGCGATGATGCTGTCAAAAAAGCAGCTTTCGATTATACGGATTTCGCCGCTTTTGAGAGATCGCCAGCCATCTCCCAATTTATGTCGGAAGATGCCTGGCGATCACTTTTGAAAATAAGCCTGATAGTAACATAGTAAATGACGGCAAATAAAGACCTGTACGGTGCATCCAGTCTGCCCAACAAGTCCATAAACCACTACTAAATGGACTTGGGGAAAAATCCACAATTCCAGGAATAACATGTATAGAATGTTTCTACATTTGGGAAGCTTGCCAGGTGCCCTTGGCCTGGATTGGCTGCTGTCGTGGACAGGATGTTGGGCTCGATGGACCCTTGGTCTTTCCCAGTGTGGTATTACTTATGTACATGGCATGTGATACTTTATATGTACACCCGAGTTTGATTTGTCCTTGCCTTTCTCAGGGCACAGACCGTAGAAGTCTACCCAGCACTGTTCTTGTACTAAGTTCTGGAGCTAACGTCGAAGCCCCTTAAAATTCACACTCCAGCCCATCCCTATCTATTCAGTGACAATCAGGGCATAGACCGTAGAAGTCTGCCCAGCTCCCATTTTGTTTCCCAATTACTGGCGTCACCACCCAATCTCCGCTGAGATTCCGTGGAACCATTCCTTCTAAACAGGATTCCTTTGTGTTTATCCCACGCACGTTTGAATTCCATTACCGTTTTCATCTCCACCACCTCCTGTGGGAGGGCATTCCACACCCTTTAGCAGACATACCCCATAATGTAAATAGCAAATATGCAGAGAAGAGCAACCAAAATAATAAAGAGGATGGAATGGCTTCCCTATGAAGTATGGCTAAGCAGGTTAGGGATCTTCAGATCAAAGTAGAAACTGCTGAAAAGAAATGTGATAGAAGCCTACAAATCCTGAGTGTGGTGGTATGGGTAAGTAGGGAAGAGTTTAAAAGAATACTTAGACAAGGGGACCCTCTAAGAAATGAATAGAAGTAGAAAATATTTTTTTTTCATTCAGGGCCCTTTGACTAAAGGGTTGGCGTGCGATTACTGGCTTGTCGCGCTGCAATCTGGAACTACCACTGGGCTACTGCAAGAGCCTGTTAGTAGTTCCCATCCCTAGCATACACCATTTACAGTGCTACAAACATATTTTCTATTTTGTGCCAGTGTTTTCCTGGCAGTAATCAGGCAGTGCTGCATGCTGCACACAGACTGCCGGGTTACTGCAGGAGCCCTTACCGCCCCCTGAATGGGTGGTGGGGTAAATGCTCCCCCCTGAAATGGCCAGCGGTAAGTAGTTCACTTACTACATGGCCATTTCTTTAAAAAAAAACAAAAAAAGACAGTCTTTTACCCGCTGCAGTAAAGGGGGTCTCAGAGCATGTCAAAAACATGTGCTGATGCTAGTGCAAGCCCCCTTTTACCGCAGCTTAGTAAAAGGACCCCTTAATGTACAATTATACTCTGGATTTTGTTGCCAGAAACTGTTGTCAAGGCAGTTAGCATGGCTGGGTTTAAAAAATGTTCAGAGAAGGTCCTCAAAGAAAAGGCCATACACCGTTTTTAGCCATGTAGATTTGAGAAACCCACCGATTGTCTCTTGGGTATGAACATTATGAAAGCATCTGCTCCTTGGTATCCTACTAGGTACTTGTGATTTGGATTGGTTACTGTCAGAGAGAGGGTGCTGGGCTTGATAGACCTTTGAAATGACCCAGTATGGCACATCTTATGTACCTTGGGTACACAGATTTCCAGGCAGGATTACTGATCCTGAGTTGTTGATTTAGTCCACTCTATATTGTCCCTGATTTACCTGCTCCTGTTAACATTATCCCCTGGATTCTACATAGCACGACCAAAATTGAATGCACAAATCCAGTCGTATTCTGGATTTGCACATGCAATTTAATTACCTTAACAGGCCAATCAGCCCTGATAATTGCCAATTAACAAGCAGTTATTGACACTAATTGGAATTAATTAGAATTTACGTACACAGCTTGCTAAGAGTATTCTGTAAAGTGACGTGCATAAATTCTAATGTGTGCTGTCAGAAAGGTGGAGTGGCCAAGGGTGTGGAATGGGCAGGTTGTGGGCGTTCTAAAAAATTACACGCAGGGTTATAGAATACACATGCTCCGTGCCTACCTTATGCGCCAGTATTTATACCAGGTTTTACTTGGTGTAAATGGATGTGCCCAGAGTTAGACACAGGCATGGCCACTAGGCATATTCTATAAACCAACTAGGCGTATTCTATAAACTGCGCCTAGATTTGGCGCAGTTTATAGGATACGCCTAGGCGCAATTTTTTGGGGCATTGATTTTTCAGGTGTCATATATAGGATCTGATCCTATAGGGTTTCAAAGTGCAGACATTCTTGCAGTAGACACTTTATCTGCTGTGCTCTTGGACAATAGTCTACCATGAACAACTTTCATTTTTAGGCTTCTATGTGCTGCCCTTGAGGGCATCCTTGAAACACTTTCTCTGCCCTTCTTCAGTGGAGAACTAGCCTAATGATGAGAGCCACAGGCTATGACTCAGGGAAGCCAGGTTCATATCTCTCTGTCTTTCCTTGTGATCTTGGGTATATCACCTAACCCTCAGGTGCCAGCTTAAATTGTAAGCCCTCCAGGAACAGGGAAATGTCTGCTATACCTGAATGTAACTCACCTTGAACTATTACTGAAAAAGATAAGAGTATACCCAAATTTCCCATCCCCTTCCCTGATCAAAGAAAATTAGATTACAGTGTCAGAAAAGAATGACATGTCTCATCAGTGAGGCCTGATTCATATGCAATTATTTCATTATAAGTTGTATGTCATATAACCATTCCAAATGAAACAATTGCTTATCATTTTATGGTTTGATCTTAAATCAGTAATGCTTTGTTCAGTATGAAATGCTATATTAAATTCAGTTATTGCATTCTTAGCTCTCAATGACCAAAATACTTTTATTTGAAGAGATAATTGGATGAGCAAAAGCTAATTTTACTATCATACTAAGTTAATGGACTAATACTCTCTGCTATAATAAATTAGATATAAATAGCATTTTCCATATATGCTCCTGTCCTCTGACTGGACCCACCTCAGATGCAGAATCAGATCCAAGCATGGCAAGGTCTACTGATTATTCAAAGAACCACGTTAAAGCAGCTCTAAGTCCACCTGCACCCTGAGCTTTTACCACAACAAGAACGGAGAAGGGTAACATACTTGCATATATGAGGATATATTAAAATTCAATCATCTGTTCTATGAATAAATAGAAACAGGTGTCAAGGAAGGCCTTGAGTCAGAATGACATTTTTGGGGATGACAACTGATCTCATAGTTGTTAGTTGGGAATAATTTAGGTCAGGGAGGAGAAATCTTGGTGTTTAAGTGACAGTCTTTTCTACATAATCTTCTTGAAACTATGCCTGCCTCTGATCAATTCAAGCCAGTGATATAATTGGGGGGAGGGGGGGTTGTCTGAGGGGGCTTCCAGGAGTTTGTTGTTTTATATCAAAAATGGTCTCAGGCAGAGGAGCAGAGAAGGCAAAGGTCTTTGGTACAAAAAATGTCAGCACAAAACTAGTATTATCAGTCTAACTCGTTTATTCTAGGTGCAAAATAATTCAAAGAAAAGAACAAAATCAAAGAAAAACAAATTCCATCCATTAAATAGGAGAGCCACATACCACATCTGATGCAACTTTCCAAAACTATGATAGAAGGACAGTGAGAGTTGAAATATAGCAAGGGTAAACATCATTATATCAGTTTTTCCACTACAAGAGAAAAGGAAAATTACTCAGCAGCAAATATTGTTTTTAGGCACTGTTTGCAGCATGTGCACAATGGAACAACTTCAGGCTTATTTTCGAAAGAGAAGGACGCCGATCTTTTGACACAAATCGGAAGATGGGCGTCCTTCTCCCAGGGTTGCCCAAATCGACATGATCGAAAGCCGATTTTGGTCATCCCCAACTGCTTTCCGTCGCGGGGATGAGAAAGGTTCCCGGGGGCATGTCGGAGGTGTAGTGAAGGCGGGACTTGGGCGCGCCTAACACATGGGCGTCCTCGACCCATAATTGAAAAAAGGGAGTCCCTGACAAGCACTTGGATGACTTTACTTGGTCCTTTTTTGTTACGACCAAGTCATGAAAAGGTGCCAGAACTGACCAAATGACCACCGGAGGGAATCAGAGATGACCTCCCCTTACTCCCTCAGTGGTCACTAACCCCTTCCCACCCTCAAAAAATTCTTTAAAAATATTTTTTGCCAGCCTCTATGCCAGCCTCAAATGTCATACTCAGGTTCCTGGAGCAGTTTTAGTGGGTGCAGTGCACTTCAGACAGGTGGACTCAGGCCCATCCCCCACCCCCACCTGTTACACTTGTAATGGTAAATGTGAGCCCTCCAAAACCCACCAGAAACCCACTGTACCCACTTCTAGATGCCCCCTTCACCCATAAGGGCTATGGTAGTGGTGTACAGTTGTGGGTATTGGGTTTTGGGTTTTTTTTTTTGGGGGGGGGGGCTCAGTACACACGATATGGGAGCTATGCACCTGGGAACAATTTCTGAAGTCCACTGCAGTGCCCCCTAGGGTGCCCAGTTGGTGTCCTGGCATGTGAGGGGACCAGTGCACTATGAATGCTGGTTCCTCCCACAACCAAAGGGCTTGCATTTGGTCGTTTCTGAGATGGGCGTCCTTAGTTTCCATTATCGCCGAAAATCAGAAACGACCAAGTCTAAGGACGACCATCTCTAAGGTTGACCTAAGTTTCCAGATTTGGGCATCCCCAACCGTATTATCGAAATGAAAGATGGACGTCCATCTTGTTTCGATAATATGGGTTTCACTGCCCCTTCACGGGGACGTCCTGCGAGGACGTCCTCAGAAAAACTTGGACATCCCTTTCGATTATGCCCCTCCTTATGTACCTGACTTCCCCATTCATATTGATTTTCATCTGAAATTGCACAATATGAAAAGTTATGTGTGGTACCGGAACGTTGCATGTTGAAATTCAAACATAGATGCAGTGCTGTAGCGAGGGCTAATGGCACCCAGGGCGGGTCGCCGCTGCGCACCCCTCCCCCGGGTGCAGCACGGCGCGACCCCCCTGGACCGCATTCTTACCTGCGGGAGGGCCGATCCGCCCCGAGTGCACGTCACTCGGAGCTGCGTCAGCCCCGCTGGTTCCCTGCTCTCTCTGCCCTGGAACAGGAAGTAACCTGTTCCGGGGCAGAGGGAGCAGGGAACCAGCGGGGCCAGCACCCCCTCGAGCGCATGCACCCGGGGCGGACCGCCCCTCCCGCCCCCCTTCCTACGCCACTGCATAGATGGCTACATGTAGAATATGAAGAAATGGCGTCTTTGGCATGAGTAAGACCCAGTAGAAGGCATCAAAGTCTTTTGCTCAAGTGGGCCACAGAATAGGAAGAAGCTCTTAATTTGTCCCTCACCAAAGCTGAACAGGACAGAAAGTGCAGGGATGTTTCAAGGGTTGTGTGGCCACATAGGGCACAAGGGCGATGAGGATGCAAAAATCACTCCTTGTCTATGTCACCCCTGCGATGGCTGCAGTGCAGTGGGTGGGGTAGGGGTGTGTCACATTGGGCACTATTTCAGCTCAGGACTCTCCTAAGAGATTGTCCCTAGTTACAGGTAAATAGTTTATGAGAACACAAGACCATCTATTTTCTCAGTCCAGGGCCTTGCATTGTGGAACCACCAGCTACCTTCTCATTTAAGGATGCAATCCTTCCTGACACCATTTAAAATTGATCTTAAGACTTTTCTCTTTAAGGATGCCTTTTACTGACTTTTCACTTTAATGCTGTCATATGTGAGCTTAATGCAAACCCCTGGACACACAAATGCCAAACTCCTGTATTTCCCTACCCCTGCTATCCTACCTTACATTGTGGATCTACCCCGCTATCCTCACCATGTCTTGTTGTATGACACTGAGAGCAATAATAGGAGGCAGGAGAGGACTTTTGGGGTGAGTTGAATAAATGGAGGGAAAAGATGAGAACCAGTGTGTGGCAGACATCCAGAGCCCAACTCTCCATGACAGCAATTAATGCAATCCTTGCCAATTGACCGCACTGCTTATGGACCCCCAATCACAAAGCTTCAGCTGGTTGGAGGCTATGGGAACCGTGGGCAGGAGGTAGCAACAGGCAGGGGAGAGGATATGCAAGAGTTGTCTGTAACCACAGCATAGGCTCAACACACTTTTGCAGGAACCAGACCCAGATGCTGCTGCAGCATTCACACATACAAACATATATGGAAGCATGTTCAACATTAAAAAAATTAGGGATGGGTAATTAACATGTTAAAAACACAATTAGCACGTCAACATTTTAACACTGAAAAGATTTTTTAATGTAGGCTAGATTTTTTAACACTGCCCCCCTCCCCTTCATGGAGTCTCGGGCAGTGGCACTGATTGCTGCATGCTGCTTACCCAGAAGCAGTGTTGCCACATGGGAAAAAATGTTCACGCCCAAAACAGCACAAAGTTAATTTGCATGTGAATGACATCATTAATAAATATTAATGAGGTCATTTGCGTATGGATAACATCATTAATAAATATTGATGAGGTCATTTGCATACAAATGACATCAACGCAGCCGCAGAAAATGGGCGAAAAAACCGCCGGCGGTGCAAGAAGAAGCCGCCCAAAATCCCACAACCCACACACGGCGTTAAAAAGCCACAGTGGGTCGTGGGAAGGAGTCCAATTGGGCGGGAAACCCACAGCCTTGGCAACATTGCCCAGAAGACATGCCTCTGCCACATCCTGCCCCTCCCCCGACACAGCTTCCTATTTGCTGCATGCTAAGGCTTCCAGGTCAGCACTGAACACATCATGTGTGAATCATTGTAAGTCTCTTGCAGGCAGTTGAGGGAAGCATTTTTATCATAGACCCTGTGCCATTTTGGTAACCTTGCCCATGGTTGATTAAAGTTATATGCAGCTAGACAGCTTTTTCAACTGGTGAGTTGGAATGTGTGGACATGGGGGAGGGGAACAAGAGTGCTGGGACTGTGCTGGGAGGGAAGGGGAGTGCTGATGAGCTGCTGAGGTGCTATGCTGATGCTGAGAGGTAGGGAAGGGGGAGTACTGAAACTTGTAGGGGGCTGTTCTGGGAGGTGATTGAAAATGTCCAGACACCTGGGAAGCAGGAGGAGTGTTCCAGCTCTGCTAGGAAGGAGTCAGTCAGAGGACCAGTGTTGTGCTGGGAGAGAGGGAGAGGGCTGGAGCTATGATGAAAGGAAGGCAGAAGGATGAAGCTGTTCTTGTGGGGGGGGGGGGGGGGTGCTAGAGCTGTTTTGGGTGGGAGGGAGGGAGGGAGGGGGGGGGAGTGCTAGAGCTGTTTTGGGAGGGAGGGAAGGAGAGAAAGTGCTGGAGAATTTTAAAAGGTATATGACAGTTTTGAAAGTTTAAATATTCAAGTTACAGTACCATTAAAGTATTGATTTTCAGTTTCAGTATTACATTTTGATTGAATTACACTTTGAGGGGCATAATTGAACGAAAACGTCTATCTCCATGGGCGTTTATCTCCGAGAACGGGTCCGTGAAGGGGCGGACCGAACCCTATTTTCGGAAAAAATAGACGTCCATGTTTTATTCGACAATTTGTGAGCTGGGCGTTTTTGTTTTTCAGCGATAACGGAAAATGAAAGCGCCCAGCTCAAAAACGAATAAATCCAAGGCATTTGTTCGTGGGAGGGGCCAGGATTCGTAGTGCACTGGTCCCCCTCACATGCCAGGACATCAACCGGGCACCCTAGGGGGCACTTTTACAAAACCAAAAAAAACAGGTAAAAGAGCTCCCAGGTGCATAGCACCCTTCCCTTGTGTGTTGAGCCCCCCAAATCCCCCTCAAAACCCACTGCCCACAAGTCTACACCATTACTATAGCCCTAAGGGGTGAAGGGGGGCACCTACAAGTGGGTACAGTGGGGTTTGGGGGGGGTTGGACGACTAATAAGGATTAAGCAGCACAATTGTAACAGGTAGGGGGGATGGGCCTGGGTCCATCTGCCTGAAGTCCACTGCACCCCCTAACAACTCCTCCAGTGAGCTGCATACTGCTGCCAGGGAGCTGGGTATGACATTTGAGGGTGAAAATAAAAAGTTGTGAAACATCATTTTTTTGTGGTGGGAGGGGGTTAGTGACCACTGGGGGAGTAAGGGGAGGTCATCCCCGATTCCCTCCAGTGGTCATCTGGTCATTTAGGGCACTTTTTGGGGCCTTATTCGTGAAAAAACAGGGTCCAGGAAAAGTGTCCTAAATTCTAGCTACAAACGCATACTTTTTTCCCATTATCGGTGAAATGCGCCCATCTTTGTTCGGCAGATAACCACGCCCCAGTTCCGCCTTCGCCACACCTCTGACACGCCCCCATCAACTTTGTCTGCATCCGCGACGGAGTGCAGTTGAAAACGTCCAAAAATCGGCTTTCGATTATACCGCTTTATTCGTTTTTGTGAGATAAACGTCCATCTCCCGATTTGGGTCGCAATATAGGCGTTTTTCTTTTTCAATTATAAGCAGGTTTATGACCCAAAATGCATGCTGTGGTCAAGCATGATTAATCACGCAATAAAAAAGTTAAATTGCATGGTTAATCGTGATTAAAATGTTTAATTGTTGCCTACTCCTAAAAAAAATGCTTTCAGAAATTTTTTTTAATGCCATGTTATCGAGCCAACTTTCCCAAAAGGAATTCAAGGTGAGGTAACACAAGTAAAAAAAAACCCTGAACATACTTCAGGATCTGACAAAAAATAACAAAACAATATACCAAGCAACTTCATCAGACAATATTAAAGAGAATAAATGCCCTAGTACAGGAATGACTTGGACACCCATATTCGGAGCTGGATGTCCTTTCTAAAATGCCTCTCCACACTTACAATATCAGTCCTTCCTCTTGTTCATGTACTTGGCGAAGGATAGCTAGGTGATGTGACTGCCACAATCTGGGATTAAATCCATTTGTGAGGCTTCACTCCAACACTTTTACCCTGTACAATTTAAGAAGAAATTCCACCTAAATCCCACTACTGCTCCTTCTGATCTTGGGCAAATCACTTAACCCTCCATTGCCTCAGGTATAAACTTAGATTATGAGCCCTCCTGGGACAGAGAAATATCCAGAGTACTGTAACTCACCTCCAGCTACTACTGAAAAAGGTGTGATCTAAATAAAAAAATTTGATCTACCCACTGACCATTTATTCAGTGGCGTACCAAGGGGGGGCGATGGGGCGGTAGGTGCAGTCCACCCTGGGTGCACGCTGCTGGGGGGGTGCTGCGCGTCTGTCGGCAAAACTTGTTCCCTGCTCCCTCTGCCCCGGAACAGGTTACTTCCCGTTCCAGGGCAGAGGGAGCAGGGAATGAGCAAGCCGACAGGCGCGCGGCACCCCCCCCCCCCCCCCCAGCAGGTAAAAATGCACCTGGGGGGGGGGAGTGTCCTTTCGCTGAGGGGAGGTGTCGTGCTGCACCTGGGGGGGGGGGGGGCGCACCGGTGATCCGCCCCGGGTGTCAGCCACCTTAGGAATGCCATTTATTTTTTTATTCTGCACTGCTAAGGATTTATCCAAGCTGACAATGGTAGAAACAACCACTTACGACATCTCTCCAAGGGAAAGTGTCTTGAAAAGACTAGTTCTGTGCATGGCATGACAGTTAATGAACCTCACTTCTAATACAGGGTATACAGAATGGAGTATGATCTCAATCTCTTTCAATTTTATTTCTAATGCTCACTGTAGAGCATTGTGCCAGAAAGCATCTCTCTGTATCTGACATAGGCCACAAACCAAATTAAAATGAAATCTCCAAAACAAGAATATTAAAACTTTGTCAAATTATACACATCCAGAGTCCCTGTGGCCTTGCTGGGTGGTATCCAGCCACCACCAACCTGCTGCTATTAAACCAGTTGGCTTCTAGTTGGAATGTGCAAGTGTTAGTTCACATTTGGTTCCTTAGAATGATTTTAAAAATGTACGGGGTCCTTTGGCTAAGCTGATGTAAAAATAGATCTTATCAATCCTTTACGCAGGCCTTTCCCACATACTAAAGGCTAAGGACATTTTTACCATGGTCATTAAAAACCTGGTTTTGCTATTTTTTCCATTAATGGCCATGCACTACAGGGTCTTTTTACTCAGGTGCCCTGAAAAATGGCCTGCGGTAGTGTAGGTGCATGTTTTGACTGGGCGCAGAATCATTTTTCAGCGCACCTGTAAAAAATGCCTTTCTGGGGGGGGGGGGGGGGGGGGGGAATGGACATATAGCAAAATGAAACTTGGTGTGCATCCATTTTGGGTTTGAGACCTTACCATCAACCATTGACTTAGAGATAAGGTGTCATACGTTAACCGGGCGGTAATGGTGAATGCACGTTCAAATGCCGATTACCGCCCACATGCCAGAAAATAAAAATATTTTCAGACGTGTGTAAAAATGAAATTACCACCCAGGCCAGGTGGTAAATCAGAATTAACACACGGTAGCACATAGGCGCTTATGCAGCTTTGTATAAGAGCCCCTAATGTTGCTATTAGCATGTGTCCAAAACAAAAACAGAAGAGCTGCTACGTCAGGAAGACCAAACAAAGTAAAGTAGAGGCTGACCAAAGGACAAATCCAGCACTGGAGTTGTTATGTAGAAATGTTTTATTGATGCTGATATTGTGGGACCTGATACGGTCTGTGTTTCGGCATCATGAAACGCCTACATCTGGGGTCAAATAAGTAATTCTAAAAACATAAAGATATAAAATACAAATACATAAAAACTGTATCTGATATCCTGAAATGACAATGTTAACAAATCTATGTAAGCCACGTTGAGCCTGCAAATAGGTGGGGGAATGTGGGATACAAATGCAATCAATCAATCAATAAACGAAGCTAATCAATATAAAATGTATACTGTATAAAAGCTGACTAAAACTGAAGTCATATAAGAAAATAATAGCAAAATTCAGTGACGTTAAAACATAAGAGAATTTATATATGGTATGGTATGTAAAATTGTAAGTGATAAGATAAACAGATATTAAGAACTATTTAACAATATATGAATCTAATGCTGAGATCGAAAAAATATTTTTTTGAGGTAGCATGGTAGAAGGCTACATTATTGGTATAATGAACTATAGTATGTTTAAATGATGATGAAAACTGAATGACTGAAATATGTGAATGAATGCTTATGTGGAAATAACAGACTTTTGAGGGAAAGGCTTATTTGCAAAAAACGATGTGAGCCAAAAAAAAAAGTATTAATGAATCGTAATATCGTATTATGAGGAAAAAATTTTTAAACTGTAAAAAACATAAAAAATGGAGTACTGTAAGTCAACACTTAGTTTAAGTACATGGTGCCATTGAAAGGTACTTAAGAAAGCGGAATGGAAATGTACTTACCCTCGGGAAAAACCTTTATTCCAAATCAGTCAGGAAATAACAAACCAACGAACTGTAATATATCCAAACTGTCAGAAAAACATACGCTGTAGTGATATGTCAAACTACAAAGAGAGAGCGTCATATATATTACAGTTCCTCGGTATGTTATGTCCTGACTGATGGCAGAAGGGGGCCTGCGATGGCATCAGCGTGTGTTTTTCACATACGCCGAGGCCCCCTTTTACTGCAGCGGGTAAAAGGGAAGTCTCTCTTTCCTGCAGGAAATGGCCGTGTGGCAAGTAAAGCACTTGCCGTGTAACCATTTCAGGGGGAGTCCTTACCGCCACTTATTTAGGTGGCACTAAGGGTTCCTGTGCTAACTCGGCGGTAACCGGGCAGCGCACAGCACTGCCTGATTACCGCTGGATACAGCCGGCTGGTATTTGGGTCATTCTATGTCAAGTGGTCTGGTGGTCCCTGCTCAACCATCATGGATTTCGATGAAATTTTCTGTGAACATTCATACATGTACCTAATGAACACTGGTAAAGTTTTACATTCACCGATGCAATACTTGCTGAGATATAGTAATCTGTTTGACCCCATACTGCATTGGGGACATGTATGAAATCAGACCACTTGACATGGAATGACCCACTTCCTGTTTAGCAAGTGGTAAGCTTGCATTGGGCTTACTGCTGCTTAGTAAAAGGGGCCCTTAGTCAGCCACACTGCTCTTACTGCACCTGCTCCTTGGGTGACACAGGAATTACAACTCAGGGCTCCTTTTACTAAGTAGTGATAAGCCCAATGCAAGCTTACCGCTCGCTAAACAGGAAGTACCACCGGGCTACCGCAGCAGCCTAGCGATACTTCCCCACCCCTAACATACCGTCATATCTGGTGCTACAAAAATCAATCAATAAACGAAGCTAATCAATATAAAATGTATACTGTATAAAAGCTGACTAAAACTGAAGTCATATAAGAAAATAATAGCAAAATATTTTTGTAGCACTGGTGTGTACCCAGCAGTAATCAGGCAGTGCCACGCGCTGCCCAGTTACTGCCAGGTTAGTATGGGAGCCCTTACCACCAACTCAAAGAAAGAAAGACTTCCCTTTTACCCGCTGCAGTAAAAGGAGGCCTCGGCCATAGGAGCCGGCTCTGTGGGTGCTTGAGCACCCCATATTGCGAAAATTCCTTGTATGTGTCCAGGGAGGGGTTATTTCCACTGGGCTTAGCACCCCCAATAAGTTTGAAAAGTTGGCTCCTACGGCCTCGGCGCCTGTGAAAAGCACACGCTGACACCATCGCAGGCCCCCTTTTGCCATAGCTTGGTTTAAAGGGCCCTTAGTCAGCCACACTGCCCTTACTGCACCTGCTCCTTGGGTGACACAGGAATTACAACCTAACTTTAGGTACCATTTATAGACTTCCCTATATAGCATGCAACTTAAATAACAAATTATGTCAAATGAACTTAAACACCCCCAAATCAGGAAATATTTATTTTTAAGAAATCTGAACCTAATTGTGTTTGGTCATGCATATCCCTAGCCTGCAGTGTCACCATGTCACACTTTCTTCATCTGTGCCTTATTTTTTTCACTATCACTTTTTCTCTCGCCAGTACATTTATAATGCAGTACATGCGTCTTTCACTGGCTATATGGCAGACACTAGAGAATTAAAGTTGCTAATATGTAAATATTTGTGCTACTATAGTAAGCATTAATTACACTTGTTCGCTCCTCTGCATGTGCTTACAGTTCATAATATGCATTCGTATTTATATATATGCATTTATTGAGCTGAAATTTTTATCTAACACTCTTTCAGAGTAAGGATTCAAAAATGTTTCCCATATGGGACTGAAAAGGAATTTATTTAGCACCTTCTGTTCATCTGTGTGCTTTACAAATGCTGAGAGATGGAAAGAGCTAGAATCAAAGTCACTTCTAGGGAAAGAAAGCAGAATTTGTATCTTATGTAACCACATTGCATATCAGTGGTACTGGAGAATGGGTGACAGAGAGAGAGAGAGAGAGAGAGAGAGAGAGAGAGAGTTGGTATGTTTAGCACAAAATGTCCGAAGTTTGACTTAGATGCACTACTGAAAATCCCCCTCTTAGTAACGCTGAAGGGCATTTTCAATAAAAATGTCCAAGTCAAAACTGAGACGTCCTACTCATAACCTCCTAAAAAAACCCAATCTATCTTGCAGCCATTTTCAAACAAGAAAAAATGTCCAGATTATCTGAGAATGTCCAGAATGAATAGCCATTAACAGTCAACCAGTTTCTAATCCAGTTCACCACTTTGGGTCCTAACTTCAGCCCATTCAGGGGCCCTTTTACTAAGCCGTGTAAGCGTCTACGCGTGCCCAACGCATGCAAAAATGGAGTTATCGCCCGACTACCATGTGGCTCTTGTGGTAATTTCAGTTTTGGCGTGCATCCAATACGTGCATCTGAAAAATATTTTTTACTTTCGGACACGCGTATTGGATGCACGCCAAGTGGCATTTGACGTGCTTAGGTCATTACCGCCCAGATTCTTTACTGCTAGGTCAATGGCTGGCAGTAAGGTCTCAGACCCAAAATGGATGCGCAGCAATTTTGATTTTGCCATATGTCCATTTTCGGCAAAAAAGAGGCCTTTTTCACAGGCGCACTGAAAAATGGATTGGTCTGCGCCCAAACCCACACCTACACTACCGCAAGCCATTTTTCAGCGCGCATTTGTAAAAGGACCCCTCAATTTGTTCACAAGCCTCCTATGAGGAACCATGTCAGAGACTTTGCTGAAGTCCAAATAGACCACATCTAGCACACGCCTTTGATCCAGTTCTCTGGTAATCCACACTTAGGTGCCAAGTTATAGAGTAGTGTCATCACCCCCCCCCCCCCCCCCCCCCCCCAATTTGATGCTTAACTACTGTTAACTTCTGTATGGTATGTGCAGGAATGCTGGGCTATTTTTAATTAGAAAAGGGAGAAGGGTGACGAAATTGATAAAGGTGATGGGATGACTTCCCTATCAGGAAAGGCTGAAGCGTCTAGGGCTCTTCAGCTTGGAGAAAAGATGGCTGAGGGAGATATGATAGAGGTTTATAAAATAATGAGTGGAGTGGAATGGGTAGATGTGAATCGCTTGTTCACTCGTTCCAAAAATACTAGGACTAGGGGGCATACAATGAAGCTACAAAGTAGTAAATTTAAAACCAATCAGAGAAAATATTTCTTCACTCAACATGTAATCAAACTCTGGAATTTGTTTGCCAGACAATGTAGTAAAAGCAGTTAGCTTAGCGGGGTTTAAAAACGGTTTGGATAGCTTCCTAAAAGAAAAGTCCATAAACCATTATTAGGATGTTGGATGCCTAAATCAAACCCTTTAAAAATTATTTAGCCTTGAAATGCCTAACTTTAACCATTTATAAAGTGGACAGGAAAGAGGGTTGGACTGAGGTCTATCCAGGAGACAAAACTTAAGAATCAAACTCTGATTTCCAGTGCTAGTTGCCTAACCTGGGTGACAAAGAGCAGATGTTGCCAGTGCAACCTTAAATCCCTAGATCCTTCCTTCCCCAGCCCAGGACAGAGAAGATGACTCACCCTTAGATTCTCTGTCTCACCCATGAGGTTCAAAGAACTGTTCTTCTAACCACTGGATTAAAAACAAAGGGGTCTTTTTACTAAACTGCGGTATAAAATCGGCTTTGCGTGTCCTAATGTGGGACTTTCCCATCGCTAAGCCCATTTTAACTGCAGCTGTAAAATAGGTCTTTTTATTTTCACGGGTCCCACATTAATTTTCCCATTAATGTGTGGGACCAACAAAAATATTAATGCTGGAGCAGTTACTGCCTCCTATTTAGGAGGCAGTAAATACTCCCGAATTAAGTCTGCGTTAACCAGTTACTGCATGTTAATTTGAACACACTAGTTGGTTAGCGCTTCTATACCTACTATCTACCCATGACACACCTCCTCAAGAAAAATATTTTAAAAATAGTTTATGTGTGATTACTGTGCGCAAATAGGGAAATTACCACAGGATGCTTCAGTTTGTTCTGCAGTAAGCCTTATGTGGGGTGCTAAGCCCACCTTAAGGCTTAGTAAAAGGGCCCTCAGAGGGATGGGCAGACAGCTCCACTGACCCCCGGATTCTATACAGCACACCTAGAGATCTGTGCCGAAATCTAGGCATATTCTGTAACAAAGCGCGTAACTTAATTGGCTTACAAGCTAATCAGCGTTGATAACAGCACTTAGCAAGCAATAATGAGCACTAATTGCAAATAATTAGAATGTATGTGCACAACTCGGTAAGCATATTCTGTAATGAAGTGCATCTAAATTCTAATGCGCGCAGTTCAGAAGGGGCGTGGCTATGAGCAGGGAAATGGACGTTTTATGGGCGTTCCAAAATTTACGCACACAGTTATAGAATATGGCCCAGTGTGCATTAATCTACGTGCAGGGACTTAGGCCACATTTTTGTTGGCCTAAATGGACATACATAGTTTTAGGCACTAGGATTTCTGCCTAAGTGTATTCTATATACTGTGCAGTGGCGTAGCTACGTGGGGCCACGGGGGTTTGGGCCCTCATAGATTTGGCCCTGGACCCCCCTGCCGACAACCCTCTCGACCCCCCTTGCGCTGCAAACCCATCGCCGCCATCACCTAACTTTGCTGACGGCGGTGGTGGTGGTGGGTCGGCAATGGCGGGGGGGGGGGGGGTCGGCGATGCCAGGGGGGGGGGGGGTCGGCGGTGCCAGGGTGGCTAAAATGTGCCCCCTCACCTCGGGCTCTGGACCCCTCTCCCGTCGAAGTCTGGCTATGCCCCTGATACCGTGCCTAAATCTAGGCGTCGCTCGCAGAATTCATTTAGGTGGAAATCTTTACTCTGCAGATTTTCTTAGGCGTCATATATAGAATCTGGCCCTGTGCCCCTTCCATCAGGAGATGATTGTCACTTCTGAAAAATTCCCTATCTAAACCAGAAGGGTTAGACCTGGTTAGGGAATATTTTGAGAAATGGCAGGAAGGGGGTTTGGGAATGCCCTCTGCTAGCTACAGTGAATCTTCATGTGGGCAGATGGAAGGGGGCATCCGTAGGGCTGTCATAGTAACATAGTGAATGATGGCAGATAAAGACCTGTTTGGTCCATTCAATGAGTCTGTCTAACAAGGCAACCAGAGTCTGCTGCTCCATGAAGGTTACATTACTGCATGCCCTGTTTAAAGTGTGAATGTCATTTATGTTAAGCTATGCTTTGATTCCACATATTAATTTTTCACTGAGTGGAAGAGGACTGAGACAGCCAGAACTAATTTGCAGCAGATAGTCTAGATGTGTGCACTTTATCTGCCATCATTTGCATCTGCATTGCTCCATACTCTCCGTAAGGGGTTAACGTTAGAAAATTTTGGCATGTGTGTTTGAGTCATATGACTTCTTTTCTTCCTGTAGTTAGTTCCTGGTGAGTGTTGACCTCTCTTACTGTCCGTGATTTACATTATTAATGTCCTGGTTACAGCATTTATTCAAAAAAGACACGTCCATTGGGATGAAAATGCTGGTTTCTTCCAAAGGGCAACTTCAGCAAATCCACTCACTAACCACAGCGATGCAAATATTCATGTAGGCAAGCATCTACAGACTCAGACACTCACAAGAAGTTGGCAGACAGTACTTTGAGATGAGGCAGACAACACATGCATGAGCTTTTAATTAGCCAGATGAACTAAAATGAACCTTTGAAGTGCTGTCATGCTGGGCAGTCCAGGCGGAAGGATAAGGGAAGACAGTCGGTAATCATATTCATAAACCCTATGAGGGAAATGCTATAACAAAAGCTTGCTTCTAAGTTTCACTGCTCCCCAGAAACCTATTTAATAATAATTGAGATTGAATATTGCAGTCATACACCTCCAAAGTCTTTAGTACATAGTCTTGCAATATAGAATATAGAATATGAATGCTGGGTAGACACTGAACATTAGAAATCAGGGATGTGAGTAATTTCTGTGTGACCTGTTATGGGGAGATACTGGAGGGGTTAATCTAACAGATTATTGTTGTTGTTATGGAAAAGGTACACAGATGGAGGTGTGAATGAGTCTAACTCATCAAATGTATTCACTAAGGAAATCTGTTTGGGAATATAAATAATAACACCAGGGTCAGTATTGGGGGTAGGGTAGGGGGATGCAATCAGTGCAATTGTCCTGGAAGAGCGTAGCCTGTCAGCAGACTTTGGGATCCCTTTCCAAATTTCTGCCCTGGGCCCCAGCATGTCTAATAAAGGCAATGAAAAGCCATTAATAGCAGAGAAGTCGAGCATGCCTATATAGGAAAGGAGAGCACACACTGAGTGACAGAGATTGACTAAAGATCCCAGTACAAACAGAGTAAGGCAGTATGGTGGCAGGGCAATTGGGAGTGGACAATATGGAACTAGGAAAATTGGGAGCGGACAATTTGGTGTGGACATTTCAGAGTGGGCAATTGATGGCAGACAAGTCGCTGCCAGACCACTGAGGTGCTAGGGCAATTGGGAGCAAATTGTTTTCCTGGTGGTTGTTTCTTCAGCTAGACAGTTTCTGAGCTCCAGACATTGTGTTGCAAGGACCCCTTGTCTTCGGTTTTCACAGACGGGTATGTACGTGCGCATGGTTCCTTCCTTTCTTCCAAAGTGGTTTAGTCTTTTCACCTCAATCACATGATTTTCCTTCAGTCCTCTCAGAGGGGAGGATTTTGGTGAGGACTATGCCAACGTACATCTTCTGGATGTGAAATGGTAACTGGTAAATTCAGTGCCGGGCAATTTGGTGCAGACAGTTCATCATAGGATAATTTGGAGCAGCTATGGTGAGAGAACATAATGGCCAGTTCAGTGCAGGACAATTAGTAGCTTTTGATGTCTCATTCTCTACTAAGATGTGAAATCATGTCTTTTGAATATGCTGTAGAAGTGTTTAAGGTCAATTATAGGCATCAATGAATACATTTACTGAAATATTTAATCCACAAATTCATGGATATCATTTTAATTTCTGAGAATGCATTTGGCGTAAGATGCAGGAATATGGCTATGCTGGACCTTATAACATGGAACCAGATTTTGCTATTCATATCCGGATGCTTGTTGCTCTTGAATATGTGCCAATTCCCAAGAAAGATAGTGCTTACAAAGAACTAATAGAGCTTGAATCGTTCCCTGAAGTCGTTGACCTTCTGAACTACTTCAAACACACTTTCATTGAAAGACAGTGATGACGACAAAGTGGTGATGCTCTTTTCCATTCTAGCATCTCAGACTATTACCAGGCTGTTCGTGATGATACACTATGAACAAATAACGCATTTGCATGGTCTGTGCAATTTGTCCATCCAACCACACCGAGGCTAGTGTTGAAACTACAAAGGAATAGAACATGAATCGCCTGCAAGGTGATGCATGTGGGAAAAATAACCCAAATTATAGCTACGTCATGCAAGGTTCCATGTTAGGAGTTACGGACCACGAAAGGGATCTGGGTGTCGTCGTCAATAATACACTGAAACCTTCTGCTCAGTGTGCTGCTGCAGCTCGGAAAGCGAATAGAATGTTGGGTATTATTAGGAAAGGTATGGAAAACAGGTGTGATGATGTTATAATGCCTTTATATCGCTCCAAGGTGCGACCACACCTTGAGTATTGTGTTCAATTCTGGTCGCCGCATCTGAAGAAAGATATAGTGGAATTGGAAAAGGTGCAGCGAAGGGCGACTAAAATGATAGCGGGGATGGGACGACTTCCCTATGAAGAAAGACTAAGGAGGCTAGGGCTTTTCAGCTTGGAGAAGAGACAGCTGAGGGGAGACATGATAGAGGTATATAAAATAATGAGTGGAGTGGAATAGGTGGATGTGAAGCGTCTGTTCACGCTTTCCAAAAATACTAGGACTAGGGGGCATGCGATGAAACTACAGTGTAGTAAATTTAAAACAAATCGGAGAAAATTTGTCTTCACCCAACGCATAATTAAACTCTGGAATTCGTTGCCGGAGAACGTGGTGAAGGCGGTTAGCTTGCCAGAGTTTAAAAAAGGGTTAGACAGTTTCTGGGAATAACATGTATAGAATGTTTGTATGTATGGGAAGCTTGCCAGATGCCCTTGGCCTGGATTGGCCGCTGTCATGGACAGGATGCTGGGCTCGATGGACCCTTGGTCTTTTCCCAGTGTGGCATTACTTATGTACTTATGCATTACAAATGTCTCACTGCTGGAGAACAGCCTTCCTTGCAGATGAAGAAATACTGGAACTCGATCATCGACTTCAAACGATTGTCATGGATTGCACTAATTCTTCAATTATGGATAATGTATGTGAATGCAGCCACAACAATAACTTGATTGATTAAAAGAGTGATACATCTATTTGGACATAAGCTTCGTTAAATGATTCTACATTGGTGCATCCCTTACACATCATTTTTGAAAATAAATTTGCTTTATTTAATTCTATAACATTAGTTCATCCTTTAGAGAATGTTAATATTGTCTTTTTAAAAAAGTAATATTTGCTTGTCGATTATCGATTTGCAAGAGTAACACTTTTTAATGTGTTTCGTTAATAAAGCCTTTAGAAAGTTTCATTTAATCACTGTTTATCTTACTATTCACGCCAAAATATCTGTGCCAATTTGTTCACCACCAATTGCCCGCTCTGAAATGTCCACGCCAATTGTCCTCTCCCAATTGTCCACTCCCAATTGCCCTAGAACCCTGTGGCAGATAGCACGAGTTCTCCTGCGCTATTTGCAACTGCATATAATGTGGTGCCCATGGAATACAGGCTTTGCACATGCTGTGTGCTAAATTTCACTTCTAATGTGCAATAAGTGCTAAAATATTTGGCACTTTTGTAAACATTCCCCATATGTAGATTTGAATGAAGTATGTGGAAATGGCCTTACTTACTAGGTGTGCACACCTCTACAGAATAAAGGTGTGCATGGGGACATAATCTTGTCTCCAACCTCTCCTGACCGCAGTCAATTCTTTTCCATCCCCACTTCATCTTCTTTATATTGGTACCATCTCCTCACTATCCCCAGAGTTTACTTTTCCATCCACATAACCAACCTGTATTTAAAAGATCTTGTAAATTCAAAGAAAACATAAAATGCATATAACTTGTTAAAATTGAACATAAAACAATAGGCATAATTTTGTTAAATATGCAAGATGTTTTGAAATTTGTCTTTTTTTTTTTTTTTAGCTGAGGTGTTGTTGTTTCACGTTTCTGAGTTCAGGTGTGCATGGGGGCATAATCTGGTTCCCATCCCTTCCTATCTCCATTCACTTCCAATCCACCCCCTCCAGTCTCCATTTTGGATCCATCTCCTCCCATACGTTTTGTCCCCATCCTCATGCACACCTCTAGTCCAGAAGTAGCATGAGTGGATAGACGGTCACCACAGACATTAAAGGTCTGAAAGAAATCAGGCTTTCACCTGTTTCTTAAAGTGGAAGTGAGTTCTATATTATGGGGCTACTTCTGAGAAGGCTCACTTGTGGGTGTCACGTCATGCAACATCTTTTGACAAGTGTAATGATAGTGGTGCTTCTTCAGAGTACTTTGGAGGTCTCAAAGGTATGCAGAGAGCCAACTTATTCTTTAGGTACCCTGCCCATTTTGTCTGAAGGACTTGACAATTAGAAATAGAGTTTCTGATTTGTTCCCATAGGATACTGGCAGCCAGTGAAGTTTGCAAGAACAGTGTGATCTGGTTACACCGGATGCAACCCTCAATCAGTCATGCTGCAGCATTCAGAGCTAGTTGGAGTTGGTGCAAACTCTTTTTGGTTTGATCAATATACAATCTAGTTGTGATATTATCATGGCATGAACCACAGTGATCAGATTGAGAAAAGTGCCTCAAGGGCTAGAAATAATTTTTATAGGTTGTTTGAATTTGTAAGTAAATGATGAGTCAAGTAGTATCTCACAATTCCTGACCTGTGATTTTAGGGGAACTTCATACTTCCCACTTGTGTTAGGAACACAGAGAATATCTGTTTTGCATGAGTTCAGGCAGGCTTCGTTTTTTGCCCATTTGTCTGTTAGGCAAGCAGTCAATTTACACAAAGCTGTGGGTAGATCTAGTTCAGTGGGTATGAGTAGCTATACATCATCGGAATAACACTGGCATAGATATAGAATTTTGTGTCCATCAACTGAAGCAACTCGGCTACAGATTTGAGGTAAATATTAAAATAGGTAGCAGTATGGATCCTTGTGGTACTCCACAGTTCAGTGGCCAGGTTGATGATATGCTATTGCTGAACCGAGCTGATTGTTGCTTGTCTGACAGACAGGATATGATGCATGCAAATACTGTGCCACTGATACCTGTTTCCATCAGCCGTACAAGCATGATATTATGGTCTACTGTGTCGAAGGCTGCTGAGAAATCCTGCAACACTGGTATCAATGTATTTTGTCTGTGATGCAGTGCACAAAAAATAGTCTTGCTTTTTCTCTGTCACTGGGGAATGGAAATCACCCTGCTGCTTCCCTTAATTCTTTTCCAGTTGTGCCTAGCTTCTGGTTCACATTAAAGTATGTCCCTAGGGAAGGTTGACACTAAAGCCTGGAACCCTGCTACAGAATATGGCATTGTAATGCAAGGGTAGAGACTGTGGTACAATTGTCCAAGGATAGAATTCTGTTTTCTGTGGGCTCAGTTTACCCAAATTAATTTTGACATCTGATGAACAGCAGGTAATATTCAATATTTAGAAACATCCTGTCACATATAAAGGGATATTTGTAAGATATGTGATGCAAAAACAAATTGAGCACAGCTTAAGAAAATTAATATATCAAAGGAGGAACCGTCACAGAATACTTTCTTTTTATAGAATACTAGGGTTACTAGGGTATGCAGTCTACTTAGGCTGGTTCATTCTGTCACAGACTCCGTAACCAATGAGTGGCAGAGTGGCCAAGAGGGGCATAATCAAACATCGCCAGCGAAAATAGATTGCTGGCGATCTATTTTGGTGGCGGCGCAACAGCTGGCCGGAACCGTATTATCAAAAAAGATGGCCGGCCATCTCTTTTTTCGATAATACGGTTTAGCCCAGCCAAATGCCAGAGTTTGCTGGGTTTGAGATGGCTGGTTTTGTTTTTCAGCGATAATGGAAAAAAATGCTGACGGTCTCAAACCCGGCAAAATCCAAGGCATTTGGTCGTGGGAGGAGCCAGCATTTGAATGCACTGGTCCCCCTCACATGCCAGGGCACCCTAGGGGGCACTTCTAAAAATATTTAAAAATACAAAAAAAGCTCCCAGGTGCATAGCTCCCTTACCTTGGGTGCTGAGCCCCCCAAATCCCCCCCAAACCCACTCCCCACAACTTTACACCATTACCATAGCCCCTATGGGTGAAGGGGGGCACTTACATGTGGGTGGGTGTTGGGGGGGTTTGGAGGGCTCAACACTTAGCACCACAATTGTAACAGGTAGGGGGGATGGGCCTGGGTCTGCCTGCCTGAAGTGCACTGCACCCATTAAAAACTGCTCCAAGGACTTGCATACTGCTGTCAGGGACCTGGGTATGACATTTGAGGCTGGCATAGAGGCTGGCAAAAAAGTGCTTTATTTTTATTTTTTTAGTGTGGGAGGGGGTTGGTGACACTGAGGGACTACGGGGAGGTCATCCCCCATTCCCTCCAGTGGTCATCTGGTCAGTTGGGGCACCTTTTTGAGGCTTGGTTGTGAAAATAAAAGGATCAAGTAAACCCGG
The DNA here is from genome assembly GCF_901765095.1 of Microcaecilia unicolor. Classification (NCBI taxonomy): domain Eukaryota; kingdom Metazoa; phylum Chordata; class Amphibia; order Gymnophiona; family Siphonopidae; genus Microcaecilia; species Microcaecilia unicolor. Next base: position 244,571,270 of record NC_044032.1, on the reverse strand, counting down.
CGAAATACTGCTTAACGCCGCCGGCCATCTGGTAGCCATGCCCATGCCCGCCCATGTCCCGCCTTCGCTTCACCGGCGATATGCCCCTTTGAACCTTCGTCGGTGAGGCGACGGGAAAGCGGCGATGTTGTCAAAAAAGCAGCTTTCGATTATACCGATTTCGCCGCTTTTCCGAGATCGCCGGCCATCTCCTGATTTATGTCGGAAGATGGCCGGCGATCACTTTCAAAAATAAGCTGGCAAGATACCCATTCCAGGAGGGAGACTTTTTGGCCAGTTCTGGATTTCTGTCAACCTCATCTTGGTGTGTCATGGGACCTGCAGCACTGATTTCATTGGCTGGAATCACGGACTACAAATACTACACTGCTTTGGGATGCAAGTTTAAAACCAGGACCAGCCAAAAGGTCTCCCTCCTGGAATGGGTATCTTGGCAACTCTGGTATGGGCAGGTACTAGACAGGGATTCCCAAAGCTTGAATACTAGACGAGAGCAAAGTGAGAACTTGGATTGCTCAACGTAAATTTTAATGCCACTATACCTCCAATAACTACATCCAACACAAAAGGGACAAACAAGGATTACTGAAAGCAAGGAGCTGGACAAGAGCAGGGAACAGAGCTGCCAAGTTACAAAGTTCCAGAAGGGAGGCTTGTTGGTCAGTCCTGGTTTTCAACTTACATCCCAAACAGTGTGATAATTGTAATTCCTGATCCTACCCATTTAAAATTAATGCACCAAAATAAGATTGCCATAAAGGGAAATGGGACTTGATATACTGCCTTTCTGTGGTTTTTGCAACTACATTCAAAGCAGTTTACATAGTATATTCAGGTACTTATTTTGTACCAGGAGCAATGGAGGGTTAAGTGACTTGCCCAGAGTCACAAGGAGCTGCAGTGGGAATGAACTCAGTTCCCCAGGATCAAAATCTACTGTACTAACCACTAGGCTACTGGCCCAAAATCTGCCTCTTGGAACCGGGTAATTGGGAACTCTGTTGGAATCCTGAGGTATCGGGAACTAAAGCAAAAACAGGAACTAAATGCATGGCTTGAAAAGAAAACAAGACTAAAGCAGTAAAGAACAACCCCAGAGGGGCAGAACTAGCCAAGCCTGCTCTCAACTGGTCCCTGCTGGCCTAATCAGGAAACAGGAACTAAGATTACCAGAAGTACAAGACACAACTAAGAATGGGCTGGCTAGTGCCAAAGTCCTAAGAGGCACCTGGAAGACAACTGCTCCTCAACCAAAGGGTCACTGGTTTGAGGGGTTCATGTGTACTATTTACCAGAAAAATGATGTGGTGATTCTAGGGAAGAAGGAGACCTTAACATAGACTCTTTGGAATCATCTCAAAATATTGAATTTGGTTCTGAAGTATCTAGAGTGACTTTTAATAATGCTCTTAATAGAGACTGGATACTTGAACTGTACTTTTACTTTAGGAATAGAGGGACACAGAGAAGACGAAGGAAATTTATTTTGTTTCCTCCTGGGGTTATCCAATTAGGCGCACCCTTCTATTTGAAATTCCACTATTAACTATGGTTTTTGGGGGGTCCCTTTGACCTTATTTTTAACTACCAAGTGAATTTCTGGAACAGAAAGCCCAGGGTAATTTGAGGGTTTAGTAAGTGTGTTCTCTCTTAAGCTCAACGTGTAAGCTTGCATTTTTCTTAATTGCTTTTCTTTTGTCTTTATATTTTATAATCCTCTTTCAAAAGGTTCCTCATTGTGAACTTGAGCTAATAACATGCAGCATGTTATATGATATATGACTATTTTGTTTTTCCTTTTAGCATTGCTGAATATGTGATTATTGCTTGGTGAATTATTATAAATTCCATAAATTAAAACAAAAACAATACTGGGTAAGGGGGAGGACAGAAATATAATGACAGTAAAAAAATTAAACTTGAATTTTTATATATTTTTGGGGATTTGAAACAAATGCACATCACTGCTAAGCAGTATTCTGTAAGTTTGCTTCTCAGTGCAATGCATGTGGTCATTCATATGGGATGCACTTGGGGTGCAGAAATCCAACGGAGATGTACCAGATAGGAGGATAAAGATTGATAAGCACAGCTCAGGAGAAGGACCTTTGGGTGGTGGTATCTGAAGGTCTCAAGGTGACAAAATAACGCAACAAGCTGGTGGTCATGGCCAGAATGATGCTAGGCTCATAGAGAGGGGTATAACCAGCAGAAGAAGGAAAGTGTTGATGCCCCTTTACAAGTAATTGATGAGGCCCCACTCAGAGTATTATGTTCAGTTTTGGAGGCCATATCGTACTAAGGACGTAAAAAGACTTGAAACAGTTAATTTTCCCACCTCTACTTTCTCTTCCACCCTTTCCCATGCTCTCCTTTTCCGTTTTTCCTCTCCTACCTTGATAGCTCTCCCCCATTGCTCCTTCTCTTTCAGCATTCTCCTGCCTCCTTTTCTGTCTTCCCCACCCCTTTCGTCTCCCTCCACTTACCTCCAATCTCTCCCTTTCATACCATGCCCACTCATCCTTGGTCCCATCTCTCTGTGTGCCTGTGCTCTTCCATAATAGCCTGAATCCCTTCTCTCCCACATACTTCCATTGTCCCCCTAACCTTCTCTCATTCAACTCTCTGTTCTTATGGCTAGCCATCATACTCCATGCTCCATTCTCCATGCCCCATGCCTCCCTCCTTTCTCCCCAGAGCTGGAAACAGGAGCCAGTGCCTCACACAGCATCAGCTTCCTGATTCATGCACAGCAATTCTTGTGATACCTATGTAAGGAGATCTGGTTGCTCAGGGGCGATTAACAACTATTCATTATTTCTGCTGTAGTGGTGGCTCAAGGCAATTTGCCAAAGCACTTAAAAAGGGGGGCCTCCTCAGCGAACAAAGAGGATCCCTCACTCATAATGCCAGCCAGGTCATAGCTCCAAGAAAAAGAAATTAACTTGTATTCCTCAGGCTATATCATTGAAATCTTTGCAATCACTGGTTATGCTTAAGAAAAATAGTAGCAGTTTAATTATGTAGCCTGGAAATCTAATATAAAAAAAATAGCAATCCCTGACACTGCACACTGGATCATCATGCTGTTAATTTAAACATCTATTTTGTATTCACAAAAATCCTCATAGACCCTCCTCTAAGAATGGATGCAAAGCAGAAAAAGAGCATTTCCCCAGAACTCACCATACTAAAAAGTGCTGATTTTGGTGTAATCTCAGCAAAAACAACATAAACCCTCTACAGTACTGTTAAGTACCTGTAATACAAAACCCTACAAAAATCACTCAGGATCTAATCTACAGAGCTAATGTGCTATACCATAAAACCACTAATTTACAGAAGTAATACAACAAAGAACCCTACCTAGGAAAACACAACAATGTAAATATTGCAGTGGGACCTAGAACACCAATACATTTATTGGGAAATTGAACAAGCTGAATTACTACAAATCTTTACATAACAACTCCATACAGAGTAGCTGGCCTCAGTCACATTGATCACAATAGGGAACTATACATTTAAAATATGAATATGTTGACAAAAATTAAACAAAAAGTCCAAGAAACCACAATCTGCATGCAATGCAACAATAAAGAAATAGAAACTGCATCCTACACTCCACAAAATATAAAGAAAGCAGCGTATATTTACTATACAACTGACATTTTCTACTCACAAAATTAAAAATAAAATTCCTTTTTGTGCCTTTGTCGTCTGGCCATTGTATTCATGTTAGTGCCAATCTCCAGTTTGTGCTTTCCTCTGTCTTTTCTTCTCCATCTGCCACTTGTCCTGTCTTATTCACTTTCTCTCCTTCATCCATCTCTGACTTTAATCTTTTCCTTTCAGCTTTACTCGATTTATTTTTCTGCCTCTATACCTGCTTCTACTTACAACTTTCCATCTCCCTCACCTTATTCTCCAGTTTTTTTTCTCGCGCTCTGTCCTCCCCTCTGTACAGTATCCCCTCTCAATTTTCACTCTTCTGACCAGTATGTCTTCTCTCTACCTTTCTCTCGACCCCTCCATCCAGATATCCTCCCTCTCCTCTCTCATTCAACATCTCAACTTGCTTTCTCTCCACCCATCCAGTGTCTGTCCCCATCACTCTACTCTGTCCTCATATCCAGCATCCCTCTGTGTCCATCTCCCCACTTCTGTGTCAGCATCTCCACTATCTCCTTATTCCTCCCATATCCAGCATTCTCTTTGCCTTTTTACTGCCCCCATGGCCAGCATCTCCCATCTGTCTTCCTACTAACTCCGTATCTGGTATTTTCCTTCACCATACAACCCCCATATCCAGCATCCTCTCATATCCCTTTTTCCCTCCCTATCTGATCTACCATCTACTCTCTCCCCCTCCCATAAGCCAGCCAGCCATCTTCCCTATCCCATTCCACATCACTACCTCCTCTCTCTTCCCCATCTCAGTCTAGCATTTCCTTTCCATCACCCTATTCCTCCCATTGCCACTATCTCTCCTTCTTCTACTGCCACAAACATATTCTCTTTTTTTCATCCTTCTCTTACTCGGCATCTCCTCTCTCTCTGTCCCTCACTTTTGTCCAGCATCTCCTTTCTCTCCCCCTCCAACCAGTATCTTCCCTTTTTTCCCTACTCCTTCTCCACTATGTCCAGCATATCCTCTCTGCCTCCCAACTCCCCCTCCCCATGTCCAGAATCTTTCTTCTGTCTTCATACTACCTCGTCCAGCATTTCCTCTGTCACCCTACTCCCTGCAGGGTCTAGCATCTGCCTTTGTGTCCCTATTTGTCTGCTATGTCCCTATTTTTCCCACCCACAGCCAGTTCTAATAATTGTCCTCCCCCATGCTGATCCATCATTTCCTCTCTGTCACACTAATTTCTCCTATGTCTACCATCCCACTTTCCTTCCCAAAACAAGCATATCCCTTATTTCCCCTGCCTCCAATCCAGGATCTGTAGTTTCTTCCTCAGGTTGGCTGGCCTTGATTCAACATCATACCTTAATTTTATCCCTTTCCTCCTCTAACACTAAGCAGTGGCACCCTCACTCAGATGCCATCAACCCTAGCATTCGGTACCAGTTCTGCTAAGTCAAACAGCAATAAAGGAAACAAAAATCATGGGGCCTTTCCTCTTATCTGCACTGCTATTGGCTCTGCTAGACCCAACCCACCCCTCAAAAAGAGGACATGACTTCATCTTCAGTAGATTCATGTGTCTGGGGTACAGAAATATGCAAGGGCCATACCCGCATGGTAGAGGAGGGGGAGGAGGAAGTTGATGTGCACCAGCAAAGAGAGAGTCCTTGGGCTGATAGTATTCGAATATCAAGGTAGCAAAACAGAGCATTTAGGAACTGGGGAGAAGGAGAAGGGATGGGTATGCGAGGGTAAAATGAGTGGAAGAAGGAAATGCTGCAGGTATAGGGAAGAACAATTAGCAAGTGAAAGAATTTTAAACTCAAAATGGTTTTACCTAATGCTATGATGGCACCTACCACTATTTCCGTGCTGTATCGCCTACAAAATCCAGATTGAGAATAATGCAAAATTTCGAACTGGTCTAAATAATCCTCCAATTGATGCAGAACACACAACCCTCTATTAATTTAATAAATAATGGAATGAAGGCAATTGGCCTATAGTTACTAACTGACTCCAAGTTTCCCTTGATATCATTAGGTATCGGAGTTAATGTAATTTTCTCCCCCTCAACCGGATAAATCCCCATGCTTAACTGCTCATTCAACCAATCCGTTAGGGAAAAAAGAAATGGAGCTGATGCATGCCGCATCAAGTATGCTGGACACGAGTCCAAACTGCAAGATGATTTAGCATACCTCAACGTCAGATCCCTTACATTAGCTACATTAATTTCTTTAAATTGTGACCACAGTCTATCAACTAGTATTGCAGATAACTCATCATTAAAGACCTGAGCAATATCAAGAGCTAGAGGGAGCTGCAATCTAATATTTTTAACTTTTGACTCAAAATACTGCGCAAGTTCAGCAGCTGGTGGCCTCTGATGCCCACTTGGAGTCACTAGATCCTCGACCTGAGTGAATGAATCCACCAGATTGTACAGGGGCCCTTTTACTAAGGTACGTAGGCACCTATGTGCATCAATTTGGAACTGCTGCCTGGCTACCGTGTGCCCCGGAGCGGTAATTCCATTTTTTATATGCGTCCAATTCGCGCAGCAGAAAATATTTTTTTATTTTCTGCCGTTTGGCGCTAAACAGGCGGTAATCGGCAGTGTATGCACATTGACACTTACCACCCGGTTAGCACGTGATACCTTATTGCCAATTCAATGGGTGGCGGTAAGATCTCAGGCTCTAAAATGGACACGCTCCAATTTTTATTTTGCCGCACGTCCATTTTCGCCCCCCCCCCAAAGGCCTTTTTTGCAGGTGCGCTGAAAAATGGACCTGCGCACTCCCAAAACACGCACTTACACTAGCGCAGGCCATTTTTCATCATGCCTTAGTAAATGGACCCAACAGTTTCTTCAGATAAATCTTAGTACCACCCACCAGTTTACCATAAAACTGCTTTTTCTTAGATGAAATCAAAGCCTTATACTCCTGTACCTGATCTCTCCAACTCCTTCTATTCTCAGCGGTTAGACTCTTCCTCCATTTCTGTTCTTTACGCGTACAACACCTCTTTAAGGACCACAATTCCTGATCAAACCACTTATCTGGCTTTCTAACTCTCCACAGTCTGGTAGACAGAGGAGCGATCTTTGTTTGAAAATAGGTGAGATGGACGTCTTGTGCTGAGGATGTCCAGCATGGACAGCCATTTTACAAACTTGAACGTCCAAAATATGAATGGCAAAAAAGCAAGGGCAAGGAGGTCTGTTTGGCAGCATTCTTAGAAGAATGGCTGTACAGATCTCCCTGCAGAATAGCGGGTCAGCCCAGTGGTTAGTTCTGTCAACTTTAAACCAAAGGACTCAGGTTATTAAGTCTTTCATTTTGTAATTTTCAGCCCTCCAGGAACAGAAAAACGCATGCTTCACCTGAATGTGCACCATTTCAATAGCCTTCAGGTTTGCAGGAGGCTTATATACATAGGTACAGCCCCTCTGATTTTCAAAACTTTTTAACCGGCCAAGAATGGCACCTGGCCAGTTAAATGGTACTTAGCTGGCTAAGTGCTAATATTCATTGCCGGCTATCTCAACTGAATATTAGTGCTTAGTGGTTAGCCGGATGACCGGTTATGTTGCGTAATATTCAGTGTCTGGCCGGCTATGTTTGGCAACCAAATATGGCTGTGCCAGTAGGTGGAATATCTTTGGCTGGTTCCAGAATATCAGGCCCAGTAGATATTTTTCTGTGTCTGTAGGTCTCCCAATATAAATAAATAAATAAGAGTTAAAGTGGGATTTGAACCTGGGTCTACTTGGTTCACAGTCTACTGCACTAGCTACTAGACTATTCCTCAGACTTACTTCCTGCCTTGTTAAGAATGCCTATAATAACTAAAATTGTAATAGAGCCTGGTATCCCCTTACAGTTTCACTTTCAGGGGAGAGTGAGGGGATAGAAACCAGTAGGGGATTAATGAGGTGTCATACCTTAATCCATCCAGTGGTCAGCTGCTCAATCAGAGCTCCTTTTTGTATCCTGGACATGACTGAAACAGGTCTAGCTTAGGACATCCTTCTATTTAGACTTGGGCGTTTCTTACCCTTTGGAAATTTCCATTGGAGATCCTGATTTTGGGCTCTTCTTAGTCCCAACTAGTACATGCCCACAACACGCTCCCTTGCTATTGGATGGACTGCAGTGTTGGATGTCCCTTTTCTGCCTTTGCAAAATTGGGATTTGAATGTTTCCAGCACATGGATGTCATTTGGGCATTTTGAGACGTCCATATGCTTCAAAAATAAGCTCCATGGGCACCTACGTTGCCTCCACAAGAAAGGTTTAAAATAAAATGCATGTCCTTTCCCAGCTTTGACATTAGCACTCTATTATAAAGTTAGCACCAAAAATGTTTAACTTCCATGCTAGCTGCTTGCCTCCATGGGCTTTAATTGTTCTGGTGATTTATAGGCATTGACAAATGAAGCATTAAGCTTTGCTTTGGAAACAAATTACAGTACCCTTTTAGGGGGTAAATATATTCCGTACTATCAATAGCATTTTAATTTTTGAAACATTTTCTTAGTGAATTCAGATGCACAGATTTAATTAGATTTTGTACACTTGAAGACATAGTTAATGGAGCATATAGAATACGATACTGCGGCAGTGATACCTTCCCAGCAGGGCCTTCAGGGCAGCAATTAAGAGCCCCTTAACTTGGAGTCGTTAAGTTAACAAACCAGGGCAAGATACAACAGATCACAATGTGTGAATTTATAGGGCATCTCAAAAACTGATCATATTTCACACTTTCTTTCTTCCTTTCTTTTAAAGGCTGTAAACAACTGTTTACATTATATTTTGCTATGTAGTTTAATCATCTGCCATCTCTAGCTGAAGAGAAACCCTGCATTCAGGCCCCGATGCTCAAAACTCCAGCTCTGAACAGAGCAGCACAGCACAGGAAAATACCACCAGAACAGCGCTGAAGTATTTCCCAATGCTCAACACTAATGGCATGCAAATTTTATGCGCACTGTTAGCACTGAGCATTGGGATGTTAAGGAAGGGGAAAGGGCCTGGCACATGCACAAAGAGCTGTGCAGTAAGCGCAGTTCTTGTGCGCATGCCTAGTCAAACTGCGGAGCAGGGATCATGGTCGGGGGGGAGTGGAGTGGAGGGAGCTGCATCGCTCTCAGCCTTCAGGAGACTGGCTAGAGCTCACATCTGTGCAAGTGAATCTTCCTCCTCCCCCAATGTGTAAAAAGAAGAAGGAGAAACTCTAGTTCTGATGTTGCCGAAAGAGTTCACTGCTGGGTTCATCAGGTTCAAGCCCGTTGCCAAAAGAGTTCACCACTGTCTGTTGCCGAAAGAGTTCACCGCTGTTTGTTGCCGAAAGAGTTCACTGCTGCTCGTTGCTGATAGTTCACTGCTTCCAAAAGAGTTCACCACTGTCTGTTGCCGAAACAGTTCATTGCTACCAAAAGAGTTCACCACTGTCTGTTGCCGAAAGATTTCACCGCTGTCTGTTGCCGAAAGAGTTCACTGCTGGGTTAATCGGGTTCAAGCCTAAAAATGCTTTCTCTACCTCTTCAGACATCCTAATGCCAGCTCCGAGCTGGCGAAGGGTTTCCATCGGTAAGGGTGCCCTTGTTCAGTTCTCTGAGCATAGGAGGGAACAGGAAATGACCTTATCTACATCCTTTTGAAAATATTAGCATACTGTTAGCAGTGTTCTTCCCGGAGCTCATTGTTTCCCGCAGTAAGGGCCTCTGAGCACTGTACACTGGTAAATGCTGATGCTACTAGTCTGGAACTAATGGCCTCTAGTGCCCCTGTTTGCTTTTGAGCATCGGGGCATCAGTGTTTCCAGGCTTCGGCACTGTGATTGTAATGAAAATAAAAAAAGCACATCCCTTCAAAGCTTGTGCAGCCAGAGGGATCACAACATCTTGAATTCTATCTGCTGAGGCCTGTTTAAGGTGCCTAAGAATACTGTCTCTGCACTAGCACTAATTTTTTCTACAATGAACTGGAAACTTGTATTGAGAGTGGCAGTTCAGTATGTTTGACCGAAGAAATTCAGCTAATAATACAATGATATGGACTGCCCTTTACGTTGCACAAAACAAAAAGCTCCACTGATGGAAGAGCCAAGGGAAAGGGTTATTTAAAAAACATTCTACAAGTCAGTGGTATGATTCCAAGTTCTCCTTTCCTTTTAAGGTTTTAAGGGCATAGGGGATCTTCTCAGTTGAGATGTGTGCATAAAATCATAATTTTGGCCTGGTTTCTGCACACATCAGCTACTTTGAAATATCCTTTCAAGAACTGAGACATGCAACAGCTATATGTTACAGGCTGCAATATACCATACGATCCTCTCAGGAACAGTTGCTGTTGTCACCTTCCCTAGCTGTGATCAGATTGGAGGGAGCTAGGCATGCATCCATCTCGCATATGGCTCTGAAACTTTGGAATTCAATACCATATGATCTTAGAATGGAAACTTCTCTGAAAAAAAAAATTAATAAGACTATTAAAGGAAGGGAGGTGCAAAGAGCATAGAGAAAATCTATGGATGTTTGATAAATTTGGATATGCAATGGTGCTCTTGGTGTAGGTGAGGTGGAGGGTTGGGGGGGGGGGGGGGGGGGGTTGCACATGATATTGGCAGCCAAACTAGCCATGGTTTGCAATTTGAAACCTCCAAAGGCTCCCACATACAAGGAGTGGATGTGCAGGACAGCACAGGAGAAGCAGGGAAGTCACAAAAGAAGGTGGACATCCCCCCCCCCCCCCCCTCATTCTATAATCCTGCATGTTCCATTTTATGCTTAATGCATAAAACTGCACATGCAGATTATAAAAGGCTACATTCTATATATGGCACCTAAAAATTTGGCGCCAGATTTTCTCAGTTACACAAATGCTCCTAGCGGAAGGAGCATTGCTTTTAATCTTGTTATTTGTTGGATCAGACGTGGTGAAGTTTGTAATTTTTCACCAGCGGTATCCCCCCCCCCCCCCCCCCCCCCCCCCCCCGACGCAGTTGTTTCAAGGCAAAACATGGCCATGTCAGTCACAGATGTGCAAATCTCTGGGAGCCTTTGAATTTTAAATAAAGACTAGGAGAGAAGGAGTAGCCTAGTGGTTAGTGCAGTAGACTTTGATCCTGGGGAACAGAGTTCAACTCCCACTGCAGCTCCTTGTGACTCTGGGCAAGTCATTTAACCCTCCATTTCCCCTGGTACACAATAAGTACCTGAATATATGTAAACCGCTTTGAATGTAGTTGCAAAAACCTCAGAAAGGCAGTATATCAAGTCCCATTTCCCTTAATATGTCTGCCTTTTACTTTTATCTTCCACGTTGGATATGGTGGAATGTTTGCCTTGTTGTTTTCTCCCCCCTAATTTTAATTGTGGCCATTTGCACCAACTGAAATGTGGTGCAAATGTATGCACCCAAATTAGGCACATATCCCCCCCCCCTCATTCTATAGCAAACACATGTAAACATCCCTTTTCTACCCATGATCCTCCAATTTCCACGCCCTTTTCCTTACAGATCCCACACCTACATTTACATGCATAAGTTCCAATTAAATCTAATTAATGCCAAAAATTGCTTGTTAAAATACCAATTATTGTCACTAATTAGCTCACTATTTGATTAAATTGTGGACACAATTCTTGGTGACATACAATTAGGAGGAAAATACCTATCACTATACATATAACTTGATAAATTAGCTGCTAATTATCACTAACAATCAATTATTGGAGTTCATTGTCACTAATTTGCATTTACACACATAACTGCACTTAGTTGGTTTTCTATAACTTTAGCACGCAAATTCTATAGTGCGTAACTGCAGAGGATTGTGTTTGTGGGAGGACCATGTGGGCCAGGTGTGTACCCAGCATTTATGTGCTAAGGTTAGAGAATACCGAAGATTACTAGTGTAGCTGTAACATTTTTTCACAAACATTTACACCAGCTGTTAACATAGTTTACGCTGGCATGCTTAAGTGTTGGCATGTACGTGACAATTTATGCTAGTGTTTTATAACAGCTATTACGTGAGTACTTGCCAATACAAAATTCATACTTAGGGGTAAATTCTATGTATGGCACCAAAAAAGCACTATCATATAAGCTGCCTTTAAAGGGCCCCAAAGTGGCGGTAAGCCCAACACAGGCTTACTGCTCGCTAAAAAGGAAGTACCACTGGGCTACCACAGCAGCCCGGCGGTACTTCCTACCCCCAGCGTGCCATCACATCCGATGTTTGTAGCGCCAGTGTGTACTCGGCGGTAATCGGGCAGTCCCGTGGGCTGCCTGGTTAATGCTAGGTTAGTACTGGAGCCCATACCGCCACCTCAATAGGTGGAGGTAAGGTCTCATTCCAAAATGGCTGCATGGAAAGTGCTTCACTTGCTGCATGGCCATTTCTTAAAAAAAGAAAGACTTCCGTTTTACCAGCCATGGTAAACAGGGGGGGGGGGGGGGCCACGGCGCGTGTCAAAAACATGCACCGATGGCAGCGCAGGCCCCCTTTTGCCGCAGCTTGGTAAAAGGGCCCTAAAGTTAGGCATGGTTTATAGAATAGCACTTATGCTAGGGAATCATGCCTAACTTTAGTGGCCATTTGTAAACACTGAAACGTGGTATAAATATGCACGTCTAAATGAGATGCATATCCCCCTTATTCTATAACAACGCAAATTGATGCTAGGAATGCCTCTGTTCTACCCATGATCCCCTATTTCTGTGGCCCTTTTTTTCACTCGCACATAAAATTTAGGCGTGAATCCCGTGCCTAAATTTATATGTGTAAGTTCCAATTAAATCTAATTAGTACCAATAATTACTGATTAAAAAGCCAATTATTGGTGCAAATTAGCTTGTTAAATTGCAAATGCAAATTGGGCTTCTGCCCAAATTTGCACACACAGTTTTTTGGTGACTTTTATAGAATTAGGTTAATGCACAGCATCCCAGTGCCTAACTTTAAGTGACCTGTAGACACCCCTTTTCTGTGTTTTTGTAAATTTGTTCATATGTCTCTCCACTACTGGGTGGAAATTTGTTTGATATTAGAGTCCTTGAAGAATTGTCATCCTCACCCATAGGGTGGGCAGGCCCCCCCTTTCAGGGGTAGTGTAGAAGGTTTGACAAACTGGACCTAATCTGAGAGATCTTGTTTGGGCTGTTGTACAGTCAAAACGCACAGTTATAGAAATTACCATAATAGTGGTTTAGAAAATAGTAATGAGAGTTTTGTTTGCTATGTTCTGGTTTATTTCCTGTTGCCTGAGGACTCACAGAGGCATAGGACATCGTATGATTTTAGTGGGATTATTGAGGCAGTGCGGAAGAAGATGATTGGTGGATTATTTGAAAAGTAGTTATGAGTGGGGATTGTGGGATTTAGTAGAGTGTACAGCAGAGCGAGTAGGGCAAGTGAGAACTAATCTTGAGGTTGTGGGTGGAAGGGAGTAGCAGGGAGAAATGTGCTATGGTTGCTTCTGTAAGTTTGGCATGAGCCTTCTGATTTTTGGATGTCAAAATGTCAATAAAAAATAATTTTAAAAGAAGGGTATAAAAACTTGAAGCTGCTGTGGCTGGTGTCTGTTGTGGCTGTTCCCTGCCTTGTAAATCTTTCATGAACTTATATTTACCAGGATTGCAATTTTCCTAATGTATTTGTCTTAGGAATGGTTGAGTCCTGGGTTTTTTTTCTCTGTTATTTATTTATTTTTGTTGTCTTGGAAATGATGCTATATGGTTTCCTCTGATACAGACTGTACACCACTCTGATGCCTTTTGTATTAACATCAATATATCAAATAGTTTTTAAACAAACAAACAAACAAACAAATAAATAAATAAATAAATAAATAAATAAATAAATAAATAAGGCCACCTGATGGCACTTGTCTGTATAAGAGGTTCAAATAAGAGGGTACAACATTTCATAAGTACATAAGTATTGCCACACTGGAACAAACCAAAGGTCCAACAAGTCCAGCATCCTGTTTCCAACAGTGGCCAATCCAGGTCACAAATACCTGGCAAGATCCCAGAAAAGCTCAACACCACTCAATACAACTGGGGTACGTAAACGCCAGATCAGTAGTAAACAAAACAGAGACTATAACAGACTGGATTACTACAGACAATCTTGACCTTCTATTCATCACGGAAACCTGGATCCATGACCTTAAAGACCCCATAACCTTAGAACTGTGCCCACCAGGATACAAAATTATCCACTGGACAAGAAGCGGAAAAAGAGGAGGTGGAATAGCCATAATTTACAAATCCGACTTCACCATCACAACCACAGCTGAGTCCATCCTACCACAACTTGAAATTGCCTCAGTAAGAATCAGCCACCCAAATTTGCAGGATCACCTCAACGCAATCCTACTCTACAGACCACCAGGCAAATGGCAAGACTCCCAAACACACCTTATGGACTTCCTCTCAAACACTTGTGTTTCTACCACAAACCTTATCATAATAGGAGACATCAACTTGCACCTTGAAGATCTTACCTTGACAAGCACACAAGAATGCAAAGAGTTCCTACAACTATGGGATCTTCAAGCATCAAATATACAACCAACACACATAAAAGGACACACATTAGACATTATCACACACAAATTCGATCCAGACTCAAATCTCCTACTAACAGACACAAGATGGACACCTGCACCATGGTCAGACCACTATAAAGCATACATCTCCCTCCAATGGCGAACGAAAGACACAACTAACAAACAAGAACGAAAAACCTACACCACAAGAGGAAAAATAGACCCGGTAATATTTTGGCAACAGAACTACCAAAACGGATGGACAACAAGAGCAGACACAATCCAATTCCTCCAAGAATGGGACGATAGATCTAGAACAATACTAGACAACATTGCCCCAATTCAAACCAGAACATCACACAGGAAGAAATCAACACCTTGGTTCACCGAAGAACTGAAAAAACTCAAAACACAAGTTAGAAGGTTAGAACGTGCGTGGAATAAAAAGAAAGATGACCCAACACTTAACGCATGGAAACAACTTCAAAGAAAATATAAGTATACCATAAGACAAACTAGAAGATTATTTTATAAAAAAGAAATCGGACCGAATTACAAAGACACACACAAACCTTCCAACTCATGAATAAACTACTAGATGCCACACCAATCACAACCAACAACAAAGAAACACCAGGAGCAGACAATCTCGCGAAATACTTCAATGAGAAAATCGTTCAACTACGATTTAAAATACCAGCCAGCACCACCGATTACGCCACACTCTTTGACTGACTAGATCCAGATCCAGGTGTATACTCAGCAGACAGAACCTGGACCAATTTCAAGATACTATCGGAGGATCTTATCTCCCAAACGCTCAAAAGATTTGCCAAATCTCACTGCAAATTAGATATATGCCCAAACAACCTCATGACATCTGCCCCTCATCAATTTATAATAGACATCACGAATCACGTAAACTATATGCTATAAATCGGACTCTTCCCGAAGGAAAAAGGAAACATTCTACTTACTCCTATACCCAAAGACGCAAAGAAGAGCACCAGTGAACTAACTAACTACAGGCCAGCAGCATGTATACCCCTAATAACCAAACTGACGGAAGGGATGGTAGCCAAACAATTCACAAACTAAACAAATTCTCAATACTACACGATTCCCAGTCAGGATTTCGGTCCAACCACAGCACGGAAACAGTACTAGTTACTCTCATGAATAAATTTAAACAAATGATTGCAACTGGCAAGAATATACTACTGCTACAATTTGATATGTCTAGCGCCTTCGATATGGTTGATCATGGGATACTACTACATATCCTCGAGTATTTCGGAATTGGAGGAAATGTTCTCAACTGGTTCAAGGGGTTCTTAACCACACGATCATATCAAGTGACATCTAATTCGACTACATCATCTACATGGACACCAGAATGTGGAGTTCCACAGGGATCCCCCCTCTCACCGACTCTATTCAACTTAATGATGATACCCTTGGCGAAACTACTATCAAACCAGAACCTTAATTCATACATATATGCAGATGACGTAACGATCTACATTCCATTTAAACATGATCTAAAGGAAATTTCCAATGACATCAACCAAAGCCTACATATAATGCACACATGGGCAGACGCATTCAAGCTAAAACTCATTGCAGAAAAAACCCAATGCCTAATACTTACCTCACAACACAACACAAACATATTCACTACCACTGACACACCAAAACTGAATCTTCCAATCTCGGACACCCTAAAAATTATTGGAATCACCATTGATCGACACCTAACAATTGAGAGTCACGCGAAAAACACAACCAAGAAGATGTTCCACTCAATGGGGAAATTTAAAAAAGTAAGACCTTTCTTCCCAAGAACCGTCTTCCGCAACCTGGTACAATCAATGGTACTCAGCCACCTAGATTATTGCAATGCACTCTACGCTGGTCGCAAAGAGCAAATAATCAAGAAACTTCAGACAGCTCAGAACATTGCAGCTAGACTCATATTCGGTAAAACAAAATACGAAAGCACTAAACCCCTACGAAAAAAAAATGCACTGTCTTCCACTAAAAGAACGTATTACGTTCAAAGTATGCACCCTAGTTCATAAAATTATTCATGGAGATGCACCAGCCTACATGTCAGACCTGATAGACCTACCACCCAGGAATGCTAAAAAATCATCCCGCACATTCCTCAATCTTCATTTCCCAAATTGTAAAGGTCTCAAATACAAACTAACACACGCATCAACCTTTTCCTACCTGAGCACACAATTCTGGAATGCGCTGCCACGCAAATTAAAAACGACCTATGAATTAGCTAACTTCCGAGTTCTACTGAAGACTCATCTCATTAATAAGGCATACAACAATGATCAACAAATATAAACTCTTATACGCACATCCAAAACTGTCTCTACTATGTCTACCTGCCAAAACACTACCATGTTTTCTCACTATCATGGTACCCAAGATCCTTTAGCTACTACTAAATGTATATTTTCTTATATAACTCTTATATATTTCTTAAATACTTCTTAATATGTTTGCTTGTTAATACACTATCATGTTTTATCATTATCATGCTACCCAAAATCCTTCAGCTATCACTAAATGTATACTTTTTCATGTAGTTCTGTTACTCATGATGTATTGTAAGCCACATTGAGCCTGCAAAGAGGTGGGAAAATGTGGGATACAAATGAAACAAATAATACATTTTATGCTGCTTATCCCAGAAATAAGCAATGGATTTTTCCCGTTAATTTAATAATGGTCTGGGGACTTTTCCTTTAGGAAGCCACCCAGACCCTTTTTAAACCCTGCTAAGCTAACCGCCTTTACCACATTCTCTGGCAACGAATTCCAGAGTTTAATTACACGTGGTTTCTTGTCCTCACTCCTGTGTGTTGTTTGGTTTCTGCTCTATTACTGCACTTTTTTGGAGGAGATTCAACAAACTCCCTCAGGGACTTACACAGTCCCTGCTAAATAACAGGCACCATTCAAATTTCCCCCAAAGATTCAGGCCTACAGAGGGTAAAACCAGAACTTATCGGACTGTTCCTTATGGCATGAAATTCCACCTCTGTGCCAGAAGTACCCTGCCATGTATTTCTTCCTTTATTTACTGTCACAGTAATGCAAGGGAGGTGCTCTTGTGAGCTGACAGTGTGGCCGAAATTTCTGTCTTGATTCAGAATTCAAAGAGCAATATATATTAGAATGGAAAACTAGGACAAGGTGCCATTCAGCACTATATGAGATGCTAGCCGATCCACAAGTACATTGTTTTAAATGGAGCGATGAAATCTCATTACATTGGAATGTAACACATTATTCTGAACAGCTTCACCACAGTTCAAGAGATTTTCTCCGGTAATGCTTGCCAGCAGATATTCATCTTTCACTGCTCAGCACTCAGACACAGAAATTCACAGTATCATCAAGACTCTTTAAAGTGCAGCCAGATGCATCCTGAGCAATGACCAGTGCAGGGTACTGAAATGCTTTGCATGTCTACAGGAAGTTCTCTGGGGTGGGCAGCAGTGTCCTACAATGAGTCTATTACTCTCACTAGAACCTCCCATATGATTTCATTGACAACTGGACATTAACCCCCAGGTTCTATCTATGGTGCATTATTGAGATGCGCATGCAATTAAATTGGCTAATGAGCCAATTAGCGCCAATAACAATAAATTATTAGCATAAATTGGCAACAATTTGGATTTACATAAGTACACTAGTAAAAAAGCCCCGTTTCTGATGCAAATGAAACGGGGGCTAGCAAGGTTTTCTTCTGTGTGCATGTGGGAGCGTGTGTGTCCCTGCCCTCTGCCCTCTCTCCCTTCCCCTGTGCTGTCTGTCCCCTACCCCCTCGGAGTCGAGTCCTTCATTGTTAAGTTTCTTGCTGTGCTGTGTTTGTTTTACAGAGATAGTGAGGGCTTCTGCCCTCTCTCCCCTCCGCCCTCTGAGTCCTTCACTGTTACAGAGAGAGTGATTTGATTTTGTGCTTTGCTGTGTTTTCCTTCATTGTTTGTGTTACAGAGAGAGCGAGGGCAGGGCAGACACTCATGGGGAAACCGGATATCTCTCCCCCTTCACACTTCCGGCTGGAGGCTTCATTTAGAACGTTGGTGGTGCCTTTTATACTGTATATAGAGATATGTATTGCCATACTGGGAAAGACCAAAGGTCCATCGAGCCCAGCATTCAATTTCCAATACCGGGCAAGGTCACAAATACCGGGCAAGATCCCAAAAATGTACAAAACATTTTATACTGCTTATCCCAGAAATAGTGGATTTTCCCCAAATCCATTTAATAACGGTCTATGGACTTTTCCTTTAGGAAGCCAGCCAAACCTTTTTTAAACTCCACTAAGCTAACCACCTTTACCACATTCTCTGGCAATGAATTCCAGAGTTTAATTACACGTTGAGTGCATGCATCTTATTAAGCGCTATTCTATAAAGATCTGTGCGCAAATCTTATTCCCCCTGATTCTATAAAAGTCGCCAAAAATTGCTTGGGCAAATTTGGGCATGCACCCAATTTGCACGTTCAATTTAATAGAATGAGCTCATTAGCACCAATAGTAGTGCCAATAAAAGCAATTATTGGCACTAATTGGAAATTTACATGCGTAAATTTACGCATGAGTAAAAAAGGGGGCATGGAAATGGAAGGTCATGGGCAGAACAGGGTCATTCCTAGGATTTACTTGCATTGTTATAGAAAAGGGAGGATATTGCAACTAATTTAGGCACATATATTTGCACCAAGTTTCATTTGGTGCAAATGGTCGTGCCTAAAGTTAGGCACAATTCCCGGGCTTAAGCGTTATTCTATAAACTGCACCTAACTTTAAGTGCAGCTTATAGAATAGTGTTTTATTTTCAGCATCATACATAGAATTCACCCCATTATGTTCAACTCAAAAGGGGTTGTGGCCATAGGTAGGTCTGGCGTTTTCACTATAGATGCACGCAGTATTACTAAATACTGGGGATCCACACCTAACTTATGCACCAGGACTTACACCAGGTTTCAATTGGTGTAAATCCTCACACCGAACGTTTGGCACAGAAATCAGCTCTAAGTGCTGTTCTATAAACAGTGCACAACTCGGAGTGCTGTAGAGACTAGCGCTGAGTTTTTCCAGCGACCAAATTCAGACGCCATATACTAAATCTAGGCCTAGCTGTGAGAATCTGTAGGATTTTAGCAGCAGGCCTCTATAAGGTGCAATTTACTAGATTGTATAAAACTTCTATCCAGGATACACTGAAACAACGATTAAACACATTTGAACCACATAATTGGCTTTCTAGTCCAACTTTAGGAAATGCACCACATCTTGCCCAGAATGAAAAACTGGATAGCTTTATCTAAGCTATTTAAAATTATTTTTAAAATAACAATTATGCATTAATATGTTTAACCAGCTGTTTAAATATCACTAACATATTACTATTCATTATTATTTTCAGTCCAAAATAACTCAAAGTCAATACCTGCTCTCTCATTGTCCCTGGAGCTATAATTGCAACTCATTGATGAATCATCGCACTGCTATTAGAAAGAGAAATTGAGCAGGTTAAGATCTAGATCAACTGATTGGAGTTTCTTATTTCATACCTGGGGGGAACTGCTTGGGATCTAGGTCTCTACAAGGCAGCACCTCATGTTTGTACCAAATTGCCGCATTGTGTTGAGGAGAAGCAAGAAAGGAGGACATCTTGATTGTGGGCTTTAGGGCATGGAACAGGATTTCAACTCATAAAACACTGCATAGAAATGACTTGTAAAGATGTACGCTAAATGAATACAACAAAATTTATAGTTCATTCCTGAGCATTATTGTGACCTCCATTTGCGCCTGATGATTTCTCTCTGGCTCTGATCTGAAGAAGAAGGGTTACCTTTGAAAGCTATTTACAAAAGGGCCCTTTTACTAAGCCATGTAAGCATCTACGCATGACCAACATGTGCCAAAATGGGGTTACCGCTCCGCTACCGCGTGGCTCTTGTGGTAATTTTATTTTTGACGTGCATCCAATACACACGTCTGAAAAATAATTTTTATTTTCTGGCGCGTGTCTGCTACGCATGCCAAGTGGCATTTGATGTGTGAAGGTCACTACCACCCGGTTACCATGTGAGTCTTTACCGCTAGGTCAATGGTTGGCAGTAAGATCTCAGACCCAAAATGGATGCACGCCAATTTTGATTTTAAAAGGCATTTTTTGCAGGCACACTGAAAAATGGATCTGTGCGCACCCAAAACACGTGTCTACATTACCACAGGCCATTTTGCAGCACACCTTAGTAAAAGGACCCCTCAATGTATTCAGACTGTGGGAGGAAGCCTGGGTAGCTCCCGCGATTGGTGGTCAGCATAGATATTCAAAGCCGGGCCATTTCCGGTGGCAGGCATTGAATATCCAGTTTATTTTTAGCCAGTTTAAAGTTAACCGGTTACATCAATATTTGAAGATAGCTGGTTATCTTTAAACCGGCTAAAGATATATCAGCTATTTAAGCAGCCCAATGTGGCCGCTTACAATAGCTGGATATGACTTGAATATTCGGGGGATAGCCAGCTATATCACATAATATATAGCCAGTTATCTCTTAGACGCTAACCGAGAATATTCAACAGTGGAAAACTGACTACCCACCGCTGAATATCGTTGGATAGTCAGTTAAGTGCCATTTAACCGGCCAAGTGCCATTCCTGGATGGTAGACTGGTTTTGAATATTGGGAGGTTTATGTTTTGTTTTATTTCTATATATTACTTTTAAAAGTGGACTAACATGGCTACCTTAACATTTTACTCTCTGGTTCAACTCATTCATTTAAGTCACCTTATTTCACCCTATCACACCTTGGAAATTGACTCAAGTTTGAAGAATTCAAAGTGTATCATGGGTCATGGATTTGACACACTACCTTTTTGTGGTACAGCCAAAATGGTTTAGGAAAAGGAAGGAAAGGGGATTGGGTTTGTTATAGTGCCTTTCTGTGGTTACAGTCAGAATGGTGGTACTTATTTTGTACCTGGGGCAAAGGAAGGTGAAGTGACTTGTCCAAAGTCACATTTATTACATGCAGGTACTTTCTCAGCCCCTAGTGGACTCAAAGTCTAAAGGATCCTTTTACAAAGCCACAGTAAAAAGTGGCCTGCGGCAGTGTGAGCATGTCTTTTGAGCATGCGCTGGGCCACGTTTTGCCGTGGCTGGTAAAAACGCCATTTTTTAATGGACTGGGAAATGGGCATGTGCAAAAATTAAAACTAGCAGGTGCCTATTTACAGCCTGAGCTCTTACCACCAGCCATTGACTTAGTGGTAAGAGTTCATGTGCCACCTGCAGGGTAACCATGCAGGTGGCACAGCAACATAGCTGTGCTACTGATTACCGCTGGAAACCCCCCCCCCCCCTCCCATGGTAGTAAATATTTTCTACTGTGGAATTTGGCATGCCCCAGATTTGGAATTACCACCAGGGACATGTGCTATACCAGCGGTCATTAGCTCCTCTTGCGGCTTTGTAAAAGTGCCCCTTAGTTTTTGGAGGGTGAAGTGACTTACCTAGAGTCATAAGGAGCTGCAGCATGAATTGAACCCTATTGTCCAGGTTCTTAGCCCAGTGTACTAACAATTAAGCTACTGCTCAGTCACCAAAACATCAAAACAGAACTTGTACAAGATGGGACTTTATTAGGGATATGCATTTTTTCTTTATTTATAAGCTTTCATTTTACAAGGGTCACTTGCAAACAGTAATACAGAGATGACTGTAGTCTAGTACAATACATAAAAAGAAAAAGAAATAAAAGCAAGAATATGTTTTATCCATAGTCAATCACTTTCTTAGACCACAATAAGAAGAAAAAGCAGGGGGGGAAGCTTTATAAATGAGGAGATATTTATATAGTAACACCAATTTAAGGAAAATGGCCTGGTCAGTTCACATACTTTTAATCTTAATCAGAAATCTTATTCTCTAAACCTCTAGATTACCTGGAATCTTTTTACTATCTAAGAAAACTTGAAGCTGATCCAGTTCAAAAAACACGTATTTTATCCCCAAGAACTTTATCAGGCATTTTCATGGATAAACTAAAGAAAATGTTGCCCCCAGATTTTTTGTTTCTTCTCTCAGAGCCAAAAATCTCTTTCTTCTATCCTGTGTTGGTTTCGTGATGTCATGGACGAGCCAAATCCTCTGTTCACAAAATTCTTTTAATGAGTTTTTGAAGTATAATTTTATAATTGAATTCACATCTTGTTCAAATACTAAAGACACAATTAAAGTTCTTCACTGAGTAACATCAGAAAGAGAGTCTTCCAATAAAGCTGATATATTCAATGGTTCAGTTGGTATATTTTCCATTTTTGAAGATTCTGTTCCAGTTAGTAGCCGCAATGGCAAATAATATATTTTATTCACCGGAGGAATAGCTGAGTTTGGATAAGCTAACACATCTGTTAGGTATTTTCTAAATAGTTCCATTTGATTTATACCTTAGGGATATGCATTCTTTTGAGATGACATAGGAAATGCAATAACATTTCACATGTCTTTTCATGTCACTGGCAAATTAAAATGAGCAGAAAAAAACGTGGCATTTCATGTTTTTCATGCACGGTCACTAGTGTGCACTATACTGAAAGAGCACACACATTGAAAAGAATGTGCACTATTCAGAATGTGCAAATAACATCTACATTGTTATTTTTGTACCCTGTGCTTTCCCACTCATGGCAGGCTCAATGTGGCTTATATATTGTATACAGGTACTTATTTGTACCTGGGGCAATGGAGGGTTAAGTGACTTGCCCAGAGTCATAAGGAGCTGTCTGTGCCTGAAGTGGGAATTGAACTCAGTTCCTCAGAACCAAAGTCCACCACCCTAACCACTAGGCCACTCCTCCACATCCATTTTTCAGTTGTAGTTCATGCACTGGTACTGTCTCAGCTTGATTATTGTAACTCTTTATATCTTGGCTGTTCTAAATCATTGATTCAGTGTTTAGATTCTGGAAAATGCGGCAGCAAAATTGATTTTCAATAAGCGGAGAGTGGATCACATCTATCTGTTATTGAAAAGCCTCCGCGGGCTTCCATTGGAGTCTCACTATCAGTTCAAATTGTGCTCTTTGATACATAAGTTATTCTATGGTTTCGCTCCAGACTATCTGGTAGATATCTTACTTTTTGGACATTAGATCGATCTTCCAGATTACAGGGCAAGGGATTATTACAGTTTCCTATGCTCAAAGATTTAAATCAGTTCATGCCATGGCTTCGCTTATATTTCTTCTAGTGGACTCAAACAGTTCACAGCAAATGTTTATTGCTAAAACCTAGATTCGACATGAGTTGTGTTTCGGCCACTCTGGCCTGCCTCAGGAGTCCCTAAACAGTACAAAACACATACATCATAAAAATAGTAAGTATATTAGCAAACATCAAAATTAATCAAACAACATGAAAGGTGAATCAAAATTCATGAAAAAGACACAGACTTATAGTGTTTAAATTAAATACATGTATAAAAGATAATTAGTATCTCGGAATGATATTTGCATACATAAAATCAAATTTGTACACAACATTAATATATTTATACATAGATAACATCATAATGTCCATAAATCAATGAAAAATAAGGAAAAACAAGTATTTATACTGTACATATATAAAATATAAGAAAATAATGCAACACTAAAAGTATGCCCCATATTAAAATATGGAGGATTTTAAGAAGTGGTCTATTAAAATTTCAGATTTTAAATCTTTTAGAAATGTCACTAATAAACTATGGAGCATACGACTAAGAGTTTATAATACGGTACCTGTATTTTATTTCTATGGCGATTTCTGGAAGAAGAAATGGCCCTCAAAAAATGTGTAACTATCAAACAGAACTGAAATCAAATACAAGAAAGTGTATAAAAACAACGTATATAACAGCAGCAGATAACATCCAGGAGCAACAGGAGCCAAGGAAAAAATGGAAGATCAATAAATGCACCAATGCCAATTACACAGACAGCAGCATGTTACAAAGTCCTTAAATCCTAGGTAAACTGCTTCATGACGCTCTCGTACAAAATATACACCGTTTGTAAAAACTAGAGACATAAGGAGTGATAAACTAGAGAGAGCATAGGCATCTAAGATCAGTGTCAGCAGTGGTAACTCAAAGGGCGGGAAAACCAGTGACAGCAGTAACAATACCGGCAAATGTAACTCTAAGATTGGTTGCTCTTCTTTGAACCTTTTCTAATTCCGCTATATCTTTTTTGAGATACGGTGACCAGAATTGAACACACTACTCAAGGTGAGGTTGTACTATGGAGCGATACGTAGGCATTATAATATTTTTGGACTTATTTTGCATCAATCT
Source organism: Microcaecilia unicolor (assembly GCF_901765095.1). NCBI lineage: Eukaryota > Metazoa > Chordata > Amphibia > Gymnophiona > Siphonopidae > Microcaecilia > Microcaecilia unicolor. The sequence continues at coordinate 244,546,663 of NC_044032.1, read as the reverse complement.
CCTAATAATTCCTAGCATTCTGTTTGCTTTTTGGCCGCCACCGCACTCTGTGCAGAAGATTTCAGTGTATTGTGTACAATGACACCTACTTCTTTTTCTTGAGGGCTAACTCCCAAAGTGACCCTATCATCAGATAGCTTTGATTCAGATTATTCTTCCCAATGTGAATCACTTTGCATTTGTCTACATTAAATTTCATCTGCCATTTGGATGCCCAGTCTTCCAGTTTCCTAAGGTCTTCTTGCAATTTTTCACGATCCACATGCGTTTTAACAACTTTGAATAGTTTTGCGTCATCTTCAAATTTAATCACCTCACTCATCATTAAGATTTCCAGATCATTTAAAAATTTGCTAAATAGCACCTCTCCCAGTACAGATCCCTGCAGCACTCCACTATTCACCATCCTATATTAAGAAAAAATGGCCATTTAAACCTACCCTCTGTTTTCAGCCAATAACCTATTCTTAATACACAGAAGGACATTGCCTCCTAACCCATGAATCCTTAATATTCTAAGGAATCTCTCATGAGGTACTTTGTCGAAAGCTTTCTGAAAATCTAAATACACTACATCAACCAGCTCACCTTTATCGACATGTTTATTCATGCCTTCAAAGAAATGAAGCAAATTGGTGAGGCAAGACCTTCCTTGGCTGAATCCATGCTGACCCTGTCCCATTACACCACATTTGCCTACGTGTTCTGTAATTTTATTCTTTATCATAGTTTCCACTATTTTGCCTGGCACTGAAGCCAGGCTTTCCAGTCTGTAATTTCCCAGATCACCCCGGAACCTTTTTAAAGAATTGGCATCACATTGGCCACCCTCCAGTCTTCAGATACTATGAACGATTTTAATGACAGGTTACAGAATCACTAACTACAGATCATCAATTTCATGTTTGAGTTCTGTCAATATCCTGCGGTGCATATCAACCAGTCTAGGTGATTTATCACTCTTTAATTTGTCAATTTGGCTCAGTACATCTTCCAAGTTTACAGAGATTTCTTTCAGTTCCTCTGCACCCCTGAAAACCATTTCTGGTATAAGTAGATCTCTCACATCTTCCTCCGTAAAGACTAAAGCATTCAATCTCTCCGCTATGATATTGTCCTCCTTGAGTGCCCCTTTTGCTCCTTCCTAATCTAACGGTCCCACAGATTCAGGCTTCCTGTTTCTGATATACCTGAAAAAAGTGTTACTATGAGTTTTCATCTCCAAGGCAAGTTTTTCTTCATATTGTCTTTTAGCCTTTTTTATCAATGCTTTGCATCTGGCTTAATAGTGCTAATGTTGCTTCTTGTTTTCTTCATTCGGATCTTTTTTCCATTTTTTGAAGGATGTTCTTTTGGCTCTAATAGCCTCTTTCAGCTCACCTTTTAAACATGCTGGCTGTCATTTGCTCTTTTTTCCACCTTTGTTAATATGTGGAATACATCTAATCTTGGCTTCCACAATGGTATTTTTAAACAACAACCGTGTCATAACCTTTGTGGCTGATTATTCAACTTCTTTTTAACCATTTTCCTCATTGTATCATAGTCACCCTTTCAAAAATTAAAAGGTGCTACAGTAGATTTCCTTAGTGACTTCACTCCAGATATCTGCTCAAAATTGATCATGTTATGATCACTGTTTCCCAGCTGATCCAACATCATTCTCTCTCATACTCTGCCTGCATTCCACTAAGGATTAGATCCACAATAGCTCCCCCTCTCATTAGTTCCCAGACTAGTTGCTCCAAGAAGCTGTCATTTATTACATCTAGAGATTTAACCTACCTAGCACTCCCTGATGTAACATTCATCCAGGAGGATATCAACCAGTCTTTATTGGTAACAGCTAAAAGGTGACCCGACATGGCCATGTTTTGGCACAATTGGCCTGCCTCAGGGGTCAAGTAGATCTTTGCTGTGATTTAGAGCTGTTTAACAACAAAGAATAATGTAGCCAAATTTCTAACTGTAGTATCCTCAATGGATCAAAGAACGTTGAGTCACAGGAGCCGTCCAATCGGCAATGATATGTCGGGTCACCTTTAAACTGTTACCAATAAAGACTGGTCGATATCCTCCTGGTTTCTACCTCACTCTTTTTTCGATTCTCACGGTAACGTGAGATTTGCTTCTCCTTTTCGCTTGTCTGTAACATTTATCCAGTCAACATTGGGATAATTGAAATCACCCATTATTATAATGTTGCCCAATTTACCAACTTTCCTAATTTCTGTGAATATATTTTCATATGTTTATTTGTTCTGTCCTGGTGGACAGTAGTTGAGTGCTACCAGTATACTCCTTTCCATTACACATGGAATTTCAATCTATAAAGATTCCATGCTGCTATCTGTTTCATGTAGAATGTTTATCATGTTTGACTCAATTCCCTCTTTAACATATAGTGCAACCCCCCCTCCAATTTATTCCACTCTATCGTTTTGAAATAATTTGTACCCTGCTAACACAGTGTCCTATTGATTGTCCTCCTTCCACTAGGTCTCTGAAATGCCTATTATATCTACCTCTTCACTTAGTGCTAAATACTCCAATTCTCCTATCTTATTTTTAAGGCTTCTAGCATTTGTATATAGACACTTCAAATTGTCTTTTTTTCCTTGCATCTACAGTCTGTTTTGATGTTAATGGGGATTGTTTGCATCTTTTACTCTGTTCTCCCTTTGAACACTCCTGGCTTTCTTTCACCATTATTTAAACTTCTCTATTGGGATTCCCAAAAGATCCTGTTTCAATAGTATCCTTCAAGGATTCTCCACACTGAACCATGCGCTTCTGGGCAACTGATCTTTTCTCTTAACACTGTTGAACCTATGGGTTTGAATATAGCTTTGGAGTGGCAAGTCTTTTATTGAATACTACACCTTTAAGAACTGGCCAGTCTGTGATTGGTTGTTCCTGTGAGTGTTTGTTATAAAAGCCGATGGCCATTTTGGACAAACTTTTGAATCTTGGTTCCACCTCCTGAAGCAGCAGGTTCACAAAACAAGTGGTCCTTGTCAAGGTTTTAGACAGCTGGAATATGTTTATGCATCATAGTACTGGAAGAGATCTCTCTTACGCACCATTGCAATAGTGGTTTCGACAATCTGGTATGGGGACAGGATGCTTTTTCGGTCAAGCTAAGTATCTGTGGAACTGCATTTATTGGGACTAATGGGGATTTGATGTGGAAATTGTTTTTGATGACTAAAACAGAGTGTGTGAGTTTTGGCTATTTTTCTCTGTTTTTTTGGTGAGCAACTTTTGTTTTTCCATTGTGGGATTTTGGTTGCTCTCTTTTTTCTGGAGTTTGATGATTTATTGAGGCCAATGATAATATCTGGGAATTCCTTTGGGAAACTGACACATTTGGTCAGACCGATGCTCTCTGAATTTTGAGGTCTTGTTTATTTAAATTTTGATATTTTTGTAGCTCCACGTGGTATGTGTTAACCAATTTGTTAGCAAACTGAATGTTTCATGCTTTTTGAGAATATTTTGAAAGTTTGTTATCCCTTGTTTGTTTGTTACTCTGAGAAAAAAATACAAATAACTTAGATTTAACAGGGAAATGCAATTTCTAAAGTACACTCCAAAAATAATTTTGCAGATGGAAAGAATCGGGTTAGTAGGATGTGGGTGGGTGATTCACGTTTATCTGTTCCATTCCACTCTGTATTTTATAGACAAAACAAAGCTCCTGGAATCATTGATCGTGGGCCCTAAACCCATTCCCTAAGAGTTCACCTCTACAACAGTGCACCTCTTTATAGGCACCCGAAGGCTGTCTGATGGTGGATATTCTATTAGGGAAAGTAGGCACCTCTTTTCCTTTATAGAATGCTAGAGTGACCAGATATATACATCATGCCTATGTACTGTGGCATGAGCACTTACTTCAGCCCCAGAGCTGGTATAAATGTGTGAACTCATGTTCTGAAAGTACATTTGTAACTTTTAGTATTCTATAAGTTAGGTATGTGTGTGTCCTGCTCATACTTTGCCCAGAGGCTGCCTATGTGTGCATCCACCTGCGAATGACACGCTATTGGAGTCTAGGTTTGGCGATTGTTGGCAAGATGAGCAGCAGCTAATATTAGGGGTTTTCCTTGAAAAAGCGATATAGCGAAACACGTGCCGTGTCGTAACAGAGTGCCCCTATGCCAACTGGATTAAAGCTCACAATTTAAAGGTGAGTATAAATTGTTGAAAACATTACATGAAAGATATAGGTATATATTGAATAGATTTATATAATAACAGGAAGGAGGTGGTCACAGAACCAATAAAGATTTAAGTGTATAAGATACTGTGTATGAGTAATCGAGCAGAGCACATTACTACTGAGGTTCATCGACCAACTCTACACTGACGTGTAAATATCTGGAATTTGGGGAATTCTATAAAGTATTATAGTTTTCCTTGAAGGTTATAGTTACACAAATCCAGAAATTAAAAAACAGAGCCTGAGTCATTTGACTATTTTAATGCTATTGGAGATATGAACAAATATGCTTAGGCATCATATTGGTATTTTTTCATGTTTGTGTGCACATATGTTAGTATTTGAATGATTTTATGCACTTACGTGATACTTAAATGTAAGTGACCATACTAAAGAATTATCTCATAAATGTCACCCTTAAACAATGACCATTACTAACTTCCCTGTGGAGTTATGAACACTCCACCACATGCCTGCTCCAGTTAACTCTGTGGTTGAACTGGGGACCTTCTACATGGCAGGTTGAGCCACTAGATCAGCCTTAGATGTGCTGGAAAAAACTCTGCACTCTACTTTTAGTCACCTGCCTTTTAAAATTGTCTTCTAAATGCAGATCCAAAAGTTTGTTTCTTATAGTTTATTTTTGGCAAATGGTTGTTTGTGATTTTACCTGGAAAGCAAGAAATCTACTCTTATTATCTTGACTGTTTCTGAGAAAATGCCGCCACCTAGTGGTGTTCCTAGTACTTCATTTTCAATCCCTTGAGAGAGACCAATCTGTGGATCCTCAGAGGCAGGACTATTGAGTTTTGCATAGGGCTCTGTGTAGGCTCTCCTAACATGCATATGCCTATATTGTCCTAAACTATGTTGTGATTCAGAGAAAAAAACCTTAGATTCCACCTAGAGTGAATCTAAGTTTGTAGCTTGCCAGAGCCTTTTATAACCTTGAAAACCTTGAACTTTTTTTTTAATTGGCCTCCTATTAAATCTATTAAATGTTGAGCTTGCAGGCAAAAGGCTTCATGTTGGATCTTCAGAAGCTAAAGAAAGCAGCCTCAGAAGTAAACATTCCAAAATGGTTCCATTCCTTTTAAACAATTGAATCGTGTTCTCTGCAGAAGATTGTGTCATGATTAATTGCTGTTTAAAATTGAAAATGCAAATTTCATCCTTCTTATTCATGAAGTGCCCATTACACAGTAATTGATGCTGGAAATTACTTTCTGTATTTTAGATGTATTCCCTAGCTTTTAAAGGGAACCCCGTATTGCCTACACACTATAACATTTCAAAAGCCCCGCATGTGCGATCACCCTTTAGCAATTATTTCATTGTCATGACATTATTAGTTCTTTTCATTATCCTGTTCCACTCTTGTTCCTCTACATTCCTAGAAAATTCCAGGGTCGTTGTTCAGACGGTGGGGCTCAGTATTTTGCTGACTGCTGCTGGTGTCATGCCCAGAAATTCAATGCCGGGCCATGTCCGAGCTTCAGCACTGAATTTCCGGATTTGTGGAGCAGGCTAAAGTATAGCCGGTTAAGGGGTCTTTTTACAAAGCGGCGGTAAGCCCAAGATGGGTTTACCGCTTGCTAAAAGGGAATTACCACCGGGCTACCGCAGCAGCCCAGTGGTAGTTCCCATCCCCAGCACGTGCCATATTTTATTTATTTATTTATTTGTTGCATTTGTACCCCACATTTTCCTACCTATTTGCAGGCTCAACGTGGCTTACATAGTACCGTCAAAGGCGTTTGCCCAGTCGGTGGATAACAAATACAAAGTTGTATAGTGATCGTATGAGGTATAAGGGGAGGGTCGGAATGGATGAAGATTGCGTGTTGTCCTGTTCAATCATAGTCAGGTTGGTAGGTTACGTGGGGTCGTTGGGGTAGGCTTTTTGAAGAGGTTGTTTTTTTAGTGATTGTTTTCACAGCTTTTCAGTATTTCAAAAATATTTTTATTTTTGTAGCGCCAGTGTGTACCCAGTGGTAATTGAGCGGTGCCGCACGCTGCCCGGTTACCATCGGGTTAGCACGGGAGTCCTTACTACCACCTCAATGTGGCAGTAAATGCTCCCCCCCCCCCCCCGAAATGGCCGTGCGGCATGTGCTTCACTTGCCGCATGGCCATTTCTTGAAAAAAAACAAAGACTTGCCTTTTACCTGCTGCAGTAAACGGGGACCTCAGCGCATGTCACAAACACGCACCAATGCTAGTGTAGGCCCTCTTTTGCCGCAGCTTCATAAAGGGGCCCCTAAGTGCAATATTCTGCACTTGACCGGTTTAGGGGCACTGCATAAAGATAGGAGTGACTTTTATGTGGTTACCTTGGCCGGTTAAGGGGCCCTTTTACTAAAGTGTTGCCATGTGGCAACCTGGAACTGCAGCTGGCCCTATGAAGGTGCTGGCGGTAGTTCCACCCCCAGCACACGCCATTTCCCGCACTAGCGGAAATATTGAGAACATATTTCTGCAGTTGTTACTGGCAGTAATCAGGCAGCTTCATGCGCTGCCTGCTTACTGCTGGGTTAGCATGGTAGACCTTACCACCACCTCAATGTAGTGCTCCCCCTGAAATGGCTGCACGCAAGTGTGAACTTACTGCACGGCCATTTCCTATTTCTACCTTTAAATATAAAGATCCTTTGTTTTTGTGGCCAGAGAATCTAAATCTTTCCTGATGCAGCATATGCTACTCGGGCATGTAGAAAAGAATTTCTTTCATTGAAAGTAAGTACACTTGCTCTAGGGGCTACTTTTTTTTGTTAAAAAACCCCTGTAGGTATTTCGTGTCCAACCAGATGAAGGATTTTGCCTTCCCTGACTTAAGACATTTCAAGAAGCTTCTTTTGAACAAGTGATGTGGGAAGCTTTGGTTATTTTGTAGGGGGTAGCTGAGTCAGCTGAGAGGTTAATGCCTCATGAACTGAGGGTGTTGATTCTCTTCTTGGGTTTATATAATATTTTCTTTTTTGTGTATATTTCAACTTTCTTCTTCCAATGATGTGGGCTTCTTGGAGGTTTTTTCCCCCACTTTCTATGTAAATTAGTCTGACTAGAGGAAGGGCATTGTAACTTGGCTGAGCACTCCCCAATACATTTTGGCAACCTTTTATTCATAATTGGGGTGCAATATCTTCTATGAGCAGTACATTGCCTCAGACTTTATGTTTAAATGATATTGTGAATTCAGGTCTCTCTACTCCAGTGAAAGTAGGAGGACAGCCCAATTTCAGTTTCCATTTTAATTCAGGTTGTTGTGACAGTTTTGTTTGTAGATTTCACTATAGATGTAGTTTATGTGGTAATAATCATCCAGCTTTCAAACGTTCTTCTGGGGTGGGGGCTGCTGTGCAGAAAACGTTGGCGGCCCTTTTACTAAGTTGTGTTGAAAAATGTCCTGCTGTAGTGTAGATGCATGTTTTGGGCACGCGCAGAATTATTTTTCAGCACACCTACAATAAATGCCTTTTTAAAATTTTTGCCGAAAATGGATGTGTGGCAAAATGAAAATTGCCGCGCGTCCATTTTGGGTCTGAGACCTTACCACAAGCCATTGACCTAGTGGTAAGGTCTTATGCAGTAACCAGGCGGTAATGGTCTACGCGCATCAAATGCCACTTGACATGCATAGCTACCACGTGTCAGAAAATAAAAAATATTTTTCGGACATGTGCAGCGGATGCGTGCCGAAATTGAAATTACCGCAAGAGCCACGCGGTAACTGGGCAGTAATTCCAATTTGGCGCATGTTGGGCACACGTAAGCACCTATGCGGCTTAGTAAAAGGGCCCCTTGGTTTTTTCATCCAACAAGCAAATTTGCCAGTTCAACTGCTGTGCAAGACTCCATCTTCAATTAATATTAATGCTATGATGTTTTGGTCTAAAGGATATCCAGATCGTTCTGTTGCAAAACGATTAGATGTTTTTTATTTGGGTTTCAAATAGCTTATGATGGGCCTCTGTTGGGTCACAAGGCTAGGAATAGGTCTTTGGTTGTTAAAATGAAAGAGGTAGTTGTGGCAAAGCTCACGAAAGAAATTGATTTGGGTAGAATTGCTGGCCTTTTTGATAAGGCTTCACTTGTGAAATTGGTTGTTTCTCCTTTGGGTATCATCTTGAAGAAAGAGGAAGGGAAATTTAGATTAATCCACGATTTATCTTATCCAGATGGATGAAGTGTCAATAGTTGCATAAATCCAGCAGCATGTTCAGTACAATATGCATCATTTGATTCTGCAGTGGCCCTCTTAAGGGCTTGTGGTGCTGGTTGTTTAACGGCAAAGCAGATATTGAGGATAAGTACATAAGTACGTTACTATTGCCATACTGGGACAGGCAGAAGGTCCATCAAGCACAGCATCCTGTTTCCAACAGTGGCCAATCCAGGTCACAAGTACCTGGCAATATCCCAAAACAGTATAATACATTTTATGCTGCTTATTCTAAAAATAAGCAGTGGATTTTAACCAAGTTCATTTTAATAATGGTCTATGGACCTTTCCTTTAGGAAGCCATCCAAACCTTTTTCAAACCCTGCTAAGCTAACTGCTTTTACTACAGTCTCTGGCAACAAATTCCAGAGTTTAATTAAATGTTGAGTGAAGAAATATTTTCTCCGATTCATTTTAAATTTACTTCTTTGTAGCTTCATTGCATGCCCCCTAGTCCTAGCTTTTAGGCTGTTGCCTATTCACCCTGAATCCTTCTATTTGCTGGATTTTCATTTCCTAGAGAAGTATTATGTGGATAAGTGTTAGCCTATGGGGTTCTCAGTTGCATGCACATATTTTGAAGCTTTTGCCTCCTTTTTCCATTGGGTAGTTTGAGAATGCTCCCAAAATAGTCAGTTTTGGCTTGGACACTAACCAGGCATTTTCAGCAGCACTTAAGTACTGCTGAAAATGCCCAGTTAGGACTGAACAAGTGATTGAAATGGCTAGGAGTCTCTCCTAACCATTTAAATCATTTTGAATCTTGAGTCCAATGTTTCAGAATCCTAATTAATAAAAGAAGTCCCTTAAGGATGGCTGGTTTCATCTTAATCGGCCAAGTCAATAGTCAGCACTGGCCGATTGAGTTGAAATTGGTCAAAGATAGACTTGCTATGTGGGCAGCCCAATTTGGCTGCCAAACTTAGCCAGTGATACGCTGAATATTTGTGGATAGCAGGCTATATTGCAATCCGCTATGGTTATCCGCTATGTGCTGACTGGGAATATTCAGCTGGGGATAACCGGCTATCTCCCGCTGAATATTCCTGGATATCTGGTTAAGCACTATTTATGTGGCTAGGAGCCATTCCTGACTGGTTAAATAGTCCTGAATATCGGGCGGATAGTTTATAGAATACTAAACAGTATGGACTATATTCTGTATATGGCGCCTGAAAATCCATGTGGAATAAATTTCTGCCTAAGCGTATTCAATAAGTTGCGCCTAGGTTTAGGTGCAATATATATATAGAATACACTTAATTGATATCCTAGCATCTAGAACTATGTGCATTCATTTACAACAAGGGAAATGTGGCGTAAATACAAGCACTTATATTTAGGTGCAGAGGGGCATATTCTATAACAGTGCGCTTAAAGTTTGGAACGCCCACGAAATGCCCATTTGCTCGCCCATAACCATGCCCCTTTTTGGCTCCATGCATTAGAATTTAGGTGCTCTGCAATACAGAATACGCTTAACATTATGTGCATAAATTCTAATATTGCCAATTAGTGCTCATTGTTGCTTGTTAAGTGCTTTTAAAAACTCTGATTGGCTTGTTAAACCAATTGAGTTGTGCATTGTTATAGAATACGCTTGGATTTCGATGTGGAATTCTAGGCGCGATATATAGAATCCGGCGGTATTGATGTCACTTGGTGCACCTAGGTGTGCCAACTTTCACCTGACATTTGACATGATGTAAGAGCGTGTGTTCAAACATGGGTATGCCAATGATGACTTACACCAGTATTCTATAAAGGAATCTTGGTGCCAAGATGCCATCACAGAATTTCTGCTAAGTGCACGGCATTGGGAAACAAATTTACAGAATTACCACCTATACATGGAAACGTGGAAGCATGACGGCAGATAAAAGCCATATGACCCATTCAGTCTGCCCATCCTCTATAACCCCTAACTCTTCCTTTTCCTAAGCGATCCCATGTGCCTTTTCAAATTCTGGAACGGTCCTCAACTCCACAACCTCCACCGGGCGGCTATTCCAAGCTTCCACCACCTTTTCTGTGAAATAATAGATTACTTCTAAGCCTATTCCCTCTTAACTTTGTCATATGCCCGTTCATTCCAGAGCTCTCCTTCAGTTGAAAAAGGCTCTCTTCCTGTACATAAGTGCCCTTGAGATATTTAAACATCTCTATCATGTCTCCTCTCTCCCAGCGTATACCTTTAACTTATGTCTGCTGAAAACCAGAACTAAACTTATCAGCTAGGGGTGGCCGTGCTGGCAACATTTTTCACATTTTTCATTCAGCACTGCTGACTAGCAGCAGTAGCACTGGCACACATTACTTTAAATGCCCAGAGTGCATATGTTTAAATCAATACCATGGCTGCTGCCACCACTAAGCAGTGCCACCCTTGGGTTTATCCATTTTTCCCAAAACTGGAATAGCTGCAAAAGGGAAAGGGAATGGGACTTGATATACCACCTTTCTGTGTTTTTTACCACTACATTCAAAGTGGTGTACATGGTATATACAGGCACTTATTTATACCTGGGGCAATGGAGGGTTAAGTGTCTTGCTCAGAGTCACAAGGAGATGCAGTGGGAATTGAATGCAGTTCCCCTGGATCAAAGGCCACTGCACTAACCACTAGGCTACTCCTCCACTCAACACTTTGCTGCTGAGATATTGTACAGAGACTCAAAATATTTCTCTGGGAAAGAAGTCTGTGTGTAATTTTGAAAAGGCATCAGAAGCTTAATATTTGAGGGTAAGTGCTTTGGTTGCTAGTACACTCTTTTCTCCGTTTGCTCTGTGAAAATAGCCTGAGAATTGAAAAATGTCAAATGTGACAAGTACTTTGGAATTACTAGCCCTGAGCCCAACTGTCAAGCTGTCATCATTCTCTACTACAGAAAGAAATGGTATCATTTCTTCATACCTATAACCTTTACCATAATAGGTGTTTAGAAAGATGTCATAGTTAGAGAGGAAGCAGTGAAAGGACAAGTCTAAATTAAATCTATGTTGTTATTGTTATTATTGAGGGTTAGCCCATATATTTGCAGGATAATTGGGTCAGTGCAATGAAAACACAGCTGTTGGGATGATTAGAAAAGAAGTTTTTTTTCAAAACAAGAAAGTTCTTTGCTCTTTTTGCTTGTTTAAAACCAGGCTGGAGAAATGAAGTGTCATGACCATCCCTTCATCTCTATACTACTTTATACATTGGTTACCTAGAGATTTTTGGACATGATAAGCACAAGATTTGATTTCGGTTGTTTAAAAATGTGCATGCTTCTACTCAAATGGTTTCTTTACATGAAGATCTCAGCCTCTGGAGACCATCGGGAAAAGGCAATTGTCGACCCACAACTCAAAGATGCTAGAGCAGGTATTCAACTTATGTCCAATATGAAATCTGCCATTTATTTTCAAGCTATTAGAAAAAAACGGTGGCAGCCCAGTTCTCCAACATCTTGGACAAAACAAACATGCATCATCCTAGACATTGTTTTTGCCTAATGTAGAGCATAGCCCTGTTCTGATAGGCATTATGCAATATATCCATGTCATCCTTGATAGACTGTCTTTCAGATTTCATTGGCTATGTCTTAAGCATTTGACATTGTGGATTATTCTCATCTTCTCAATAGAATCTATGACATCAGCTTGAGGGGTACTGCTCTGATCTGGTTTCAGTCCTTTTTAACAAATTGGTCCTTTCTTGTTATCTGGAGCACCTCTCTCTCGTAGAACTATAATCTTTAGTATGGGTAGCTCAGGGTTTTGTCCAGTCCCCCATGCTCTTTAACATCTTTCTTGCCTCTCTTATCATTCTACTCCAAACATTAGGTTTCACGGCCTTTATATATGCCAATGACATTCAGTTGCTCTTTGTCTTTGCCCACTCTGACCCTCATGCTGTGATTAATATCAGCCACAACCTTGATACAGTGGCTGACAGGATTAATAATAATCAGCTAAACCATAAGAAAACAGAAACTAACTTTTTCACTAGGTAAAGACAAAACCTTCTCTTAATGTGCTTGAACTAAAATTATAAATGTGATCAGCAGATTAATCCATTGTTAGGAATTTCTTTTACACACTGCGTGCCCTATGCACTATTTGAAATACTTTGGACTCCAAAGTGCTTCATTATCATAACTCATGTACTGATCCTCTTATATTTGGAATACGGTAATGCTCTGTATCAGGGTCTAAATGTATCTCATATTAAAAGACTTCAGTTGATCCAAAACACAGCTGTTAAGCTACTTAGAGAGACAAAGAAGCAGTAGCATACCCCCTAATACTATAAAAGCCTCTGAAAATTGTGCTCACAAATTTAGACATGCACCCAATTTGCATGCACAATTTAATTGAATTACAAACCAGGGCTTTTTTAACAAGCAATTATTGGCACTAAATTTAATTGGACTTATACATTTTGGCATGGGATCTGCACCTAAATTTTACACGTGAATGGAAAAAGGGGTGTGGAAATGGGTGGAACAAGCATTTTTATTGAATAAGGGGGGGATATTTGTACCTACAGTTAGGCGCGACTCCCGGGTGTGAGCACTATTCTATAAACCTAACTTTAAGCGTGGCTTATAGAATGTTTGTTGCTGATGATGTTTTTGGTATCATTTATAGAACCCAGCCCTTAGCCAAGTTTTGTGCACCATTTATATAATTTCCTCCTATAGCTCTTACATGTGCCCTAATAGAATCATGCTTAGGATGCTTACGTATGTAAGTGCTGCATTTTTCTGCACTTACACGTGCAAAAGGGCATGTAGCTGTGAGCATCTAGTTGTGCCCATCACATGGCTAAGTTATCTGTTTAATTTAGGCCTGCCAAATAGCAGATTTACATTAAACAGATAAAAATCAGCCTGGTCAACACTAATACACTTGTTCAGCACCACTGATTATATGGATAGCAATGCTGAATATGCATAGTATTTTAATGTTGGTACCAGTGCTTTAATTAATGCCAGCTTAATTTCAGGCCCATAGAAGCTATTGTTGCAGTTATTTTGGTATAACCTGTTTTTCTTTAGTGTTCTGTGTGCTGTTCACAATTGTAATTACAGCTAAACCATTTTTAACCTTCATTTTCCCAAACTGAATTGTATTATATAACATGAATCAGATTTAGTTTCATTTTATTTTTCCCTCATCTGTCCCTCACCCATTTTCATGAAGAACCATCCATATAGTAAATTATCACAATCTGAGAGAGGTTCACACATGCCAAGTCACCCAGTTTTAGGCTGGACACTTTTTGGCCAGTCCAGGTTTTGAATTTGCATCTCAAAGCAGTGTGGGATTTGTAGTGCCTGATCCTGCCCACTGAAATCAGTGCTGCAAGTCCACAGTATGGGATAGTCAGATATCCAGGACTGTTCCATAATCTTCAGCCTTGAACTGGGCAATTAGGTATCTCTGGGAATTGCACATTTCCTGTATCTGGGTCCTATCTGAAAGACTGCCTTGTGGTATATGAAAATGGGTACATTGTGAAGGGTTATGTAAGGAGAAATTCTTAGAGCAGCTTGTTTAAGATGGGGCCTGCAGGGATGAAACTCAGTTTGAAAACAATTTGATTTTCATCACATATCCAAACACCTAAAAATAATAAGAAGAAGTGCACACAAGATCAAATATGTCTTTCTTTTATTAAAAATGTGAGATCTTGCTAGGTTTTATTTTGTTGTTTTTTTTTTCTTTTTTTAGGGGGGGGGGGATACACGATAGCACTTCCACAGGAGATACTTTCTGGCCATATTGAACCTGATTTTAACTGGCTGTCAACTGGTTAAATCGCTTGCTCGTGGCTACTGAGTCATTTTCAGCAGCACTTAACTGGTTATCTTCACAGAAAACGAATGGTTAATGGCAAACTCAAAAGCAGCTAACTTGTGGGTGTTCCAAGCAGGGGCGTAGCCAGACCTCGCTGGGAGGGGGGCCAGAGCCCGAGGTGGGGGGCACTGTTTAGCCATCCCCCCAGCCATCACTTCCCCCCCAGCCGCCGCAGCCGCCGCCACATTGGACCCCCCTCCCGCCACCAACCCTCCTCCGCCGCCCGCCCCGCCGCCGCTTCAGATACCTCGTTTGCTGCAGCCAAAGAGAGTCTTCTTTAGTTCAGCGCCGGATTAGCACCGGAGTAGCGCCTTCGTTCAAGGAAGTTCCTGCTATGATCATCTGTTTCTGACGCCTTTCGTGCAGGACGTAAGGCGTCAGAAACAGCCACTGGTTCCAAGTGGGGTTAAGTTCCAATATTCAGATCCTCACCACATAAGTTCTGTCTTTAAGTGGTTTGGCTTATACAGTCAAGGGCTGAATATTGACTTAGCCAGCTATGTCTTAGCCTTCTAAAAAAAAAAAAAAAAGGATAATGCTAAAACCTGGACAGGGTCCAGCCTTGAATATCCAGGAATAACGCCGGTGGCGAGCAGCAAAGTACTCACCTCTGCTGGCTCCTGTACAGAAACTGGTTTTGTTGCTCCTATGTGAGCAATTGGACTGAGAGGCTGCAAAATGTGAAGGTATTTGGCTACTTTCTAAAGGAAAAAAGGCTTATGAAATCATCTTGAGTGTGCACATAAACTTTTCCATATATGTCACAGGATCGCAGGGGATCCTGATAGTAGTATGTCCTTTTTCATAAAATCACTTAACATAAAAAAAAACAGGGAATCAATTTCCACTTAACAAAATACCCCCCCCCCCCCCCTGTTTACTAAGCTGCACTAGTGGCTGCCTTGCGTCAATGACAACACAGCCCATTCAAAATGGATGGGCTGTGTGGACATTAGCACACCACCAGCTGCTAGTGCGGATTAGTAAAGGGGGGGGGGGGGGGGGTAAATGTGCTAGCAACCAAAATCAAAAAGTGTCAGAACCATCACTTTTTAAATCAAAACCATAGTATAATAATACTCAGAATGGAGGAAAAACCTCATATGCCGGAACAGTGACCTTCTCTATGACACTTCTAGTATCAACCGGGCTGTAGTATCATCATCATTGGTCAAAAAACCTCCACTCATGAAAATTGTGTTCATTCAACAATCTGAGGTGCTCAGTGCTAATAAATGGGGTGAAACTGCACTTATCTTAAAAAGATCCCAATGGGAGTCTGTTTCACCAGTGGTTTCATCAGGGGATCATCATACTTCAGTGCTGTTTCAATCATACCATAACGTCTGTACAGAATTCGGGTAGTTCCCGTTCCTAAATCACAAAAGACTTGCTTCTGTGTATAAGGACAGGAAATTCCCAGGCTGCAGATAATTGTATACTGACTCCCTAATTCAGGAGAGCTGTGCACTTGCTCTTACCAAACTGGCAGACAGACTAGAAGAAATGAACAGATTTAGAGATAAGGTTTTTTCAGTAGTTTATTTACTTACCAAAGCAAGAAGTACAGGTGGTCTATAAGAATATAAGCATATTCTTAGGGGAGATCCGACAGAGTGACCCGCCAGGTCTTACATGTCCAAGATGCTCCCCTGGCATTTGAGCTGTCAGTTACTTAAATACTCTAAGAGCTAACATCATTTTCCTATTAGCTTCAAAATCGGGTAAACATGTTTACATCTTATTTTTCTGACCGTTTATTGCATCCCTCACCGCAGATTTCACAAAGGCCCCAAAAGCCCCTGTTTTTCCTTCTGCACCTGGCTTTCTGACATCAATCTAATCGTCAACTTCTCGTTTTTGGCCCTGCACCAGAGATTTTGAACCGTTCGTGCGGTGTGCGTCTGCCTGGATGTCTCGGCTTGCCTTGCCGGTTCCGGTTGATGTGGGGAGGCGGCCTCTGCTCCAGGAGATTTCATGTCCTTGTTCCTGGTGGTGTCGTTGCCGGGCCCATTGGCATCCTGGGCCCGCTTTCTGTCTTTCTTCGAGAGTGATCTGCAGTGCGGCCGAGCACTGCCCTTGACCGTTGATCGTGGCAGTTGGGCCTTTGGGCCTTTCAGAGCTGCGATGCCTGGTTGCTGAAGTCACCATCTGGGGAGCTGGTGTTGATCAGATGAGGAGCAGTTTTTGCCTCCTTCTGCAGCCTGCTATTTTGACTTGACTGGTTCGGCAGCTTTCATCTTCTCCTGCCTTGCACTATGAGACCAACCCTTCTCAATGTCAGAGTCTGCACAGGCAACCACAGAGACTCAGCCTACTCCACAGCTTTAACATGTCGCTGAAGTCCTTCCTAATGTCATCTTTGCGGACCATTTTTAAACACTTTTCACGTGTAACCTACTTGCCTAATTTTCTACTTCTTTGATTCTATCTATTTGATTTGTTTTATTGTAACTGTACCACCTCTGATTTGGCAATAGCCTATCAGTGCATTGTAAGCCACTTTGCGCCTGCAAAACTGTGGGAAAAAAGTGGGGTATAAATGTACAAAAATAAATAAATAAAAATTTTGCATCTTGTTTATCTATTCTTTCAACAGCCCCTAGTTTCAGCAACTATAACTGTCACAAACAAGCTATTTGTCAATCTGCTTGTTATTTCTGACTTAGGCTTTTGGATTTTTTTATTGAGGGCCTGTTGATTAAGATCAAGCCTTTCTTGGCCTGTCTTTCTCCAAAAGGCAGCAAGCTGCATCACTATTCTACACTTCTTTCCCCACAGCAGGGCATGTTTAGGGGCATTTCTGGGGACGTTCACAGATGCTATGCGCGTTGATACAGAATCACGCCTAAGTTCGCCTAACTTAGGCACCAGTATTTAAGCTGCTTTTAGCAGGCCTACTTGCAGCCACCTACAATTAGGCACAGCTTAGTGCTAAGATCAGTTCTATATAGGAGTGAAGGAATGGCCTGGTGGTTAGAGCACCAGTCTTGCAATCTAGTGGCAGCCAGTTCAAATCCCAGTGCTGTGCCTTGTGATCTTGGGCAAGTCACTTAACCCTCCATTGCCTCAGGCACAAACTTAGATTGTGAGCCCTTCTGGGACAGAGAAATATCCAGAGTACCTGAATGTAACTCACCTTGAGCTACTACTGAAAAAGGTGTGAGCAAAATCTAAATAAATAAATGCTCTTTATAGTAAATAGCATTAAACATATTTTATTTTTGATACCAATATTTAAATACAACTTATAGAATTTACCCCTAAATCCTTTTGTAAATAGATAGAACATAAACTTTCATCCTTTTTTGGAAACGTAAATCACCATGTATAGCATTATGAAAACTTAAAGCATCCAAATCTCATGGTGGAGTAAACCTACTTGATGTTTACTTATACCATTTAGCTTCCTTAGGGGATCTTTTACTAAAGCTTAGCTTGCATTGTCTGCACAAGGGCCCATAGGAATAAAATGAGCCCTTCTGCAGATAACTCAAGCTAAGCTTTAGTAAAAGACCCCCTTAGCGAGATATTGGTGCATTTTGGTTGCAGTGAACACTCATGGCTTCAAGTAGAGAATACTATTTGCTCTCCTATACCCTTAGCATTGCTAGCCACCATGTATTTTCCCTCACATCTCAAAACTTATGGACTCCTGGGGGGTGACTGAGGCTGCTTTAGATACCATTGATAAGACAGCTAAGATTTCTTTATGGGACGAATTACATTTGAGCATATGGAATAATCCAAAAATAAAATGTAAAGGTAGGATTCTATTTTGGAAAATATGGCAAACAAATGGCATCTGGATACTAGACTAATTATTACTAAATAAGCAAATTCTTTTATTTGAAACTTTCTGCTGATTATACCGATCGTTGAAAGCTTATCAATCACAACAGTTACACTTAACTCAGTTTATTATAAACAGCTCCATACCTCTGAATAACCTCCTTAAATATGCCAATATTGGTGTGATTTAACCTTAATTGTGTCTACCTTCTACATGATTCTACATGATCATCAATTCAAACCACCCTCGGAGTTACAAGAAACCTGGTGTTCGAAATTTCAGAAAACTTCTTTACAACCGATTTGGAAGTTGCTGTGGAATACAATTAATCATCCTCTTTTAGCTGTTGGCATGTCTCCCAACATTATTTTCCCTCCTACACAGAGCAACATAGATGCCTCAGAAGATGTGGCATGCTAAATTACGTGATACATCTACTTGCCAGCACATCTCCAAATCCCCTAGAACTTTATTCCACATGATGTTTGCTTGCCCTCTCGTCCACTCCTTCTGTTCTGAAATATGGACTACAATTCAACAAATTTCACAATGCTCCATTGCTTTGTTCTTAGATGCTATAGCAAGATTTCAATAGTCTTGCTTACAAACCTAAATTAGTTGATGCTTTTATTGCCATAATATAGCACATTTTCTATATAGCAAATCTTCAAATGTAGGAAAAATATGAATTCATTGAATAGCACATGTTGGTGGAACTCAGTTTGCATATATAGACAATATGAACTTCATGCTGCAGAAAAAAAACACATGCTTATATGAGTTTAAATGTATGGCAATCAGTGGAATTACTTCTTCATTCTCAGAACATTTCAGTTTCTGGATCAGTTTCCTAGATCCCCGGGTTTATAATTGTTTCTGTTATTTTACATTGTTGTACTATTATATTTACTTGTTGCTTTATAATCTTTGTTTGAATGAAAAATTCAATAAACAGATTGAAAAAAAAGAAGAAGAAACGAAACAGTGTAAATGCAAAAGTGGGCTGTGGCTCATTCACAAGATAGCATTTGGCTGCCAGCACTATAAACTTGCCAAGCCTGGAATGTGTATTTTAGGACTTTAAGATTTAAGGCAGAGGCATAGCTGGGGGAGGGGAACAAGGGAAGCAGTTGCTCCCCCAAATGGATTTCAGTGAAAGTGGAGCCTATGCCTAGGCATCACTACAGGGTCACATGGTGAGTTTCACTACATTTGATCCAGTATTTCTCCCTCTTTCCCCTGTCCTGCACAGTCCTGCATCTCTCTTATCCTTTCTTCCTCCTCATCTGCAGTCCTCCAGTTTTTCTGTGGCTGCCAGCAGCATCAGCAAGTAAAGCAAACTTCCTCTGGCTGGCCCTGAAAGCCTCTGAGTTCTGCCTACATGGACACAGGAAGTTGTGTCACAGGAGGCAGGACACAGCAGAGGGAACACTTCCGGGGCAAACTGGAGGCAGTTTGCTTTACTTGCTGATGTTGTCAGCAGCCATAGAAACAATTGAAGGATTGCTGAGGAGAAGGAGGAAGAAAGGATAAGAAATATCTAGATTAGGGGAGAGGGCGAGGAAAAGTAATACCAGATTGCAGGAAAGATGAAGAGGGGGCAGATATGGCAGACCATGGAGGGGGAGGGGATACTGAACTGGAGATGGAGTGGAATAAAGAAAGAGCTGGAATGAGGGGGAGGGACGCAGGACCAATGGGAAGGGGGAGAGATACTGGCCATAGGTAGTAGGGTAGGGTGCAGAAGAAAGGGAAAAGAAAGGAATAAGCTGTTTACAGAAAGAAACAGGGAAATGAGGGGTGATGTTGGACACAGAGGGTGGGATGGGAACACAGAGGGCAATTCTAAATATGAGGAAGGGGACAGGGACAGAGAAGGGAGATACTTTACAGGAAAGCGGTTTAGAATGGGTAAAAGTGAATTGATTTTCACTCTTTCAAAAAGTACAAAGACCAGGGAACATTCAATGAAATTGAAATTGCATGGAAATACTTAAAAAAAAAAGTAGGAAGAAATACTTTTTCACTTAAACATAGTTAAGTTCTAGAACTCATTGCTGGAGAATGTGATAACAGCAGTTAGTGTATCTGGGTTTAAAAAGGTTTGGACAAGTTCCTGAAGGAAAAGTCCATAGTTTGTTATTGAGATAGACATGGGGAAGTCACTACTTGCCTTGGGATTAGTAGCATGGAATGTTGCTTCTATTTAGGTTTCTGCCTGGTTCATTATTGTACACCACCTTGAGTGAATTCTTTCAAAAAGGTGGTAAATAAATCCTAATAAATAAATGTGACCTGGATTAGCCACTCATGGAAGCAGGATACTGGGCTAGATGGACCATTGGGCTGACCCAGTATGGCTATTCTTACGTTCTTAAAGATAGGGACACAGATGGAATGAAGGTTGATACGGAGTGAGAAAAATGTCAACTGGACAGGAGATCCTAGAAACAGCAGAAGATGAATGGCACTCGGGGGTGGAGGTAGGGGTACAGAGTAGAAGATGGATGGCACTTGTGGGGGGGGGGGGAGGAGAACAGAGCTGAAGATGGGGCTGGGGGAACAGAGCAGAGCAGAAGATGGATGGGATGGGGGAGAAGGGGGACAGATCAGAAGATGACCAGGACTTGGTGAATTGAATGAGAGATTGATGGGGAGCAGAACAAGGAATTATAGATAGAAAAGATGTAGTGGGAATTTTGAGGGGATAGTGAGTACTTGGCAATTGGTAGTTATGAATGGGGATATGTTGATGGGTTGGGAGAATGAGTGAGAGTGTGAAATGAGGTGTAAGAGAAGAGGGGCAAGAAAAGGGAATGAAGTTTGGAGAAAGATTGAGACAATGTGAATGACCTGGAAAACTGGAGAGGATGAGAGGCAATGAAAAGGGATGGGGGTACTGGGAAGGGTATGGGTTTCTGAAATGGTTGATTGAGGGTGGAAATGGGGTTAAAATATGGTGAGAGAGAGGCAATAGGACATGGGGTATAGGGTAAGAGACAGAAGAATGATCTAGAAGCAAGGAAAGGAAGGAGAAATAGGGATGGGGATGGGGCTGGGGCTGGTGTTGGGGCTGGTGAGGGGATGGGATGGGAGGCAGTAGGGATTAGATGAGTGTTAAGAGGATGAATATAGAGGATGAGAATGGAGGAGTAAGGAAGTGGAAGGGATAGGAGACTGAGGAAGGAGAGAGATAGAGGGAGTGACAAGGAGACTAAGGACAAGAAGGTGGGAGAAAGGGAGAATGAGTATAAAATCAAATGGGTGGATATAAATGCAGAGAACAGAAAAGTATGTATATCTGTATGTGCATAAAATGAAAGATATGTGCCAGACAGCTTTAGAGAAGGAAAGGAATAAGACAAGAGGTGAGAATAGAAATGGAAAGGCCAACCTGGAAAAGGATTTGGGAGAAGACTGACACATGAAAGTTGAAAAGAGACTGGGACCAGCCTAATCAGAATAATAAAATTCCCAAAGTAGAAAAGAAAAAAAATATTTAATACTTTTTAAGGATTGCGATGTGCTTGCTTTGTGAAATGCATTTCTGTTTGTCTTTTACCAACATTGCCCTGCTTATTGAGTCTGGATTTCTTGGGCAGAGGGGAGAGGTATCTCTATTTCAGGTTTTTGTTTACTTGGTTTTTGTGGCCCCTTATGTTTTATCAGGTGAGGATCTGTCCATGCTCTCTGCATGTGTAACTGAGGTGAAGGATTCTGCTAGTGTATGGCGTCTGTGTAAGAATCTGTAACAGTCCAGCTTGTTCCATTTTCCCAGTAGCAGGCATATTGGTGCTCTAGGGCCCAGTGTAACATTTATAGCACTATCTTTTCATAGGTTTATTAGAATTTTAGAGTGGCGGAGTGGCCTAGTGGTTAGGGTGGTGGGCTTTGGTCTTGGGGAACTGAGGAACTGAGTTCAATTCCCAGCACAGGCAGCTCCTTGTGACTCTGACCAAGTCACTTAACCCTCCATTGCCCCATGTAAGCCGCATTGAGCCTGCCATGAGTGGGATAGCGCAGGGTACAAATGTAACAAAAAAAAAAACTGCTATGTTGTGATAAGTTTTCCGTATGGGTTTTGAATATCTTTTTGCACGGTTTTGTGTTATTTCACAGTGTCTAGCCCTAGTTGAAAGTAGCCTCTTAGGGTAAGGGCTGCCTTTCGTGGTCCTTGTCACCAAAAATAAAAATGCTCAGGACAAATGGTCTCCATATCCTGCACAAACAAAAGCCCATCTGATTTAAACAAAGTGTTTAAGAGTGGAAGGAGTATGTGTGATGGTCACAATATGAATATTACTTGTAGTTAAGAAGACAGACTGCCTGCTCTGGCACATACCAACACCCCGATACAAAAAGCAAAGGGATGTATGGGTTTCTAAAGTCTTTTAACATGATGGTGGCACTATACTTATATCGGAAATTAACTTTCTATAGTTGATAATCTAACCTATTTCATAATACACTCTACTATTCAGGAACTTCAATGCATTATCACTTTGTATTCTATTGTACCATGTATGTGCCTTAATGCAATACCATTTGTAATTCTCTACCCGGAATGGTGATCGCCATTACGGCCTAATGTAAGCCACATTGAGTCTGCAAACTGGTGGGAAAATGTGGGATACAAATGCAACAAATAATAATGCTTGTGGACTTGTAAACTAAGGTGATTTGACTTTTATAGCTCTGAAAGAGAAGTGGTAATCCTTTACCCAGTCCTTCTTCAAATATATCAATCAATTTCCATAATCAGCTACGGTAAATACATGGGATGGCATCATTGAAACTAATATGTCTTGAAATCCCGATATATCAGTAGTTAGTGGTCTGTATCCTCTCACCAACATTGGGCGAATGTGATTTGCATTTCAGCATTCTAGTAAGACCAGAGCTCGGGAGGAGTTAAAATGACAAGGTAAGCATGTGTATGCTGACTCATTTGTTTACGCTTCTGTGCCAACTCCAAAAGTCTAACATTTCTAACTGGTGTGGGTGCCCACCCTCAACATATATTTATCCCACCTGCAGTGCTAAGCAAAATGATGCAGAAAAGCTGGAAAAGCTCACAGTTATGATAATACTTCATAAATACAATAACATTCTGTTCCTGTTAAACATATCCCTTGTTGCATTCAAACTGAATTAAAAATATCATACAGGTTAAAGTACAGAGACCTGCAGAAACAAATATAGAATTTTTGCATATTTACATGTTTTATGACTAGTATGACTAGTATCGACCCACCCACAGTCACTAATTTTGCACAGTCATTTTACGATTCTTGAAAACTACACCACATCTAGCAGGGTCTATAGTTCAGTGATCTGGCTTGGCTGCAGTAATGCATGGCAGGCCATTTTTACAAATATTAATTATGCTTTTTTTATTTTTTTGTTTTCTGGTCAGTGAATCTACATCTTCATGCTTCAAGGAACCAAGTGAGATTTTCATTTCTAGCTGTTACCTGTAACCTCCTGGCTGCAGTAACCAGAGCAGTACAGCTGGTTCCCCTCCTCCATTTCGAGATGGGCACGCTGCCATTGAAAACTCCCACTTGGCAGCTGCTACAGCAAGCCACAGGTGCAGTACCCCATGGGGCTGGATACTGATGTATAGAGATATAGGTGCAAGCTCCTTGGTTGCAGTGGGTGCTTGGCACCCCCCCCCCCCCCTTAATACTGAGCAAACTTCTTTACTGTGTCCAGGGAGGAATAATTTGTGATAAGTTTTGCAAATTGGCTCCTATAGATATATACAGAGATAGATGCATACATAGATATTTATTTGTCTTTGTTGAAAAGTTTTTAAAATAAAGACAAATGCTGCTACCGACACAATTTATAGAGGACAAATGAAATGATCTGTTATTTTTACTTACATGCATAGTATATACATGTTATACTAACAATCAGAATCAAAACATCATTAGGCAATATTCTTTCAAAGTCAGAATCCAAGTTCTGAAAGATCTTGGCCACTCAACCCCAAAATAATCTGTTTTTACTGCAGTGCTGCAATGCCAGCTCCTCTTGAAGCCGGGGCAAATGCAGAACAGGACATACAGCAAACCTAAAGGAATGACAGTTTCTTCCAGAGCTGCAGCATGCATACAGTGCCCCATGGGTCTTATTCAGACAAGACTTTTACTAGTTTTGGGCTGCAGGAAAATTAAATTATTTATTGAATAAGGACCAGTGTATACAAATATATATTTTTAAAATCAGCTCTACACCCACACACTCATCTACCAATCACACAGCACTGTAGACTATGAGTTAAGGTGCCAAATATTTGTCTTGCAGCCCCAGTTGAACATTTTGGGATTGAACCCAGCAAGCAGGTTCAGGCATATGCCTCTTCTTTGCTGCCCTCCCCCTTCATCTTGCTTTATATTCCACTGCCATTTGCACATTTGTATCAGTGGCCAAGTCTTCAGGTAAGTTAACCTGCCTGATGGAAACTGATGCTTGCTTATGCTAGAGAGGAGGAGTGGCCTAGTGGTTAGGGCAGTGGACTTTGGTCCTGAGGAACTGAGTTCAATTCCCACTTCAGGCACAGGCAGCTCCTTGTGATTCTGGGCAAGTCACTTAACCCTCCATTGCCCCAGGTACAAATAAGTACCTGTATATGTAAGCCGCATTGAGCCTGCCATGAGTGGGAAAGTGTGGGGTACAAATATAACTAAAATAAATTCCAAATGTTCAATGTGCAGCACTTAACTGGCTAAGGACACTGCATAAATAGAGATGCATGAAAGTCAGTCCTAACTTTATATGGTGCCCCATAGCTGGTTAAGTGCTAAATATCGCACTTAACTGGCTATTGTGTAGCTGGCTCCATAAATCCAGAAATTCAGTGCCGACATTGTATTTCCAGATACAACACCAATGGTGGTCAGCAAAACGCCGCCAGCTGAATAACGACTCCACAGTTTTCAGTTGCAATGTAAAGCTTTGAGTGATCCTCCGATCGACTTTTATGAGTTCATTAACCTTTCTCATGTGGTCATTCACTTCATCTTTGTACAAATATCAGCCCTTCCCGTTCCACAATCTTTATAATGTTTTGGCCCAGTGATGGACAGTGCTCACATCAACACAGTCATCACTTTAAACAACCTGCATGTGGCAGTAAATTTCAATTGGAGGGGCTCCTTCACCATTCAGAAATTATTTAACAACACATTGCATAAATCACCTCGACAAGTGCTCACTGCAAGCTTCCAATTCACAAGCAGCAGCAAAACAGTCTCTTCACATAGACACTTCTCACCAGCTGAGGTGAAGGAAGACAAGTGAACATGTGTAGTGCGTCAGTGCTGCCATCTGTTGATGAATTATGGAAGTGGAGGCATTTCTTCTAATTTAAACCTTGTACAATATTTTTTTAGCACAATACAGTAGATGAGAAATCATTAGCCTTCATTTGCAGCTAACCATGGATTTTCCCCCAACCTTTTAACTCCAGAGGTCAAGCTTGGGGAACAAACCCAGACCTCCAACACGGCAGCATGTGGCATTTTACCACTGCATTTTTGCTTTATGCAAATAATTAATTTCTATTAATGGTGAATAGATTGAAAGAATATAGTTTTCTTCTTTTATGAGGGTGTGTGTGTGTTTTGAGTACCAGGAGACTCTTTGACTCTTCTCTCTCCTTCTCTGCTCATATCCAGCAGACCGCCAAGACCTGTTGTTTCTTTCTTTACAACATCCGTAAAATCCGCCCCTTTCTTTCCGAGCACTCTACCAAAACCCTCGTCCACACCCTTGTCACCTCTCGTTTAGACTACTGCAATCTGCTTCTTGCTGGCCTCCCACTTAGTCACCTCTCCCCTCTCCAGTCGGTTCAAAACTCTGCTGCCCGTCTCATCTTCCGCCAGGGTCGCTTTACTCATACTACCCCTCTCCTCAAGACCCTTCACTGGCTCCCTATCCGTTTTCGCATCCTGTTCAAACTTCTTCTACTAACCTATAAATGTACTCACTCTGCTGCTCCCCAGTATCTCTCCACACTCGTCCTTCCCTACACCCCTTCCCATGCACTCCGCTCCATGGATAAATCCTTCTTATCTGTTCCCTTCTCCACTACTGCCAACTCCAGACTTTGCGCCTTCTGTCTCGCTGCACCCTACGCCTGGAATAAACTTCCTGAGCCCCTACGTCTTGCCCCATCCTTGGCCACCTTTAAATCTAGACTGAAATCCCACCTCTTTAACATTGCTTTTGACTCGTAACCACTTGTAACCACTCGCCTCCACCTACCCTCCTCTCTTCCTTCCCGTTCACATTAATTGATTTGATTTGCTTACTTTATTTATTTTTTGTCTATTAGATTGTAAGCTCTTTGAGCAGGGACTGTGTTTCTTCTATGTTTGTGCAGCGCTGCGTATGCCTTGTAGCGCTATAGAAATGCTAAATAGTAGTAGTAATAGTAGGAGAAGGGGAATCTCAGGGGGCCACCTGACGGCATTTTCTTAATGCAGATCCTGGCCAATATTCAGCCAGGACCCACATAAGCTCTGGTGCTAACACCATTGAATTAGCTCCAGATATTCAGTAATGGTGCCCAGACATGGCCTGGCATTGAAAATCTGATGCTAATTCAGCCTGAAGGTAGCAGTATTAAAAAAAAAAAAAAAACTCTGACCGCTGCAGGCTGAATGTCGACCAGATTGCTGCCTGGGCTGCCCTGTATCCCACAAGAATGATAAATTTACCGCAAGAGCTTCCCAAAATGCCTCTGCTCCAGTCACCCTTCCTTGCAGGCAGAGGAGCTTGAGTCCTCCCTGCCCATGAAAAATAGAGGGGCCTTCAATATTCCTGAAATGAGGCTGGATCATGGTTAGCCTCCAGATGGGGCTTCCTGCTGAAGTGTGCAACTTGTTTTCATAACCCTACTTTTGGATTATAAACAGCAATTGTCTTATATACGGTATCTTTAATAAAATACTTCTTGATGTTATATTGATCTGCTGGCTCATTCTCTGCTTTTGGATTATGACAGACTTCTGATGCAGTAATATCTCAGAGAACAGTGAAGAAAAGGATCACAAACTAATAGTTTTCACTTAATAACAAAAGGTAGTGATCCTAAAAAGACAAGCTGGTCTATGGAGACATGAAAAACCAACGCTTTACATCGTAAAAAATGGAGGAAACAGGGGCCTTAGTTAATGCCGCAGCCGAAATAATGTTCTAAATGAACTTTTCAAATTATTGACTGTAAATGGCTGTTCGATCATAGGGTCTCCTAAAAAAACCCTCCACTATCAAACTGACATGTAAAGTGTTGTATATTTTTCTTTTTACTTTTTCATACTTCTGATGCAGGCCATACAGCTGAAACATGACTGTGTTGAGTCTTCTTATGTGTAAATAAAGGTTGTTGCACACAATTGGTGATTTTCATCTCTATCCATTGCCTCTTTCTTGTGCACTTTGACCTGTGGAGGATGGTTCTTCCCTGTTTGGGTGTGTCAGTTTAGTTTATTACTATTTCAGTAATAGCTCAAGGTGAGTTATAGTCAGGTAAAGTATATATTTCCCTGTCCCTGCAAAACATACTATCCAGCTTATTTTTGAAAGAGAAAAACGCTATAGTGCGACCTAAATCGGGAGATAGACGTTTGTCTCGCAAAGGCGCCCAAATCGGTATAATCGAAAGCCGATTTTGGGCGTTTCCAACTGCACTCCGTCGCGGAAATGAATAAAGTTGATGGGGGCGTGTCGGAGGCGTGGTGGGGAACTGGGGCGTGGTTATCAGCCGAGGAGAGTGGGCGTCTTTAGCTGATAATCGAAAAAAAGGCGTTTTTACCGTGATTTTGGGTCACTTTTTTTGGACCCTTTTTTTCACAAACAAGTCCTAAAAAAGTGCTCCAACTGCCCAGATGACCACTGGAGGGAATCGGGGATGACCTCCCTGGACTCCCCCAGTGGTCACTAACCCCCTCCCACCAAAAAAACCCCCCACTTTCCAAACTTTTTTTCCAGCCTCTATGCCAGCCTCAAATGCCGTACCCACCTCCATGACAACAGAATGTGTTCGATCCTCTCACAGCCTTTCCCTGGGTCAGATGTGGCTCTTGGGTGCACTACAGGGTCACATCAGCATTGCATTGTGGTGGATGTAGGGTATTGGGCTCCGTGATTTCATTAGCTTGTGTTACAGTCTCACGATGTTGGTAGTTGGTAGGCTCTTCTCCCATGGTGCTTTTCCCCCTGCCTACTGGGTCAGAGTGTGCCCTGTTGTGTTTCCTGTTGTAGTCCATGCGGTAGTGGCCAATTTTGTAAGCCAGTTTTAGATCCCTTTCACATGTTAGCCACGTTATAGAACTTAGTTCTTACCTTGAATGTAGTTGAAAGAGGACATTGTACAGCATTCTGCCAGCTCTGACCTACTGCTAATCTGAGTACCAGGGAGACTCGTTGCCAGTGGGGCACAACCTCTGATCTGCAGTTAATTGTGAGTAAATGCAGTTATTCCAATAAAGGACGTTTTCGGAGAGATTAGTCTTCAGGTGTCAACTGGTGTGCCAATGTTATATAACAGCAACCAGTCCTAGAGGCCTGTGTGTATGCAGGTCCCTGGAGCACTTTTAGTGGGTACCGCAGTGCACTTCAGCCAGGTGGACCCAGGCCCACCCCCCCCCCCCCCCACCTGTAACACTTGTGCTGGTAAATGGGAGGCCTCCAAAACCCATTGTACCCACATGTAGGTGCCCCCTTCACCCCTAAGAGCTATGGTAGTGTTGTACATTTGTGGGTAGTGGGTTTTGGGGGAGGGGGTTGGGAGCTCAGCACCCGTGGTAAGGGAGCTATGCATGTGGGAGCTTTTTCTGAAGTCCACCGCACTGACCTAGGGTGCCCAGTTGGTGTCCTGGCATATCAGGGGGGCCAGTGTACTATGAATCGTGGCCCCTCCCATGACCAAATGGCTTGGATTAGGACGTTTTTGAGCTGGATATTTTTAGTTTCCATTATCGCTAAAAAAAACCAAACGCCCAGCTCAAAAACGTCCATTTTTTCGAAAATTCGGTTCGGCCCGCCCCTTCACGGACCCGTTCTCGGAGATAAACGCCCATGGAGATAGACGTTTCCGTTCGATTATGCCCCTCCATCTAAATTTTGCACCTGAGGCAATGGAGGATTAAATGGCTTGCCAACATCATAAGGAGCAGCAGCAGGATTTGAACTGGATTTGTCTTGTTATAAACTCTAATCACTAAACTATTCCACTCCAGGTGTTGCTACTGGGATAAATGCTTTTGAATATTGACCTTGATATGTAATTTTTTTTTGCGCACCCAAAGCCATTAATTTATCTTGTAATTGAAACAGAACAGGATAACTGCATCACATCCCTGACTGTATAGACGATTGTCATTGTGGAATTTAATTAACCATTACATGACAAATCTTGTACCCTCACAGAGTATGCTATCAAAACCAGTCCAAAACAAAGTTCAGCACCACTAGGAGCAAGAACACCACCATAAGCACCAACAGCAAAACAAGAGATTTTAAATCAATTCTAATTTTCAAAGGATAAATGTCAACACTGGTAACTGATGACAAAAATCCAATGAAAAGTCCCAGTAAGCCAATTAGAGAAATCAATTACTGGGAAAGGGTAAAATCTTCATCATGAGTAACCAATATAATTTTACCAATATCTTTTCCTTGGATTTCTTCTTCTTCTTTTTTTTTTTAAGTTCAAGTATTTTTATTAATTTTTCAGAAAATAAAACAGCATGGAAAATCAAAAAATTAACTTACAAAAACAATGTATAAGAAGCATGAAACAATCAGAACATGGGTTGCAAAGACCATTATGAAGAGCAGAAGTTCTACAACAATGTCCAGATAAGCTCACACTTGTTTTTCTGCATTCACTCTCTCAGTAGATACATGTTCTTATTTCACAGTGAGATGAACAGTATTCTGCCACATGTTATAATTTACTTGTGACATCTTTCCAACACTGTAAGATTATTTTGGTAGCTAAAGTTA
Organism: Microcaecilia unicolor; assembly: GCF_901765095.1. Classification (NCBI taxonomy): domain Eukaryota; kingdom Metazoa; phylum Chordata; class Amphibia; order Gymnophiona; family Siphonopidae; genus Microcaecilia; species Microcaecilia unicolor. Next base: position 244,516,555 of record NC_044032.1, on the reverse strand, counting down.
TGAGCAAATCAAACAATTTAACCTGAGAATCATTAAGCTCCTCCTTTAACCCAAGTGATCTTAATAGAACAATGCTGTAGGTTAAAGATTCAGATATGTGGAATATGCAACCTAGGGTACACCAAATCTTTCCAAATACTTCTGTAACTATGACACAGTTAAGAAGGAGATGTGCCATAGTTACTACTACTATTTAGCATTTCTATAGCGCTACAAAGCATACAAAGCATAGTTCCCTCTTCCCATTCACAGCACCAACATTTGTCAGTACAGTTAGTACTCAGTTTGGCCAATTTGACAAGGGCCCAATATGCTTTGAATATTAGAAAATCAATTGACTGGGCCAATGGTGCTGATTGTGTTGACTTTGTGAGATTAAGCCAATTTCAATTTCAAATACTCTATCAAAAGTGATATCAAGCAAAGTAGGTATAACATTTTCTAGGAACTTCACAGGATCTTGACCTTTTCTACCCTCTAGTATGCCCAAGATATGAATATTATTCCAGTGGGACCAATTAATCGAACATTCTAGCTCCCTCTCTAGCTGCATAATGGCCTTCAGTCACTTCACTAGGCCTTGGATGTTTTCCATTTCAACCCCAATTCTCTGTTCCAGCTCTTCCATCCGGTCCTGAAATCTTACCATATCTAGTTTGATTTAATATCTGAAGTATCATCCTTGGTATCAGTGATCAACACTCTTACTGCACGAAGCTCTTCTATAATCACGATGAGCGATATTTCGTTTTACCAGTGCCATTTTAGTGCACCTCCATTTTATACCACTGACTGCTGACTACATAGACTGTATTCGGCTCAGTCTAGATTTGCACGAAGCCATATTTATAGGAATATCGTAGAGAGAGAGGTGAAAAATAGTAGAAATGTTAGGTGAAATTATGAGTCTTTGAAATGATTCCCCCGGAGCTCTCCTCTTATACTTCCATCTTTGATAGTGCTCACCAATAACCCCCCCCCCCCAGTTCCATGGATTTTTATGTCCGGTCACTATGGGTCTATTTCATAAGTACATAAGTATTGCCACATTGGGACAGACCAAGGGTCCATCAAGCCCAGCATCCTGTTTCTAACAGTAGCCAATCCAGGTCACAAATACCTGGCAAGATTCCAAAAAAGTTCAATATATTTTATGCTGCTTATCCCAGAAATAAGCAGTGGATTTTCCCCAAGTTATTTTAATAATGGTCTATGGACTTTTCCTTTAGGAAGCCGTCCAAACCTTTTTTAAACCCCACTAAGCTAACCGCCTTTACCACATTCTCTGGCAACGAAGTCCACAGTTTAATTACACGTTGAGTGAAGAAACACTTTCTCCAATTCGTATTAAATTTACTACTTTGTAGCTTCATTGCATGCCCCCTAGTCCTAGTATTTTTGGAAGAGAAAACAAAAGATTCACGTCTACCCATTCCATTATTTTATAGACCTCTATCATATCTCTCCTCGCCGTCTTTTCTCAAAGCTGAAGAGCCCTAGCTGCTTCAGCCATTCCTCATAAGGAAGACATCCCATCCCCTTTATCTGTATAATAGCTTAAGGGTGTGCCTAAGCTGCATTGGCATGCCAACAGGAATGCCAACTCACAACAGGTCAGTGGTTCCAATAAGTGGGCATGCCTAAGGGCCCTGTTTACTAAGCCACGCTGTAGGTGCACTAGCATTTTTAGCGCATGCTAAAAATTAGCGTGTGCTAACACTAAAGACACCCATGGATAACTCTAGCATTAGAATGTGCTAAAAATGCTAGTGCACCTTAGAAAACAGGGCCCTAAGTGTGCTATGCAACAGGCACAACTGATAGTATTCTACAAGTCACACTCATCCTTTGGTGACATGCCCATGACACACCCATGCTCTGTGCCCATGTAGCTTCCTGACAGTTGTGTGCTAAGTCATTTATGTGCACTGTTTATTGAATAACACCTAGCACTTAACACACATAATGGCCAATTATTGGCACCAATCATGCATGTAACTCCCCAGTACCTTTCCATTCTTGTCTCTCCCTACGCCCCCCCCCCCTCGGGTACTCCATTCTGTTGATAAATCTCTCTTATCTGTCCCCCTTCTCCTCTACTGCTAATTCCAGATTCCGTTCCTTTTATCTTGCTGCACCTCACGCCTGGAATAGACTTCCCGAGCCTGTGCGTCTAGCCCCCTCTTTGGTCGTTTTCAAGTCCAAACTAAAAGCCCACCTCTTTACCACTGCTTTTGACACCTAACCACTGCTCACTTGCCCTATCCTTTTATCCTCACCTCTTTATTCCCTTACCCTTAATTGTTTTGTCTGTCTGCTTGTCTTATCTAGATTGTAAGCTCTTTGAGCAAGGACTGTCTTTTTGTGTATGGTGTACAGCGCTGCGTATGTCTTGTAGCGCTATAGAAATTATAAGTAGTAGTAGTAATGTAACTCCTACTATTCTATGAACTAGGCACACTGTTACCACTGAAATTTAGGTGCCAGCTTAAAGAATTGTATACTATGATTTTTGTGAACAGGAACTGTTCTAAGCAGGAGATATTCAGAGAAATCAGAAAGAGCTTCAAGAAATGCAAAAAACAGAGTATTTCATTAGAACCTTCCACATTATCTATGAACCAGCCCCGCCAAAGGGTTATGCACCCACAGTTAAAGCCCTCAGAGTCAAATGTATTTGCTTCTGCCTGAGCTGCAAGGATTTCTGAAAGTCCCTTTCTCTAGTCGCAGAGCTCTCATTTTATCTATGAAAATGCTTTTGCCACTTGTATTTTCTTTTCCCCTCATGATAAAAAAGGGACAATCTAGCATACACAAATCATTCCTTTTGATTCTATTATATGATCTGAAAGGAACATGTGAACAACCCTCCTTTGAAAAGCCCTGGATGCAATCTTTTAATGGCAAAAGTGGTATAAACTTTACAAGCTTTCTCCACAAGAGATCATGGTGCATACCTTTTTTGACAGTGTTGGGCCAGATCATACACCCTACACAGCCACCCCTAACACTGTCACTTGTCACATGGAAGACACCAGGTGAGGATGCTGTAAAGTCAAAGGGGTCCTTTTACTAAGCTGCAGCAGAAGAGGGCCTATGGTGGCATCAGCGCATGTTTTTGCCATGCGCTGAGACCCCCTTTTACCGCAGCAGGTAAAAGGTTATTTGTTTTTTAAAAAATGGCCGTGCAGCAAAGTGAAGCATTTGCCGTGTGGCCATTTCAGGAAGGAGCACTTACCACCACCCATTGAGGTGGCGGTAAGGGCTCCAGCGCTAAACCGGTGGTAACTGGTCACCATGTGGCACTACCCAATTATCATTGGGTAAACACCGTCGCTACAAAAATAAAAATGGCGCATGCTGAGGATGGGAACCATTGCCGGGTTGCTGCGGTAGCCCGGTGGTACTTCGGTTTAGCGAGAGGTAAGCCCACATTGTAAAAGACCCCCAAAGTTATTAGTCCACACCAATGTTCCCTCTCCTAGCTGTGTGGAAGTCATCCACCTACATTCCTGTCAATAGGGGGTGCTGTCTTACTAGCAGATTTTCAGTAGTGAGGATCAGGCAAATTCTGCAGGACTCTAGGGAACCTCTGTCCTTATTGATTGAAAACAGATATTGAAGCAACCCCCCCCCCCCCCCCCCCCACACACACACACATACACACACTGGCAGGAATGTAACTGAAGGTATCCCACTCAGCTTGAAGTGAACATTGGTCTATACCAGGGGTAGGCAACTCCGGTCCTCGAGAGCCGCAGGCAGGTCAGGTTTTCAGGATATCCACAATGAATATGCAGGAGATAGATTTGCATACCGCAAGCACTGCCTCCATGGTATGCAAATCTATCTCATGCATATTCATTGTGTATATCCTGAAAAGCTGACCTGCCTGCAGCTCTCGAGGACCGGAGTTGCCTACCCCTGGTCTATACTAATTAAAAAGACCTAACAGGATCATGTTTGGATAGTGTTTGCATCAGGAATCATCAAAGGTATCAGTGGCACAGTATTTACTTGGTTCAAAAATCCTATCTGTCAGATGGACAACAATCAGTTCGGTTCAGCAACAGCACATCATTGCCTTGGGCACTGGACTATGGGGTGCCTCAGGGATCCATACTGCCTCCCATTTTATTTAATATCTACCTCAAGCCTCTGGCTGAGGTTCTTTGGTCAATGGATAAAACATTCTGCATTTATGCTGATGATGTGTAACTACACATACCCACTGAACCAGATCTACCCACAGCTCTGAGCAAACTGACTGCCTGATAACCGCAACTCAGGAATGGGCAAACAGCAACAAACTTTGCCTGAACCCAAATAAAACAGATTCTTTCGGTACCAAACACAAGTGGATAAGTACCCAGTTTCAAAATACCTTTTGAGAAGTATGAACACAAGTCAGGAATCTTGGGATACTGCTAGATTCATTTTTCACTCTGATCCCACAAATTCAAACAACCTTCAAAAATGGTCTCTATCATCTACGGCAGCTACAAAATCTCTCTCCATATACTGAAAAGATGAGTCTGACCACAGTGGTCCATGCAATGATAACTTTACAACTAGACTACTGTAATGCCCTGTACATTGGCCAAGCCAAAAAGAGTTTGTTTCAGCTCCAACTAATTCAGAATGCTGCAGCATGACTGATAGAAGGCTGCAAGTGGCGTGACCACATCACACCCTTCCTGCAAAAGCTACACTGGCTACCATACCTCACAGAGCTAAATTTAAAACTCTGTGCTTGATTTTCAAGGTCCTCAGACAAAATGGGCCAGAGTAGTTAAAGAATAAGTTAGCTCTTTAGGCACCTTTAAGACCTCTAAAGTCCTTTCAAGGATCATCACTATCTGTACTCTTGTCAAATGACATTGATACTTGCCAGTGAGCCTTCTCAGGAGTGGCCCCCACACTCTGGAATTTACTCCCAGAGGGGCAACTTATAACTCGAGACTACTTCTACTTCAAGAAGCAGGTGAAATCCTGGCTCTTCTCCCAAGCCTTTAGTACATAGGGTGACTGACTATATACTCATTCTGCAACTGGACTAGTTTGCTACACACACTGTAGCTTAGATCAGTTCCTTATATCTTGCTTAACTATACAAAGAATGTGCCTTGAGTTTAGCTAACCATCAAATTATCCCAACTGATTCTGTGCCACGCATCTTGTTCCCATCATATATCTGCCCTTAGTCTCTCAACTATATGGTAAGTTGTATTGTAGAAAATCTTTAGCATCATATCTATGTTAGTTGAATGTTCTAATGCATGCTTATTAGGTGTATCATTAGTATTATGCTAACATTGTATTATATCTCTGGTGTTTGAATTCCAGTGCTGTTAAATGTGTATATTTTTGATACCGTTTCATGGTAGTTCTATTATTAGGTTTCAATTTACTGTTTTCAAGTTTACCTCATTTATTGTATTTATGTATATTCTTGGTTATTTTACTATTGTTATGCTGTTAACAAAATTGTACGTTTTATGTTAAACTGTACCTACTGTACACCGCCTTGAGTGAATCTCTTCATAAAGGCGGCTAATAAATCCCAATAAATACATACATTCATTAATTAATAAAAATATATAAAGTTAATTTTGTATAAAAACACTTAAAGGAATAAAAAAAGAACAATTTTTATAAATCATGCATTAAATCTATACATTGGGAGAGTCTTTCACTAGGTTGCTTTAAGAGACTGAAGACTGTTATTTGAAGTTCAGTAGGCTGCAATTCTGTGTACTGGTTTTCCTGTTGAAGTGGCACATTTGTTTCTGGTGTTGGTTTGCTTTGTCTTTCCTACTAAGAACCCAGAGTAACTGAGCCCTACTCTAGGCTTGCAATGAGGTGCTGGTTAATTCATCATTAGACTCCAAGAGGAGGTATGCTTTTGTTTTGGTAGAGGAGGCAGGAGAGGGGGAAGGAAGAATTTTGTAGAAATGGTGGGGTGTCTGGAAAAAAAACTATTCTAAATAGAAATAACACATGTCTGTGGAAAACTGTACATAAGTACATAAGTAATGCCACACTGGGAAAAGACCAAGGGTCCATCGAGCCCAGCATCCTATCCACGACAGCGGCCAATCCAGGCCAAGGGCACCTGGCAAGCTTCCCAAACGTACAAACATTCTATACATGTTATTCCTGGAATTGTGGATTTTTCCCAAGTCCATTTAGTAGCGGTTTATGGACTTGTCATTTAGGAAACCGTCTAACCCCTTTTTAAACTCTGCCAAGCTAACCACCTTCACCACGTTCTCCGGCAACGAATTCCAGAGTTTAATTAAGCATTGGATGAAGAAAACTTTTCTCCGATTTGTTTTAAATTTACTACACTGTAGTTTCATCGCATGCCCCCTACTCCTAGTATTTTTGGAAAGCGTGAACAGATGCTTCACATCCACCTGTTCCACTCCACTCATTATTTTATAAACCTCTATCATGTCTCCCCTCAGCCATCTCTTCTCCAAGCTGAAAAGCCCTAGCCTCCTTAGTCTTTCTTCATAGGGAAGTCGTCCCACCCCCGCTATCGTTTTAGTCGCCCTTCGCTGCACCTTTTCCAGTTCCACTATATCTTTCTTGAGATGCGGCGACCAGAATTGAACACAATACTCAAGGTGCGGTCACACCATGGAGCGATATAACGGCATTATAACATCCTCACACCTGTTTACCATACCTTTCCTAATAATACCCAACATTCTATTCGCTTTCCGAGCCGCAGCAGCACACTGAGCAGAAGGTTTCAGTGTATTATCGACAACGACACCCAGATCCCTTTCTTGGTCCGTAACTCCTAACGTGGAACCTTCCATGACGTAGGGGTCATTTTACAACTGAGAGAATAAATTTGCACCAGCTCTTTGACATACCTGAATGTTGTTTTATTTACATGCATATGCATGTTTTTTCAAAAGTATAAGCAGAAATGCCAGCCCTTCCTCAACTGTGCTCCCTGGAATGCCTTGATTCAGCAAAATTAAGCAAGTGCAGCTTGCATGCACATATCCTTATGCATGGATTGACACACAAGTGCTCATGCTCAGCCCAAACTCCACCCCTGTGCCTGCTCACTAGCAATTTATGTCATGATGCAGTGCCACTTGGTATTTTGTATGCAGACATAATAGAAGAACATAAGAGTAGCCATACTGGGTCAGACCAATGGTCCAGCTAGCCCAGTATCCTATTTCCAACAGTGTCCAAGCCAGGTCACAAGTACCTGGCAGAAACCCAAATGGTGGCAACATTTCATGCTACAAATCCCAGGGCAAGCAGTTGCTTCCCCATGTCTGTCTCAAGAGCAGACTATGGACATTTCCTCCAGGAACTTGCTCAAATATTTTTTAAACCCAGATACGCTAACCACTGTTGCTACCTCCTCCAGCAAAGAGTTCCAGAGCTTAACTATTCATTGAGTGAAAAAATATTTCCTCCTATTTGTTTTTAAAGTATTTCCATGTAACTTCCTTGAGTGCCCCCTAGTCTTTGCACTTTTGAAACAAGTAAAAAATTGATTTACTTCTACGTGTTCTACACCACTCAGGATTTTGTAGACCAGTTATATGCATATAAAATTACCTTCACAATTCTGTAAGTGTGTAGCTTTTAAAATTGCCCTCAGCATTATCCTCTTTTGACACTGAAGGCTGTAGTGTGACTCAAGCTTTGGAAGGACACACTAATTTCCTGTACTAATTTTCCATCTCACTTGACTCAGTTGGCTAGGTTCTTTTATTCTGCCACAAAGTTTTCCTGTTCCATAGCACTTAGATGTCTTAAGTGCTTTTGCAACATAGTAGGCTCTTTGCTTTGAAAACAAACTCAAGTAAATACAAAAATTATGTAGCCCAGTATTTCACAACTGGAAGGTGGCTGAATTTTTACTTTACCAGTCATGCAAATTTGTTCCAACAGCATGGGGATTTTCCAAATTGTCTACATACGTGAGATTGCAAATCGCTATATTCCTAAATTATTGATCTGAAAGGTATTCCTTCTATTGCTTCAGTTTTTCTTAACTGAAAGAAATGTTGCAGATGTCAGTGAACATGTGCCAGCATTTTCCATGGTAAGAGAACACAATTGTGTGGTTGACCATCTCAATCATATGGAGCTCACTTCGCATGCAGTTAAACTCTCTGCTCATTGGCTAATGCTTCTTACTAGATGGTAAAGGAAAGAAACCTCTTCAGTTTTTCAGTACTGCCATCTGCTCCCGAGAACCAAAGGACTATGAGTGGGAGGAAAGGAAAGCAGGAACCTCTTTTATGTCCCCTTCAGCATTGCACAAGAAAAATAAAGCTAGTCTTGAAAAGGAGCCTGAAAGGGTATAGAAGTAAAAGAGGTAAAATTAACTGACATAAGGACTGGAGTAAATGAAAGTATTCTGTTCTCATTGCTTTTAGTTGCATTACTAGTAAAAAAGGCCCGTTTCTGGAACGAATGAAACGGGCGCTAGCAAGGTTTTCCTGGGAGTGTGTATGTTTGAGAGAGAGAGCCAGAGTGAATGTGCGGGTGTGTGACAGAGTGAGACTGTCTTTGTGACAGTGTGTGTGTGAGAATGAGAGTGTGTGACAGGGCCCCCTCCCCTGTACCTAATGCCCCTCACCCCATTTCCTCCCCTCCTTTTCCTCCTCCTTCCCACACTTTGGGTTCCTTAAGGCTTTCAAAAGTCTATGTACCCCAGTGGCCCTAACGCCCAGTATCCGGATACCCCACCGCTTTCCTCCTCACCCTCCCCCAAGATGTAATACTTTCACGTCCTTCATTTAAAAAAAAAAAAAAGTGTCCTATGTACCCTGTGTACAAATGCCCGACATTCAGATTGTGTTCCTCTCGTAAATTTTCATTTCTTTCATTCATTCAGAACTTGCCCCCCCCCCCCCCCCCCACGAACACTTTTGGTTCCTTCAGTCTTTTAAAACTCTCCTATGTACCCTGTGTGCTAATGGCCAGCATTGAGATTGTTTTCCTGTCCCAAATTTGCATGTCTTTCAGTCATTCACAGCTCCCCCCCTTCTCCAGTTTAACACTTTCGTTTCCTTCAGTCTTTTAGTATTTCCGATCTGAGGAAGAAGGACAACCTTCGAAAGCTAATCAAGAAATGTATTAAGTTATGTCCAATAAAAAAGGTATCATCTTATTTTCTTTTCCATGTTTTATTTTGTTTGATTTCTATTGATAACCTTCAGTCTTTTAAAACTCTCCTATCTACCCTGTGTCCTAATGGCCAGCATTCAGATTGTTTTCCTTTCCCAAATGTTCATGTCTTTCAGTTGTTCAGAACTCCCCCCTCCCCCCATTTAACACTTTCGGTTCCTTCAGTCTTTTAAAACTCTCCTATCAACCCTGTGTCCTAATGGTCAGCACTCAGATTGTTTTGCTTTGCCAAATTGTCTGTCACTGATGTCACTGAGGTCAGTGCGTGCCTGCCTAGCAGACCACTTCCAGCAGGCACGGTCCCAAGCACATCCTGTTGGAGGTGAGAATTATTATATAGGATATGCAGGTACACACAGAGCTAAAATCAATTCAACTTGGTACATATCATGAACTTGCTTCTTAGCTTTCCCAACTTTGTTGAAGAAGCAACTGAAACTGAAAAAAAATATACAGCTTAGTGGATGATAAAATGGAATCAAGAGTAACAGTCTCCAAATCCTTCAATTTTCAGGAGTTGTTATGATTTCTCAGATCCCGTCTGCTGAGTTACTGGACCATGTCTATTGAATTGCTAGGTAAAAAGCAATGCCTTCTGAGGGCTTTGGAGAGGCAGGTAGGTGAGGAGGATACAGCATATGGTTTTCAGATTTCTAGTCTACAATTTGATTCATAGGGGGAAAAAAATCCTACGATTCTGTTAGCTGCTTACTCTTAATAAGTGAAAGGATTATACATTTGTTAAAATGGTGTTGCAGTTTCCTGAAAACATCAGCAGGTGGCAGCATAACACATAAACAGCAGAAAAGCAACACAACACATGATTACTGTTATGAAGTGAAAGAGAGGAAATGGAAGTGTTAAAGAACAAATAAAAGGATGAATGTGACAAAAGGGCAAGTTAAAAAGAAGTTTAACTGGAAGAGGGTAAGGAAAAAGCAAATATAGGGGCCCTTTTACAAAGCGGCGGTAAGCCCAACATGGGCTTACCACTCCATCTTCCGGGACTACCGCTGGCCCAAAGCGGCCACTGGCAGTAGTCCCGCCCTGAGCGCATGCCATTTCCGAAGGAAAAAGAACCCCCCCCCCACCCCCTGGAACTAGCTTGCATGGCAGTAACCTAGCGGTAATCAGGCATCGCCATGCGCTGGCCAGTTACCTTCTGGTTAATGTGGGAACCCTTATCGCCACCTCACATGGCCATGCGGTAAGAGTTCTCTTACAGCATGGCCACGTGTATCTGGGGGCTTTTTACCCACTGTGGTAAAAAGGGCCCTGGCGCACAGAAAAAACGACCCCTACCGCTAGCGCAGGGCCCTTTCTCCCACAGCTTGATAAAAGAGAATGAATAAGGAACTGAGGCTCCAATGCTCAGAAGCAAATGTGGCGGTGCTAGAAGCCATTAGCGACAGGAGTGGACTAGTGCCCTCATTTGCTAGCACAGAATGCTCAGAGCCAGCGAGCATGTGAATCAACGAGCTCGCCAGCTCTTAGCACAATGAGCATGCAAATGCATGCTATTGGGATGATTCACCATTCATCTCTGATGCACAGAGGACAGCGTGCCAAACAAGAGCGCTCCTCCTGCTGCAAACCCACGCACATAACAGTTTGTGAAGCAGCCCGGCCATACTCAGCTCAGCTTGTGCACTATAAAACAGCCACTCAAAACAACCGAAATAGATAGGTCACAAAAGAATCCAGGGCTATAGGAGAGGAATGGAAGTAAAAACAGACGTTAGCGGTGGACTGGCATATGTTCACCACTGCAAAACCCAGTGCAGCTCACTTCCTCCCAGCTGGGCAGTGTTCCCGATCCCCCTGCTTTTGAAAAACCTTTGTGACTCCCACCACGCTGCCTGCCATCAGGTTAGCTCCTGCTTAGCCAGGTAAGCTCTTACTGTGCAACGCTAATAGAAAGGCTTAGGTTACTCAGCACAACCTGGGGTTGATGTTGTTCATGAGTACTCTTGAACGCTGTTGGCACCTTTTCCTCCTCCTTCCCTCCTCCCTTCTGGAGTTCTGGGCAGGCACTGAAGAACTGTGCTTAACCCACAACTATTCACTGCATGCACCAGACACTGTCCTCCCGCAGAAGCTCCCTAATGCCCAACACTATGAGCAGGCCTAGCATCTCATTAGTGTTGAGCATTAGGGAGATGATCTTCTGGGCTGATCCAGCGGTATTTCTCTGGCACTGTTCAGTACAGCGCCAAAGTTTTGAGCATCTGGCCCTAAGCTACTGAAGCTTTTTACAGATTTTCTTTCTCTACTTTGGGAAAGGGACTAAAAAAAGATGTAAATGAGATGTAAAGAAAGGCAGGGAAGAGATGCAATGGACTAATACAACTGAGGATTTGTGCTTATCATTTATGCTTTCACCTGGGATAATGTTTCCAAATAGTTTTGTTATGTACGTACTGGGTGCACTGGGGATAATTCTGTAAGCAGTTGCTTTGTTTTAGGAGCATGGACGTGAATACATGCCAGCACTGTAGTGCTTTGCATGTATATGCAAACATATTCGCCTGTAAACGAGCAGTTTCTGGTTAAATGTGGCGTGTACTTTGTGGGTGAGCATTCACATGAATAGAGTTTGTATGGGGCACATAATTCTGCATGCAGTTTATAAAATCTTACACACTATGCACAGTCTTTTGCAATCTAGTGCAAGCATTTATACTAGCTCAATGGTTCGTGTAGGCCAGTGGTTCCCAAACCTGGAGGCACCCCAGCCAGTCAGGTTTTCAGGATTCCCACAATGAATATTCATGAGAGAGATTTGCATGCACTGGCTCCACTGCATACAAATCTATCTCATGAATATTCATTGTGGGTATCCAGAAAACCTGACTGACTGGGGTGCCTTCAGGACCAGGTTTGGGATCCACTGGTGTAGGCATTCGCACCTTAAATATAGGCATGATTTTGGCCACTTACCCTAGTGTTCTATGAAGAAAAATGAAGTCTATTGGAGGCTTGGGGAGGAGCGGACACAGCAGGGCTTCGGGCCAGAGCCTCTGGTTTGGCTGGAGGGGGGGTCCCTCCAGCAGAAGAAGTCTTCCTCCAGCCTGCTCTTCACTCTGCTGCATTGCCTGTCAAGCGGCTGCTTTTCCCTTCAGGCCATGCATGCTCGGTCTTGAAACTGAGCATGCACGATGTGAGAGAAAAAGCAGCTGCAGGGGCAGGGCAGGCAATTGTAGTGGAGTGAAGATCAGGCTAGAGGAAGACTTCTTCTGCTGGCGGGGCCTGGAGGGATCCCCTCCAGCCAAACCAGAGGCTCTGGCCCGAATTCCTACTGTGTCCGCTCCTCTCCAGCCTCCAAGGGGGCCCAGCGTTGGAGTTTTCTTTGAGAGCAGAAGAGAGAGAGACCCCGGCGCCAAGGTATTTGTAGATGCATCAGGGGGTAGGGGGAGCAGCAACAATCCTGAGGGGGACAGCAACAGCGACGATCCTGGGGGGAGGGGGGCGACAGCCCTGACCCGGGCCTGGCTGAGTCTCTTGGTGGCCCTGCTACAAGGCACTTTGCCTGGTACTGCAGTAAAGACATACCTTGCAAGTCCTGGTGCTCCATCGCTATCTGTCTATGCAGTAACAACATAGCCAGGAAGATTTAATAAGATCCACTAGGTAACGGCACAAAAGAAATGGAAAGTAATTGCATGAAAAATGAAGAAACAAGCCGTAGCTTTTTCAACATTCATTTACAAGTACAAACCAAAAGGCTGCGCTCTGTACACTGGTTTTCTGTTCTCTGTAGTAAATGAGTTCTCTTTGGCACCATGAGTCTTTAGATAAATGAATCCAGACTACGGCAGGTGCAATATTGTTTCCTTAATCTGCTCTCTCAATTCATGATCAGATCTGCAGATGGTACACTAGACATGTCTTGCAGGCTGGACGTGTTCAGGTAATTGTGCTGTAATTTAATATAGGAATTATTTCCTAATTAACATGCAGGAAACTTTTCAAGAATGCAAAACTGAGCCTTCCTTTCACATCTTTCCTGAGAATGAAACCCACTCTTCAAAACACAACTGGTAAATAAAAAAGAAGGTGAAGAATACAACAGCTTTCTCCTCTGGGGCTCAGAATTACATATGAGACTATGAGATTTCCTCATGCCAACTGCAATAATGCCAGTTGCATAACACCCTTTGCATGTCACTTTATTGGGAAAAACAACAACAACAAAAGAACAGCAGCAACAAAAATAAATATAAAAAAAACAAACAAACAAAACACTCAAGTAGATAAAAAAAAAATCAAGAGAAATTTTATAACATGGTGCCTAGGTAGGGAAGGCAACTAGATGCATGTGTTACATCTGTTATTTAGAAGCAACATAAGTGTCTGGGGGGGGGGGGGTCTTTTACTAAAGATTAGCTGGAGTTATTTTATTCTTATGGGCCCTGCTACAGATAACTCGAGCTAATCTTTAGTAAAAGACACCCTAGGTGCCTTTACAGTTAAACCTGCACTTGCGCATTTACATGCTGGTAAAAATTGACACCTATGTATATAAGGCTAGATTCTATATAAGGCGCCAGAAAATTACGCACAGAAATAAAATACGCATATTCTGTATAGTACACCTAAATTTTATAGAATAGGCTTAAATTTCTGCATGGTATCTAGAATTATGCCAAGCACCTCTTCATGTGAAACAATTTAGTTGCAGCCAAATTTAACTCAGTGTAAATCCTAATACCTAATTTAGGTGCAGATAGGGTGTATTCTATAATAATGCACATAGATTTTAGAAACGCCCATGCCCCGCCATAACAGTGGCGTAGCTACATGGGGCCACGGGGGCCTGGGCCCCCATAGATTTGGCCCCGGACCCCCCTCCCACCGCCAACTCGCCGTCGCCTACCTTTGCTAGCGGGGGACCCCAACCCCCGCCAGCTGAGGTCCTCTTCTTCTGGCGCAAGGCTTCGTTCCGTTTCTGAGTCTGACGTCTTGCACGTTTTACGTTGTCTTCTATCTGGGCTATCATAGAAAAGATACTACCTATTCATTCCTACTTAAATATTGATATTGGGCTTTTCCGATCTTTAGCCATTTCTGATTCCTTAGACAAATGGCAGCAAAAGCTTTTTGATATATTGATTGCCATCACAATACAAATGATTCTCCATAGTTGAAAATCAGCTGATTTACTAAATGTTACTTTCTGGTGGATGACCATTTTAATGGTGTATAGATTCTAATGCAAAGTTACTTACTTTGATCCCCCAGCACATTCCTCAGCATGTTCCTAGAGTTTACTTTTTTAATTCTCTTTGATATGATTTTAACCCTAATGCTTAATACTAATGGTAGTCTGGTCATCATTGCTTATTACTTGCTTTCTTTTAGCTTAAATGCATACAGTACTAATGACAACTTTGTTTTCACTTCCCTGCGTTGTTGAGAAAATTTTCTCTATAATTGTTCTAGGTTCTATTGTTGTACTAATTTTGTTATGATTATATAAACCTTTATAAAATTTGTATTGTGAAAAATTCAATAAACAGTTAGGGTCCCTTTTACAATGTGGCAGTAGTGTTTGCGTGGATTTAATGGCTGGTGGTAGTTCTGACGGCTCAACTGACGGCTTGGTACGCCAGCAGAAGCGCACTATTTACAAGCGACATCATTACTTCAAGAGCCCTTGTGTTCTACATGTTTTTATGATTCTATGAAGTTGATTGATTTGAACTATTATGAGCCCCTGAGGAAGGCTTTTTAGCCGAAACACGGCCTATGTTGGGTCTTTTCTTTGGGTCTGCTTACCATTTATTTATTTTATTTATTTATTTGTTACATTTGTACCCCACATTTTCCCAGGCTCAATGTGGCTTACATGTTGCCGGAGAGGTGTTGGTAGGCTCCGGAGTAAACAGTTACAAATACAAGGTTAAATAGTGGTAGGAAAAGGTTTATGTGGTGGGAACCACATAAGGATCATGTGGTGGGACCACGTGATGGAAGTCAGGAGCAGATGGATTTATTGGTGATCATAACGAACTGTAATGTTGTGGTGTCACAAAATACATGTTTTTATGTTGGGGTGGGAGGACATGCCTTTTGAAACAGGTGGGTTTTTAGTCTTTTCCTGAATTGGAGGTGATTGTACGTGGTTTTCATGGCTTTTGGTAAAGCGTTCCACAGTTGTGTGCTGATGTAGGAGAAGTTGGCTGCATAGGTAGATTTGTATTTTAGTCCTTTGCAGTTTGGAAAGTTGAGATTTAGGTATTTGCGAGCTGATGCGGTTGTGCTTCTGGTTGCTAGGTCAATCAAGTCTGTCATATATCCCGGTGCTTCGCCATAGATGATTTTGTGCAAATAAACTTTTTGGACTCTCTTACTCTGTTGTTTGCCTTGCTCATTTGGTACATTCCCACTTCCACCCGTGCTGTTGCTTCTTGACTCTCCCTGTGCAAGGTGTGTGGGTCCCATCTGTTTTTTTTCTCTGTTAGGTGATAGTTCTGCACACATGTCCAAGCAGAAAAAAATTTGTCTCTGCTCATGTGCTGAAATGCTGTTCAGTGCCCAAATATTGCCATCACCAAAAGTTTTGTGCCCAACAAATTTGTGCAATGCTGATATATATCCACAGAACTTTCATTTTGCTTAGACATGTGCGCAGTACTAGCTACCCTCGTCATAGTACCTTATGCACATGCCTATGGTGTGCTCACCTGATTAGTGCACAAGTTCTGCATGCTTTACATATGTATATGATTAACAACTGCATTGGTGAGCCTTGGCACCAAAATCTGTGCTAGAAGCAATGGACTATATTCAGTAAATGGTGCTTAAAAGTTGGCTCAAAAATAATCCATGCAGAGTGATAGTGCATAAACAGTGCTCTGAAATAGGTTCTGTTTATAGAATAGCGCTTAGAGCAGATTTCCATGTATAATTTAGGCGCAGATTCCCCAGTATTAAGTATTACTGCAGTCATCTTTTGCGAACGCCCCTGACCCACTCATGCTTCTCCTACGGCCATGCCCCCTTTTGAGTTGCACAATATAAGAATTGCACGCGGATCTTTATAGAATAGCGTGTAGCAAGATACACACGCATATATAAATTGTTGCCAATCACTGATGGTTAGCACCCAATTATTGGCGCCGTTTGGCTAGTTAGCCAATTTAGTTATGCACAAATCTCAGAACAGCATGCAATTATTTATATAATCTGGAAGAGTGTGCTTAGCCATCAGTTCACACCTCTAGTTCAAGCAATTCTGCATTTGCTCCATTGTCCTGTTGAGAAGCAAATCTTCTTCCTGACCCATGTTCATCCACCTCTTCCTCAGTCTTCACAAGGCTTCCTGTGCCTCCTGCTGCTATGCAACCCCTGTTGTAATATAGATTCAAACATTGGGATTATGTAACTTTTGTTATAGGAAATGATTATCCTTCTCTTCATTCATTAAATAAAACCTTTTTATTATAGCATTGACATGCCCCAAGATTCTATATAGTGCTATATAGTGCTTCTAGAGATCTGCGCTGAAATCCAGGCATATTCAATAAAAACATATGTAACTTAATTGACTTAACAAGCTAATTAGTGTTGATAACGACATGTAACAAGCAACAATGAGCACTAATTGGCAATAGTTATAATTTATGCATACAACTCGCTAAACATATTCTGTAATGCACTGCACCTAACTTCTAATGTGTGCAGGTAAAAAGGGACGTGGTTATTGGGGGGCAGGGCCGCTGAGAGGGGGGGGCAAGGGGGACAAAATTCCCCGGGCCTCCAAGGGGGGCCCAGCGCCGCAGTCCTCGGTCTCACCTGTCCTCCTCCCTCGACTCCGTCGACAGCCCCTTTCTGTCCGCCATTGGGCCCCCTGCATTCAAATTGGCAGCGCCTCACCTCCATGTGAAAGCACAGCGGCAGATCGCCTCCCTTCGGGCCTTCCCTCCCTGTGTCCCCCCCTCGTCTGATGTAACTTCCTGTTTCTGTGAGGGTGGGACACAGGGAGGGAAGGCCCCAAGGGAGGCAATCTGCCATTGCGCTTTCACACGGAGGTGAGTGCTGTCGATTTGAATGCAGGGGGCTCGGTGGCAGACGGAGGGGGGCTGGCGTTGGGGCTGGCGGGTGTAGGCGGGTGGAGACTGGGGACTGTGGCGCCGGCAGCCTGTATAGCGATTACCGGGGTGGCCCCGGGTGTGGCCTTGCCCCAGGCCTGGCTCAGTCTCTTGGCAACCCTGTGGGGGGGGGGGGGGGAATGGGCGTTTTGTGGACGGTCTGAAATTTATGCACATAGTTATAAAATATGGCCCAATGTGTGTAAATCTACGTGCCGGGATTTACATCATGTTTTCATTGGTGTAAATGGAAGTAAGTAGTTTTAGGTGGTGGAAAATCAACTAAGCATATTCTATATATATGCTTAGTCGGCAATGGTTTCCACGTGCATTTTGTTTGGCACCATATGCAGCATCTTCCCCATGATGTACAATACGATGTATGACAAAATAGTGAAAAGGAATATTAATCTAAAGCCTCTCAAAAAACCCAGAAAATCGAAGGTACTTCAGAGAAACAAAGAAAATAAAAGTGACTGTGTCATAAAAGCCATATGTCAATAAATACCAATGATTTGTTTTCCTGACTTCTGTGTTCCACAGCCCCTAGCACTCCTGTTTTCCTAGAAATCTTGTCTCAATTACAGAGTGCAGCTAATGCTAATTCAGCGGCATTTAAAATGCACGTTATTCATCTTCCGTGGAAGGTCGATAGGGAAATGATTGGACAAAGATGAAACAGAAAGCTCTGAATGTATAAATATGCATTAGCAAAATGCATTAAAAGTTCTTGCATTTTCTTTCAGTAATTTTGGATCTTGACACATTGCCATGAAAGGTGAACGTTAATACCAGAGGGAGGTTTACTATAACTTTATGTTTTGTGAACAGCTTTGCAAAACAGAAAATGTACAACTGGAAAAAATAATAAGTAGCAGCACGTGTGAAAACGTTTGCAAATGCAACTCTGCGTTCAATTCAATTGTTTTTCACATTGTTTTCTGTTGGAGAAGTGGTTCATTCTTTCGTGCACCGGCCTCCTGAATATGTGTGTCCTGAGTAAAGAGAACAAAGGGGAAAATGACAGGTAAATTCAAACCTCTGGAAGTTATATATAGTGTATAGGAGGCACACCAGTAAACAGGGCCATTAAATTGTGAATGAGTTTGCCTGAACTTGCTAGTTTGCTCATTTTTAATAGAACTTGGAAAAATATGAAAGAATAATTTCATTTTTATCATGGTTAAACACAAGTGACTCAACCAGTAACATGAGAAATATCAAGAAAGTGTCACATGAATATTGACTTATGCTAATGCCTGCCTTTCTTTTTAAATAATGGGATCTCATGAATCTGTTTCAAATGTTCAATTGTTACCCGAAGAGCACTTTTTCAGGGGGCAGGCCTGGTGTCTTAATGGGTGCACAATTTCTGAAACCAGCTTCTGTTCCATGGACCAGCCAGGACTGAGTATGCTATAGAGGCAGGACTCATAGCTCCTGGAGGAGGGTGTCTCAGCCACTGCATCATAGCACCACCTCGTGGGCAGACTCATGATGCATGCTTACTGTGGATAATAAGAATCAAGAGTCCCTGAGGTCCACTGAAATAACTAGGCCAGGCTTCAACAATGAGAGGCCCAGGAGCCAATGGTGGCCCCTGGAGACCTGTGGGGCAGCCCTCATCATCATTCTGGCTTTTTGTCTGCTAGTCTCTGCCTCTCTACCCAAGCTCCTGGCAGAAAGGCGGAAGTGGATGGAAGAGCCACATACTTGAAGGACAATGCATTTCTCAAGAATTTATCAATAGATGAAGAGAATATATTGAGGATACACACAATAAAAAATTTGAAAGCACAATGATGGAATGGAAATCATTGACCCACACTGTAGCAGTGTTGAGGTGCCATAAGGGCAGATATCTGGTGGCTCGCCTTCAGTTCATTTGGATCTAATGTGGCCCCAACTTAAAAATTAGTAAAGATCACCAAGGTAGGCTAAACTGAAGAGAGCTGGGGATCTCAGCTGCTACATAGTGGCACCACCTAGTGGGCAGACTCAGGATGCATGCATTATGTAGTCTGTAGGCTAAACTGAAGAGAAAGTGAGGAGGATCTAATATGTGGGACAATTGTGAATGAAGGGTTGTGCCATTATAGCCCGATATAGGATAATCCCTACTGAGCTCAACGCTCAAAGGAGAAAACTGATAGACCTAAATAAAAATCCCTTTCAAGAGAATCCAGTCTATTCAATATTTACAGTGTTTACATGGTCCATCCAGAAATCTTTTTTTAATGAACCAGGAGAGTTCCATTGTGTTCAGCTGAGTTCCAGAAGCCCAAGGGATAAGCCCATAGTTAGATCCACTGTCTGTGATGGAAGGGTTCTTGAGTCTTGTCCCAGAACATCTCCAGATTCATAGTCCTCTGCTCCAGATACTAGAGCACTCAGATTTTTGCTGTGGATTCGGCTTATGTATGTCCACTGGTATTACAGTAGTAACTAGCTGAGATATATTTAGAGCTTGGATAATAACCAGAAAAAAAAGTTAAGGTTATGCTACCAGTGAGTAACAATATCTGTATTATTAATTATTACAATTGAGTGGAGGTATATTGCATTTTCTACTTACAGTAAATATATACTTAAGGTATACACTGACAAAAAGACACAGTTCTCAACATCTAATACATTCATTTTGGTATCACACCACACCATACCTAAAGTAAGTGTCATGTTTGGCCAGATTCCCATGATATTTGTCCAAAAACTGATGTATTTACATAATCTCTGCTAAGAATTAGGAATGCAAAGTTATCACTACTACAGCAGATTCTGTGCACAATTGATTTGCAGCCTAAAACCAAAGAAAGTGTAACATATTTTATAGTATGTTTCCATTCTTATTTAAGGTGATGTTGAGGAAAGATGCTGGGAGGGGTACAGAGGCTTCATTTGCCTCATCTTATCCTGCTCCTGCCTGCCAGTATCCTGATCAGGGTACCCTGGCACTCCCAAACAAGCTGTTAAAGGATCTGTGGCACTGGCATCCCTTCCCTACAAAGCAGGCCATGTCAGGAAACTACAGGCAATGGCATTCCTCCTGCAGTAAACCTTCAAGCCAACTGGGAAACTTCCCTTTATACTGTCTCCTTGTAAAGAAGGGGATACTGTAGATTAGGGTCCTGTCAGGCCTGGTTCATAGAGGCATAGAAAGAATGGAGAGAATTGTATAAATTGTGCTCAAAATTCAGCGCTGGAAAAAAAAATTCAGTGCTAAGCTTGATTCTATGAAGGGCGTGACAACTCCCATACCTAAGTTTAGGTGCCAGACTTACACCTGTTGAAGCCTGGTGTAAATGCTGACGCCCAAGTTAGGTGCACCGAGGGAGTATTCTATAACTAGGTGTACAATTTTTTGGAACACTCCTGACACGTTCATGGCCATGCTCCCTTTTAAGCTACTCACTGCTGTGGTAGCCCAGCGGTAGTTCCCACCTCCAGCGCATGCCATTTCTGGCACTACAAAAATAATTTCTATTTTTTGCAGTGCTGGTGTTTACCCAGCGGTAATTGAGCAGTGCTACTTGCTGCCCCTCTACCGCTGGGTTAGCGCAGGAGCCCTTACTGCCACCACAATGGGTAAGTGGTCCCCTATGAAATGGCCGGACAGTAAGTGGTTCACTTACTGCACGTCCATTTATTTTAAAAAAAAAAGAGTTAGCCTTTTACCTGCTGCGGTAAAAGGGGGCCTCAGCTTACATCAAAAACACACTCTGATGCTAGTGCAGGCCCCCTTTTAGCGCAGTACCCCTACTAGAATTAGGCACCATGCCTTATAGAATAGCACGCTGCCAGATATGCACGCAAATTTTAATGAGTGCCAATTAACTGGTTGTCATAATTATTGATCGTTAAGGGCTTGTTAATTAATTTGTATGCACATCTTCGGTGTGCACACAAATTTTGGTGTGCAAACCAGGGCATCATATATAGAATCTGGGGGCATATGATGGCAGATAAGGACCAAAAGGCTTATGCAGTATAGTTTCTTGAACTTACTTAATGTAATATTTATTTATTTGCTGCACTTGTGTCCCACATTTTCCCACCTATTTGCAGGCTCAATGTGGCTTACAAAATATTACAACTACATATACACATTATAGGATAAGAATTTCAGAATATGGATACAGATGGGTACATAGAATATCATAGCAAACATATTAACAGAGTAATAATTTTACAATTGTTACAAATAAAAGTGCATAAGTAAATCATATTGGATTGAAAGTGGATTGAAAGATAAGCATAACATAATGATATCAGGACAAGATATAATATTCAGTCATGAGGATGTACTTAAGATGAACATACAGGAGGGTTCCTTAATAGTTGTAATTGGAATAATTATGGAGTCAAATCATTATGGGGAATCTTTACTGTACGCCTTTATGAATAAGTACGTTTTTAATTATTTTTGGAAGGTTGTCCTTATCAAATAGCAAGGCAGTGCACAAATCAAAGAGTATACATATAAAAACAGAGAAAGAAGGGGTCATGGACCAAGAAAGGGATCTAGGTGTCGTCGTTGATGATACGTTGAAACCTTCTGCTTAGTATGCTGCTGCAGCTAAGAAAGCAAATAGAATGTTAGGTATTCTTAGGAAAGGAATGGAAAACAAAAATGAGGATGTTATAATGCCTTTGTATCGCTCCATGGTGCAACCGCTCAAAGAATATTGTGTTCCATTCTGGTCGCCGCATCTCAAAAAAGATATAGTGGAATTAGAAAAGGTGCAGAGAAGGGTGATGAAAATGATAAAGGGGATGGGACGACTTCCCTATGAGGAAAGGCTAAAGCGGCTAGGGCTCTTCAGCTTGGAGAAAAGACGGCTGAGGGGAGATATGATAGAGGTCTATAAAATAATGAATGAAGTTGAACGGGTAGATGTGAAGCATCTGTTCACGCTTTCTAAAAATACTAGGACTAGGGGGCATGCGATGAAGCTACAATGTAGTGAATTTAAAACGAAACAGAGAAAATATTTCTTCACTCAACATGTAATTAAACTCTGGAATTCATTGCCAGAGAATGTGGTAAAGGCAGTTAGCTTAGCAGAGTTTAAAAAAGGTTTGGACGGCTTCCTAAAGGAAAAGTCCATAGACCATTATTAAATGGACTTGGGGAAAATCCACTATTTCTGGGATAAGCAGTATAAAATATTTGGTACTTTTTTGGGATCTTGCCAGGTATTTGTGACCTGGATTGGGCACTGTTGGAAACAGGATGCTGGGCCTTTGGTCTTTCCCAGTATGGCAATACTTACGTACTTACGTAAAGGAGCACTATAATAAAAAAGCAATAGGTTAAGAGAGAGAATAATTTTAGTGTTAACATTAATGCTATATTCCCCTAACACCTTAAACTAGGTTCAAAGTGGATTACAATTCAAGATAAAATCAGTCTACAGAGCTGGAAACTAACAGAATAACATCAATAACTAATTAGAAAGCACATATTTTCTGAATAAGTTCATCTTTAAAGACTTGCGAAAAGATAAATAATGTGATTAAGATTTCACCAAAATTGGCAAGGAATTCCAAACTTGAGAAGGTTGATAAGAAAATAAAGCAGTAAAACATTTCTTTGAACATAAACCCCTATACAAGGGGAAAGATAAATTTAGATTATTACGGGTACCATATTTGGAAATCAATACATTTAATACAGAATACATATAGCAAGAAGCCACTCCCTGCAGTATCTTATAGACAAAACAAGAAAGCTTAAAAGGAACCCTAGCCTCCACTGGTAACCAGTGGAGCTTTTCATAGCATGGGGAACATAAAAGAATCAGACTAGATCAAAGGCTGGTGCCCACACTGACCTCAATAGTTAAGTATGCAGTAAGAAGGGTAAGCCTGCTGAAATAAGTGAGTTTTTAAGGCTGATTTGAATCTTAAGGATAGTTTTGTCCTGAGAGAGTGTGAGAGAGGATTCCAAAGTGTTGTGGCCACACAAAAGAAAGGTCTTTGACTTGTGGTTTCTATGTTGGCTTGATGGACAGAAGAAATATGTAGATGTCAATCATGGAGTGCTCAAAGAGTTCTCTGTGAGGTGTGGGCTAGAATTAAAGAAGAAAGATAAGAAGGGGTGCACTGTAGAGGGTTTTTTGGGTAAGTGTGAGAAGTTTATATTTAATCTTGTAATAAACTGGTAGCCAGTGGTATTGGACTAAGAGTGTCATTCTATCATATTTCTTGGCATAGCATAAAATTCAAATTGTGGTATTTTGAATGGCCAAGTTTCTTCTGGTTGTAATCAGACTGAATGAACTCTAGCCTTTCTTTCTCTTCTTCACAACTATGGTTTTAGACGTATGCATAGCACAGAGTCTTTATTGGCAGCTTTAGTGTCGAGAGTGAAACTATTCATGAGTCAAAAAATACCATCAGTTTGATATTTGAGGTGCATTTGATACCGTGGACCATGCTGCATTATTGTGTAAGTTAGGTGAACTTGGAATTTCTGGGGCAGTTCTTGATTGGTTTTAGTTTTTTTCAAAAACAGAAGGTATAGAGTTAAAAGGGGTCATGCTTTTTGTAGCAGTTGGTCACCTAGATGTGGAGTCTCATAGGGCTCGCCTTTATTCGCAGTTTTATTTAATATTTTCATGAGTTAATTGGGATTTTATATGAATTCTTCCTTATATTATATTTCTTCCTGTGTGGATGATATTTTTATACTAGTGTCTATCGTTTCAGGTCTTGAAGAGGGTTATAAACTGATACAGGATTGTATAAATAAAACACAAATTTGGGCATCTGAAAACTATTTAAAATTTAATACAGATAAAATGAAATTACTGTACTTCTGTGAGACATTGTTGGATATGCCAAGGACCATTACTATAAACCCAGGAGAGAACCTAAAGTTTGAAACTTCTTCAAGGATACATGTGTAGTACTTGATACACAATTGAATATTGGTTGCCAGTGAAAGTGTGGGTGGAATTTAAAGAGGCCTGTTTAGTTTATAAGATTTTTTTCAGGTGATTACCCACTTTCTCATAGTCAGCTGCTAACTTAGTGGGGCCCTTTTACAGAGTGGCGGTAAACCCAATGTGAGCTTACTGCTTGCTTTTCCGAGACTAACGCAGGCCCAATGCGGACGCCGGTGGTACTTCCGCCCCAAGCGCACGCCATTTCTGGGGGAAAAAGACCCCCCCCCCCCCAGAAATGACTTGCATGGCAGTAACCCAGTGATAATCAGGCAGTTACCGCCAGGTTAATGCAGGAGCCCTTATCACCACCTCAGTAAGGGCTCCCCGCTGCACGGATACGCGATAAGAGTTCTCTCACTGCATGGCCATGTGTGTCTGGAGGCTTTTTACCCACTGCATAAAAAGAGCCCTGGCGTGGAAAAATGGCTCCATTGGTAGCGCAGGGTCCTTTTTCCCACAGCTTGGTAAAAGGACCCCTTATAGTTCTAATAGAACAACAGTTCTCTCTACCTCTTTTTTAAGATTGGGTTTTCCATCAGTTAAAAATGTGCAATATAAAAGTATACATGATAGTTCTTTTGCTTATCAGTCATGTAAGATTTGGAATATTATTCCTGTCTTTATTCATGGAATTCCAAATTACATAAAGTTCAGGAAGGCTTTGAAGTCTTATTTGTTTGATAGATAACAAGATAACCCTCTATTAATCTGTATATTTTTTATGAACCACTTTGATTCCTTGGTTGATTTTAGTGATATACAAGCAATGGGATGTATAGCTGGGTCCCCCTTCCAGGCTTGACCCTGCTTAGCTTTCTTCTTCACCCAACTGTTGCCTTGCTCCACACCACCTTGGCCTGTTCTGGGAACGTAGCGCCAGACCCCCTGAGAGCTTGCAGGACTTCCTCCTCTCTCTATTGTTTCCACAGAGGCTCAATCAAGGCAAAACGTTTATAGAAAAAACAACTTTATTTTCTTGCTTCCATTCAGCATAGACACAAAAGGAAAACACCTTACTCCTAAGTTGTTAAGGTTTGCTGCCAAAGTCTCATTCAGGGTTTAAACAGTCCATATATCTTCACTTTAGCCAAAATTACTTCTTTTAGGGACCAGTACATTATCAGAAAGAAACCACAATAGCTTGGTAGGTTGCAGGCCCAGATCTTTTCAGTATGAAACAGTTTACACAGTCTTTCTTACAGCACAACTACACAGCTTTGGTCCCACCTGATTCAGACTGGGGTTTCAATTATGCCCAGCCCTCTTTCTCTCCCAGGGGCTGCACCTGTTTCCTCTTTAGTAGAGATCTCCCCCAGCGCCTCAGTCTCTCTCCTCTGGTCTTCCACCAGTCTCTCCAAGGCACAGCTAGCCACCCTCTTACAGCAGCTTTTCGGGTTTGAGCCAGAGCTCCAATCTCCATCTGTTCCTCCCCTAGTCCTTCAGTAACCTCCATTTTATCCTCCTCTTCAACTTCCCCTGCCCCCAACCTCTCCAGCTGGCCCTCATCACCTTCCTCAGAGACCATTTCCCAATCTTCTATCTCCTCCCCTAACTCTTGCACAGCCGGGTGGGGAAGAGAGGGATTCTGGGACTGGTAGTTCCTCCTCTTCTTCCTTAACCCGGCCAACCTCTCTGCCTCCGGTAGCGCAGCTTTCTGAATGTGGGTGTTGTGCACATGAAGTCTGCCCCGTTGGAGTTCCTCGGCTGCCTGCACCCCCCTTCTGCGTGCCTTCCCGGATCCCCTTTCACCTACCTTCTCACAGATGGGTCTTCCCAGATATAGCAAAAGGTACTCAGGTTCACAAGTCTGTTTTTTTTTCCTTTTGAAACCTCATGTTCTTGCAATCGGAGCATCCTTTTTTCTGCAATGCCCCTGTAAATGTTGTATTTCCTATCAAAATCAGGTATGTTTATTTTGATCCTGTATATCTCAACTACCCAACTGGATTTTTTCCCTTTTTTTCTTTAACTGAATTTATGGAAGGAGGTGTTATGCCTTTTCCTGATTTATTTTTTGCCAGGTTTTGAAGGGGACAGTTTCTCCAAATCAGGAGCCTAGTCAGGCACTCAGTTTTGGGTGGACCTGAGCCAAATGTGGGTGGGCAAAAGAATCATCCCCCCCCCAGTCCAGCATGTCTCCATTCCCTCCCCCACCCGATGATTAGGAATCCCTTAATTCCACTCCCCCAACTCCCTGATACCTTTTATGTCCTTTAGCTCTTCACCGATCCCATGAACAGGAAGTTGAATCAGAGGAAAAGCTTGGGGGCTAGTGTGAACAGTGGGTATGAGTCACTGCTCACTGTCAGTGAAGAACTGAAGAATTTAAAGGGTTCCGGAGGAGTGGAGTTAAGAGACCCCCCTGATTGTCTGTGGAAGGGGAAGGAGGGATACTGGGAGTCCTCAACTGTCAGGGCCTGGGGATCCCCACATCCATATCATAGCTGTGCCGCTGCTGGATGGGCCTGAGTTCAAAGTGGATGGGCCTATGCCAGTGGTATGCTGGAGCCTGCTCGCACCGGCTTGCTAGAGCCTGCTCACACCGGCTTGTTAGAGCCTGCTCGCACCGGCTTGCTAGAGCCGGTTGTTAAATTTTTTAACATCTTGCGAGCCAGTTGTTCTGGCAGGTGAGCCGGCTCTCCAGGGGTGGCGCAACCCAGCTGTAAGTGAGGTAAGCATGGCAGGAGGGCACCACAAGCCATGCTTACTGCCACTTAGCTCACCTCCCACAGCCCTTGTATGCCTGCGCCCATGCTGCCCTGGAGGGTTTAAATCTTTTATTTACCTCCGTCGCAGCAGCTGCAGTGAAAGCCCTCCCCTTCTCTAGCCTTCCCTTCGCTCCCTGTCAGTGTCCCGCCTTCTTCTGATGTAATTTCCTCTTTCTGTAAGGGTGGGACACTGAGAGGAAATGAAGGGAAGGCTAGAGACGGGCAGGGCTTTCACTGACATGGTTGCTGCAATGGAGGTAAATAAAAGATTTAAACCACGCAGGGTGGCAGGAACAAAAAGAGGGATGTTGGGGGGAGAAGAGGGTGGGCAGGTGGACATGGGAGTGGGAGGGCAGGGGAGAGAGGAGAATCACTGGACATGGATGGGAGTGGATGATAGGGGCAAAGGAGAATTGCTGGACATGGAGGGGAGGGGAAGGCAGGGGAGAGAGGAGAATTGCTGGGTATGGATGGATGGAGGGTTCCATGGGAGAGAGGAGAATTGCTGGATATGGGTGGATGGAGGGGGCAGGGAAGAGATGAGAGTTGCTGGACATGGGTGGATGGAGGGGAGGGAAGGGGAGAGAGGAGGGTTGCTGGACATGGATGGGTGGAGGGGAGGGCAGGAGAAATTTGGACATGGATGGAGGGGAGGGAAGAGAGAGTAAGTGAGATGAACATGAATGGAGGGGAGAGAGGAGAAATGCTGGACATGGATGGAAGAGGGCAGAGGAAAATGCTGGACATGGATAGAGGAGAAGGAAGAGAGAGAGAAGAAATGCTGGACATGGATGAAGGGAAGAGAGAGGAAGGAGATGAGGGAAAAGGAAGAGAGGAGAAAAATAAACTGTGCATGGATGGAGAAAATAGGCAGAAGCTGGATCCACTGGACAGTCAAGTCTGCGGAGAACCCAGCTTTTACTTATGGAGGGCAAGAAATGAAGAAGAAAGGAGGAAAGTAAAGAAATAAATGGAAAGGAAGCCCTGGAAACTGAGTTAAGAGGACAGATAAAGAGCAGTAGAATCAGATACTGAGCCAGCATGATCAGAAAAACAAAGTCACCAGACAACAAAGACAGAAAAAAATCATTTTATTTTCATTTTAGTGTTTGGAATATGTCCGCTTTGAGAATTTACATCTGCTGTCATATTTTGCAATGTATAGCAATGTGTTTCTTTCTGTTTTTCTGGTATTGTGCTGCATGCAGAGTCTAACTTCTTAGGATTTCAGGTTAATTTTTGAAGAATTTGAAGAAAGGTTATCTCTGTTCTGCATACGTGACTGCAAGGCCAAGTGTCTGAACAGGGATTTTTTCAGAGTTGGCAAGACTGTCTGTTCTCCTAATTCCTGGTCTGTATGCTAATTTGGTTTGTATCATTTTAGGTATACTGCAGAGATTTCTTTTCCTGGTAAAGGGTTTCTAAAACAGACATCATGTTATGAGAATCAGGTGATCAACGTTAAAAGTTTATATTTACTTATTTATGGCATTTTATCCCACATTAAACATGAAATGTGGGATACAAATGTAATAAATAAATAAATTAGATTGGAATCTGGGAGCATTTATTTTTTTTTCCTGGAGAGAGTAATGCATTGCCCCCCCCCCCCCCCCCGGCTCTCTCCCCGGCTATAGCCAGCTTTGCAATTGTGTGTGGTGGGGGGGGGGGGGGTGCAGAGGTGGACCGGGGAGAGAGCCTGTTGTTAAACATTTACCAGCACACCACTGACCTATGCCCACCTTTGGCTATGCCACTGCTCCAAATGGGTTAGTTTTGTGCGTGCTATAATAGGAATGAACCTCACTCCTAAGCAAGGGCATGTGGCATAAGATTTCAGTCTCTCAAATTTACTGCTAATGCTTACTATAGACAGGGCCGCCGAGAGGGGGGGACAGGGGGGACAAAAGTCCCCGGGCCCGGGCCTCCAGGGGGGCCCGGCGCCGAGTCCGTGGGTGGTCGCCCCTCCGTCCCTCCGAATTGCAAAAGCGATCTTGTTCAGTTCTTACTTCGTCGGGGGTTACGGCGAGAGCAGCACGCAGACGCAGTAAAAAGCGTGCAGGCTCCCGCTTCAGCCTTCCCTCGTTGTCTGTCTCTCAGCTCTGGTCCCGCCTTTGAGGGCGGGACCACAGACAAAGAGGGAAGGCTGAAGCGGGAGCCTGCACGCTTTCCCCTGCGTTCTCTTCTGCATGCTGCTCTCGCCAACCCCCAACGAAGTAAGAACAAGATCGCTTTTGCAATTCGGAGGGAGGGACGGAGGGGGGCCTTGGAATTCAGTCAGATGGACGGAAGGAGAGGGGGGCCTTGGATCTGGGAGGGAGGGAGGGAGTTTAGTAGCGCTATAGAAATGATAAGCAGTAGTAGAAGGGCCTTGGATCTTGGAGGGAGGGGGGAGGCCTTGGATCTCGGAGGGGGGGGCAGGCCTTGGATCTCAGAGGGGGGAGAAAGAAGAGATTGCTGGACAAGAGGGCAGGGCAGGGGGGAGAGAGAAGAGATTGCTGGACAAGAGGGCAGGGGGAGAGAGAGAAGAGATTGCTGGACAAGAGGGCAGGGCAGGGGGGAGAGAGAAGAGATTGCTGGACAAGAGGGCAGGGGGAGAGAGAAGAGATTGCTGGACAAGAGGGCAGGGGGGAGAGAGAAGAGATTGCTGGACAAGAGGGCAGGGGGAGAGAGAAGAGATTGCTGGACAAGAGGGCAGGGGGAGAGAGAGAAGAGATTGCTGGACAAGAGGGCAGGGGGAGAGAGAAGAGATTGCTGGACAAGAGGGCAGGGGGAGAGAGAAGAGATCGCTGGACAAGAGGGCATTGGGGAGAGAGAAGAGATTGCTGGACAAAAGGGCAGGGGGGAGAGAGAAGAGATTGCTGGACAAAAGGGCAGGGGGGAGAGAGAAGAGATTGCTGGGCAGAGGGGAGAGAAGAACTGCTGAACATGGATGGATGATTGGAGGGGGCAGGGGAGAGAGGAAATTTACTGGATATGGTTGGATGGAGGAGAGGCCAGGAGAGAATGAGGAGTTGCTGGACATGGATAGATGAAGGGGAGGGAAGTCAGGAAGGAGATGCACATGGATGGAGGGAAGGGAAGAGAGAAGAAAAGCTGAACATGGATGGATGGAGTGGAGGGCAGGGAAGAGAGAAGAAATGATGGACAAGGATGAAGGGAAGGAAAGACAAAGGAAGGAGATGCACACGGATGGAGGGAAAAGGAAGAGAGGAGAAATGCTGGATATGGATGGAGGGGAGGGAAGACAGGAAATACATGCACATGGATGGAGGGGAGGAGAGTGAGGAGAAATGCTCAATTTAAGGGCTGGATCGGAACACTTTCAGGACAGATGCCGAAACTTGAGGAAGGATAGGGACAGGGCTACAGATGGTAGACAGGACGCATAAGGACACAGGAGGATGGTGAGAGAAAAAAATATCAAATGGAAAGAAGACACTGCATAAAACAGAAGTTGGCACCAAAGCGAATAGAAAAACTATGATCAGACAACAAAGGTAGAAAAAAGTATTTTATTCAGAATTTATTAATTGGAATATGTCAGCTTTTGGAAATGTGTATCTGTGATATTTTTCATGCAGGTTTCAATTTTTCTAGTATTGCTGCATGCTGAGTCTGACTTCTTGAGGTAACTTTCTAGTTCAGTATTTTGCCTTCATATTTTTTTATTTCTAGTTCCTTATGTCATATCTGTTGCCATGTGTTTTTCATGTGTGATCAAGGTACAGTATTCTGCTAGTGTGTAGTATTTGCAGCCCTTTTTGTTTTGTTTTTTATTAGGTTGTGTACTGGTGTTTTAGAGCCCGGTGTAATTATAGTGCTGCCTTTCCACGCATAAGGTTGTAGTTCGTCCTGTCCTTGGAATTAGTGCTGTTATGATTTGGTAAGGTTATGAGTGGGTTTTTGCACAAGTTTGTGTATAGTGTTTTGCAGTGGAGAGATTGTGTTTTGGCTTTACTGAGGTGGCACCAAAACATCAGAAAAGGTGTAGAGCCTAAATCATGACACACTACCTCTTGAAGGATCTACATATAGTGCAAGGGCCCGGCAGTGGGGGTGGGGGGGGGGGGGCCAGGGGCGGCCTTGTCCCGGGCCCGGCCCAGTCTCTCGGCGGCCCTGACTATAGAACTTTCATTGTACCAGAGGGCTTGCCCCTGGAGTTCTTGTAGGGTTACAAAATCCAGAACTAGTTCAGAATTTCCTTGCTGGAACTGGATAACTTGACAGCTCTCGAGCACTAACCATTAAGCCTCTCAATTTGAAGGATGTGCTTGCAGGGTCCTCCTGCTCACTCAGAAAGTATTACTGTCATCATACCCACAGATAGGCTCTGTGCTTTCCCTGCTACTTCTGGAGAACTGAAATGTTTGGGGTGAGGGTGCGAGAATGAGAAAAGAATTAAATCCAGGGGAGGGGGAGCCCACAAATATATGTTTCCCTAGGGCCCAATATAGTAGGGTCATGGATTTGATATACTATCTTTCTATGGAACAAATAAACAGTTTGCATTTATTATTTACAAGTTTACATTATAAATAGGCTATTTTGTTTGGAAATAAAATAGGGTCTTTCATTATTTAGATTATTATATTCTGGCTTGGATACTGTGGATTTAGCAGAGGGATGCAGATTGCAAGCATTGACAATCCCCAGCATCCCTCACTGGTTCATATTCATAAGTTTTCAGTTTTGGTGACCAGGTAATGAGTTTCAGCTGCAGTTTTGATGTTAGCCAAAAGCTTTCAGACAGTTTCGCTTGGCCTCTATCTCCAGATGAGTTCATTTTGCACATATGGGACTAGATTCTATACATCACGACAAAAAAATTGATACTGAAAGAAAATACACCTATAAATACAGTATATAATGTCTACATGTCCTTGTGGTTTATAGCATACGCCGAGTGCCTGCCCACGTGACTAAATTAGTGTCAATAATTATTTGTTAAGTGGCAATTATCAGCACTGATTGGCTTGCTAAGTAATTAAGTTGCACGCACAAATCCAGAATATGACTGCATTTGTGCACACAACTTGTTGCACTATATAGAATCCGGGAGATGATGATAGAATTGAACTTCAGTCATATTCCAGAGTACATTGGGGATTTTCTCAGTCTCCCTGATGTACTGCTAACGTGCATGTCATCACATGCACTGTGCTGAAGAGAGACTTCTTCCAAAGTTCATAAACTGTAATATGCACAGGAAACATCAAGATGTGCTTGGAAATTTGTTTTAATCATGCTGATGGCACCCAACACAATTGGAATAATTGTATCTGTGTCTGCGATGCATGTTGTGTATTGTGATGCTCAAACGTTTTCACTACTTCTCAACATAGCTTTCAGGTTAACACGACTGTAAGATAGTTCACTTCCATTAACTGCTTGAATTGAATTATGCAAGTGTTTAACGCACATTAAGGCTTGTGGTAACACTGTCAAGGCCTCTTAAAGTGTAATATTCTTAAGGCTTTAATATCCAAGAAGTGTAACTTTGGCACATCAGCACACCCAAGAAGTCTCTTTTCTTTATCTGAAATTTACTTTATTGAATATAGATAGTTTACTTACAGGGGGATGATCAAAAGTCAACGTGAGCGCGCAAGCCCATTAGTGCCATTTTTGCGCACACTTTTAACAATGTGGGTTGATCAACATGGTTACCGCCATAAACTGCAAGTGCGCCAGGCACTTGCGCACATGACATTTAAATGCAGTCAATCTCATGTAAATAAGGTCATTTCGCGTTCCTCCTGGATGATCGAAAGCTAGCGCCTCATGAACAGAGGTGTTGAACGCTGCTATGCTGAAAAACAGTGTCGCAGAATAATGCCAGGTCCTAGCTGGCGTTCTTGTGGCGCAGGTCCCACCCTGAAAAAAAACTTCAAAAACTTTTGTCTTTTTTTTTTTAGAGTATATTTTTGCTATGGCAGTTGAGGATATCCAAAATGTGGATGTTTCACTGAGAAAGACATCAATGCCTTCGCTATGCTTCTGACACCCTTTTTATTTATTTGGATTTTGGATCACAAGTAGCAGCAGTGGGATTCAAACTGGCCACCTCTGGATTGCAAGACCATTACTTTAACCACTAGTTCACTCTGCCACTCCTCCATGCCACTTCACGCCCTTGACATTTGGCCATCCCTGTGTGTGTGTGTGGGGGGGGGGGGGGGACAAGTATGCAGGCCCCTGGGGGGAGGTATGTGTGTGTTAGTGGAGGCATAACAAAGGCATGGACGTCCTTCTTTCAAACATTTTGGACATCCTCAACTGCCCCCCCCCCCCCAGGGATGGCCAAATTTCAAGGGAGTGGAATGGAGTGGCCTAGTGGTTAGAGCACTGGTCTTGCAATCCAGAGATGGCCAGTTCAAATCCCACTGCTGCTACCAGTGGTCCAAAATCCAAATGAATAAAGCAGGTGGGAGAGGCATGGATGTCCTTCTCACAAACATCCACATTTTGGACATCATCAACTGCAGTCACAGGGAAGGAAGTCCTCAACTGGCGTTATAGATGGCCAGCGCCGTTCAATTATTCCCTGCTTTGACAGGACACAACGACAAGCAGCCCTACGCACATGCATGCTGTTCATAGCCTAGCATGTCTGATTAGTATGTATGCATCCCGGCTACTACTTAGCTTCATTTAACTATGCTGAAGCGCCGCTACACCGCTGCATATATCTGCATACATTAACTTCTGATCATGCCATAGTGCAACACCGTGCTACTACGGCATTGGAAGAGCGGTATTTCCAGAGCGCTATCTAAAATAGCGTCAGGGCTTGATCATCTGTCTATCAGTAAGTAGATGTTCAGAAGTTCATGCCCCAAGGCAAGAGGCTTCTTAGTTCTGAGAGCTGCAAAGGTGAACAGAGGTACAAATCTGAAGAAAGGAAGCTTGTTGCAGACTACTGCAATTTGCTTCTCGCTGGTCTCCCGCTCAGCCATCTATCTCCTCTTCAATCTGTCCAAAACTCTGCTGCACGTCTTATATTCCGCCAGAGTCGCTATACTCACGTTAGCCCTCTCCTCAAGTCGCTTCACTGGCTCCCTATCCGCTTCCACATACGGTTCAAACTTCTCCTTTTGACCTACAAGTGCATCCACTCCGCAGCTCCTCAGTACCTTTCCGCTCTCATCTCTCCCTACACTCCTCCCCGTGAACTCCGTTCGCTGGGTAAATGTCTCCTGTCGTCCCCCTTCTCCCCCACTGCCAACTTCCGGCTCCGTTCCTTCTATCTCGCTGCTCCCTATGCCTGGAATAGACTCCCTGAGCCAGTACGTCAGGCTCAGTCTCTGGCTGTCTTCAAGTCGAGGCTTAAAGCCCACCTCTTTGCTACTGCTTTCGACTCCTAACCATGACTCTCTTACTCAACACCCTCACTTATCACCCCTACCACTGCAATTTCCCCACCCCTAGCTGTCTATTCGTCTGTCCAATTTAGATTGTAAGCTCTGTTGAGCAGGGACTGTCTTTTCATGTTAATTTGTACAGCGCTGCGTAAGTCTAGTAGCGCTATAGAATTGTTTAATAGTAGTAGTAGTAGTAGTAGTAGGGTGATTAAATAGATGAAAGCAGCTCAGAGATGAGGTGCTGAATTTGTGCAATGTCTTATGAGAAAGAATGAACGAGGTAAAAAGAGTTTTCTTCAGGGGAGCAGAAAGACAAGTGCTGAGGTGTCAAGATGGAGAATGAGCCTCGTGGAGACAGGGAGCTCAGGAAAAGCCCCACATAAGCCCAGGGAGGGGGAGGTAAAGAGGATAATAGGGACATAACCTGAGATCAGGTAGCAGTGGTGTTCACAGAGGGCAGTCCTCGATTGGAGAGAAAGGTCATACCCTAGTTAACCCATCAGGACAGAGATATTAAGAATAACCAGGAAATGATAGCAAGAAGACAACGGAGCCAAGCTTGGCTGAGAAAGGGAGGAGGTCTTTGCAGGAGAGTAGACCACTAGAAACAGACTTTATACAAACAAGCAGGGGTGGCTGCAGTACATGTGAGACTACATTTCACACAATGCATTGCTCATTTATCTTTGCAGTGAGGACTGCAGCAGTAAAAATCCTTAGAAGGGCGAATAACAGTAAAGGCATTAAACACATTTTAGAGCCACACTGTCACCTAGTGTAAGGCTGTTTGGGGACAGAACAAACACTGACACCTGTTGGTATATTGAACTATCAATTTATCCCTAGGTTTGTTTTTAAAAGTTTGGGTAGTTTCTTAATATAATGCAGAAAGGAATTTGGCATATATACATTTTCAATAAATTCTGGATTCCCAGAAGATTCAGAAGAGATGTTATATTTTCACAATAATGTGAAAATAACATCACCACTTATTACTGTGAACAACAAAGATACCAGGTACATGTACTGTACCTTACAGTAATCTGCTCTGGATGGTTTTTGCAGCTGAAGGAAGCAGAGTAAAAAGTTTGAAAATCAAATGAAATTAAAGAGGAGGATGGTCTGCCTGAACATGAAATGTTTATGCCTTCTTCGTGACAATATTTCATAACCCAAATAAAAGGTTTCCACATGAAATAGTGGAAATGGTGAAAGCATAACTTATGAATTAGGCTGGATTCTATTTAATAATTTCATATGCCTTGTTATATTAAGTTATGAATTGCACCAAAAAATACATCTCCTACCATGTCAGACTGACATTGCAAGAACAGACTGTACATTCACCTGGAAGGCCAGCTGCCCACTCATTGGCCCTAGCAAAGGAGCATTTTCTTATATGTTAATATGGGTGCCTTTCGGCTCATCACAACAGCAGGCACCAAGTCTCCCAAGGAGAGTGCAGCTAGACTTCAGGTACCAATCCAAACCAACCAGCATGCGGTAACTCTTGAGTAAACAGCCAAGTAAAGTTTAATAGTAATTTTGAATTCTTTATCAAATGGAAGCCATCTGTATTTACTCATGCAAACGTGACTGATATGTAAAACAGATTTTTCTTAATATTTCCATATTTGTAGTCATAACAAGCATTCTGGATGCAATGAGCTCAAAGTAGGAACATGAATTAGTACCTGAATATGTGCAGATCATGAGGTGGGCATATATATGTCCACCTGTGTAAAATCAGAGAGGTATTATATAACTAGGTATTTTACAATACATAAAGTGTCATTGAACATACACATAGAAATGGTGCCACATATAACAGAAAAGACTATTTTAGACATGCAGACAGTCAAAAAAAAAAAGAGCCATATCACAGGGGACTATCTGCATCTGGATTTTCAAAAGTCATTTGATGAAGTACCTCATGAAAAACTCCTGAGGGTAATTGGAGAGTCAGGGGACAGGAGGAAGTGTTCTATTGTGGATTAAAAACTGGTTAAAAGATAAAAAAACAGAGAGAGTAGATTTAAATGGTCAGTATTCTCAATATAGAAGGGTAGATAGTGGGGTTCCCTGGAGGGCTGTGCTGGGGACCATTGCTTTTTTACCATATTTATAAATGATCTAGAGATGGGAGCAACTAATGAGGTAATTATGTTTGCTGACAACACAAAGTTATTCAAATTTGTTAAATCCCAAGAGGATTGTGAAAAATTACAAGAGGAACTTATGAGACTGGGCATCCAAATGGGAGATGACGTTTAATGTAAGCAAGTGCAAAGTGATTCATGTGGGAAAGAGGAGCCCAGAATTGGTTTGCGGTTTCCTGTGTCCTAAAATCTTTCTGATAAAACTGTTGACTCTATTATATTTCATCTAACAAAAAACAAACAAAAAACTGTCTTTTCACTTGTTGAGGGTCTGTCCTCTCTAAACCTTTCTATCCTATTGCCTATAACTTACAATTGTTGTTGCATTCTGATTTCATAATTTTATGCTGGTAGTTTCCTATTGGAACTGTGTTGCACTTCTGTGCCAGTGATTTCATATTTTTATGCTGCAATTGTCTTAAAGGTGCACCCTAGAACTGTGTTTTGTACCTGTGCCAAGTGACTTAATCCAATTAACTTGGTTACACAAGATTTGGTGACTCTGGTTTGGTATCTGTCTTAAAGTTGTGTTTATTAGAATTGGGTTTTGAATCTTCAGTGCCAGAGACCCAATTAAATTAATTTGGCTACATAGCACCTAGTGACTCATACCTTGGGAGGAGGGGCACTTTGTGTACAACTGTGTAGTTAGAGAAAAAAACCCCAGAACTTCACTTTACCTTGGGAGCTATGAGCTACGCTGGGCTTTTTCAGAATTGGTTTGATTGGTAACTGAGGTTACCTGTGTCCAAGAGAGAAACACACAAGGACATGTGGAAATTATAGAATACTATCACCTATGCCAATGGTTCCAAAACCTCTCCTGGGGGAATCCCCAGCCAGTCAGGTTTTCAGGTTATCCACAATGAATATTCATTGGAGTTCTGGCGACCACAGCTACGAAAAGATATAAACAGGATGGAGTCGGTCCAGAGGGTGGCTACAAAATTAGTAAGCGGTCTTCAATACAAAAAATATAGGGACAGGCTATATAGGGACAGAAGAGAGGGGGGAGAGAGAAGATATGATAGAGACGTTTAAATATCTCAAGGGCATTATTGTACAGGAAGTGAGCCTTTTTCAACTGAAGGAAAGCTCTAGAACGAGGGGGCATACGATGAAGTTAAGAGGGAATAGTCTTATGAGTAATCTAAGAAAGTATTATTTCACAGGGTGGTGGAAGCGTGGAATGGCCTCCCGGTGGAGGTTGTGGATTTGAGGACTGTGTCAGAATTTAAAAAGGCATGGGACAAGCATGTGTAATCGCTTAGGAAAAGGAAGAGTTAGGGGTTACAGAGGATGGGCAGACTGGATGGGTCATATGGCTTTTATCTGCCGTCATGTTTCTATTTGCATGCACCTCCTCCACTACATTTTGTATTGAACCCTCACCCCCACCACCACCCATGTCTACCAAGAAGTGATCCAATGGCCAGTTTTACCATTAAGCTGAGAAATGGCAGAGAAAGAACTTCTGAAACTGCACCTTATCAGAAACTTTAGTCATTGGTCACTAGCAGGTATGCCTGGTATGCTGCTAATTTTCAGAAAAATACTAGACCTTGTCCCTTCACTGGGAGCATGGGTCCTCAACTGACTTATTCCCCAGATCTGAAGCCCTCCCCCCTCCCATGGGCATCTATATTCTATGTCCAAAGCAGAGCTGGCAGCACTACAGAGCAGATCCAGGGGAACCTACAAGAGGGGTTCATTTATTGAGCACCCTCTGCAGAGGCTTCCATACTCTGTGTCATGAAAATAGAGAGTTATTAAATGGACAAATATTCAAAGATGCTCAGCCCACTCCATATTTGCTCACATGGTGAGTGAGATATTTGGCTTTAGCTTTTGGGATATTTATGGCTTTGTTCATGGAAATTTACTCAGATGAAAGTCTCCACACATCTAAATTTCTGAGACTAAAAGTCTTTCTTTTCCAGTAACCTGTTTTTGCAAAATATCTCACTGTGAAAATAAGATGCAAAATATTAGCGTACAGCCCTACATTATACTGCAGGACAATTTATTATATTCAATGAAATCCTTTTGTGTTCCTTCAACTTCTTTATTTCTTATGCATTTGTAACTAATGCAAAGTGTCAGTTCTATATTAGTTACAGCCGGTACAGTTCATCTTTGGCACAGCAGAAAAACAATTTACAAGATGTCAGTAAGAAAGGTGCTATCAATCTTTCTGTTTATGCAGATGAAGTACATGTAGGTGAGGAGCCAAAGAGAACTCCTCTGAGATCATGTGAAAATTTATGACCTACCACTGGATGATCACCTTCTTTTACTAACAGTATTTATTGATATTTAGGAAATGTACTTGCTGTGCATTTCACCTTTGAGATGACTAGCAAGTTTTCCATCAACAAGCTGGATTGAGTCAGGTGCACAAGTGAATGACGTGACAGTGTTCTGAGTGTGCACAGCTCTGTCTGAGCACTGCAGTCTGCTCAGACCCCTCTGTTTTGCGTGTTTCACTACTGAATAAAGCATAAAAACAGAGAGAGAGAGAGAGACTGAAGCTTGACTAGTTCAATTTTGTTATTTTATTTTTCTTGTATTCCTGTGGTAAATGTGTCAGATAAAGTTGACGTTCTGGGCATGCCCATAATGTGGAAGAACATCCAAAATGTTGACCCACATTCTACATTCAGAGTACAATCAGGCTGACCACAAAAATTATAACAGGACGTCACTGCTGTCTCAAAAGGACCAACTGAACTGCCTCAGTGCTCACAGTGAGCCAAAGAAGAGACTCCTGCTGTCCCAGACAGAAGAAAGGAGAAAGTCATTTCCACAAAGATTTGCTGACTTCAGTAGATCATCCCCTGTCAACATTGCTTCAACCTCCCTGCAAGGTGACTATAGGGCCCTTTTACAAAGGTGCGCTGAAAAATGGCCTGCGGTAGTGTAGACGTGTGTTTTGGGCGCGCACAGAATCATTTTTCAGCGCACCTGTAAAAAATGTCTTTTAAACATTTTTGTTGAAAATGAATAAGCAGCAAAATGAAAATTGCTGCGCTTCCATTTTGGGTCTGAGACCTTACCACCAGCCATTGACCTAGCGGTAAACTCTCACGCGGTAACTAGGTGGTAATGACCTATGTGCGTCAAATGCCACTTGGCGCATGTCCCATACGTGCATTCAAAAATAAAAATTATTTTTCAGATGCGTGTAGCGGACACACGCCAAAAATGAAATTAATGCAAGAGTCACATGGTAGCCGAGCAGTAACTCCATTTTGGCACACATTGGACACGCATAGACACGTAGCTTAGTAAAAGGGCCCCTATATGAGGGTAATTTCAGAACAGCTTGTTTAAGTTGGCACATACTTTGACGTTATTTTATAAAGACACATGTGTCTTTAGGGAAGTATCAAACATAACCTGTTAGACTCATGATTAAATGCAGTTGCATTGACTGGCAGTGATGATACACTTGCCCTCACTGTTGCCCAGATGCTCAAAACTCCAGCACAGTACGAAACAGTGCTGGAATTTTACTGTCACAACAGCGCCGAGGAATTACTTCATCATTCTTGAAGCTATTAGTATGCAAATGATATGTGCACTATTAGCTTCGAGCATGAGGAATTAAAGCAGGACGATGGTGCCTGGCACATGTGCTGAAGAGTTGTGCATGAAACAGTGCAAGCCCAGAACGCCAGAAAGAGGAGGGAGAAGTGCAGCATTCACAAGAGGTCAGAGGTGGGCTCAGTACTACCAATGCTAATGGTCCCGAGTCATAGAACAGCTGCTCTTCTCTGGAGATTTCGGGAGTCTAATTATTATGTTGCCACTTTTGAGTCACAGATGAGGCTCGCGCAGCTGCTCCGTCCCTGCTTTGATACAACCGGGACCCCTGTCTAGTCTGCTTTTCCTCCTGCCCTAACGCCAGCTCCAAGCTGGCATAGGGTTTAAGGCGGTAGGCCGCCATTGTTCAGAGCATATGATGGGCAGCTTCGGGAAAAGAGTGCATCAGCATTTATTAGCATGCTACTTGCGTTGACAGGTTGCACGCTCATTCGTTCCCACACTCCCTGGTTTTGAACATTAAGTGCAGGTAAATGCGGGTGGTAGTCCGGCACTAATGGCCTCTAGTGCGCGCATTTACCTCTGAGCATCGTGGCCTGAGAGCTTTGTTCATTAATAATTGCAGCTGCATGCATTTACATTTGTTTGGGAACAGGTGTTAATGTATGTGGCTGAAGCTTGTGCATAAGTGTATGTTTTATAATCTACAAAATCCCGAGTGGTGTAGAACGAGTAGAAGAAAATCGATTTTTTGCTCATTCCAAAAGTACAAAGACTAGGGGACACTCGAGGAAGTTACATAGAAATACTTTCAAAACAAATAGGAGGAAATATTTTTTTCACTCAACGAATAGTTAACCTCTGGAACTGTTTGCCGGAGGATGTGGTAACAGCAGTTAGCGTATCTGGGTTTAAAAATGGTTTGGACCATTGGTCTGACCCATTATGGCTACTCTTATGCTTTTATCAGTGCTTTTTTTGTGCCGGTACACAATGGTACGGCGTACCGGCACCTTTTTTTTGCCCCCCCCCCCTTCCGGCGACCCCTCCCTCTCAGCGAGTCCTGCAGTTCCTCTGTCACGCATCTGCAATCTTTCTTGGACCCCTCCCATCCTGTCTTATCCCATCTCCATGGCTCTCTGTCTGCCGCTACTGCTTCTTGTGCGAGGTTAACTTCTGGGTCGGCACAGGAAGCAGTAGCGCCAGGCAAAGAGCCACGGTCCCGCGCTTCTGCCATAGGTTATCTGTTCGCGCGCTGAGCTGCAAGTTTCTTTGCTGGAACTGGAAGAAGAATTGTGCGCCTCTCTCCCCGGACACGATGGATGTCACTACCTCGGAGCTCCTGCAGCTCTGGAAAGCCCCTTGGTGACTTGGGTGAGTCTTTACTGGCAGGATGCTGCTTTTTTTTCCTTTCTTTTTAATAGGAGGTTGCATTTACTCATTAGACGTCGACGAGGAGCCTCACACGCTCCTCATTGATGTCGTCTAATGAATCCTGATCTAACTTCTTCTCTCCTGACCTTCCCTCTCACCTCCTGTCCTCTCCCTGCTGCCCACTCTTCTACTGATCTCCCCTCCTGACCAACTTCTTCTGATCTCTCTCTCTCCCCTCACCTCCTGAATCCTCTGGCTCCAGGTGCTGGTCCACATCACCCAGGATGAAAGGGAGTGTTCAAACCAGGGGTGTGCTGTTAAATTGTTAACAGGGGGCTCTCTCTCGCCAGCAAAGTAAAAGAGAATTCAGGAGGGGCCCAAGCCCACATTTTGGGATCCATTTGTTAAAGTAGCCATGGAGAACCGGCTCCCAAAATTCGTAAAAACTTAACAAACGGCTCTCGAGAGCCTGTGAGAGCCTGCTCCAGCACACCACTGGTTCAAACCCTCCTCTGTAGAGCTGTCACTGCTGTCGGACACTTGCAGGCAACCAGCTGCTTCTGCAGATGCTGCAATATTGGTCTACTTGATAGAGGCTGCAGGTCCTCTGCAGCTGCTGCCAGCACAGCACTCTATTCAGGCCTATGGACACTGCCTTGGTGTGGGACACACTGGCTCTCGCTCCTATGTGATCTAGATGAGACATTTTGGCATCTGGTGCCATTCTCACACCTGACATGTTTGCAGTCATGCCACCCTGGCTGATGCACGCTCCGTTGCCAGATGCTGCTGGTACTGAGGGTGGTGCGTTCTGGATTGTGCCATCCTTGGTGCTAGTTGGAGCTCAAAGGGGCCCATTGAATGGGCAGCATAGAGATCAGGGCGTCCATGGAGCCCTGCATTTCCTCCAACTTCTTCTCTCCTGATCTTCCACCTCCTGACCTCTCCCTGCTGCAGTGCCCACTCTTCCTCTGATCTCACCTCCTGACCAACTTCTGATCTCTCTCTTTCCCCTCTCACCTCCTCATCTAACTTCTTCTCTGCTGACTTTCCCCTCTCACCTCCTTCGCTCTGTTCCCTTTCACCTCCTGATCTTCTCTCCTGACCTTCCCTCTCACCTCACAGAGACTTATTGATTCCATAGGTTAGAGTACTAATTTGTTCTACACATTAAAGGGTAGACTTTTAAATGCCCAGCTGGATATATGTGGTGGTAATAATCTCATCTTTGCTAAATGTTTGACATATCCATGTACTTGCTCCCATGATATAACTGAATTCTATTATTCTGTCTTACTGTATTTTCAAATGTAACCAAGCCACATTGAACCTGAGTTTGCTTGAGATAATGTGTGACACAAAAATGTACAAAACATAAATCCTTTATCCTCCACCACCTTTTAAGACACTGTCTATCCAGATGGCACAATAAAAGCAAGTTTGGTCCAGTGAAGACTAACTCAAAATAAGGCAGGGGAGAGAGCAAAATTGCTGGACGAGTATGGAAGGGGAGGGCAGGGGAGAGGAGAATTGCTGGACATCATGAGAGGGGAGGGCAGGGGAGAGAGGAGAATCACTGTACTGGGAGGGGAGGGGAGGGCAGGGAAGAGAGGAGAATTGCTGGACATGGAGGGTAGGGGAGAGAGGAGAATCACTGGACATGGATGGGAGGAGAGGGCAGGGGAGAGAGGAGAAGTGCTGGACATGGATGGAGGGGTAGAAAGAAAAAAGAAGATGCACATGGATGGAGATGAGGGAAAGGGAAGAGAGGAGAAAATAGGCAAAAGCTGGAGCCACGTTATATTCCTCCAGTCAATTCCATGGAGGAGGACACAGCTTTTACTTATGGATGTATGGCAAGAAATGAAGAAGAAAGGAGGAAAGTAAAGAAATACATGGAAAGGAAGCTCTGGAAACGGAGTTAAGGGAACAGATAGAGAGCAGCAGAATCAGAGACTGGGACCAATATGCATAGAAAAACAAAGTCAGCAGACAACAAAGGTAAAAAAAAAATTTTAATTTTAGTGTTTGAAATATGTCCAATTTGAGAATTTACATCTGCTGTCTTATTTTTCACTGTGTATACTGGAGCTGTAACAGCTTACAGAAATTATTTCTAATGAAAGAAATCACATTATTTTTATCTCCTATACTAGTATAATATTTCCAATAATGTCTGTTTATATGCGCCATAGCTGGTATAAGGGGTGTTTCTAATGTGGGTGTGGCTATCATAGGGGCAGAGCCATATGTGGTGACCCCGCCCATAATGAGTACCGGCGCCTTTTTTTCTACAAAAAAAGCACTGGTTTTTATGTACATGTGCACTTCATGACTTTGTTCATGCTAAACACAAACTATGTCCCTGAACACATCTACTCACTGATCACATAAAAGTATACGCATTCTTGACACCACCACTTTATTTTTACACACCTGTATTGTAGGGTCATTTTATAAAAAGCCTTTTACACGTGGAAAGTGGGGTTTACTCACAAAAAGTCCTATCTAAACTTACCCACTAACCCCCTCCTTCTATATAATGCACCAAACGTAACTACCAATTTGACGCAGTGATGTGCATAACTGATTTTAGGCACTGTTCTATTCTTAACACCTCAGTGGAACATGGGTGGCTCGCGCACTTACCAGTGGCATAGCTATATGGGGCCACAGGGGCATGGGCCCCCATAGATTTGGCCCTGGATCCCCCCTACCGACGACCCTCTCAACCCCCCTCCCACCGCCAACCCGCCGTCACCTATCTTTGCTGGTGGGGGACCCCAACCCCTGCCAGCCAAGGTCCTCTTCTTTCGGCGCAAGTCTTTGCTCTGTTTCTGTGAGTCTGACGTCCTGCACATTTTTGTAGCACTGGAAATGACAGCGCGCTAGGGGTGGGAAGTACCGCCGGCTGCTGTAGCCCGGCGGTACTTTCTGTATAGCGAGCAGTAAGCCCACATTGGACTTACCACCTCTTAGTAAAAGGAGCCCTTAACCAGTTACTGCTGCTGAATATCGCTGCTAACTGGCCATCTCCTAAACGATTAGATTAGGGGGAGGCCGGGGAGTAGAGCATAGGCAGAGCGCCTACTTAGTTGGTTAGTGGTGATTTTCAGTCTGCTAACTGGCTAAGTAACTGCATAAAGTTACGACAGAAAAAAGGCTGTTTTAATTTCATGCACTAAAGTTAACCAGGCACTGGTCTGAATATCGGCCAATGTCAGATTAATTTCTGGGCAATTGTTGATTCCTGGATATTCAATGCCAGGAGCTGCACATGCCCCTGCATTGAATATCTGGGTTCAGGTCAACCCATGGCTGTGAATGGCTCCAATGCCACGTACCACCATGGGCTGAATGTCGGATGGATAGAATAATGTAAGTTGAGTGAGTGAGTACTAATATTCAGGTGCATGCAATTACATCTGCTATTGACATGACATAAGCGGTCACGCCTAAATGTTGGCTCATAAAGGTGGACTTATGTTTGTGTTCTTTAACAGATTTGGC
This sequence comes from Microcaecilia unicolor, assembly GCF_901765095.1. NCBI lineage: Eukaryota > Metazoa > Chordata > Amphibia > Gymnophiona > Siphonopidae > Microcaecilia > Microcaecilia unicolor. The sequence goes on along the minus strand of NC_044032.1, from coordinate 244,471,674 downwards.
AAACAAATTTAGCTGGTGCTTAGACTTTTGGCGCCTGACTTTTAGCACAATTTATCGAATTGACTCCTAAAAGTCTAGCTGCAAAGGCGGGGGATCTACCAAGATGGTGTGGATCTCTGTGCAGGCTTCTAGGCCTAAAGAAGTCTTCATCAGCACATTTGCACAGACCTGATGTCAAGGTTACTTCAAATGTTCTTTCTAAAGTTCTAGAGAAGTGAAGACACCTCAGCACAAATATCAGTCAGAATGCTGCCCGTAATTGCAAGGCTGCACACAACCTTCTCCTGCACTTTCCCTACCATCGAAAGAACTCTGACTTGACAGCAGTGCTAAACTTTATTTGGCTCCTCCAGTACAGGCATCATGTTGACCTGTCAGAGCAGATAGAGCAAGACTAGATTACTATAACATCATTATATTAGGTTGTACCCAGTCGTCTATTAAAAGGCTTCAGTCCTTACAGAATACAACCATCCATCTGCTTTGTCATACACACCATTTTGGCCATGCCTCTCCATTGCTTCAAAAGTACCACTGGTTACCAATTTGTCAATGTATACTTTTTAAACTACTAATTCTCACATTTCAGTCCCACTGGCTCGGTCTACCTCTCCACCTCTCCCCCTTCACTATTCTGTATTCCCCAGCTTGCCTTTTACGCTCAATAAATGATCAGCGTTTAGTCTTGCCCGGTCCAAAATCTGCTCAACTTGAGTCCTCCTGCCATCATGCTTTTTACTTTGCTGCACCTTTTCATTGGAATTCACTCCCACTCAACATTCGTGCCGAAATCTCTCTAAAAAATTTTAAAACAAAATTAAAGACTTGGCTTTTTGCTAATGCCTTTTCTGCTGAGTAAGTTGTTACAGCATTTCGCTTTCGCTCTCTGTCCCCCTGGCCCCTTCTGTCTTCCCTGTTCTATCCTTCTGCCTCTCTACCTCTCTGTTCTATCCACTTTCCTGTAAAATATTGTAGTTCCTTTCCTTTTCTCAAATTTTTAATGTTTTTATTGTAAACCGCCGAGAGCTGCCAGTTAGTCAAAGAGGTATAGCAAATTCTAATAAGCCATAACCATAACCATAGTAACGCAGATCATGAAATGGCAGCCCCAGGGCACAAGTCATTCTGTAGTGCCAGTATAGACATCATCTCTGATTTCTGCATATTCACTCCAGTCCTAGAGCCTTCCTTGTCTGTTTCACTGTATCAGCCAGAGCAGCCACATTTTATTCATGCAAAAGATGTTTATCAAATTTGTCAAGGGCTAAACATCTAGTGCAGTAAGATGTTTTAGGAACCAATAGTTAATAATATAGTAAGTGCTTGAGTGAACATGATGCATTCATGCAACGACCTGCAATCTCATCCCTACTTACACTGCTAGATTTTACCTACATGCAATTTAATTGCTGCAAGGAGAGGGGATTCTAAACTCCTAATCCAAACCTCAGTGTTTGCTAACTTCAAAAGTTAACTAAAAAAAAAAAAAGCTGTTGAATATTGAGCTCTTACCCATTTTTCTTGAATTTTAGCACCTAATTTCAAACCCTATTTGCATGCTAAAATGACAGAATACTAACTCTTATGAGGGTAAGTGCCAGGTGGTCTCTCAACATCATTCTTTAAATAAAGTGTGAAACTGAGCATATAAGTTCAAGGGGGCATTCACAGGGAGGGGCATGAGCAGGACCAACATTTCTGCATGCAATTTACAGAATACGGTAAGTTATGTGCTAAGGTGTCACATTTAGGTGTGTGCATTTACCAGGGAACGCCCAAGACAATCTGCTTCCGACATTGGCCGATATTCAGACCAGTGCCCGCTTAACTCTTCCACTGTCACCCCCCACCCTTCCATCCCCCAACTCCTTCCCCCAAATTACCTTTTCTATTCTTTTCTTGGTTTTCAAACGAAGGCGGTGGCAGCAATTCCCATAGGCTGCCCTGCTGCCAGTTCAGCTCCTTCTCTCTATTGCAGGTGGCTACCTCTCTGACATAATTTCCTGTTTCCTTAGAGGCGGGTCACCCGCAATAGAGAGAAGGGGCTGGGACCGGCGGCAGGGCAGCCTATGGGAGTTGCTGCCACCACCTTCTTTTGAGAAACAAGAAAAGAAAAAGGTAATTTGAGGGAAGGGTAGGGGGCAATGCCACCTCACAAGAGTGCTGCCTGAGGCCCCCAACTTAGGTGGCTAATAGTAGGGCTGCCACTCATATTTATATCTGCAATTGACATGGCATAAGTGGGTGTGCCTAGATGTAGACATGTGGATGCCTACTTACACCAGAATTTATTTATTTAGATTTTGTTCACACCTTTATTTTTCAGTGGTAGCTCAAGGTGAGTTACATTCAGGTATTCTGGATATTTCTCTGTTCCAGGGGGGCTCACAATCTAAGTTTGTACCTGAGGCAATGGAGGTTTAAGTGACTTGCCCAAGATCACAAGGAGCAGCAGTGGGGTTTGAACCAGCCACCTCTGGATTGCAAGACCAGTGCTCTAATCACTAGGCCACTCCTCCACTCCTAGAATGGAACCTTGGTGCCCAGATGCCGTTACAGAATTCACTAGGTGCATAACCTATGGTGCCCAGTTAATTGCCCCCTTGGTATACGACTGAATAAAATATTTACATGCACATTAAAATGGTTCTTAAGATGTTATAGATCAAAGCTAAAAAAACAGCAAGCATATGAAGATAACCGCGGTGAGTAATTATCAAAAATAGGAGGAAAAAGACTTCAGACACTCAGCTGACAATGCAATTCATGCATAAAGTTACTGAGGAGCTTCTTCATGAGTCTAAAATTCTTTATTTCTTTAATTCACAATAACTTGAAATATTTAATTATTTTGCCCTTCATCTGACTTCATTTAACTTAAAAATGAAAACAGTTCTTTAAATAGACCACTTATCTGAAAGATACTGTGTCATATTGGCAAGTATGCACCTAGTATTTTGTAGTTCTTAAGATGTTATGCAATACATTTTATGAAGGGCATGCTTAAACTTACACTTAACAGCATGGTTTCATTACTAACCCGGATGTGTAGCATGAAATTCCTTATACAAACTAGCCCAATGTGACAGGGGTAGGTAGAAGAGGGGATCTCAGGTCTCAATCCACATATAACAATTGTGCTGACCCATTTCCTACCCTCCCCTGTCATCACTACAGACCTAGTGCACCCAAATCAAAGTACTGGAGCCTGCAGATGAACTCAAGAAGTCTCCTCTATGAGTTCCCCCTGCACTGCCTCCAACAAGAAGTCATCTCTTAGAGGGCTCTTCCTCCTTCTTTTTTTCCCCTGCTAGATGGCATTATTCTGAGTATGGCAGTCATGGCAGCAGAATGATGGATGTCCAATCTATTGAGGTATGCTAAAAAAGCACAACACTTACAATTTCACTTATCACAATTCATCAGTTCTTCAAACCAACCAATCTTGAACCATCAGTGGTAACTCATTTCACACGAACCAACTGCTCATGGCTCACCTTCACTCTTCATTGGTTCACTACTAACATGGTTGGAGATGTACACCTTTTGCACCTTCTAAATTTTTTATTTTGTTAATATATATTTCATTATTATGTCAAAAATTATCTATCCTTCATCCCTTATATTACAACAGCCATGTGCACAGTAAAGCCATGTGCACTTAGCTGGCGGAACTATTGTTAGTAATATGTAATTTATCTTTATCGAGCGTGGTACTGGAAGATTGGAGGGTGGCCAATGTAACGCCGATATTTAAAAGAGGTTCTATAGGGGATCCGGGAAATTATAGACCGGTGAGCCTGACATCGGTGCCGGACAGAATGGTAGAGACAAGTATAAAGAACAAAATTACAGAGCATATTCAAAAGCATGGATTGATGAGACAAAGCCAACATGGATTTAGTGAAGGGAAATCTTGCCTCATCAATCTATTACATTTCTTTGAAGGGGTGAACAAACATGTGGATAAAGGCAAGCCAGTTGATATTGTGTATCTGGATTTTCAAAAGGCGTTTGAAAGATTCCAGAAGAAATTAGAGAGGCATGGGATAGGAGGTATTGTGGATTAAAAACTGGTTAAAGGATAGAAAACAGAGAGTAGGGTTAAATGGTCAGTATTCTCAATGGAGAAGGGTAGATAGTGGGGTTCCCCAGGGGTCTGTGCTGGGACTGCTGCTTTTTAACATATTTATAAATGATCTAGACATGGGAGTAACTAGCTAGATAATTAAATTTGCTGATGACACAAAGCTAATCAAAATTGTTAAATCGCAAGAGGATTGTGAAAAATTACAAGAGGACCTTACGAGACTGGGAGACTGGACGTCTAAATTGCAGATGATGTTTAATGTGAGCAACTGCAAAGTGATGCATGTGAGAAAGAGGAACCCAAACTATAGCTACATAATGCAAGGTTCCACGTTAGGAGTCACCGACCAAGAAAGGGATCTCAGTGTCGTTGTTGATAATACGTTGAACCCTCTGCTCAGTGTGCTGTGGCAGCTAAGAAAGCAAATAGAATGTAAGGTATTATTAGGAAAGGAATGGAAAACAAAAGTGATGACATTATAACACCTTTGTATCGGTGTGACTGCACCTCGAATATTGTGTTCAATTCTGGTCGCCACATCTCAAAAAAGATATAGTGGAATTAGAAAAGGTTCAGAGAAGGGCGACGAAAATGATAAAGGGAATGGGATGACTTCCCTATGAGGAAAGGTTGAAGCATCTAGGGCTTTTCAGCTTGGAGAAACGATGGCTGAGGGAAGATATGATAGAGGTCTATAAAATAATGAGTGGAATGGAACAGGTAGACGTGAATCGATTGTTTACTCTTTACAAAAATACTAGGACTAGGGGGCATGCAATGAAACTACAAAGTAGTAAATTTAATACAAATCGGAGAAAATGTTTTTTCACTCAATATGTAATTAAACTCGGGAATTTGTTGCCAGAGAATGTGGTAAAGGCAGTTAGCTTAGCGGGGTTTAAAAAAGGTCTGGAGAAACGCCACTGCTTATTTCTGGGATAAGCAGCATAAAATGTAATGAACTTTTTTGGAATCTTGCCAGGTATTTGTGACCTGGATTGGCCACTGTTAGAAATAGGATGCTGGGCTTGATGGACCTTTGGTCTGTCCCAGTGTGGCAATACTTATGTACTTATGACAGCAGCAATACCTAGTCTCTCTAGCGGTTGGTCTGGCCCCGGTTCCCTGCGCTAACAGGCTCTTTCGCGAGGGGGCTGTTAGAGTGAAGAGCAATGAAATGTGCATTCAGTCAGTGGGAAAGAGGCTACGCTCATTTCAACACAGCTGTTTTAATGCAGGCTTGATTTCCATAGCATTAGTTTAGTACATATCCGCAGCCTTAAATAGCGGTTCACCATCCATGTTAAAAATAGTCATTCAATGCAGGTTAGTGCATAGACCCCCTACAACTATTAATTGGCTTCTTGTTCAGAAGCAGGTCTCTCCGAATCCCTTTGATTAGAGACCTCCAGTGGTTTGAGGCCTTCCTGTGTGCTGAACTGGAGGTGTTTAAGGAACAGCTTATTACCATGTTTTTCATATCCTTGTCAAATGCTGTTTGCAAGAAAATGCATTCGCTTTTTGAAGAGATTTATAATAACCTGATGAAAAGAAAAAGAAAAGGAAATTCTACACGTACACTCTAAATTCCAAACATTTGACCTCGAGTCTATATATAGTAGGAAGTAATGCAACCCAGTGCTCATATGGATCAGATTGTAATAAACTGACCTCAAGTGTGTTTCCATCTGGGGGCAGCTGTTCCATTTCTAGTTAATAAGCAGCCTGGCTCCCTAACAGAGGGGAAATCATAAAACTATTGAATGCCTGTACATCAGTAGTTTGGTTCAAATAGGATGAATGTGTTTTATTCTATCTATTCAGGTGATCATTTTTTTTTCTCAAGTGAACAATAGGGCCAGTGCTTCACATTTAATGGTGCACGAGGCTGAATGTGGCAGCAAACTTGCACAGGTCAGTGGGGAATGCTGGTACAGAAAATGTTATAATGATTATGGAAAAGAAGAGGGACATACAAAAGCATAAAAAAAAAATAAAATGCAGCCATGCAGTTTTTTTTTTTTTTTTTTTTTTTGGGGGGGGGGGGGGGTGGTTGCCACTCTGTATTTCATATATCTACAACAATCAATCTGTACAACAATGGAAGCAGCTGGTTCATTTTCTAAAGAGCAAACAGCAACAAAATAATTACAGTTTGCATTTCCTTTCAGTCACTCTGTCACTGCTGAGGGAAATCTAGTAGATACATTAATTGAAGGCTGTCTTCACACAGGTGTATTAGCTAATAGAACAGACTAGACAGGAGAAGAAGTGGTTGGAAAATGTGATTATCATCACAAAAGCAGCCACAGCCCAACCCTTATGATATCTTTCCCAGGGGTAGCCTAGTGGTTAGTGCAGTGGATTGTGATCCTAGGGAAGTGGGTTCAATTCCCACTATATCTCAGTTAACCTTCCATTGCCCCAGGCACAAATAAGTGCCTGTATATACTATGTAAACCACCTTCAGTTGCAAAAATCACAGAAAGGTAGTATATCAAGTCCTAATCCCCTTCCATGAGTCTACTACCAACCCCGCCCACCATACCTACTGAAGTTCCTTAATTATTTGGACCATTGAAGTTTTGAAAACAGGAGGTTTTGCTTATGAGGTTATAGCTTTATTTACAATTTTTAGCATATAATTTTAAATCAGAAACTAAACATTCCAGTCAAATTTTATAGCCAGCCATGATGGCATTTTTTAAAATTCCAGCCACAGTATTAAACAAAATATGGGACCCTTTTACTAAACCGCGTCAGTGCTTACGCGCGCCCAATGCATGCCAATTGCAAGTTACCGCATGGCCCTTGCGGTAATTTCATTTTTGGCGTGCGTCCACTACACGTGTCCAAAAACATTTTTTTATTTTCTGGCGCACATCAGCTACATGCATCAAGTGGCATTTGATGCATGTAGGCCATTACCACCCGGTTGCCACGTGAGACTTTACCGCTAGGTCAATGGCTGGTGGTAAGGTCTCAGACCCAAAATGGATGTGCGGCAATTTTCATTTTGCTGCACATCCATTTTCGGCAAAAATTTTAAAAAGGCATTTTTTACAGGTGCGCTAAAAAATGATTATACGTGCGCCCAAAAGACGTGTCTACACTAGTGCAGGCCATTTTTCAGTGCACCCTAGTAAAAGGACCCCTATATATGTAACTAGGATCCTCCCCACCTATCAGGGGGCTTGCCCCACCAGAGAAGGCAGGGCCCCTACACCTTCAGGCCCCTGGCCAAACACTCCATGACTTGGGATTAGGGTTCTAGGAACAGGACAAGCCAAAGCAGGCAGACTGATTGACTGAAGTATTAAAATTGCTCTCAGGTAAATGCAATATGTTCCACCTATACTCCTAGGCCTCTTTACACTAAGACCGATCATCAGTCTGCAAGCAGTGTGCAACAACAAAATACAACTTTATTAGATAGCTACTAGGTAAACACTATAAAAAAAAGCAGAGTAAAGATTAATTACAGAAAGGGAAACAGCAGTTTAGACATTAACCCCATGATATTCAGCTAGAGGTAGATTTTCAAAGTACTGACCAACATTGGCTGAATTTGACCCACATATTCAATGCTGGGTCTCATCCAGGCACTGGGATTGAATATCTGGTTACTGCCCAGCTGCTGAAAATTATTTGATATTCAGACCAGCGTCTGGACAACCACCTGGCTAAAGTTAGGATAACCTGTTTGTCCTAATTTTATCTAGGATATCACCAACAAAAAGAGTCAATCTCCAGTCACCAGGGGAATAGGTAGTCAAGCTGGACCATGGAAGATACAACAAACACAGTATGGTGACCAAAAAACACCTGTGCAGCTGTGCTTCGGCTTGCAAACTGCATCAGGGGTACATCTATATTTGCAGAACATGGCTTCGGCCTACATCCTGCATCAGGGGTACATCTGTATTTGTGGAACATTTATAAACAAACCTAAATTCTATACAGGACAAACATTGCAATATTTGTGCCATATATCATATATTATTTTAGATGAGTGTTGGTAAGTTGCAAACAAGGTGTTTTAAGCAGCAATTACATTCTATTCACTAATTTTTATTTGGCCCATTTTTGAAATTAATTTCTTTGTTAAAAGTAAAGCATTAAGGAGATAATTCTATAAATTGACACCTAGGTATATGTGCCACTTACATGCATCATAGTCACATGTGAATGTGCACTAGATGCTATTCTATATGGTAGCTTATAACTGTAGGGGGCATATACATCGGTGGAGCATGAATGGGAAATGTACATTTCTGGAGGAGGTGGGACCGACAGAAGGAAGGCCCACGGACCGCCCACAGAAAGCCTGCTTTCAATGCTGCAGCAATCCAGGATGGAAGGTAAGCTTAAAGAACACTGGAGTGCGGGAGGGAGTGAGTGAGTAATAACTGCCAATCTGGGAGGGAAGCAGGAGAAAGATACTGAACTAAGGAGGGAGGAGGGAAGGGAGTGAGAGCTGCCATACCACAAGAGAGGGGGAGAGCTAAAAGATGCGGAACCCGCAGGGAAAGGGAAGGAAATACAGGAAGGGGGGGGGGGGGAGAGAGAAGAAAATGAAATGATGCTGGGATCTGTGAGGGAAGGAGGAAGAGAAAGAGATAGTGGACCTGTGAGAAGTGGGAGGGGGCGGGGTCAGAGGCAGAAGACAGAGAGACCTTTGCTGAATTCCTGGGGAGGAAGGCATGAGGAAGGGAGGAGAGATACTGGATATGGGGAAAAATAGGGACACAGAAGGATGATGCTGGACAGTTTAAGGTTCTGGATATTATAGTGGATTCTAGACTGTCTTTTGAAGAACAAATTACAGCTCTTGTGAAAGAATTTAATTTTTGTCTACGTCAGCTTAGAGCAATTCCATCCAGTCTCAGCACTGAATGCTTCAGAAGTATAGTCCAGGTTGTTCTTGTGCCATACCTTGATTATTGTAATTCTTTATAAGGGGGACTTCCCATGAAGCTATTACAGAGTCTGTAGCTTTTTTCAAAATACAGCTGCTAGAGTTTTACAGTTAGTAAATTTGAGAGAGTATCTCCTCTTTTTAAAAAAAATTACATTGGCTTCTGGGTTCCTCACACATAAAATTTAAAATAGCCTGTATGGTTTTTACATCTTTAATGGGACAGAATTCAGTTTTTGTGTGTCAGAGTATTTGAATTTATTGTCTACAGGAAAGGCTTTTCAATCTGCTCATTTAAATACTTTAGTGTTTCCAAATCCCGAGGTGTTAAGCTTAAGAACTATTTGAGCAACTCTTTTCAATATTTAGCAGTAAAAATTTGGAATGGTATTCCTCACCAAATTAGATCCATTTTATCTTACTTTTTATTTAGAAAACAGCTGAAGGCTTTTCTCTTTTCAGATATAAATCCAGTTTAATACTTAGATTGTATTACTTTTAAGGGTGCTCTTTTGCATTTCCATCAAATTGAGATGTTTGTTTTCTTGTAATTCGCAATGGATCCTGTGGAGATATAGCGAAATATGTTACAAATGGAATGGAATAGAAGGTGGCGGGGGGGGGGGGGGGGGGGGTGATAGGGACACAAATGGTGACCCATGGGGGGATGGGGGCACAGAAGGATGATACTGATAGGGCAAGAATACAGACAAAGACAAGAGGGATACTTAACATGGTGGGAGGATAGTAGCAGGGACACATGGGAAACTAGACATGGTGATAGTGACACAGAGGGAAGATGGATAGTGGACAATAAGAGAGAAGAAATGACAAATGGACCAAGAGACCCTGGCAAGACATTTAACAGAAGACAGAGGACAGCAGAAACCATAGACTGGGACCAACGTGGTGTGGAAAATTAAATGGCCAGATGTCAAAGGTAGAAAAAGGAATGTTATTTTCTATTTATTGATTATAATATGCAAGTTTTTGGAAAATACATCTGTCAGAGCTTGTTTTAGACATAGCTGGGGCTCTGTGAGAAAAATCTCACTCATTGGCCTTCAATCTCCAGCATAGCGGTGATAAATCTCCAGCTTTGAGATGAGCCACTCGGCATCGCTTCAAACATTTGCTCAGTGTTAGGTATAGAGACAAAATAGAACTAAGCAGTGGGACAGGACTGGTGCTAGGTGGGGAAATGAGGACAATTTCCTCCCCCTTAATACCACTAGGCAGTGGTGTGCTGGTAAATGTTTAACAACAGGCTCTCTCCCTGGTCCCCCTCTGCGCCCCCCCCCCCCCCAAATTGCAGAGCTGGCTATAGACAGGGAGAGAGCCGGGGGGGGGGGGGGGGGGCAATGCATTCCTCCAGGAAAAAAAAATTAAATGATCCCAGGTTCCAATCTAATTCATGTTTAATGTGGGATAAAATGCCATAATTGCCGTAAATAAATATAAACTTTTAATGTTGAGCACCTGATTCTCAAAGTGAACATATTCCAAACACTATAATGAAAATAAAATGATTTTTTTTCTACCTTTTTTGTCTGATGACTGTTTTTCTGATCATGCTGGCCCAGTATCCGATTCTGCTGCTATCTGTCCTCTTAACTCCGTTTCCAGGGCTTCCTTTCCTTTCTTCTTCATTTCTGGTCCTCAGCTTCTGCCTATTTTCTTTCATCCATGTGCAGTTTTTCTCCTCTCTTCCTTTCCCCTCAACTCATTTCCTTCCTCACTCTTCCCTCCCCTCCATCTATGTCCAGCATTTCTTCTCTCTCCCCTCCTCTCCCCTGCCCTCCATCCACCCATGTCCAGGGACCCTTCTCTCCCCCTGCCCTCCATGGGCCCCTGGGATCACTCTCTCTGCTATTTACTTCTACTTCCAAAACCTCAAAGTCAATATTGAGCTTGCAGCAGTTAGCACTTTTTTTTTTTAAATACTGACCATCTGATATTTAGTCGGGACCTGTTAAGAGTATCTGGCTGGGTCCCAACGTCCCCCTCCCCCAAAATTCCAATCTCCCTCTCTCCCACACCCAGAAACATCATGAAAACCCCTTCTAATCCCCCCTACCCTCCAAACATCACAAAAATCCCTGCCAATTCCTCCACCCAACGTCCCCCTCCCCCAAGATTCCAATCTCCCTCTCTCCCACACCCAGAAACATCATGCAAACCCCTTCTAATCCCCCCTACCCTCCAAACGTCACAAAAATCCCTTCCAGTTCCTCCACCCAACTCCCCCCGGGTCCCAACGTCCCCCTCCCCTCCCCCAAGATTCCAATCTCCCTCTCTCCCACACCCAGAAACATCATGAAAACCCCTTCTAATCCCCCCTACCCTCCAAACGTCACAAAACTCCCTTCCAATTCCTCCACCCAACGTCCCCCCCCAAAACATAGACAGCACCCTCACTCTCACCCCAAGTATGCTTCGGGTCTACCTGCCTCATCCTTCTAATTCTTCTGGGCAGGCAGTCTTGCCTGCCCGCTGCCAGCTGACTCTCCCCCACTGCCAATTCGCGTTTCAAAATGGTCACCGAGACTGCAGCAGAAGTCTCGCGAGGCCGCCTCTGGCAGTCTTGGCGGGCATTTTAAAGCACGAATCAGTAGCGGGAGAGAGTGAGCTGGAAGCGGGCAGGCAAGACTACCTGTCCCGAAGAATTAGAAGAACAAGGCGTCGGTGAGGATCCGGAGGGAGGGATGAGATCCAGAGCCGGCTCGCTATATTTAACAACCGGCTCGCAAGTCGGTTGAAAGATTAACAACCGGCTCTTGCGAGCCAGTGCGAGCCAGCTCCTGCACAAGACTGCCACTAGGGGTTCTCATGGCTTGCCACAACTGTCTCAGATAGAGGCATGGTTCTCTCTAGGGCCCTACTGTGGCATCGGCAGGCAGGCATAAAATCATTGTGGGGATTTTAAACTGGCATGTGCTCACAGACCCTGCCACTTGCCCAGAAATAGGTGTGGAATCAATACAGAACCAGTGAGCAAATGGCAACTCATAGACCCTACACTGTGCCTTCCCTTAAAGACATCTGTGCAGGTCTAGCTGGATAAGGTGAGGGGGGTGGTAAATTTAGAGGTTTAGGGGCAGGAATGGATCAAAGAGGAAATACAATTGCAAGATTGTCCCAGAGTAGGGGTGGGCAACCACAGTCCTTGAGAGCCACAAGCCAGTCAGGTTTTCAAGATTTCCATCATGAATATACATGAGATTTATTTTCGTACAATGGAGGCAGTATATGTAAATCAATCTCATTCATATTCTTTGTAAAAATCATGAAAACTCGAGGAAGATGTTTGCGCACCCCTATGCTAGAGGGATGAAGGAAATAATATTAGATGATTTTCCTACAGTGAGGGGGGCACAAAGGGGCTTTTTAATATGCTCAGTGGTAATTAAAATAAAAAAATATGAATGCAGGCCTTTCCCTCTTTAATTTTCTTATTTTCCTCCCTCTTCCCCCTCCCCCAACCCAGGATCAGAGAAAGTAGATGGAGAAAGAAGACCCAAGTTGGACTATGATGAACAGGGAAGGGTCTTTGTGCTGCAGAGGGGATGTGGAGGAAAAGAGAGAGAGAGAGAGAGAAAGAAAGAAAGAAAGAAAGAAAGAGTGAGCTTAGGATGATGTATGGGGAGATGTTAGTGGAGGAGGGCTGGACCCAGTATTAAATGAGGTTAACAGGGGGAGGGGATAATTCAGTATAGTGTGGACTCAATTAATGGGTGGCTAGTAGAAGAAGGGGGAGGACCTGGGATGATGAAGTGGAAGAGGGACCTAAGGATTGGGAAGGAGAGGACCCAGGATCAAGTGGGGTAGCCCACTCTTCAGTTTTTTCTGGAGCCCTAATGGGTTTAATACCAGACCTGGTTACATCCAGAAAATCATCATTATATAACACCCAGATCAGTGCCAATATCCATATGTTCGGCGAATAAACTGTTATTTGTAGACCTGGATGTTTCTTCAAATCTGCTATTGCCTGAATCCCTTTATGTTAGACAAATAATTCCTGCAGAGTGAAACTAATACAACATTTGCTAACCAACCTTTTTATTTGCCAAAATAATTATTTTTTTTTTCCGGATGCTGACATCTTAGAAAACTAAAATAAAACTGGGAAATGCTTTCAGTGCGAGTTTTTCTAATCATTTTAAGACACAATCCTTGGCATCTTTCTACATCTGCACGTGTGGCACCATGATCAATTGAAAATTGGGAACAACTCAAGGAGACAAAGATAAAAAGATAAAACCAGACACCAAACTACTGTGCAAGAACTGGAAGCCACTGAAATCCTTCCCCAGCATGAAATTTTAGTAGTATTATTTGTATGTTCTTTGCTGTGTTTAAAAGTGTGAGATCCTTTGTAGATGTAACTTGCTGTCAATCTGTGTTCCCGATCCTAGTCAGAGCTCTATTTGAGATCACTTCCTACCCTAGAACATAAGGTGGACTTCAGTTTTGTAAGAAAGCCACATTTGCCAACAGAAATGTGTACATACAAGATGATTACATGATTGGCTAAGAGTTACAGTGGCACAAAAGATATGTTTGGTAGGGTCTCAAACATCAGCACAAAAAGGTCCCTTCTTAGTCTTTTCATGAGTGTATAACTGGGGAACTCTACCACCCAACTCTCCAGTGTGAGCACTAGTCAAACTGGGACGTTTAAACTTTTTGTCTAGCCTTAGTTTAAGCTCCAATCCAGTCATATGGCAAAATTCCAAAATTTGAAAAGCACTACCCAAATCTGAACTCTTAAGTTGTCCAATCTCTCTCCCACTGAGTTCGATACAACTAGGTCCAGTACACCCTACAATCTGACAAGCCTCTCACCATGTTAAGTGAGGTTAAAAAAAAATGACCTGAAATAAAGTTTATTATCTCTACACTCATCTGATTTGCTCTCCTGAATAGGGGGGAGGTTATCAATGTGGGCTACCATTCAGATGGGTTATTTAGAATAGCACGATTTGAGGGAAAATAACCCATCTGAATGGCAGCCCATGTTGAAAACTCCCCCCCTCCCCCCCGCCCCGTAAAGACCTGCATTTCAGCTTGGCCTATCAATCTGTTTTATGATGCACTGTGGATCTCCTTTTCCATGATGTTTTTTGTATTGATGATGTCACATCAGCCTCTGCAAGTGCCATATATGAGTGGCAGGCTTCTTTGAAGGTCCTTGAGAGACATTCACAGGTCTGGCTTTCAGGATATTTGCAAAGAATATTCATCAAAAGTATCTGCTTGCATTGGCTGCTTCTGAGGACTGGTGTTGCCTTCCCCTGGGATTTGCTGTGAAAAAGAAGTCTATTGCAAACTGTGGTTTTTAACTGTGCATTTCATATTAATCTCCTTTACTACCAATACTAGATCATTTTACTAGAACTTACAGTAGTCCACGATAAAGAAAACAAACAAAAAAAAAGGGCTGCAAGATTTGGAATATAAAATAAAGGGGGGGGGGGGGGACAACTGAGTGAAAAGGGAACTTTAAGCAGAAATATACAAGATCAGAATCAGACAAGGCTGTGCTTTGACTTGTTGCATGGTACCACAAGGGAAACTTGATTCAAACCTTCACATACAGTACAATAAATAGCACCGGTTTTGCTTAAGTACCACAGAAAAGGTGAGTGTGAGCAGGCAACGTGATTCTTGTACATGATTTTCCTATCCTTTGAGAAAGGGACATAGGAAACTATAGCTAGAAGAATGGAATTGTTATTTAATTTTGCATAATGAGGTTATTCAGTTCAAGAATGAAGAGAGCTGAAAATAGGTTTCATTTTACAAATACCTATAAATATTCTATTATTACTAGGAACAACAGTTGTGACAGATGCATTTTTACTGGAACACCAAGGATCTGATTTACTAATCTTTCTTCTTATATTTGGAAATGCGATTTTACACAGATCTGTTTTGTTGGGTAGACTGGATGGAAAGATATTTGAATTTTTATCTCATTCATCAATATATGAAACATATGTGCCTATTGTAGGCATTTTGGCAAGCTGTGAGCCATTTGTGGCTCTTTATATCCTCATAATGTCAACTGTAACAAAAGCATGGGCAAAGACAAAACTGCTGACATTTTTAATCGAGTTTTCAAAAATGAAAGTTGGCCTAATAAGATCATTTACTTTGAAGCACATGCACCTAATTAAATGTACAGTGCTCTGAATCTTGGAGGCAAATCATCACTCATGCAGGGTGGCCTGTAGCTCTGACAAGAATCACCACACCACACAGGAAGCGCTGCCAGATGAGATAGAGTGATTGTGTGTGGGGGGGTGGGGTGGAGGGGGGGTTCAGGAAGCGCTGGCAGATGAGATTTTGTGAGAGAGAGTGTGTATGTTGGAGGGATGTGGGGGGTGTGTTGGGTGGTTCAGCTTGGAAGAAGAAGGGTGTGTGGGGGGTCTGGAAGTGCTGCCAGATGAGTGAGTGTGTGTGTGGGGGGGCGGTTTATCAAGCGTTTGCAGATGAGAGTGAGTTTGTGTATGTGTGTGTGGAGGGGGGGGGGGGTTCAGGTAGCGCTGCCAGATGAGAGTGTGTGTGTGTGTGTGTGTGTGTGTGTGGTGGTGGTGGTGGGGTGGTTCAGGAAGTGTGGTCAAATGAGAGTGAGTGAGTGTGTGTGTGTGTGGGGGGGGGGGGGGTTCAGGAACGGCTGCCAGATTAGTGAGTGACTGTGTGTGGGTGTGGCAGGGGTTTTAGGAAGCGCTGCCAGATGAGAGTGAGTGAGTGTGTGTGTGTACGTGGTTTCTGGAAGCGCTGCCATATGAGACAGAGTGTGTGTGTGAGGGGGTGGGGGGTTCAGAATGCGCTGGTAGATTAGATTTTTAGAGAGAGAGTGTGTGTGTTGGAGGGGTGTGGGGGGGGGTTGGTGTGTTCAGCTTGGAAGAAGAGGGGTGTGTGGGGGGTCTGGTAGCGCTGCCAAATGAGTGAGTGAGTGTATGTGTGTGTGTGTGTGGGGGGGTTTATCCAGTGTTTGCAGATGAGAGTGATTTTGTGTGTGTGTATGTGGGGGGGGGGGGGGGGTTCATGAAGCGCTGCCAGATGAGAGAGTGTGTGTGTGTGTGGTGGTGGTGGGGGGGGGGGGGTTCAGGAAGTGTGGCCAAATGAGAGTGAGTGAGTAAGTGTGTGTGTGTGGGTGGGGGTGGGGGTTCAGGAACCGCTGCCAGATGAGTGAGTGCGTGTGTGGGGGGGGGCAGGGGTTTCAGGAAGCGCTGCCAGATGAGAGAGTGAGTGTGTGTGTGGTGGGGAGGAGAGGGGTTTGCCAGATGAGTGAATGAGTGTGTGTGTGGGCGGGGGCAGGGTTTTCAGGAAGCGCTGCCAGATGAGAGAATGTGTGTGTGTGTGTGTGTGTGTGGTGGTGGTGGTGGTGGTGGGGGGGGGGGGGTTAGGAAGTGTGGCCAAATGAGAGTAAGTGTGTGTGTTTGGGTGGGGGGTTCAGGAACCGCTGTCAGATGAGTGAGTGAGTGTGTGTGTGGGGGGGCAGGGGTTTCTGGAAGCGGTGCTTTGAAGATGAGGGAAGGAAGCGCTGCCAGATTGCAGGGGTTTGTTTGTTTTTTGCCATCACTGCCTCCTCCGCGTGATGTTCTCCTCCCCCGCCACATCCCACCCACTGCGATGCCCCCCCGCCGCCATCCCACCCACCGTGATGCCCCCCCCCCGCCGCCACCATCCCACCCACCGTTGCGTAGTGTTGCTTTCGGGGGACCCAAAATCCTGCCAGCAGAAGTCCTGTGTTGTCTGCTGACTCAGCGTGTTCTTCGGCATTGCTAGCCTGTGCTGGGCGGGGTTATGTGCGTCTGACGTCCTGCACGTGCAGGTCAGGACGTCAGACGCACAGAAGCCCTGCCTGCAGAGGCTAGTAAATGCTGAAGATCACGCCGGAGTCTGAAGACTGGACTTGTGCTGGCGGGGTTTTGTGTCCCCCGCCAGCAAAGCTAAGCGACGGTGGGTGGCTTGGGGGGGTGGGCGGCTCGGGGGGGGGGGGTGTTGCACCTCCTGCTTTTTGTGGGTTTCTCTTCTTTTCTTCTGTTGAGCTTTGTTGGTTGTTTTTGGGGGGGGCGTTGCGCGAGGGGGGGTGTTGGACCTCTGTCATTCTGTGGGCGGGGCTTCATTTTATCTCCGTAGCTTTCGGGTGGTTTGCGAGGTTGGTGGCCAGCGTTTCCTTGGCAGGGGATGCATTCCCTTCTTTCTTTTTTCTTTTGTTTTTCCGCCCTCGACGTCATGACGTTTGACGCGAGGGCGGGGCAGCAAGTCATGTTCAGTGGCTTCACCACCATGAAGTTACGAACCATTCTGGGAGTCTGAGTGACTTCAGAACTTTGTCCTCAGAACGTTGAGGGTGAGTTTTATTTTATATATATATATATATATATATATATATATATATATATATATATATATATATAATGGGACTTGAAATAATTCCTTTCTGCAACTACATTCTCTACCTCGCCACCTCTCCCTCCACTAGTCCGTTCCCTTCTCTCTCCTTCCCCTCATTCCCTTTCCTCCTTTCCTGAAGTTACTATTGAGGAAACTACACTTCTCCTTTCTTCCTCAAAATGTACCATCTTTTCCTCTGATCCCATTCCCACCCACCTTCTTAATGCCATCTCTCCTGCTCTTATTCCTTTTATCTGTCACATTCTCAACCTCTCACTTTCCACTGCGACTGTCCCTGTTGCCTTTAAACATGCTGTGGTCACACCTCTCCTTAAGAAGCCTTCACTCGACCCTACTTATTCCTCTAATTACCGACCCATCTCCCTCCTTCCCTTTCTCTCCAAATTACTTGAGCGTGCTGTTCATCGCCGCTGCCTTGATTTTCTCTCCTCACATGCTATTCTTGACCCACTACAATCTGGTTTTCGCCCTCTCCACTCAACCAAAACTGCGCTTACTAAAGTCTCCAATGACCTATTACTGGCTAAATCCAGAGGTCAATATTCTATCCTCATTCTTCTTGATCTTTCCGCTGCTTTTGACACTGTCGATCACAGCATACTTCTCGATACCCTGTCCTCACTTGGATTCCAGGGCTCTGTCCTTTCCTGGTTCTCTTCCTACCTCTCCCTCCGCACCTTTAGTGTTCACTCTGGAGGATCCTCTTCTACTTCTATCCCTCTGCCTGTTGGCGTACCTCAGGGTTCTGTTCTTGGTCCCCTCCTCTTTTCTATCTACACTTCTTCCCTTGGTTCATTAATCTCATCCCATGGCTTTTCCTACCATCTCTATGCTGATGACTCCCAAATCTACCTTTCTACCCCTGATATCTCACCTTGCATCCAAACCAAAGTTTCAGCGTGCTTGTCTGACATTGCTGTCTGGATGTCACAATGCCACCTGAAATTAAATATGACCAAAACGGAGCTTCCCATTCCCCCCCCCCCCCAAACCCACCTCCCCGCTCCCCCCGTTTTCTATTTCTGTTGATGGCTCTCTCATTTTCCCTGTCTCCTCAGCTCGAAACCTTGGGGTTATCTTTGACTCTTCTCTCTCCTTCTCTGCTCATATCCAGCAGATCGCCAAGACCTGTCGTTTCTTTCTTTACAGAATCCATAAAATCCGCCCCTTTCTTTCTGAACACTCTACCAAAAACCTCATCCACACCCTTGTCACCTCTCATTTGGACAACTGCAATCTGCTTCTTGCTGGCCTCCCACTTAGTCACCTCTCCCCTCTCCAGTTGGTTCAAAACTCTGCTGCCCGTCTCGTCTTCCGCCAGGGTCGCTTTACTCATACTACCCCTCTTCTCAAGACCCTTCACTGGCTCCCTATCCGTTTTCGCATCCCGTTCAAACTTCTTCTACTAACCTATAAATGTACTCACTCTGCTGCTCCCCAGTATCTCTCCACACTCGTCCTTCCCTACACCCCTTCCCGTGCACTCCGTTCCCTGGATAAATCCTTCTTATTTGTTCCCTTCTCCGCTACTGCCAACTCCAGACTTCGCTCCTTCTGTCTTGCTGCGCTCTGTGCCTGGAATAGACTTCCTGAGCCCCTATGTCTTGCCCCATCCTTGACCATCTTTAAATCTAGATTGAAAGCCCACCTCTTTAACATTGCTTTTGACTCGTAACCACTTGTATCCACTCGCCTCCACCTACCCTCCTCTCCTCTTTCCTCTGCACATTAATTGATTTGTTTGCTTTATTTTATGTCTACTAGATTGTAAGCTCTTTGAGCAGGGACTTTCTTCTATGTTTGTGCAGCGCTGCGTACGCTTTGTAGCGCTATAGAAATGATAATAGTAGTAGTTGTACATTCAAAGAGGTTTACATCAGGTACTTATTTTGTACCGGGGCAATGGAGGGTTAAGTGTCATGCCCAGAGTCACAAGGAGCTGCAGTGGGAATCAAACTCAGTTCCCCAAGATCAAAGTCCACTGCACTAACCACTAGGCTACTCCTCTACTCCTCCACATATGTCCAGATAGTAGGGTAAGGGATGAAGAATAACCTTTTTTTTTTGCCTGTAGGTTAGTCTGCTGGGTGTGAAGGGACTCAGACAGCTTAGCACTGTTGAACAAGTAGGACAGACGGAGAAGGGATTTTGAGCACTGTGGGAAGGGGGAAACAAAGCGAGTCAGGGATCTTGCTAGGTATTTGTGACCTGGATTGGCCACTGTTGGAATGGAAACAGGATGCTGGGTTTGATGGACCTTTGGTTTGTCCCAGTATGGCAATACTTATGTACTTATGTAGGCGATACTGGGGCTGGTAAGGGGGTGAGAAGGGATGGGAGGCAGAGTTGGAAGATAAAAGTGGGTGAGGCAGAGAGAGCAGGCTGAAAGAGGGGTACGTGGGGTAAAGGCGTGAGAGAGAAGGGGGGAAGCTGCTGGGCAGTGGCGTAGCCAGACTGCCAATTTTGGGTGGGCCTGAACCCAAAGTGGGTGGGCACAAAATTTTCTCTCTACCACCCCCCCCCCCCCCCCCCCCCCCCCAGCAAAATGTAGTCACACTCAGATGCATTTGTCACACAGGGTAAAGTGTTGCTTTTCAGTGCATCAGATTTCAGACAATTTATTTAATAGCCTTAACACCCTTTTCAGTGAGCTTTCAGAGGCCAAAACCTCCTGCCTCAGGTCAGTATAATGCTGTTACGGTATCCTCTCCTGACCTAAGGAAGGAAGTATTGGTCTCTGAAACTTTATTAACACCATATTACTTTATCCTAAATTAAAAATACAATTATTTTCTTTACCTTTGTTGTATGGCCATTTACTTTTTCTCATTGTGTTGCTCCCAGTCTCTAGATTCTGCTTTCCTTCGTTTTCGCTTGACTCTTCTGCCAGGGTTTCCTGGCCATTTGTCATTTTTCTCTCCTTTTTCTTTGCTTTCTTCAATATTTTTCTGCCTCTCTCTGTGTCCAGATTTAATTCATTCGTACTATCCATTCTTTAATTTCCTTCATCTACTTATGGCTTTTCATCTTTTTCTCACCCTTGTTCTCCCCATGCCCCTTCCTCTTATTCTCCAATCTTTCACTACTCCCCCTTTCCATGCAGCAGCTCTCCTCTTTCTCTCCCCATCCTTCCAGTGTCTCCCCTCTCTCTCCCCATCCTTCCAATAGTCTCCCCTCTTTCTTTCTGCATCCTTCCATCCAGTGTCACCTCTTTCTCCCTACCCTTCCATCCAGCGTCTTCCCTCTTTCTCTCCCCATCCTTCCACCCATCTACCCTCTCTCCTGATCCTTCCATCTAATGTCTCTCTCCCTCCTTCTAACCAGTGTCTATCTCTCTACCCTTTTCTGTTCAGTGTCCCTTCTCTCTCCACATCCTTCCACTCTCCCCTTTTTCTCTGCATCCTTTCATCCATCTCCCCTCTTTCTCTGCCATCCCCCCATCTGTTTTCCCTCTTTCTCTCCCCATCCTTCCATTTTCCCTCTTTCTCTGCCATCCTGCCATCTGTTTTCCCTCTCTCTCCACATCCTTCCATTTTCCCTCTTTCTCTGCCATCCTCCCATCTGTTTTCCCTCTTTCTCTCCCCATCCTTCCATTTTCCCTCTTTCTCTGCCATCCTCCCATCTGTTTTCCCTCTTTCTCTGCCATCCTCCCATCTGTTTTCCCTCTTTCTCTCCCCATCCTTCCATTTTCCCTCTCTCTCCCCATCCTTCCATTTTCCCTCTTTCTCCCCATCCTGCCATCTGTTTTCCCTCTTTCTCTCCCCATCCTTCCATTTTCCCTCTTTCTCTGCCATCCTCCCATCTGTTTTCCCTCTTTCTCTCCCCATCCTTCCATTTTCCCTCTTTCTCCCCATCCTGCCATCTGTTTTCCCTCTTTCTCTCCCCATCCTTCCATTTTCCCTCTTTCTCCCCATCCTCCCATCTGTTTTCCCTCTTTCTCTCCCCATCCTTCCATTTTCCCTCTTTCTCCCCATCCTGCCATCTGTTTTCCCTCTTTCTCTCCCCATCCTTCCATTTTCCCTCTTTCTCTGCCATCCTCCCATCTGTTTTCCCTCTTTCTCTCCCTCCCCATCCTTCCATTTTTCCTCTTTCTCCCCATCCTGCCATCCATTTTCCCTCTCCCATTCAGGCCCACCAGCCCCAGCTCCCATTGCCGGCCACTGCTGCTTTTCCTGATGAGCAGCAGGCCCGGCGCTACAAAAAGAAGAAGCGCTCAGCTGACTGAGCTGAGCGCCAACGCGTCGCTAACTCGACGAGAAAAAATGTTTTTAAAAAAACGCGGCACCGCAGGCAGCCTCGAAGCATTGGCTGCTGCCTCTGCAGGCTCCTTCCGTCTCTTACGTCACTGCCCCTGCTTCGCTACAGGGGCAGTGATGTAAGAGACGGGAGGAGCCTGCACAGAGCCAGCAGCCAATGCTTCGAGGCTGCCTGCGGTGCCGCGTTTTTTAAAAACATTTTTTCTTGTCCTTAGCGACGCGTTGGCGCTCAGCTCAGTCAGCTGAGCGCTTCTTCTTTTTGTAGCGCCGCGCGCCGCGGCAATGGGAGCTGGCGCTGGCGCTGGGCGGGCCTGGGCTGGAATTGGGTGGGCCTGGGTCCATACCTACGCCCCTGCTGCTGGGCACAATGAACTGGGAAATGAGCAGATGAAGAAGAGATATTGGTGGTAGTGATGGTGTTTTGAGAGTGTGGGAGGTGTTATATTGGGCACACTGAGCAATTGTGACTTTCCTTATGAAAATGTCTAGAGAAGAGAAGGAAAGGGAGGCTCTATGAGCCTGTGCTCTAGATTTTAAAGTACTTAGCAATGCCTCTAATCATAGGTTCTATGTAGACTAGTGCTATTTAGCATACATTCATAATAGCATTCTATGCCTTAAGAGGCCAGTATTCAGTAATCCACTGAACCATAGGAGCCAACTTTTCAAAATGATTGGGAATGCTGAATTTTTTTTTACAGGTGGTGCATTATCCCCTCCCCCTTGGTCCCCCTCCCTCTCCTCTGAGTTCCAGGCCCCCCCTCTCATCCGACTCGAGTGCCAGTCCCAACCCCAGCCTGACCTCTTCTCCCACAACAGTCCTCCGCCCTTGCCTTCCTGCGTGCCGCCCAGAATTTAAAACTCATCTTACCTTGGGGTCCTGGCGGCAGCAGTGAAAGGTGAGCAGGCTCGGCGCTTCAGCCTTACCTTCTCTCTCAGCTCAACTAAGCCGAATATATTTTAACTAGAAATTCACCTAAATCTACCTGGTAAAAATTTGAACAAGGACATTTACATTCCACCTTGTGTGAATTCCTTCAAAAAGGCGGTAAATAAATCCTAATAAATAAATAAATAAATAAAATACATACATACATTGAATATTACTATTATTTGGCCCTAGGACTTACTTTGGTTCAAGATCCAAAATGAGGAAACAATTTACAAGCCTGTGTCTCTGACTTGAACTCCAGTGTTGAAACACTGCAGAGCAAACAGAAAACCACAAGGGTGGGGGTCTAACTGACAGAGCTGCATGGATGTAGCAATATGTTGGTAACAGATGTTCAAAAATACAGAACTCATGATCTGTTGTGACACTCTCATGCAACAGAATGAGGAACGAGCATGAGTGAGAAAGAACAGAGTAACATCGTTTAGCAACTGTGTGGTTACAGGTGTTCATGGAAAACAACAAAGATGGCTTCTTAGGGACTTTCCAGTAAATACTAACCACTTCATTACCATAACCAATCAGTATTAACTATGACATTAACATAGATCCAATCAGGTGTGCTTACTATCATATTACCTGTATCCTGAATGGACATATAAAAGTGAGTGTACTTCCTATTTCAAGCCAGAGAGACAGCCACAGGGCTGCTCTCTCTCTATGAGAAACCAATGAAGTGTATCTGAATTGGCAAGTAATCCCATTGCTTCCTCATACGTAACTTTGAGTCTTTCATATCTACTAATTGACTTTGAGTAGTAAAACAAAAACATTAAGGACTCAGGCCCAGAAAACACCTATGTATAGCTGGGGTATTATATTCCCATAATCAATTGATTGTACATGTTGCATGTATATTCTTTGGAGTCTCAGATAACTACTGATTTGACTTGTACCTGGTAAATAAAATTGAGTTGTACTTCTCATCACAAATGGTGTTCTGTAAATTGCACTTACTGAGCAATGGCCAATTGTAATTATACTTGGTAGTTAAGAAATAAAAGTATCTAATTGATATCTCATATCTACTGTTCTGCCCTGATTGTTTTCTCCTTAACTATTCAGAGTGAAGTGCACAGCTCTGGTAATTAGGGAGTTTAGATAAGTGAGGTAAATACCCCTGAAGCAGCCTTGGATGGGATTCATTCATCCCTAGATAGCAGTGATCGATTCGCTGCACTGGGAGGAATAAATCTCACCCTAAATTTTATACAATAAATAAAATACATACATACATATATAAAAGTGCAGGCTTCAAATGCCCTCCCCATCCCACCTCCAAGATACATCTTCCAGTCCTAAATAAAATAAGTGGCAGTAGTCTGTCTCCCACCCCTTCCTGATTTCCCTCCTTGTCTCGGATAAGTAGAAAAAGCACCCCTCTCTCTGCCCTCCCACCCTTCTCTCTATCCTTTTCCAGCATTAACAAAATATAAGCTGCTGGCTTTCCAAACCCTCTTCCTTATCCCTCTCCCTGCTTTAAAAATGATCCTTAAATGCCACCCATTGCCTGATCCCCCTCCCTCCCCCCATTTTTGGAAAGGCTCACTCTCAGAATTTTGAATGAGAATTGGTCCCTCCCTAACAGTATACTGAGTGAATGAATGAATGAATACTCAGTGGTAGTAGACTTTCCTAGCTGAAGTAGGAAGAGAAAAGAACATGTCCTACTCCTGTTTGACCTGTGGAGGGCTTTTAAAAGTTTAGGGAGCGGATTCCTAGAGATGAAAGATGGAAGTCACTTGGGGTTTGTGTTTAAAGTAGGAAAGATCATGAAGGTTTTTTTTGGGTGGGAGGGGGAACCCACAACTGATTCTGCTGATGCCAGAAGGGGGATCAGGAAGACCTGGAGGGGCACATGAAGCTTATTTAAGATAAAACAATAAGGTATTCAGGAGAGGGTTGGCAGGTTCAACATCTTTTCTGAAAATGTAATAGTGGATGGCTTGTTTGAATCCCCAGCTCCTTCTTTTTTAATACTCAGAGGGGATCAGGAGGGGTGTTTAAGGTGCTGGCCATATCATAATAACATAGTAACAAAGTAAATGATGGCAGAGGAAGGCCCACATGGTCCATCCAGGCTGCCCCAACAATTTGGCTGCAGCATAGCTTAAACTTACAGTGTTATGTAAAATCAACATATAAAACAATGTGGTCAAATCCATCTCTACACTAATTATCAGAGCTACGCAGTTACAAAACCTGAAAGCAGAATTGTACATATGGATCGTTCTGTAGAAGTTTCTGTATGACGCCATATTTTTGCTTTACTGAAACTGCCATTAACGCTCTAGTCCCACAAGTGAACCTCTTATCCAAAACTTTAACTGTCCACACCTCCTGTTGCATCCAAGTCTGGGGGTTATCAAATACTTTCTCCTCTACCCTTCACCCTCCTTCCTCATCTGGTAAAAAAAACTGGGCCAACTATTCCACTGGCAAATTCTTACAATTTTGTTGTGTGGCATAGCCTTTGGATAAATGTCCGTTCACTCTAATTGCTGCTAGAGCTGTATTTGCCACTCCATGCAGTTCACACCCCTCCATGCTCTGTTTAAAGGTAGAAGGACACAGGACCCTATTTACTAAGTCGCCCTATAGGCAAAATTAGCACGTGCTAATTGTTTGATGTGCCAGACCCCTCTGATCATTCTGTGCTGGTAAATGCAGATGCTAGTCCAGCTGGCGCTAGTGGCCTCTGGTGCCCGCATTTACCTTTGATCACTGGGGCCTTAGTGTCATACATATAGAATTAGGCCAAATGTCCTTAACTGAAGCTGAAAATTTAACATTAGTGCCTGCCTTAGATTAGGCACTAATTTTTAGCTCAGTGTACAATGAGGTTTCAAGATGCAGAAGATGTGTTTTTGCTGGAGTAGAGTGAGTTAGTGGATGTGCAGAAGGGAACATGGATGAAACAGGAGAAGCAAAGAGCAATAGAGACAGAGGAACAGATTATCAGAGCAAACTGAGAAGAAGGCAAAGAAGACATCAAAAAAAAAAAAAAAAAAGAGGAGGCGAGAGAAGTGGAGTAAGGAAACATGAGCAGGGATAGAAGCTGGAGAGACCCTGGGGCAGAAAGAAGTTTGGAGCAGTAGGGAAGGGAGGCAACACAACTATCAATTGTTATTTTTTATTTTTATTTGCTCTTTCTCAGATGCTCTTTTTAATGTCTAGATGTTGATGTTTTGTGTGTTTTGTTGTCCTTGAGAGCTATCCGAGCCTACTGACATCTAATATTATTCTTTTCCAAATATGATCTTCCATTGCCAAGGATTTTCCTGTGGAGTCCTTCCCACAAATACACTGGAATTTTCCAGTATTAGCTCCAGAATGTAGTTGTTTTCTTCTTCAGTGAAGCAAAATATTCATTAGTGTGAACACATGCCAGCCTCCATGCAAGTTCAGATTTCTACTTAGGTCGAGCAATAGCCTAAGGGTACTACAGTGAGAGAGGTATGTCTTCTTTTCAGATGACCATTTCTTCCAAGCCCCACTCAACTTGAATGGCAGTGTTCCATTAGACCTGAACTAGAGTTCATGGGCCAGTGCCGTTCAGAACACTGTATGATAAAATCACTGCTAACCTGACCATGTCCTTAAGGTCTGACAGGAAGATGTCATCCAGACTGAATGAGCTTGAGAGAAAGGATAGAGAAGGAAGCAGCCTTTCACTATGGTGCACCTTCAGAGGGTACTCTGCTCCCACATCTTTCAAGAGCGACCCAATCCTCTACTCCTATACCTAGAAGTACCAAAGAGGTACATCTGGCCCTGCCTCCTGCTCCATAGTGCTTGACCAGCTTTCTCCACCAGTTTTTCTGTGCCTTTCTCCTCTATATTTTCCAAGTTTTTGACAGGCATAGGAGGTGTGCACTTGAGACTCCTTATCTCCTTTACTTGCCCTCCCTTTCCTTGTTCCTATTCTTATCCCCCCCCCCCCCCCCCTGTTGCACTGCTGTACCTTCTTCTACCTGGTATCTAATAGGCTTGGTCTTAGCTAAAAACTGACCTCACGTCCAAGCATATGTGGAGCTTATTTCACACTCCATTCTTTCTACAACTATGAGGCTTAAATGAAATGTAACGCCTCCACCTCCATAATTCATCATCAGATGGCAGCACTGACATGCTACATGTGTTCGCTTGTTCCTGAAAATCTCTTCTTTCACTTTAGTTGGCAAAATGTGTCTGTGAGAAGAGGCTGTTCTGCTATTGCATGTGAAATGGA
This sequence comes from Microcaecilia unicolor, assembly GCF_901765095.1. NCBI lineage: Eukaryota > Metazoa > Chordata > Amphibia > Gymnophiona > Siphonopidae > Microcaecilia > Microcaecilia unicolor. The sequence continues at coordinate 244,444,794 of NC_044032.1, read as the reverse complement.
AATGTGCAGTGAGCATTTGGTTTGATTTAAGCAATGTGCCATGAATGAATTTCTGACTATTGGAGGAGCCCTTCCAATTGAAATTCACCGCATCATGCAGGTTGTTTATAGTGATGACAGTGCTGATATGAGTACTGTGCACTGTTGGACCAACAAATGTAAAGATTGTGGACTGGAAAGTGCTGATTTGTGTGAAAAAAAAACCCAAAGTGGATAACCTATGACAGCAACAAACGAGTCTCTCACAAGAAAGGTTGATGAATTCATAAAGGACAATCAGAAGATCAGTTTAAAATTAGTTAAAGCATTATACTGCAACTCTGAAAACTTCCAAAGAACAACTGAAAAGAGTTGAGAAGCACAAGAAGGAAATTTTGTTGCAACATGACAACACTAGGCCTCAGATAGCATGAAACAGCACATAGGCAATTTCAAAGATGAGTCTCAAATTCTTTCCAGAAAAACTTAATAAACCACAGCTCAATAAAAAAAAAAAAACTGTTCCAATCCCACTACAACAAATAGGAAAACGTGAAGATAAAAGACAGCAGAAGTATAGTGCTTAAATACTCCCAATTGCACTATGTGCTGTGGATTAGAGCTAAATCAATCACTGGTCAAACAAAACTCCACTTTTTGCAACTGTTTTAACCATCTCTCAAAAGATGAAGTTCCATAAATATTTGCAAATATTGCAAAAATTTCAAAAAGTTTTAAAAATTACAAATCACTCAAAAATCCTCAAGCTTTGGACTGAAAATCTGTTTATTATGGAAGAAAAACACCCTTGATTCGTGCTAACAGTTACTGCTGCATCCCACTTTATATTCATCTCCGTACATATTGCTGGATTTTTAAAAGCAGTTCTTCATATCCATCAATGCAGCACAAATATCACTGTAGGGTTTCAAGAGTTCTCAACCAAGGTCCTGTTTTGCTTGCAAGCTGCTTCAGGAGAAAATCAACCTCTCAATTTAGCGAACGACACTCTCAAAATAGCCACAGTCAGCCCCATCCACTATAAAACATCATCAGAATCAGATCATTATCAACCACGACTGGTCCAAATCAAAAGAAGGCATTCTATTTAATACTCATATTCAAACCATTAGGTTCCACTGTATTTAGTCTGAAGATCCATCTCCATTCTCGCTTCTGCAACCAATGCAAGATGTTTCCACAGCAGTTAAAAACTGGAAGCTGTTCTAGTACAATGCATTTAAAAGAATTAAAAACAGCTAAAAAAGTAGGGAAGGGATGATGGTCAACCAAACAAATGAATCTCCAAAGGTTGATTGTAGTGAAAAGCATTTATTGAGAAACCAGATACCATAGACTTGACCGAGTCCATGTTTCGGCGAGAAATATATCTGCTTCAGGAGTCAAGTATCTGTCTGAGTGATTTCTAAAACCGGCATGATTTCTTCACACATCTTGAGCGTTTGTTGGCTTGATTTTGTTTTACTATTTTTATGATAAGATGAATTTCACTCAGACAGATACCTGACTCCTGAATTGCTGAAACAAGGACCGTGTCGAGTCTATGGTATCTGGTTTCTCAATAAACGTTTTTTACTACAATCAACCTTAGGAGATTTGTTTGTTTGATTGATAATCACCCCTTCCCTACTTTTTCAGCTGTTTTGACATCTCTTTATGGAACCCCTCCTTGATTTAAAAGAATTAAAGTCATTTCCCACAGCTAAACTATGTGCTACCAAAGGTTTCATTTGATGCAGTGCCTGTGTCAATGAGACAAGTTTTGAACATCTAGAAGTTTGACTTATGGTGTTTGCTGTTAATTTGAATTCCCTTTTAGTTCCTGAGTGAACAAAAGATGTAGCTTCCATCACTGAACACAGGCACCGCATCACTGCTCAAAAATTAATGGAAACTATCCAGCTTATTTTCGAAGGAGAAGGGCGGCCATCTTCCAACACAGATCGGGAGATAGGCGCCCTTCTCCTAAGGGCGGCCAAATCGGTATAATTGAAAGCCAATTTTGGCGATCCTCAACTGCTTTCCGTCGCAGGGACAGCCGAAGTTCAAGGGGGCGTGTCGGCAGTGTACTGAAGACGGCAAGGGGCGTGGTTAAGAGATGGCCATCCTCGGCCAATAATGGAAAAGAAAAGGGCGGCCCTGATGAGCATTTGGTCGACTTTTCTTGGTCCCTTTTTGTTGATGACCAAGCCTTGAAAAGGTGCCCGAACTGACCAGATGACCACCGGAGGGAATTGGGGATCACCTCCCCTTACTCCCCCAGTGGTCACCAACCCCCTCCCACCCAAACAAAAAAAATTAAAAACATTTTTGCCAGCCTCTATGCCAGCCTCAAATGTCATACCCAGCTCCATCACAGCACTATGCAGGTAACCTCCCCACCTGTTACACCTGTGGTGGTAAATAGGAGCCCTCCAAAACCCACCAGAAACCCACTGTACCCACCTGTAGGTGCCCCCCTTTACCCTTTAAGGGCTATGGTACTGTTGTATAGTTGTGGGGAGTGGGTTTTTGGGGGGTTGGGGGGCTCAGCACCCAAGGTAAGGGAGCTATGCACATACACATCAGAAAAGAACAGCAATAATTAGATTGGAAAGAATCAATCATACAAGGCCATTCATATATATATAGCAAGAAGAGGGGAAAGTCACTGCAGTTACATAGACCCAACTCCAGGTATGCATGTCACTACTATTAAAATGGGAATAAAGCAAAATGAAGGAGGACAATTAATCATGTTTTCCCAAACATCAGAATGCCAATCAGGAAAAATCCCATATATCTATTTTTCTGATTTGTTTTATAGGAAATACAATGCAAATCATGCATCTAATTGCATAACCCTGACCTTTAGCACCATAAAACATTTCCTCCTTTTATATGTATCATGAACTAGTTAACAAAATAAAAAATAGCAAAAAGAAAATATATTCAGGCTTTCAAGTTATGCATATGATGAAATGTGATGGAAACATAACTTTAGCATCTGTTCTCTGTCTGGTTCTAGAATAAAATTTATAATTATAATAGAATATGCAGATACCTCTTTCTCAGACTTGTCCAAAAATGAGGACGTGTCCAAGCTGTCCAGAGACAGCTGAATTCCAAGTAGACCGTTGGGCAGACAATACATTTTTTGGCACTTAGAAGGAGGGCTTGAAAAGACACCTGACAAACATCAATAAGATCTCTTGTAAACATCTGTCCACATGACACAGCTGGAACTTTGGGAAAACTGAGAGTTTAATATATTCTTTCTGAGGGTACGTTAGTAACTCCAGCATCAAGTAAAGATGCTAGGCCATAGATTGGTGCATAGGGCCACTAGGTAACTCCATTTCTTTTCTAGTTTTCTAGGTAAAATCCATCTATAATGTTTAACGATACCCTTATTACATAATAAATGTTATCATGACCACGTGCAAATGAAAAGAAGGAACTTAGGCAAACATATCCATGTTTTTATAAAACATCTGGTCGATATTCAAATTGATTTAACCAACCAACCAGAAATGGCCGCTGACCAGTTAAACCACTTGTTTGGGACTATCCATTAACTTTCAGCGGCGCTTAACTGGTTATCACCACTGAAAATTAGTGGTTAGCACCTAAATGAAAACTGGCTTGGGGATGTTCTGGGGGCAGAGTCAGCACTTAACCAGTCAGGGTAACCACACAAATTGGATTGCATGAAACAAAGTCCAATCTTTATACGGCAACCCATGGCCAGATAAGTTATGAGTTGCATTGGTTACCTGTACATTTGAGGATACAGTTTAAGATTCTTGCTCTGGCATGTACAAGGGGAGATTCTATATATGGCACCATAGCTTGATAGTAAAACTCTTCCACAGCTTCCTCCTAAACTTTATTATCCTTTCCTCCCCCTTTTCACACAGGTCTGGCAATAACCTGATCCATAAAACTTTTACCTTTCCTGTGGAGGCTCCAGCTAGAGCGGAGACATCCATCAGCTCTACTTCCTCCTCCTTCTGCCTATCCCCCTCGTTCTTATCCCACTCCATAGTTTCTTCCCCCTCCCCCCCACCTCCTGCAGCTGCTGCTCATCACTTTGATTGGAACTCATTTTCCAATCATTCCCTTCCCCCTCTGCTTCCTATGATTCATGAGTTTTACCTTGTCTGGGTGGTTTCTGGGGACTGCAGTCCTTTCTCCTATACTGATCTCTTACAGAGCTCTTTTCCACCAGAGAACTTTTCCTCCAGGGGAAATCTGGGACTTGCGGTCCTTTTCCCTGGGAGGAAAACTCTCCTCCTGTTTCCTCCTACACTTGTCTAATGTAGCACTTCTGCTACCCTGCTCACAATATATTACATATGTTATATATTAAGTGGAGGAGTGGCCTAGTGGTTAGAGCACCAGTCTTGCAATCCAGAAGTGGCTGTTTCAAATCCCGCTGCTGCTCCTTGTGATCTTGGGCAAGTCACTTAACCCTCCATTGCCTCAAGGTACAAACTTAGATTCTGAGCCCTCCTGGGACAAAGAAATATCCAGTGTACCTGAATGTAACTCACCTTGAGCTACTTCTGAAAAAGGTGTGAGCAAAAATCTAAATGACCTTTCAATCTTCTGAAAACTACTGAAAACCAACCTGTTCAAAAAAGCATACCACTATGATCCATCCTAAATACTAGAAACGAAACTTCACCAAAACTAGACAAAACAGAACTCTCTACACTTGACTGCTTCATTTACGCAGCCACTAATGAACGTTACGCACTACTCACTACTACTCTACTTCTTATGCAGGATATGAACTTTCTATATTTGATTGTCTAACTTACTCTATAATCTACTCTATAATTTATGAACTTTAATGCAAAGCTACTTTGTAATTTACCTTATCATTTATGAACTCTAATGCAATATCACTTTGTATTTCTCAACCCGGAATCGGCGATCGCCACTCCGGCACAATGTAAGCTACATTGAGCCTGCAAATAGGTGGGAAAATGTGGGATACAAATGCAACAAATAAAAATAAAAAATCAGTGCTAACTAAGTGTATTCTATAATTTTATTTATTTTTGTTACATTTGTACCCTGTGCTTTCCCACTCATGGCAGGCTCAATGCAGCTTACATGGGGCAATGGAGAGTTAAGTGACTTGCCCAGAGTCACAAGGAGCAGCTTGTGCCTGAACTGGGATTTGAGCACAGTTCCCCAGGACCAAAGTCCACCAACCTAACCACTAGGTCACTCCTCCACTCAGGAGTTAAGCACTGATTATAGAATATGCTTAGTTGATATTTCAGCATCTAAATCTATGTGCATCCATTTATTCCAACGAAAACATGGCATAAATCCCAGCACATAGATTTAGCTGCACTGGACCATATTCTATAAGTAGGCGCTTAAATTTCCCAAGGAAGTCCCATTTCCCCGCCCATAACCATGCCCTTTTTTGCCTGCGTGCATTAGAAGTTCAGTGCACATGGTTACGGGATACACTTAGCGAGTTGTGTGCCTAAATTCTAATTAGTGCTCATTATTGCTTGTTAAGTGCTGTTATCAGCGCTCATTAGCTTGTTAAACTTGTTACATTACATGCATTGTTATAGAATCCGCACCAATATCGGTGCCGATCTCTAGGGGAGCTATATAGAATCTGGGGAAAAGCGATTCATACAGGTCTGCCTGATTATCTGGCATTATTGACTGACTATCCCTTATACTCCAGCGTGTTGTCTGTGCTCGCTCAACGATCACAGACTTGTTTTGCCTAATCCCAGACAAGCATATTATAAAGTAACAAGAAAGAGTGCATTTTATATTTTTGGCTCCATCTTTGTGGAACAGTCTTCCCTTGTATATAAAAGCAGATCCTTTGTTTAAAAAAAAACCTTCAAAGTAGCTCTGAAAACCTTTTTTTTCAACTATTTAGTATGATTATATGCTTTTGTTGATGGATGGTACCTGAAGGAGATGTAGTAGTTATGCAGCTATATTTTTTATCTCTTTTGTTGCAATTGTCTTCTTTTCTATACATTTATTGGTGTTCTTTTCTATTTTCCGAATGTTTTTAATTTTTGTAAATCACTTTGAATTATTTGTTAAAAAAAGGTGATTCGTCAAGTTTAAATAAACATAAACATATCGACTTAACCGGCTCACATGTTAGCCAGCACTGCTTAAACCGGATATTCAATGCCAAAACCCGGACGTGACCTGGCATCGAATATCCAGGAATAATACCTGCAGCGGTCAGCAAAATGCTCACAAACAATGTGAAAGAAAGCAATTCAGCAAAACATCTTCACATCTGGGAGCTGAATAAACCTCAATACTATTATAAATCTTGGAAACGAAGCAAAACATTATTATGTACATAATGAATAGGGGACACTGTTTCTTATAAAGACATACACTTTTCACTTTTCTACCCAGCAGAATCTGTGTATGAAAATGGTGTTTCTTTGTATGCCTCAGATTTCATTTAACAACTGGAGAGGTATCCATCCACTTTTTCCAGGCATTTAATCATATCTATTATGCAAACATGTAGCAAATTGTTTGAACAGCTGCTACTTCGCAAGGCTTTGGACAGCATTATGATTTCTTGGGCAAAGAAATGTTTGCATGATCTGGTTAACCCTGGTTTGACAGCTGTGATGAAACACTATCTTCGGCTTGTACTGCTGCCTTGTAACTCAAGTATGCACTCTCAGATTAAAGAAAATGAACCTTGTGTGTTTTAGGTAAGTTCAGAGGAAGTTCAAAGAATTTAACATTGAATAGTACACCCAACCTACTTCAATAGATAAAATAAAGAAACAGGAACTCTTGGATTTGGGCTTCCACGTTTTTAGCAAAGGCTCAGGGTGAATTATATTCAGGTATAATAGGACTCTTCCTGCCTCTGAAAGGTTTAAAATCAGAGCTTGTATCTGAGGCAACAGGGGGTTAAGTGATTTGCTTAAGAGCATAAGAAACTCCAGTGGGATTTGAGTCCTGGTTTTCCTGAATCTCAGCCCACTGCTCTAACCATTAGGTGAGTCCTCCATTCTTGTCTCCGAATGGGACAAAGCTCAGGGGGATAAGAACATAAGTGTTGCTGTACTGGGAGAGCGAAGATCCATCAAGCCCAATATCCTGTCTCCAACAGTGGCCAATTCAGTTTGCAAGTATCTGGCAAAATCCCAAAAGAGTACAATACATTTTATGCTGCTTATCCTAGAAATAAGCAGTGGATTTTCCCCAAGTCCATCTGAATAATGGCTTATGGACTTTTCTTTTAGGAAGTTATCCAAACATTTTTAAAACCCTGCTAAACTAACTGTTTTTACCACATTCTCTGGCAAAGAATTCCAGAGATTACATGCTGAGTGAAGAAATATTTTCTCTGATTTGTTTTAAATTTACTACTTTGCAGCTTCATTGCGTACTTCCTAGCCTTAGTATTGTTGGAAAGAGTAAACAAGCGATTCACGTCTACCCGTTCCACTCCACTCAATATTTTATAGTCCCTCTATCATATCTACCCTCAGACATCTTTCCTGCAAGCTGAAAAGGCCTAGCCGCTTTAGCCTTTCCTCATAGAGAAGTCGTCCCATCCCCTTTATAATTTTTGTCGCCCTTCTCTGTACCTTTTCTAATTCTGCTATATCTTTTTTGAGATGTGTGACCAGAATTGCACACAGTACTTGAGGTATGGTCACACCATGGAGCAATACAAAGGCATTATAACGTCCTCATTTTTGTTTTCCATTCCTTTCCTAATAATACTTAACATTCTATTTGCTTTCTTAGCCGCTACTGCACACTGAGCAGAGGGTTTCAACGTATCATCAACGATGACACCTAGATCCCTTTCTTTGTTGTTGACTCCTAATGTGGAACCTTGCATGACATAGCAATGGAGTAAAATAAGCCCATTCCCAAGCCTGGGATAGAATTTGCTGGGGGTTTCCAAGGCTTGATGGAAGGTAGCTGTGCAAATGGAGGGATGATTTGTATTAAGAACTCTGTCTAAAGAAATCTGATTTTAAATGAAAACCAATAAACATTTTTAAATTCTAAACAATGTCCATGCTGTTTTTAGGAGCACACCCTTCTTTGTTAACCACAGAAAAACTTTACTAGCTACAAATAACCCCCATATCCTGAATATATATATATACATATCTATAATATATGGGGTAGACCTATGATAAGGTACTTATTATATAGATATAATATAAATACATAGCAGATTGATGAAAATTCTGACAATAAAATCATCATTCTAGACGAAATCCACTACAGAGAGATAGAATTTTTTAACCAACCTATTGGGCAGCAGTAAATGTACCTGTGCTAACTACACAACAGTCAGTCTATGGCAGCGATGGCGAACCTTTCAGAGACCGAGTGCCCAAACAGCAACCCAAAATCAAATTATTTATCGCAAAGTGCCGGTACTCATTATGGGCGGGGTCACTACATATGACTCCACCTCTATGATAGCCACACCCCTTACACCAGCCATGGCGCATACTCAGCCACAAATGTCCAGCAACCCTCCTCTCCCCTCCAGCCACAAATGTCCAGCCACCCTCCTCTCCCCCCTGCCCTCCCTCCCAGCACCCGGCAGCACCCAGCATCAGGCCTCCCTCCCACCCAACACCCAACATCAGGCTTCCCTCCCACCCAGCACCCAACATCAGGCCTCCCTCCCACCCAGCACCCACCATCAGGCTTCCCTCCCACCCAGCACCCACCATCAGGCCTCCCTCCCACACAGCACCCACCATCAGGCCTCCCTCCCACCCAGCACCCACCATCAGGCCTCCCTCCCACCCAGCACCCACCATCAGGTCTCCCTCCCTCCCAGCACACAGCAGCAGGCCTCCCTCCCACCCAGCAGCACACAGACAGCACCAGGCAGGCCTCCCGCCCTCCCTCCAACCCAACAAGCATCAGGCCGCCCGCCCGTCCGTCCTCCCTCCTTCCCTCCCAGCACCAGGAACCCCCCTCCTCCTAAAATTTAAAAAGCGTACCGTTCTCGGAGTCTGGGTTAAGGCAGCGTGCGTTGGCAGCGAAGCGCGTGTTCTTTTCTTGACGTGCCTTTGGCCTATGGGCGGGACCAGAGCTTGAGAGACAGGGAAGGCCGAAGGCACGCCGAGTGAAGAACACGTGCTTCGCTGCCGCTGCACGCCGCCTTAACCCCGACTCCGAGGATGGTACGCTTTTTAAATTTTAGGAGGATGGGGGTTCCTGGTGATGGGAGGGACAAGGGAGGGAGGACGGGCGGGCGGCCTATTGCTTGTTGGGTTGGAGGGAGGGCGGGAGGGAGGCCGAAAGGAGGGAGAGTGGGCGGACCAGCGATGGCGACGGCGCGCATGCCAAGGGAGAGGGCTCTGCGTGCCCTCTCTGGCACATGTGCCATAGGTTTGCCATCACTGGTCTATGGTAAAGTTACTGTATGTAACTGTAATATGCGGTCCATGTCAACTCTCCATTCATAATCCAGTCATTTCTTGCCTCATATCACTTTACATAGTTTGTAATCTGAAACTGAAAAAAACCCCCATCAAAATGTAAGTTTATTTTCAAGTTTTGTTGGAAGGCAGTTACCTTCCAGAAGAAGCTATCTGCCTCTTGGGAGTCTGGTATATATCTTAGCTATTAATCTAACAAAGAGGTGATCTCCCTATTGATCCGATTAATATCTAGAAAGTAGAGAGATATCAATTGTCAAGCATCAAAATGTCTGACTTAGTGTACAATAACTCAAATGGTCAGAATACTGATCAGAGGAAAGGCCTCGAGAGGCCCCCAGCATATACCAAAACCGGGGGCTGGACTTCTTCATCATCGGCCGGAAAACCTCTGTAAACCCGATTCTCTCCGGTGGTCATCTGGTCATTTAGGGGATATTTTTGTCGCTTGGTCATAAGAAAAAAAGGACCAGGTAAAGTCGTCCAAGTGTTCATCATGGACGCCCTTCTTTTTTCCATTATCAGTCGAGGACACCCATGTGTTAGGCACGCCCCAGTTCCGCCTTCACTACGCCTCCGACATGCCCCCGTGAACTTTGGTCATCCCCGCGATGGAAAGCAGTTGAGGACGCCCAAAATTGGCTTTCGATTATGCCGATTTGGGCGATCCTGTGAGGAGGATGCCCTTCTTGCGATTTGTGTCTAAAGATGGGCGCCCTTCTCTTTCTAAAATAAGCCTGATAGTATGTCTGAAAATGCAGAATGTCAGATATGGAAGACTCTACTGTATTCATTTCAGGTTGCAAAAGGATTATTGCCATATTGGCCCTTGTAAAAATGTGCCACATCAGTTATTTATGTGCTGTGAAATCCATAAGAAAAGCCATGCTGGGCCTAGACCAATGTCCCACCTACAGTGGTGGAAATAAGTATTTGATCCCTTGCTGATTTTGTAAGTTTGCCCACTGACAAAGACATGAGCAGCCCATAATTGAAGGGTAGGTTATTGGTAACAGTGAGAGATAGCACATCACAAATTAAATCCGGAAAATCACATTGTGGAAAGTATATGAATTTATTTGCATTCTGCAGAGGGAAATAAGTATTTGATCCCCCACCAACCAGTAAGAGATCTGGCCCCTACAGACCAGGTAGATGCTCCAAATCAACTCGTTACCTGCATGACAGACAGCTGTCGGCAATGGTCACCTGTATGAAAGACACCTGTCCACAGACTCAGTGAATCAGTCAGACTCTAACCTCTACAAAATGGCCAAGAGCAAAGAGCTGTCTAAGGATGTCAGGGACAAGATCATACACCTGCACAAGGCTGGAATGGGCTACAAAACCATCAGTAAGACGCTGGGCGAGAAGGAGACAACTGTTGGTGCCATAGTAAGAAAATGGAAGAAGTACAAAATGACTGTCAATCGACAAAGATCTGGGGCTCCACGCAAAATCTCACCTCGTGGGGTATCCTTGATCATGAGGAAGGTTAGAAATCAGCCTACAACTACAAGGGGGGAACTTGTCAATGATCTCAAGGCAGCTGGGACCACTGTCACCACGAAAACCATTGGTAACACATTACGACATAACGGATTGCAATCCTGCAGTGCCCGCAAGGTCCCCCTGCTCCGGAAGGCACATGTGACGGCCCGTCTGAAGTTTGCCAGTGAACACCTGGATGATGCCGAGAGTGATTGGGAGAAGGTGCTGTGGTCAGATGAGACAAAAATTGAGCTCTTTGGCATGAACTCAACTCGCCGTGTTTGGAGGAAGAGAAATGCTGCCTATGACCCAAAGAACACCGTCCCCACTGTCAAGCATGGAGGTGGAAATGTTATGTTTTGGGGGTGTTTCTCTGCTAAGGGCACAGGACTACTTCACCGCATCAATGGGAGAATGGATGGGGCCATGTACCGTACAATTCTGAGTGACAACCTCCTTCCCTCCGCCAGGGCCTTAAAAATGGGTCGTGGCTGGGTCTTCCAGCACGACAATGACCCAAAACATACAGCCAAGGCAACAAAGGAGTGGCTCAGGAAGAAGCACATTAGGGTCATGGAGTGGCCTAGCCAGTCACCAGACCTTAATCCCATTGAAAATTTATGGAGGGAGCTGAAGCTGCGAGTTGCCAAGCGACAGCCCAGAACTCTTAATGATTTAGAGATGATCTGCAAAGAGGAGTGGACCAAAATTCCTCCTGACATGTGTGCAAACCTCATCATCAACTACAGAAGACGTCTGACCGCTGTGCTTGCCAACAAGGGTTTTGCCACCAAGTATTAGGTCTTGTTTGCCAGAGGGATTAAATACTTATTTCCCTCTGCAGAATGCAAATAAATTCATATACTTTCCACAATGTGATTTTCCGGATTTAATTTGTGATGTGCTATCTCTCACTGTTACTAATAACCTACCCTTCAATTATGGGCTGCTCATGTCTTTGTCAGTGGGCAAACTTACAAAATCAGCAAGGGATCAAATACTTATTTCCACCACTGTAGCCCAGTGTCTTGCTTTCAACAGTGGCCAATCCAGGTCACAAGTACTTGACAGAAACCCAAATCATAGCAACATTCCATGCTACCGATCCCAAGGCAAGCAGTGGCATCCCCCATGTCTATTTCAATAGGAGACTATGGACTTTTCCTCCAAGAAATTGTCCAAACCTTTTTCAAACCTTGATTTTCTAACGACTGTTACCACATCTTGCAGAAACAAGTTCCAGAGCTTAATTATTCATTGAGTGAAAAATATTTCTTTCTATCTGTTTTAAATGTATTACCATGAAACTTCATTGAGTGTCCCCTAGTCTTTGTACTTTTATAAAGAGTACAAATTGATTCAATTTTACCACTTAGGATCTTGTAGACCTCAATCATATCCCCCTTCAGCCGTTTCTTTTCCAAGCTAATGAGCCCTAATCTCTTCACTTTAGTCACCCTTCTTTGACTCTTTTCTAATTCCTCCATATTTTTTTATATACAGTGACCATGGAGAGATACAGAGGCATCATAATATTCTTCATCTTACTTTCTATCCCTTTTGTAATAATTCCTAGCATTCTGTTTGCTTTTTTGGCCACCGTCACAGTGCATTACCTGGCCCTTCATTCTATCAGCTAGACTAACTCTTTAAATCATTACTTACACATCACAGGTACACTGAGGTTAGGTTGAGAAATTGTCCTTCCTAGTAAGGTATGTACAGTCAATATATGTAAGCACCAGTGTTTAGAAAACCATACAGTGGTAAAGAATGCAGGCACTCGTACCCATATAACATTAGCGAATTCACAGTGAAACCACCAGGGTAGTTTTGCTTTGGAAATTTGCTACTGCTATTAGAGGTTTCCATGGCCATTTTGTAAAAACATGATGGGCAGGAGTGAGTGGGCATTAGTCCTGCCCATTGGGCCCCACCAGAGCACCAGGACTCTACTAGGTAGACCATGGATGAGAAAGGTAGGAGGCTCAGTCACCCCTTCTTCAAGTCTGGTATGGGAGAGGGGAGGGAGATTGAGATCGTGGGGGAAGGAGGTGAAATTGAAGGAGCAGAGGGCACTTGCATCCCTTATACTGGCCCTGTCTGATAGTCAGGGCCCAAATAAGTGTCTTATGAGGGTCCAAGCTGAATATTGGCTGGAGCCTGCATAAGTGTTTTACACAGGTCCCTGCTAAATATCACTCAGGGCCCATTACAACTATAATTAGCACCGAATATTCAGTGCCGGTGTGTAGACATCTCAACTTTAAATTTGGTATGTGAAGACTCATAGGAAAGAAATAAAGTAATAGAGGTCCAACAGGATGGAGCTAGGAAAAAGGAGGCTAAGCAATATGTACTGTCCAAACATATACAAGTTAGAGAGGAAATAGAGAAATGGTTCTTGTATTGCAAGCAGAGGGATTTAGATGGGGCATAAAGAATCAAGACAGACAGCGAGTAAAAATGGAGAAATTTAAGGTCAAGAATAAGAATTCCTAGTGAGGTGAATATGCTGGTGTGTGTATTAGGGAATGTAAAAATTGAGGATAAGAGTGGTTCATCTACTTTTGACCGGTCAATGAAAGATCAACCAAAAACAATTTTTCAAAAATTGGAAATTTTTCAAAAAGGGAAACCAAACTACAAAACATAATATCAATTAATATGTGCTTTCCTTAAAATCAAAGCCAAGATGTAAATGAATATAAATGTTAGAAACCATCAGAAAGGGAATACACTTTAAAAGTGCATAGCTATAAAAGCCGTGTTATAACCAATCGGGTAGTGCCACTGAAAATTGCTGCTAATCGGACACTCCGTAACCGGTTATTTAAGGGCAGTCTGGGGGTGGAGTTGGGGTGGAACCATTAGGGGTGATATTCAGCCTGCTGACCAGCTAAGTAGCTGCATAAAGGGGTCCTTTTACTAAGGTGCACTGCAAAATGGTCTGTGCTAGTGTAGGCGCATGTTTTGAACGCACGCAGATCCATTTTTCAGCACACCTATAAAAAAAAGCCTTTTTTATTTTTGCTGAAAATGGACGGGAGGCAAAATCAAAATTGGCGTGCGTTCATTTTGGTCTGAGACCTTACTGCCAGCCATTGAATTAGTGGTAAGGTCTCACGCATTAACCATACGGTAATCGCCTACATACGTAGAATAACAATTACCGCCCGGTTTTTGCCATGCACCAGAAAATAAAAATAATTTTCCGGCATGCATAGCGGACGTCCGTCAAAAATGAAATTACTGCAAGGGCCACGCGGTAGCCCTGCGGTAACTCCAAATTGACGCACGTTAGGCGCGTGTAAGCACCTACGCGGCTTAGTAAAAGGGACCCAAAGTTAGAACAGCAAAATAGCTGTCCTAACGTTCTGCCCCGAGTTAACCGAACACCAGTCTGAATATTGGCCAGTGCCCAGTTAACTTCTGAACGTATCTTGATAGTCAATGCTGGAAGCATACTGTTGTGACGACTTATAAGCTGCTTATCACAGTGGGCTGAATATAGGGGCCATATTCCAAAAAATCAGTAACTCCTAAATATGGTTGGATCATTTTTGGGAGTTACTGGTTTTTTGGAATACATTTTAAAGACATTTTTATCATTATATCACTGCTGCATACTAGCTTTAAACATGTTGGGCCTGATATTCAGACTGTGGGATGTAGCTGGGCTACAGTCAGTGTTGAACACGGTTTAAATGTAACCAACCAAGCTCATATTCAGAACTGGCCAGTTAGGTTTAAACCAGCCAAAGATATTCCGGCTATTGGAGTAGCTTAATTTGGCTGCCAAACATAGCTGGTGATGCACTGAGTATCAGTGGATAGCCAGCTATATCATGCTAAGTGGCACTTTTTCAATCAGCAATTGACACTGCATTTGCAATAAATCCAATTCAACTCCTAAGAAAGTCAACTTTGTAGAAGGACCTTCACACTTACACTTAAAAATGCTAGTATGGCTTTGTAAAAGACTCCCTAAATGCCGACGCAGTATCAGCCTTCTATATTTTCACAGTTCTTGTTCTGGAATAATCCCAATGGTGAAATAGCTAGATTATCAAAAGGACTTCAAAAAGGGCTGGCTATTCTGCCTAAATCACAACAGGTAAGAAAAAATGAGGAAGGGAAGGAGGAAGTGTAATCACCGAGGGTGAATTCCGTGCCTTATGAACTAATGCAGGACCCTGAAAAGAAATCCGAAAAACTTCACTAAAACCTTCTAATTGTAATTTTGCATCAACTCTACATGGATTATGCTGTAGCTAATCTTCTAACATTACCACATTGAAAAATACTTCTAGAGGGCACTGTTCTGGGCCATAAACTCTGGCAGCTGAACCAGCTTTAATATTGCAGCGGAAAGCGGGAGGATTTCCTCCACAGATAGAGCATTTATGTTTAAACTTACAGGACTGTCGTGCACATTGCCCAATGTTGAAGTGAAAACAGGCATTTTCCCCTCCCCACCTCCTCGCACTCCAACAATTCCTCCTGATAAACTACCCCCCCACACACACACATACACACACAAGTGAATCTGATTGAAAATTTACCCATGTATTATTTCCCGCCTGATTTCCAACTCCTTCTCCAACCATAGATATGACATTCTGCTGCCTGAAACCTTGAAAGAACCAGGGCCATAATGGAGTAATTTCAGGTAGCCAAATGTCAACATCCCTAAATCCTCATGCATTAGATTTATCCTTCACAAGACACTTCCTAAAATGAGTGTCACACTTCAACCATGACCAACCTCCATACATCCTGTAAGCCCTCAATATTATATCCAAATGTCTTTAAAAATATGGATACAATTAATGTTTAGCCCCATCCAAAACAGCAGCATAAATATTAAAACATAGTAACCAACTGTGAATAGACTTTGGCACTGTCACCCTCTTTTTTATTTCACTTCCTCCTTCCCATCTTCCTTCCGTCCCACCTCATAATCTTGTTCTCTTACCAACAAGGCAAACAAATCAACAAACTTTCCTTTTAAAATTGTCCTTTTTGCTTTCAGTGAGATATGGGATCCTAAAGGTGCCAAAGCACTAAACATATGACCACTTTTATTCAATTGCTGACACACAACACTCTCATTAACCTCCCATGAACCCATAGATGACTTCTTAGAGTTTACAGCAGGGCCAACATCAAAGTCATTTCCCAAAGTAGAAGAAGATGATGATTCAAAAGACTCTGATGATTCCCAAATAGTTACAGGATTTTTACCACATCCATGTTTTCAAGTTTATTCCAAGTTTATTAGGATTTACTAATCCGCCAGTCGAGGGTACCATCTAGGCGGCTTACAATTTCATCATATTACAATTTCATCGCTTTTCATCATCAAGATGGTTTACCACGTCTCAAATTGTGCATGAATTTTTTTTATCCTTTAAACACTTCCAAAATCCCCTACCCCCAAATTTCTTCCAATTCCTCCCATCTACCCTCCTTTGACCTCCACAATCAGTAAAATCATCCTCACTATCAGAAGTCCCAGACTCAGCCGTATCCTCAGCCCGCAAATCAGACTAATTCCTCCTATTTCCAGCAGAAGTATTCTGAACTTTTGAATGTCTTCTTTTATTTGTAGACCTCTGCTCAGATTTCTTTGCAGCCATACTCTTCTTAGCATTCATGACCACATTTCTGTCACTATTTCTTTTGTTTTGAGGCATCTTTTGCCGCCTCTCTGCCTCTCCTTACTTTCTTTCCTATCCTAACCACCCACTTTTTCTTACTTTAACAATTATTAACTTTTTTTAACCTGTTTCCTTCCAGTGCTTAAATTACTCCCATCCTACACTTCAGCACCCTTCTTTTTTTGGTGCTATAACAATGCTCAATTACCCCTCAGTTAAAGTTCTTCATAATTTTTTCTTCCTTTTAATTACTCACCAGGCAACCGCAAAGAAAAATTCCTACCCGCATTATTATTTAATTCAATTTTTCCACGTACAAACTTCCACTTTCCCACAATAACTACTCAAACATAAGGACACATACTTCAAAACCCGTACTTCCTCGTACAGTCACTTTCTTCCATATGCGGCTGCAAAATTTCAGTAGTGCGACATAAAAAAACACTACCGCTGAAAATGAAACTAAACTTCTTCTAACCCCACTGTCGCACTTCCGTCCCACTGCTATGAAACAAGGCACAGTTAAAACCAGTGACAACTACTCAATTGAATTCAATTCTTCAAAAAAAAAAAAAAAAAAAAAGATTCCTGTCACCACTAAATCTCCTTCACCACCGCCAAATTCTTCTGAATACTGCCAAAACCTCCACATCACTAATTGGCTGAACCCTCACCTGATGACAACCAATCAATTTCCTAAACCAAGGTAAACATTCTAAAAGGGACTGTTCCAGACCTTTTGTGGGGCTTTATTCTTAATCTCCCTTGCCTACCCTGGTGAGGTGGATGAGTGGTGGCAATAAGGATAGTCATATGATATCTCTCCTTCTTATAAATTTCTCTTTTTACTCAAATTACTATCCTGTCTTATTTTGTAGCTCTTTTCCTTTTCTAAACCAGCTAGTGTTGTAAACCGTCCTACTGCCATTGGTCTAAGGGTAGTATAGCAAATTTGTAATTAAAGATAAAGATAGTTCCTACCTTTTAACACAATATGCTGCCTCTTCAGTAGCTAGTCCACTTTTGTGATAGCAGTTAAGGCACCCTAATTTGTGTGTTAACAGTTTAATGCAGTTTACTAAAAGAACCTCTTAATGTATGTTACTATGAGTCTAATGGTTAATGCAATGGATTAAGAACCTGGGAACTGTGTTCAGTTCTCATTACTGCTCCTTATGACCCTGGGCAAGTCACTCAACCTTCCATTGCTCCAGGTGCAAAACTTACCCTCCTGTTTACTAAGCCATGCTAGTGACTGGCACACCACCAGCTGCTAGTGTAGCTTAGTAAACAGGAGGGTTAGACTGTGAGCCCACTAGGGGTAGAGAAGATACCTGTAGCTAATATGTAAAACTGCTTTGATTGTACATAGGTTTCTAATTAAAACATGTTAGCAGGTGCATTTTAGTAAATAAGACCTTGTCTGTATATTTAAAGGTGCTATTTTCTTTGCACCTCTTTTGTGCAGGCTCCAGTGAATTGTGAAAAACGAGCTCAATATGTTTCAGCTGTGCCATGTGACACAGCTCCCCTCCTCCATTCAGCTATTTTGGAGCATTAATGCTATACACGCAGTGATCTTGAATTTCTCTCTTCACAAATGGCGAGAAACTGTTCCAAACCATTTTGCAACTCTTTCCTAAGAGATTGTTCAGATTCCATTCCAAAGGAATCAGAGTGAAAAGAAATAGCGTGGCATATGCTGGCTCTTAAGATTTTCCATGTGAGAAAAAGAATGTAAATTTCCCCTTTATCTTTCCCTAGAAAATAATGGGAGCTAAGAGACAAGCAGGAAAGCATTTGTGAGAAAGATCAGTGCAAGCTATGTTTCTGTTTGAATAATCATTTCTGGGCTGGAAAAGAGCTCCATATTGGAGAATATATGGCAAGGCTCTTCCGCCTGTGTTTTCTAAATATCTCTTTTTAGGCCCTTTTTAGTAACTTGTTTAGAGTTAGAAAATGACAGAATATCACAATTCATGATTATAGGTTTTAGGGGAACCTCAATATTTGACCACTATTGTTTACCTGGAGGTGCCAGAAATGAATTGACTGCTTGGAGGGTAATTATAAAACGGCCGCCTGGTTGTAGGTGTTTCAAACACACACAAATGCTAGTATTTTAGTCATGTATTTGGCATAAGTTGCCACTTACCTGTGTAAATCATAACTTATAAAATACCAGTAATGTGGAAAAACATATGGAAGTTTTGTAGAACATACATTCACCATGGGTGTGCACAGGGGCGAAGTTTGGGTCCAAACATGCATAGTTTATACAATTCTTTTTTTTTCCAATTTATTTATGTCATTTTCAAATTTTACAAAAAAACTCTTGAACAGAAAGACACACAATCCAGCTTATTTTCGAAAGAGAAGGCCGGCAATCTTCCAACACAAATCAACAACTTTAAAACTTTTTTTGCCAGCCTCTATGCCAGTCTCAAATGTCATATCCAGCTCCCTGACAGCAGTATGCAGGTCCCTGGAGCAGTTTTTTGTGGGTGCAGTGCACTTCAGGCGGGTGAACCCAGGCCCATCCCCCCCTACCTGTTACACTTGTGGTGGTAAATGGGAGCCCTCCAACCCCCCCCAAAACCCACTGTACCCACATGTAGGTGCCCCCCTTCACCCATAAAGGCTATGGCAATGGTGTAGAGTTGTGGGGAGTGGGTTTTGGGGTGCTAAGCACACAAGGTAAGGGTGCTATGCACCTGGGAGCTATTTTAATGTTTTTTTTTTAATTTTTAGAAGTGCCCCCTAGGGTGCCCGGTTGGTGTCCTGGCATGTCAGGGGGACCAGTGCACTACAAATGCTGGCTCCTCCCAAGACCTAATGCCTTGGATTTGGCTGGGTTTGAGATGGCTGGCCTCGGTTTCCATTATCGGCAAAAACCGAGGCCGGCCATCTCTGACATTTGGCCGGCCCCAACTGTATTATCAAAACGAAAGATGGTTGCCCATCTCATTTGAAAATATGGTTGGCCCCGCCCCTTCGTGGCGCTGTCCTCGGAGATGGGCGCCCTTAGAGATGGCCGGCCCCGTTCGAAAATGCCCCTCAAAATCTCATTAATGAGGAATAAAAGTTCTCATACAAGAAAAACAAAATGTATAACTAGTACAAATCCAACAAATCCTTATTATATATCTCACAAAGAACTAAAGTAATATTCAAAAAAGAGAATCATATCTAAAGTCCACAATTAGTAGAGAGCAAGGCACAATTCAAATAAATATTGTTACCAAAAATAAAAAGAGCAGAAAGTCCAGTCCAAGCTAGTTATACTTTATGGAGTACATGTAGTAAGTACAGAAGTGATGGGAGGGAGAGTAACGATCAGTTTAGAGTACAAAAAGGTCACTAAATGCTACCGATCAAAGAAAACATAGTTAACTGACTGAATTTTAATTCCACATTTGCATGGGAAATTAGAGTCCTCTCTTGACCAGTTAAGAGAATATATACTTCATTTTGAGTGGAGGAGTGGCCTAGTGGTCACAGCACTGGTCTTGCAATCCAGAGGTGGCTGGTTCAAATCCTGCTGCTGCTCTCTGTGATCTTGGGCAAGTCACTTAACCCACCACTTCCTCAGGTACAAACTTAGATTGTGAGCCCTCCTGGGACAGAGAAATATCCAGTGTACCTGAATGTAACTCACCTTGAGTTACTACTGAAAAAGGTGTGAGCAAAAATCCAAATAAGCCAAAATATGCCTCCTCTCTGCAAAAGATGTGGACGTAATTTCAGGAAAGCTTGACATCTCTGCTTGGTTTCTGGAGACATCAGGAAAAAGTTTATACAATTCTTCAATTTACATGCTTATATGGAAAAATGATGTGGTAGCATTTATAGCAGCCATAAAACTGATATAAATGGTAGGGCCAAGATGTGTGCAAGTACTTCTACATATACTAATAATTTACAAAATCAAGTGGGTGCGTACTTGACCTTAAAACTGGCATGTGAAATTGCATGTTAACTAACTAAGGGCCCCTATTACTAAGATGTGGTAAAAGAGGGCCTGCGCTGACATCAGCATGTGTTTTTAATGCGCTGAGGCCCCCTTTTACGCAGCAGATAAAAGGCTGTCTTTTTTTTTTTTAAGAAATGGCCACGTGGTAGTGAACCACTTGCCACACAGCCTTTTCAGGGGGGGAGCACTGACCGCCATCTATTCAAGTGGCAGCAAGGGCTTCTGTGCTAACCTGGTAGTACACTATAATCTTAACAAGAAGATATCCATCTTCTTGTGGAGGAGTGGCCTAGTGGTTAGGGTGGTGGACCTTGGTCCTGGGGAACTGAAGAACTGAGTTCAGTTTTCACTTCAGGCACAGTCAGCTCCTTGTGACTCCATTGCCCCAGGTACAAATAAGTACCTGTATACAATATGTAAGCCACATTGAGCCTGCCATGAGTGGGAAAGCGCAGGGTACAAATGTAACAAAAATAATAAATTATCTTAACAATGATGTATTGTTCTTTTAATGGAGGAAAAGCCTCAGATAATGATAGGATACTCCTTTGTTGATTATTCATTCAACTTTAGGGAGTTCCATCCATTCATCATAGGCTAAAAAACCTCCTAAATATGAAATGCAAGATCCCCAGACCACACTTTATACTGCTTTATGCTAGTCTTGTAAGGTTCACTTCTCTCTCCAGCTCTTCAGTCGCTGTTCACTGTCCACGGCCCAACTTCGGCCCGAGTTTCATTATCTGCCTCAAGGTCCGTGGTGCTCATTGACTGTAGTAGGCAAAGCTGGCGTTTCTCTCGTATTAATCTCGTGTTAAGATTATAGTGTGATATACTGTGATATTCCATTAGCTCTAAATTGGTGTTTAGATTCATTCTAACCTGGTAGTAATCAGGCAGCGAGTGGCACTGCCCGATTACCACTGGGTAAACACCGGCACTACAAAAAAATATATTTTTGTAGGACTGGAAATGGAGCCACTGGGGGTGAGAACTACCACCGGGCTGCTGCGGTAGCCCTGTGGTAGTTCCAGATTAGTGAGCAGTAAACCCACGTTGGGCTGGCTGATGATTAATGAAAGACCCTCTAAGGGACACTTGTACTACAGGGCATTAGAATCTGGGCTGGGACTTTCCTGCATGCTAAGTCCCGATTCAGTGCTGCACAATTTAAGGCATTTCTTACATTTTTTTTTTTCAGGTCATGCATTAATGTTCACAATAGCACATGTTACATGCAAACAGTTAAAATGGAAGCACCTACCACTTCCTGTCTAGGAGATGCTAAGTGCTCTCATGAAACTCAGTGATAACCTGCTAGCATGTGCTAATGTGAATATGCTAGCTAGTTAATGCTGGAAAACAGAAAAGCAGATCAGCAGTAGATGTATATAGACTTTATTAATGATATTGCATACAAGAACGTTGCCCGACAGGGCTGCGTCAGAGGCTATTGAATAAACTGTAATATAGGCTGCTTGTAAAAAGGTTGATCTGAGGGAGAGACTGAGAGAGGTTGTGTTAGAGGGGACGGGGTATCCAGTCATTCCTCAACTGCAGGATTACGACCCATGCTGTTTTTTTCACGATTCAAGTGATTGACATCAATTGTTGGAATGTACAACCTTTTTTTAAGTTTTTCAAGTTTCAATACAGTTTATTCAATAGCCCCTGATGCAGCCCTGCTGGGTGAAACACGGCCTGTGTTGGGCAATATTCTTGTATGCAATACCATTAATAAAGTCTATACACATCTACTACTGATCTGCTTTTCTGTTTTCCACCTTGGAGCTTGCGGATCGCTTGCCTTGCTGTTTCTTGGAGCTACTTAATGCTTCCATGCCCATTGTCAACCCATCCCGGCCTTCCAAAAACATTTTTTAAAAATAGCCAACGCATAAGTTAGCACTTGCTATCAGGCAAAATACCACAAAATGCTTTAACACGTTTTACAGTAGCCAGTTTTTCATGTACTAAGCATGTGTTAGGGCTTAATGCCCTTTCATAAATATTTTGCTGGCGGTGGGCAGAGTGTTTTTCTGTATGCTACTGGCATTAAATCTGGGTATTCAATGCTGGGCCATATCTGGCAACCGGTATTGAATATCCAGGTTTATTTTGGCCCCTAAAAAGTTAACCGGCTATGCCTATATTCAGTGCTAACTGGTTACCTTTTTAGTAGTTAAAGAAAGGCCTGTTATTAAGTGGTCTATTTTGACCACTCAACATAGGCAGTTAGGTGCTGAATATCCACACCTAACCAGCTATGTCATGCTGGTTATCTCAAGCTGAATATCTGTGGTTAGGCGCTTAACTGTGGGAGAAAATCCGCCAGAAAAGCGGAGAACTCAAACGCCCCACGGTAAAGACAATATTGCAGAAGAAGTGGGAGAGCGACCAAGGATACCAGAAACTGGAGGATGTTCGATAATAAACAGTTTTATTAATAATTTGAAGACTCGACACAACGTCGTGTTTCGGCCGTCAGGCCTGCATCAGGAGTCTCTAGGACAAAATATTGCAAAATAACGTTGAGGATAATCCTTCAGACGTAACGTTGTAGTCTTTAAAAAGACTGTATTTGGGAAAAAGTTACCGTCAGATGCGCTGCATGCGCTGTTCGTAATGCAATTTATTCACATTCTGGCTAACATCTAGCACAAACATTTACTCCAGCTATAAGGCTGCTGTATGTGATCACACTTTAAATGTAAATGTGTTTTCTGCTCAGAAAAGAGATGGATGAGGGGAGATACAATTGAGGTCTACAAAATTCTGAGTGATTTAGAACGAGTAGAAGTGAATCGATTTTTTACTCTTTCAAAAAGTACAAGGACTAAGGGACACTCAATGAAGTTATATGGAAATACTTTTAAAACAAATAGGAGGAACTATTTTTTTTTTCACTTAACAAATAGTTAACTCTGGAACTCGATGCCAGGGAATGTGGCAACAACGGTTAGCATATCTGGTTTTAAAAAAGGTTTGGACAAGTTACTGGAGGAAAAGTCCATAGTCTATTATTGAGATGTAAATGGGGAAAAGCCACTGCTTGCCCTAGGATTGGTAGCATGGAATGTTGCTACTAATTAGGTTTCTTCCAGGTACTTGTGACCAGGGGCGTATCTGCGTGGGGCCACAGGGGCCTGGGCCCCCGCAGATTTCGCCCTGGCCCCCCTCCCCGCCGTCAACCCTCCCCCGCTGCTTACTTTTGCTGGCGGGGGGCCCCAACCCCCACCAGCCGAGGTCCGACCCGAAGTCTTCATATTTCGTCTTCCTCCATGGCCATGCTGCAAGGAAGTAACGCTGCAGTGCTAATTCGCTGAATCCAGTTCGGAGTCTGACGTCGCAGCACGTTGTACGCGCGTACAACGTGCTGCGACGTCAGACTCCGAACTGGATTCAATGAAGCAGCACTGCAGCGTTACTTCCTTGCAGCATGGCCACGGAGGAAGACGAAATATGAAGACTGCGGGTCGGACCTCGGCTGGCGGTGGTTGGGGCCCCCCGCCAGCAAACGTAAGCAGCGGGGGAGGGTTGACGGCGGGGAGGGGGTGGAAAGAGGCGGCGGTGGGGGGGGGGAAGGGAGGCAAAAATGTGCCCCCCCTCTCTGGCTCTGGCCCCCCCTACCGCCGAATTCCAGATACGCCCCTGCTTGTGACCTGGATTGACCACTGCTTGAAGCAGGAAACTGGGCTAGATAGAAAATTGGTCTGACCCAGTATGGCTAGTCTTATGTTCTTATGTCACTTGTGCTAGTGTTGTATACAGAAAAGTAGGTGCCTATGGTTCTTTATAGAAAAGGCTTGAAATAGGCACTTCTTACCTTTTATCCTAGCTGCCCTGTTCCAGACTTGCCCTCATAGGCTCTAACATTTATGTGGCAAATACATGTGTTAATGACTGGTATACTGGCAAATATCATGCTATGCACTATTCCATAAGTATGTCCATACCTTCCATAGCATGAATTTTCAGGTGGCTGTACACATGAGTATAGTCTGAGCTGGACTTGAACTTATGCAAACAGGTTTATGGAATACTTTAAGGGCACAGATTTTTCAATTTCATTTTGAGGACAGTATATCATGATAGAACTATCACTCATTGGGATTTTGATTGAACATGCAATACTATTTTGACTCTTTTCATTTGGAGTTGGCTTTTATCCTATTTGGAATATCATTTGGATTGTCTTTTCCAATCAGCATGGGACATGATTTTATTTATTTATTTATTTGTTACATTTATACCCCATATTTTCCCACCTGTTTGCAGGCTCAATGTGGCTTACAAGTACCGTAAAGGCATTTGCCGTTACGGTTGATAACAAATACAAAATTGTGTTGTGGTCAGATGAGGTAGGTTTGAGTCAGGCGTCATTGGGTCAAGGGAATGGTGGTGGTAAGTTGTCCAGTTCGATCCTTGATTATGTTATGTTGCTGGGTGTGGGGGGTTAAGTTGGATCGGTGGGATAGGCTTTTTTGAAGAGGTGAGTTTTTAATGATTTCCTGAAGTTTAGGTGGTCATGTATTCTTTTGGAGAACTTCATGATTACAGATAAGTCTTGGTAACTTTCATGTTAAGAAGTTATAAGATGTTCTAAGAACTGATGTGATGATGGGTTTAGGTGTTGCCTGCTGCCAAACTGGCAAGTAACACGTTTGATCTGTGCACTCACTTTCACAAAATGTATTCCTTATTTAGGGGTCCTTTTACTAATGGCTTTTGGTACTGTAGGCGTGGGTTTTGGGTGCACGCCAATCCATTTTTCAGCGTGCCTGTAAAAAAGGCCTTTTTAAAATTTTTGCCGAAAATGGACATGTGGCAAAATCAAAATTGCTGCGCATCCATTTTGGGTCTGCGACCTTACTGTCAGACATTGACCTAGTGAGTCTTACGCGGTAACCGGGCAGCAATGACCTACGCGTGTCAAATGCCACTTAGCGCGCATCCGATATGCACGTCTGAAAATAAAAATTACTTTTCAGCCTCGCGTATCGGACGTGCGCCAAAAATGAAATTACCACAACAGCCAGGCAGTAGCTGGGCGGTAACTCCATTTTGGCGTGTTGGGCATGTGTAGACACGTGGCTTAGTAAAAGGGCCTCTTAATTATTTACACACTAAGATTTCAATATGTCATCATTTTGTATTTAATTGCAAATCCCCATTAAAAATTGTTTGGTATGTATTTACATATTTGGAGATGAATTTTATATACAAGTTGAGATCCCCAGTTTTCTATTGAAATATTGTAAGTTACACATGTATGTTTGGCATCTAGGCATGAGCATTTGCACTACCTCTATGGCTGCCATAAGTGCTCATGCCTAACCACATATGCATGTATGTTAGTATTCCATAAAGGAAGGTGGGTACCAGCTTTTCTTTTTAGACCAGTGGCATAGCCACAGGTGGGCCTGGGTGGGCCAGTGTCCACCCACTTAGGGCTCAGGCTCACCCAACAGTAGCACATGTTTAGCAGTAGCTGGTGGGGATCTCAAGTTCTGCCAGCTGAAGACTTCCCCCTGATGGTAACGAAAACACTACTCTCCATGATACCGGCACCTGCGCATGCTCAATTTTCAGCGTATGCCTGCTGCAGACTGCCGAGGTGGAAAGAAGCGTTTTCCCCACCAGCTGGGATATTTTTGTGGTGGTGGTGGGGGGGGGGGGGGGGAGAACACTTGGTGCCCACCCACTTCTTGTCTAGGCCCACCCAAAATCTGTTGTCTGGCTACGCCCCTGTTTTAGTCTATCTAATTAGGTGCCCTTTAGGCACTTAAATCTAGGCACCATTTCTAGACTTGCCTTCTAAGTGCCTAGCCTTTGTATGGACAATGTGGGATTCTTCTTGAAAAATGAAGGGACCCATCTCTCCAAGGCGAAACATAAATTAGGAGTAGCCAAACGGACGGAGATATGAAGCACAGATGCTAGTGTCAAGTTTTAGCTAACACTACTCTCTACCAGGGATGCTGCACCATTACGACGAGGGAGAGGTGCAAGAAAATGACCCCTGATGCAGGCATTGTGTCGAAACACGACCATGTCAGGTCAAGCCCACTAATAAAGATCTCATACTACCATCTATGTTTCACATCTCTGTTTGTTTGGCCACCTCTGCTTTGTGTTTTGCCTTAGACTATCTTGGGAGATTCTTTTCTTCTTCTTTGTTGGCGGTGACCCTTCTCTCACCATGCTAATATTTTAAATGAACCAAAGAGAGTCTGGTCAGTAATATCTTGTATCGTACATGGATGCTAATATTATATACACTCTAGGAAAATTGTGACTTGCTTATAAATATTTAGAATGTGTGTGCCAGTACTACTCAAAGCCCTGGTTGAGGTTGGAGAAATAGCTCACATTTGACTACAACCTGTTTCTCGGTCAGCATCACTGATGTGACATACTCTAAGGGGCCCTTTTACAAAGGCGCGTTGAAAAATGGCCTGTGGTAGCGTATACGCCTGTTTTGGGCGCACACAGAATCATTTTTCAGCGCACCTGTAAAAAATGCCTTTTTAAAATTTTTGCCGAAAATGGACGCGTGGCAAAATGAAAATTGCTGCGCTTCCATCTTGGGTCTGAGACCTTACTGCCAGCCATTGACCTTGTAGTAAGATCTCACACGTTAACCGGGCAGTAATGGTCTACACGTGTTAAATGCTGATTACCGCATGTGTGCCAGAAAATTATTTATTTATTTATTTGCTGCATTTGTATCCCACATTTTCCCACCTCTTTGCAGGCCCAATGTGGTTTACGTTATTCCGCAATGACAATCGTCATTAACGGTGTGAGAAGAGCAAAGTATTGATACAATTAATACAATTAAAATTACAATAAAAATATTTTCTGGCGCGCGTAACGAACGAGCATCAAAAATGAAATTACCATAAGGGCCACATGGTAGCTGGGCGGTAACTCAAAATTGACGCCCGTTGGGTATGTGTAGGCACCTACGCGGCTTAGTAAAAGGGCTCCTAAATGTTTTATACAGTATATGTGAGAGTGACAAATTTAAGCCAATTTTCTCTACCACTGCCAAGATCATGATGGGAATAAGTGATAAATAAACTGTGGATGCCAGGAGATGCATTTTTGTGGTTGAGAGAGTATCAGAGGGCATTTGTAAAATTTTGCAGGAATCAATTAGCTCTATATAATTACAAACTCTAATGCTCTTTAGTACATGGCCAACACTGAGTTTTAGTTTTAATATTTCCGTGAGGTTTTTAGCTGCCAATGCTGATGCATCACTTACCATTTTCTGGTTTGATTAATAATGCTTGGCATAATTATAAGTGTCATAACACTCCATTACTTTGATACCTGAAGTGCAGTGTAATTTAACGATGACAATCAGAGAACAACACCTAATTCCAGCTTCCATTATACTTGGAATATCATGCTTCTTTTGACAGCTGACAAAAGGTTGGGTGATTTCTTTTAATAACCCATTTATAGGAGGCCACTCCGAGTGGCTTAAGTTAAATAAAGGTGGCAAAAAATATCTCTTTAGAGGAGTTATAAGATTAATACTGTATAAAGCAGTGCCTCAAAGGAAATCTAAATCAGTAGTGGAAGTTGGTTTCAGATTTGGAAAGGAAATAAAAATAATTTGGACTAAGATATTATTAAAGTGCCATTTAGGGTCATAGTTATCAATGTGGACTATTGTTAAGACATATTGTTAAATGGTATTTTTCTCAGTGGAGGAGGGAGAACAGTGGAATGCTGCATGGATCTGTACTGGGACCAGTGCTATTTAACATATTTATAAATAATCTGTAATAAATAAAAATAAAACAAAAACATAGAAAAGAAAATAAGATGATACCTTTTTTATTGGACTAACAATACATTTTTTGATTAGCTTTTGAAGGTAACCCTTCCTCTTCAGATCAGAAATAAGCAAATGTTGATAAAAATCAGTGTATATAAGTGAGACACAAAAGCATTCCAATGACAGTCTCACAGGAAGAGGGTGGGAAGGTGAGAAACTTGGGAGCTGGATAGATGAGAGACAGGGAGAGATGCATAGTAGATAAGAGGTTGACAAAGCAGTAGAATATTATGGGTTATAATGGGCTACAAAACTCAGATCTTTGTTAAGTCCTGTCTGGTGGGTGTGAAAATATTTAATCATTTTGACTTCAAAGGTTTTAAGTTCTTAGATTGTCTTAAAGTTTCCTCTTAGTATTCTAACCATAAAAGCATTGATGCAGTGTTCTGGTTTTGTAAAGTACTGTCCCACAGAGGTGACATCCAGGTTGGCATTGACATTTTTCATATGATGTCCAAGTAGATTAAATCTCATCTTTAGCATCTAGCTTGTTTCTCCAATATAGCACCCTTCACACTTTTTACATTGAATGATATATACCACATTTGAATGTGAAGAATATTTTTCCATTGTGTATGACTGTGGGAGCCTGTGAAATGTGTTGGCACAGTTTGCAGCTGGATATATTGCAAGGATGTGGGCCACTCTCTTCTTTTTGAGTTTCTATTGGGAGTTGCTTCTCACTAGTTTGTGTTTTAAGTTGGGTGGCTGTCGGAAGGCCAGCACTGGTGGGGATGGGAATATTTCTTGCAGTAGTTCATCCTCCTGGAATACTGGCTGTAAATCTTTTATGATTTTTCTTAATTTTTCTAGCTCTGGGTCTTTCCTATGTTTTTTTTTGTATTTATTACCAATTACCTTTAAAAGTGGGCTAACATGGCTACCACATCACTTTATTCATAAATAATCTGGAAATGGGAATGACAAGTGAGATGATTAAGGAGCTCTTTTACTATACTGTACTAAATGGTGGCCTGCGCTATGACTAGCATTTGGGTTTCCCCTGCACTGAAACCACAAAAAAATAAAACATTTTTTAGCTCCTTTTAGCTCCTAGGAAGTGTGAGCAGATGCCAACACTATAAACATATCTTAGTGCTTATCGCTGCTTAGTAAAAGGACCCCTGAATTTGTAGATGACACAAAACTATTCAAAGTTGTTGAAACACATGCAGACTGTGAAAAATTACAGGAACCTTAATAAACTGGAAGACAGGGCATCCAAATGGCAGATGAAATTTAATGTGGACAAATGCAAAATGATGCATATTGGGAAGAATAATCCAAAGTTACCTGATTCTAGGGTCTACCTTAGGAGTCAGCACCCAAGAAAAAGATCTAGGTGTCATTGTAGATGATACACTTAAATCTTCTGCCCAGAATGTAGTGGCAGCCAAAAAAACAAACAGGATGCTAGGAAGTATTAGGAATGGAATAGAAAATAAGACCAAGAATATTATAATACCTCTATATCGCTCCATGGGGTGACCTCACCTTGAGTATTGTGCTCAATTCTGGTCGCCGTATCTCAAAAAGATATAGCAGAATTAGAAAAGATTCAAAGAAGAGTGGCCAAAATGATAGAGGGGATGGAACTGCTCCCATATGAGGAAAGGCTAAAGAGGTTAGGGCTCATCAGCTTGGAAAAGAGACAGCTGGGGGGGGGGGGGGGGGGACGGATTTGATTGAGGTCTACGGAATCCTGAGTAATGTAGAATGGGTTAAAGTGAGTCCATTTTTTACTCCTTCAAAAAGTTCAAAGACTAGGGGGCATTCAGTGAAACATGGAAATACTTTTAAAACAAATAGGAGGAAATATTCTTTTCACTCAATGAATAGTTAAGCTCTGGAACTCATGCACATAACTGCAAATGTTCTACAGGATATGCACAGAAGTGCCAGGCATGCCTCCAACCTGCCCATGCCCCTCCCAGGTCCATGGCTTCTTGCAGTTGTGCACTATGGAAATAGCAAGCATATTTTGTAGAATGCCAACTAAGGGCAGCTATGTGTGTAATACTTAATGCCTAGTGGTTAGGGTGGTGGGAACTGAGGAACTGAGTTCAATTCCCGCTTCAGGCACAGGCAGCTCCTTGTGACTCTGGACAAGTCACTTAACCCTCCATTGCCCTATGTAAGCCGCATTGAGCCTGCCATGAGTGGGAAAGCGCGGGGTACAAATGTAAAAAAAACAATTGTAGCTGATAATTGATCACTACAGCCATGGAATGTTGCCACTATTTGGGTTTCTGCCAGACTGTTTGGAAACAGAATACTGGGCTAAATGGACCATTGGTCTGACCCAGTATGGGTATTCTTATGTTATATTCTTAATTAGCATCTATTTTATTTATTTATTTGGATTTTTGCTCACACCTTTTTCAGTAGTAGCTCAAGGTGAGTTACATTTAGGTACCCTGGGTATTTCCCTGTCCCTGGAGGCCTCACAATCTAATTTTGTACCTGAGGCAATGGAGGGTTAAGTGACTTGCCCAAGATCACAAGGAGCAGCAGTGGGATTTGAAGCAGACACCTCTGGATGTCAAGACCGGTGCTCTAACCACTAGTCTACTCCTAGGAATTATCCGATTACTTTATGTGCATAACTAACCTTATTCTATAACTTTGCCACACAATTGTGTGCAGTAACCATGGAGTTGGATGTGTAAGTTTATAGAATGAGGGGGTTAGCACCTCCTATTTAGGAGGTAGTAAGTAGTCCCACTTTAACTCTGCTTTAGACAGTTAGGGGGTCTTTTACTAAAGGTTAGCATGGGTTATCTGCCACAGGATCCATTTTGCTCCTATGGGACCTGCTGAAGATAACATGTGCAAATCTTTCGTAAAAGACCCCTTAATGAGCAGTAAGTACAGCACGTTAATGGTCAAATGCCTCCTATGCCCCCTCTCCGCCCATGTCATGCCCCTTGACACAAAAAGCACTTAACACCCAGCTTACCATGTGCTAACTGTGAAAATACTGTGCTAGCAGGTAAAGCAGGGTAAACCAAGTGTTAACCCCCGGATTCTGTACATGGTGCCCAGATTTGGGCACGTTTCCGAGATGCGTGCACAACTTAATTGACTAATGCACCCTTAAGAGCTGTAATTGGGTGCTAATGACCAATTATTGATGTTAATTGCTACCAATTACCATCTTTACGCTGATGACTCTCAGATCTACATCTCCACCCCGAAATCTCAACCTTAATCCAGAACAAAATCTCTGCCTGCTTGTCTGACATTGCTGCCTGGATGTCTCAATGCCATCTCAAATTAAACACGGCTAAAACTGAACTTCTTATTTTTCCCCCTAAACCTTCCTCCCCTCTTCCCCCATTCTCAATCTCTGTTAATGGCTCTGATATCCTCCCTGTCTCCTCGGCTCGTAACCTTGGAGTCATCTTCGACTCCTCTCTCTCCTTCTTCTCTGCTCATATTCAACAAATCGCCAAAACCTGTCGCTTTTTTATCTACAACATTAGCAAAATTCACCCCCTCCTTTCTGAACTCGCCACCAAAACCCTTATTCACACCCTTGTTACTTCTAGCTTGGACTATTGCAATTTACTTCTCACTGGTCTCCTGCTCAATCATCTTTCTCCTCTCCAATCTGTCCAGAATTCTGCAGCTCGACTTATTTTCCGCCAGAATCGCTATGCCCACACTAGCCCACTCCTCAAGTCACTTCACTGGCTATTAGTAGTAGTAGTAATTAGAATTTGGCTGCGCATCTGACTGTGGTATTCTATAATGCTTGTCAGTGAAATTCCATAGCACACAACTGAAAAGGTGACACGGCCATGTCAGGGGCATTCTGAAAAGTTGCACGCATTGTTACAGAATAATGGGTCAGCGCGCCAAACTTGGGCATCAGCATGTACACCAGGTTTCAGCAGGGGGAAGTCTGGCACTCAAAGTTAGGGTGCGGGAATTAGCTCTTAGCATGAGTGTATAAAGGGTGCACGCCCTTTAAAGAATCGCAGTTAGTGCTGATCTTTTCCGGTGCCTATTTTTCAGTGCCAATCCTAGAATCTGGTCCTAATTGCTTAATGGCGTTTAGTAAAAGCACCCCAGAGTCTTGACCCATCTGCCTCATTTGAGAAATCCTTGCGTGTAGCGGCCAAAAGACCTGCCTGTTTTTGTGACTTTTGTGTTCCCAAGTGAATGGGACAGTCTCCTGCATCTTTATTTTAAGAAAAGAACTAATCTGCATACTGGTCAAAAAATACAGCTTCAAAAAAAATACTGCTTTTTCTTGACTTACCCTGTGCTACTCAGGATTATAGAAAGACATTTTTGTCCAGAAGCCAGGAAATTCTGAGTCTTGTGGCTACTTTTGAAGTACATTTTCCTTGTACTACATGGTTTGGTTACTATTTCTTCTGTTAAATATTTTTTTTAACTTTCACGATTATGTTTTATAATAGACTCCAGATTGACTGAGAAAATATTAGCGTAGGATGAATTAGCTAAAGGTGATCTTCCTGATTTTCCTTTTTCTTTATTGCATTATTATTCTACACTCCAGAGGTTCTCTTGCCCCTTCCCCTTACTTCTGGTACAATTATATGTTACTGTATTGAGATTCTTTTTTTTTCTGCCTCTTTTCTTTTTCTAATTTCTGGTAGCTACTCTCAGGAATTGCTGCAATTTTGTCAGTATTTAAATTAAAATGCAAACTGGAAAAAAAGAAAAATGACAGCAGACCATAAAGCATATCCAGTCTGCTCATTCATACCATGTGGTACATTTGTGAATTGTAAAGTGCCTTTTTTTTTAATGCAACCACAAAATACTTTCACCCAATAATGTAAAAGCATGAATTGAGGGGTCCTTTACTAAGGCGCACTGAAAAAATGGCCTGCGGCAGTGTAGATGCGTGTTTTGGGCACGTGCAGAATTATTTTTTAGCACACCTACAAAAAAATGCCTTCTTTTTTGCCAAAAATGGGCGTGTGGCAAAATGAAAATTGCTGTGCGTCCATTTTGGGTCTGAGACCTTACCGCAAGCCATTGACCTAGTGGTAAGGTCTCACACGGTAACCGGTAATCTTGGGAACAGTCTTGACCTACCCATGCCCCCCATGGCCATGTCCCTTTGGAGTTGCACACCATAAAATTTAGGTGCACCTGTTATAGAATAGCAGGCAGGTGAAATCTGCAGGTACTGTAACTCCTGACTGCCAATTAACACCAATTATTGATTCTTAATACTTGAATAACTAATTAGTTTATGTATGGATCTGTGATGTGTACCACACTTTGGGCAATCTACACAGAATTCATGTTCTAAGCTTTAGTAAAAGGGCTTATTAGTCCTATATTCAAACACAATGAATGCAGATACCTTGGGTTAGGGACTCAGCTTGTTTTGTATGGGTATTTCAATCAAACACGTATGTTTGCAGTTAAGGCCCTTCTGAAAATTTATCTTATTGGGAAAATATTCCCATTATGCCAGGAACATGAAAGGCAGCTTGAAAAATAAAGCATGCAAACTATCTAATATAGGACTTTTCTTTTCTTAACCAAATCCAAGACCAAATGCTTTTCATATTTAAATTAATTTCTTAACCAAATCCAAGACCATATGCTTATCATATTTAAATTAAAAGAAAATTTTTAATACAGCATCACCCCCCACCTCAACCTAGCATCTTTGAGTTAGCATTCACAGACTTATATAAAAAAAAAACTTGCAGCATGGGCTCATTTAGAAGCAGATATTCAATGCCAGGCCATACCCTGGTACTGATTCACCAGTTGCTTCTGGAAGTTATCTGGATTCTGTTGATATTCTATGTAAAAACAAAAAACTGTATGGCTTGACCTTCTCCAATTGTAAGTATAAACTACTAAAAAATATATACTGAGGAGAAAGTCCCTAAGAATACTTGCAGTTAACAACCAGGTGAAGCTGTGTTCAGACACAATATAGCTAAATGGTGTGAGTTTCCCCCAGAAGAAGCATAGCGAAACAGGCACTGTCGGGGCTTCTACACACGCCAGTCTGAATTGTGGAGTATACATGCTCTTTAAGCTAAGTGTCTTTTTGAATATCTATATATTTACACATGATGGTGTGAGAACACAAGTTATCATTATTGCAATTACAACATCAGGGTGGAGGTGGTTTTTAGTCGATGATTAAACCTACGCACGTTTATAGAGTCACCAGGGGAGTGATATGAATATCCGTGCTAAGTGATATGAGACTCCACCTGGTTGTTAACTGCAAGTATTCTTAGGGACTTTCTCCTCAGTATATATTTTTTAGTAGATATTCTATGTAGGCACCCAGGTAGCTATCTGGGCAGGTTAGGACAGCCTTTTCTGTGGCCCAATTTCCAGCTTTGCCTGTACTCTGTTCCTGGACTTCTCTGGCCCTACCTGGATGGTGCTGGAGTGCTCTAAGCAGATGTTCAGTGGTACTGTCCAGTTATGTGCTGCACAATATCTGACCAGAAACCGGTCAGCAGGAGTTCACCAGGCGTGAACCACTCTTGCCCAACTAACTCTTTCTGAATATCAACTCCTAGGCCTCAGGAAGATATAGGCAAACTAGGGCCCAAAAATTAGGTGAGGGGTGGGGGAAATCCTGTCAGATATTCCTTAATTTGGCCCTGTATTTTGATTGTTAAGATTGCAAACCACTTTGATTTAATTGACTTCAAGAAGAGTGCTATAGCGAGATTTGAAATAGACATAAAGATAAAAATGTCATCATTTCAGTTGCTGCATCAACCCAAACACTCCCAGATTTTATAAACTAAAGATGAGCCTGCACATCTGCATGCATAACTGATTTGTGCATGCAACATAATTGTTTAAGAAGCTAATCAGCTCTGATAATTGGCCGCTAATAAGCAATAATCATCACTAATTGGCAGTAATTAGAATTTATGTGCAGAACTTTCTAAGCATATTCTGTAAAGTGAAAATTCTAATGTGTCGATCACAAAAGGGGCATGTCCATGGGAGGGACATGAGTAGATCATGGATGTTCCTGAACATTACATGCACACTGTTATTGAATGTGCCCGATCCGCACCTAAATTTTAGTCACAGGACAACCGCCATGTGTATTATATAAACCATGCCTAACTTTAGGCAAGGTTTATAGAATAGTACTAAGTGTGTTTCTTTTCAACAGATTTTTTTTTGTGCCATATATAGAATCTAGCCCATAGGGTAAGAGATGACATCATCAGCCATCTGTGATTTGTGTCATTAGCAGACACCTCCCTCAATCATTAGGCCGGTGTTTGAAAAAACATGGCATCACTAATTCCTGCTGCACATTGGGCCCCCTCTCCCTCTGGTGTGTTTAGAGCCCAGTGGAATGGTGCAGACTTATGGCACCCAAAAGTGCAAAATGAAATGAGTACCGGGAGTTTTTAAACACTCATATTAATATGATGTAATAAGATATCAAGACTAACAAACTGGTGATCCCATTTTTGTGGGCATTAAATGTATGTATACAATGGTGTGGGACCCCTCTGCATAAGTTTACCTAGGGCCCACCCACTACAAGCTTAATTCTACCCTGTCTACCCCATTTTCTTCAGGTTTCTCCAAATGTTTTTCTGTGGTTATTTCAAAATGAACTGTTATGATGTACTCAGTTATTATTACTCTCCTTCCTGAAACTAAAAAGATTTTGGGTGCATCATGCCCCTGTGCCATTTAAAGTTTTGAGTGTAATCATTCTTTAATCTTTTTTTGTATGATTTGGCGCTTAAAGATGAAAGACAATTTTTTTTCTTTTGCTAATGACAAAAGCGTTCAGTCTGAGGAAATTGAATTGCATATAGCTTTGAAATTATTGTTTTGAAGATACTGTTTTGTTTACAGGACACAAATGATTACTAAAATGGCAACGTTTATTCTCCACTATATTAATCATTGTAAGGCTACAGGCAATAATAAAGCAGGGTTTAAAATAACAGTGACCCTAGTCACAAGACTAGGGAGTATAGATTCCTTCAATTCCCTGTCCCTGAAAATAAGAACAATGAGGAGAACCTCAGTTTTCAGGTGCTTTCAGAACCTGGAACCCCTACGCATGTACCTATGCATACACCCCCTAAGAAAAATGCACATGTTATCAATAAAGGGCATTTACATGTGCAAATGAATTAGTTAGTTGGCTTTAATAAGCAATAATTGCCAATTGCTGCTGTTGATTGCAATTAATAAGCACCAATTTGCATTTGAATGCATGATCATTATTCTATAAAGTCTGCATGCTATATCCGTGGCAGTGGAAGGGGCATGAGCATGCCATGGGCATGCCTGGGATTAGCGCATGCATGCATCAGTTAGGTGCTCCCATTTACACCTGTTCTAGAGCAGACACAAGTGGGAGCACCTATAAATAGGTGTGATAATGCACATTCATGCTAGTATTCTAGAAGGGCAATTGTACGCTAAGGGCTAGATTCTATATATGACAGCTAAAAAATTGGCATTGAAAAAAATTGCTATTCTATAAGCTGCACTTAAAGTTAGGCATGGTTTATAGAACAGGGATTGTGCCTAACTTTAGGCGTGACCTTTTGCACCAGCTGAAATGTGGTGCAAATATACGAGCCTAAATTGAGTGCATATCCCCTGTATTCTATAACAACGTGAGTAAATTCTAGGAATGTTCCCATTCTGCCCATGACCCTCCCATTTCCATGCCACTTTTTTTTTACTTGTGTGTAAAATTTATGTGCGCGTCTAAATTTACGTGCCTAAGTTCCAATTAAATCTAATTAGTACCAATAATTGCTTGTTAGTTATTGGCACTAATTAGCTCATTAATCAATTAAATTGCATGTACAAATAGAGTGCATGCCCACATTTATGCACACAATTTTTGGCGACTTTTATAGAATTAGGGTGTCAGTGCTGGTGCCTAACTTTAGGCATCCTGAGAATTTACCCCCAAATTTTCGTGAACATTTTGAAACAGGCGCTGCTTCCTTTCCTTTTCTCTTATTGACATATGCAGCTTGTGAACAAATTCTGCAATAAAATAAAAATCCTAAGTCAGTGGTGTGCTGGAGCCGGCTCGCACCGGCTCGCAAGAGCCGGTTGTTAACTTTGCTCAGCTCTTGCGAGCCGGTTGTTGAAACGCGCGAGCCGGCTCTTCTCCTCCCTCCCGATCCGGTCCTGTCTCTCCCTCCCGATCCCTCACATCACCGACCCGACCTGACTCTCCGCATTCTTCGGGGCACCCACTGCCAGAACTGATTCTCCCCCTCTGGCGCTGCCGGTTCGCACTTTAAAAATGGCCGCCGAGACTTCCAGAGGCGGCCTCGCGAGACTTCTGCTGAAGTCTCGGCGGCCATTTTGAAGCGCGAACCGGCCGGCAGCGGCAGCGCCAGTAGGGGAGAGTCAGTTCTGGCAGCGGGCAGGCAAGACTGGCTGCCCCGAAGAATGCGAAGAGACAGGTCGGGTCGGTGACGTGAGGGATCGGGAGGGAGGGAGGGAGGGAGCGGGGAGGAGAATTCGCCAACAACTCAGGAGGGGGTGGCAGGGGAGAGAAGGGAGTCGCTGGGCATTTGAGGATGGAGGGGAAAGGAGGGTCACTGAGTATGGCTGGGTGCATGCAGGGCAGGGGAGAAGAGGCAGGAGGGTCACTGCTGGACATGGGTGGATGGAGGGCAGGGGAGAGCGAGAGGAGGGTCACTGGGTATGGGTGCATGCAGGGCAGGGGAGAGGAGGGTCACTTCTGGACATGGGTGCATGCAGGGCAGGGGAGAGGAGGCAGGAGGGTCACTGCTGGACATGGGTGGATGGAGGGCAGGAGAAAGGAGGGTCACTGGGTATGGGTGCATGCAGGGCAGGGGAGAGGAGGGTTGCTAGGCATGGGTGCATGCAGGGTCACTTGACATGGGTGGATGGAGGGCAGGGGAGAGGAGGGTCACTGGGTATGGGTGCATGGAGAGCAGAGGAGAGGAGGGTCGCTGGGTGCATGCAGGGCAGGGGGAGAGAAGGGTCACTGGATATGGGTGGATGGAGAGGGGGGGTGAGAGAAGAAATGCTGAACGTGAATGGAGGGGAGGGAGGAGTGAGGAAGGAGATGAGATGAGGGAAAAGAAAGAGAGGAGAAAAACTGCACATGGGTGAAGAAAATAGACAGAAGCTGAGGACCAGAAATGAAGAAGAAAGGAGGAAAGGAAAGAAATAAATGGAAAGGAAGCCCTGGAAACGGAGTTAAGAGGACAGATAGCAGCAGAATCGGATACTGGGCCAGCATGATCAGAAAAACAGTCACCAGACAACAAAGGTAGAAAAAAAAATCATTTTATTTTCATTATAGTGTTTGGAATATGTTCACTTTGAGAATCAGGTGCTCAACATTAAAAGTTTATATTTATTTACTTATTTATGGCATTTTATCGCACATTAAACATGAATTAGATTGGAACCTGGGATCATTCCATTTTTTTTTCCTGGAGTAATGCATTGTCCCCCCCCCCCCCCCAGGCTCTCTCCCCAGCTATAGCCAGCTCTGCAATCTGGGGGGGTGGGGGCGCAGAGGGGGACGAGGGGTGCAGAGGGGGATGGGGGGGGGGGCGCAGAGGGGGACCGGGGAGAGAGCCTGTTGTTAAACATTTACCAGCACACCACTGTCCTAAGTACACTTTTTCAAATGTCATTTCAAATTCAAGCAGGAACCAATGGAAAATGATGTCAGATAAGCATAACCTCCATCTGGTTCATCCAGTTTCATCCCGTTTTTTCATCTTCTTTCTCTTTCTTAACATATTGTCTTATTCTTACTTAGTTTTATGGTTTGAATATGTTTAAATTCCTATTTTTAAAATTGGTATTCCATTTCACTTTCTATCCTTTGTCCTTTTATGATGTAAACTGTATTACAATGTTCACAGGAAAGGTGGTATTAAGAAAAAAAAAATGCCATACACCATGTCATGGATGATCCTTAATCTCAGATTACGTACCAGTAAAGGATGTGTATTTTTTTTTCAAAATATTAACTAACTTATCTATACAACAAAAAGGAAAATGTGCCACATCTCAAAATTAACAATCAAACAATAATTAAGACAAAACAATCAACACAGCATCACTCACTCACTCACTCACTCACTCACTCACTCACATCATGGGGAGTAGAGGAACAAAGAAAAGAAAGAATACATATAATCAGGGTAGATGAACCAATGCATAATAAAATCTCTGATCTTTAGAACCCACCCCAACGTTGCCACAAAGAAAAGACTCCAATTGCACTTGGTGCATAAGTACATAAGTATTGCCATACTGGGAAAGACCAAAGGTCCATCAAGCCCAGCATCCTGTTTCCAACAGTGGCCAATCCAGGTCACAAATACCTGGCAAGATCCCAAAAAAGTACAAAATATTTTATACTGCTTATCCCAGAAATAGTGGATTTTTCCCAAGTCCATTTAATAATGGTCTATGAACTTTTCCTTTAGGAAGCTGTTCAAACCTTTTTAAAACTCCGCTAAGCTAACTGCCTTTACCACATTATCTGGCAACGAATTCGAGAGTTTAATTACATGTTGAGTGAAGAAAACGTTTCTCCGATTCGTTTTAAATTTACTACATTGTAGCTTCATCGCATGCCCCCTAGTCCTAGTATTTTTGGAAAGCGTAAACAGACGCTTCACATCTACCCGTTCAACTCCACTCATTATTTTATAGACCTCTATCATATCTCCCTTCAGCCACCTTTTCTCCAAGCTGAAGAGCCCTAGCCGCTTTAGCCTTTCCTCATAGGGAAGTCGTCCCATCCCCTTTATCATTTTCGTCGCCTTTCTCTGCACCTTTTCTAATTCCACTATATCTTTTTGGAGATGCAGTGACCAGAATTGAACACAATATTCGAGGTGCGGTCGCACCATGGAGCGATACAACGGCATTATAACATCCTCATTTTTGTTTTCCATTCCTTTCCTAATAATACCTAACATTCTATTTGCTTTCTTAGCCGCAGCAGCACACTGAGCAGAAGGTTTCAACGTATCATCAATGACGACACCTAGATCCGTTTCTTGGTCCGTGACTCCTAACATGGAACCTTGCATGACGTAGCTATAATTCGGGTTCCTCTTTCCCACATGCATCACTTTGCACTTGCTCACATTAAACGTCATCTTCCATTTAGACGCCCAGTCGCCCAGTCTCCCAGTCTCGTAAGGTCCTCTTGTAATTTTTCAGAATCCTCCCGCGATTTAATGACTTTGAATAACTTTGTGTCATCAGCAAATTTAATTACCTCACTAGTTACTCCCATCTCTAGGTCATTTATAAATATATTAAAAAGCAGTGGTCCCAGTACAGACCCCTGGGGAACCCCACTAACTACCCTTCTCCATTGAGAATACTGACCATTTAACAGTACTCTCTGTTTTCTATCTTTTAACCAGTTTTTAATCCACAATAGAACACTACCTCCTATCCCATGACTCTCCAACTGGAAACTGTTATAAAGAACAAAATTACTGAGCATATTCAAAAGATTGATTAGTAAGACAAAGCCAAAATGGATTTAGTGAAGGGAAATCTTGCTTCACCAATCTACTACATTTCTTTGAAGGGGTGAACAAACAAGTGAATAAAGGTGAGCAGGTCGGTATTGTGTATCTGGATTTTCAAAAGGCATTTGACAAAGTACCTCATGAAAGACTCCAGAAGAAATTGGAGAGGCATGGGATAGGAGGTAGTGTCCTACTGTGGATAAAGGCGAGCCAGTTGATATTGTGTATCTGGAGTTTCAAAAGGCATTTGACAAAGTATCTCATGAAAGACTCCTTAGATAATAGGAGGTAATGTCCTATTGTGAATTAAAAACTGGTTATCAGATAGAAAACAGAGTGTAGGGTTAAATGGTCAATATTCTCAATGGAGAAGGGTAGTTAATGGGTTCACCAGGGCTCTGTGCTGGGACCGTTGCTTTTTAACATATTTATAAATGATCTAGAGATAGGAGTAAATAGTGAAGTAATACATTTGCTGATGACACAGAGGGGCATAATCGAATGGGGGCGGCCATCTCTAATGACGGCCCCGTTAAGCGGCGTACCCGATTGTATTATTGAAACAAGATGGCCGGCCATCTTTCATTTCAATAATGCGGTCAATGCCGGCCAAATCTCAACATTTGGGCCACCCTTAGAGATCGCCAGCGTTAGAGATGGCCGCCATTGGTTTTTGCTGATAATGGAAACTAATGCCGGCCATCTCAAACCCGGCCAAATCCAAGCCATATGGTCATGGGAGGAGCCAGCATTTGTAGTGCAGTGGTCCCG
Organism: Microcaecilia unicolor; assembly: GCF_901765095.1. NCBI lineage: Eukaryota > Metazoa > Chordata > Amphibia > Gymnophiona > Siphonopidae > Microcaecilia > Microcaecilia unicolor. The sequence continues at coordinate 244,403,074 of NC_044032.1, read as the reverse complement.
CTCACATGCCAGGACACCAACCGGGCACCCTAGGGGGCACTGCAGTGGAATTCACAAATTGATCCCAGGTGCATAGCTCCCTTACCTTGGGTCCTGAGCCCCCCAACCCCCCCCACCAAAACCCACTACCCACAACTGTACAACACTATCATAGCCCTTAAAGGGTAATAGGGGGCACCTAGATGTGGGTACAGTGGGTTTTGGGTGGGTTTTGGAGGGCTCCCATTTACCACCACAAGTGTAACAGGTAGGGAGGATGGGCCTGGGTCCTCCTGCCTGAAGTGCACTGCAGTACCCACTAAAAATTGCTCCATTGACCTGCACAGTGCTGTGATGGCGCTGGGAATGACATTTGAGGCTGGAATAGAGGCTGGCAATGTTTTTAACTTTTTTTGGGGGGTGGGAGGGGGTTGGTGACCACTGGGGGAGTAAGTGGAGGGGATCCCTCCGGAGGTCATCTGGTCAGTTTGGGCACCTTTTCGAGGCATGGTCGTGAACAAAAAGGGACCAAGTAAATTCGGCCAAATGCTCGTCAGGGTCGGCCTTCTTTTTTCCATTATCGGCCGAGGCCAGCCATCTCTTAACCACGCCTCCATCCCGCCTTCGGTACACTGCCGAGACACCCCCTTGAACTTTGGTTGTCCCTGCGACGGAAAGCAGTTGAAGCCGGCCAAAATTGGCTTTCGATTATATCGATTTGGCCGGTTTTAGGAGAAGGCTGGCCATCTCCCAATATGTGTCGGAAGATGGCCGCCCTTCTCCTTCAAAAATAAGCAGGACAGTTATTCAAAGATGTTAAATCAGAAGAGGATTGTAAAAAATTACAAGAGGATCTTACGAGACTGGGCATTCAAATGGCTGATTACGTTTAATGTGAGCAAGTGCAAAGTGATGCATGTGGGAAAGAAGAACCCGAACTATAGCTACGTGATTCAAGGTTCCACATTAGGAGTCACTGACCAGGAAAGGGATCTAGGTGTCATTGTTGATGATACGTTGAAACCCTCTGCTCAGTGTGCAGTGGCGGCCAAGAAGGGAAACAGAATATTAGGTATTATTAGGAAATGAATGGAAAACAAAAATTAGGATGTTATAATGCCTTTGTATCGCTCCATGGTGTGACTGCACCTTGAATACTGTGTGCAATTATGGTCCACCACATCTGAAAAAACATATAGTGAAATTAGAAAAGGTACAGAGAAGGGTGATGAAAATGATAAAAGGTATGAGATAACTTCCCTATGAGGAAAGGCTAATGCGGCTAGGGCTCTTCAGCTTGAAAAAAAAAAGACAGCTGAGGGGAGATATGATAGAGTTCTATAAAACACTGAGTAGAGTGGAATGGGTAGATGTGAATCACTTGTTTAGGACTAGGGGGCATGCAAAGAAGCTACTAAGTAGTAAATTTAAAACAAATCAGAGAAAGTATTTCTTCACTCAACATGTAATTAAAATCTGAAATTCATTGACAAAGAAAAGCAGTTAGCTTAGCGGGGATTAAAAAAAGGTTTGGCTATCTTCCTAAAAGAAAAGTCCATAAGCCATTATTAAAATGCACTTGGGAAAATCCACTGCTTATTTCCAGGATAAGCAGCATAAAATGTATTGTACTATTTTGGGATCTTGCCAGGTACTTATGATTTGGATTGGCCACTTTTGGAAACAGGATGCTGGGCTTGATGGACCTTCGGTCTGTGCCAGTTTGGCAACACTTATGTACTTATTAAGCTCAACAGATACCAAACACAAGGAAATTTAAGGTAAAATTAATCATTTAGGGCTAGATTCTGTATATGGCATCTAAATAAAAATCAGCACTGAAACATATTCACATAAATGGTATTCTATAAGCCCATGCCTAACTTTACACGTGGAGCACCATTATTCTGTAATTATACATGTAACTCAAACCCATGCCCCCATTTTGCCCTGAAATGCCCATGACTCTCCCATTTCTGTGCCTCCTTTTTTGGACCGTGCCTATATTTCAGGAATGTATCCAGCGCCTAACTTTACGTGTGTCGGTGCCAATTCAACCTAAGTAGTGCCAATGATTGCTTGTTAAAAAGCAACTAATTGGCACTAATTGGCTCATTATTCTATTAAATTGCACTTGCAAATCGGGAACACGTCTAAATTTGCATGTGCAATTTTTGGTGACCTTTATAGAATCAGGGGGTTAATGCAGATAACTGTGATTTTATGGTCAAAAAGGCCCTCCTTCAGGCTTGCATAGCATAAGTAAGGTCCTGAAAAAATCTGTAAAGACATCTCACAAAACAGAAGGCCTTTACTGAAAATAAGCCTTTAAGACCAAGCTTTCATCTTTCTCAGAGATGAATGTAGCCAATAGGGTCACCTGCTCAGTAATTGTATCTTATTTATTTATTTATTAGGATTTATTTACCACCTTTTTGAAGGAATTCACTCAAGGCGGTGTACAGCAATAGACAATTACAGCAGTGAAAATATTCAAATAACACTACAAGAATGGCATAGTACACTACATTACAATGACAACACAATTTGCAATAAAACTTTTTAATAGACAGCATAGGGTGTAAGCGAAAATAGAACATATAGATAGCTAAGATAGAGTAACAGAAGTAAGAAAATAAGGGACTAATTTAAAGAAAGTTGCAAATGAGGTCAGAAAGGTATTTCGATATTATGGGGCCCTTTTACTAAGGCGTGTAGGCACATATGCGCGTCCAATGTGTATCAAAATTAGAACTACCACCTGGCTACCGCATGCCCCAGGTGGTAATTCCATTTTTGACATGTATCCAAAACATGTGCACGTGGCACTTACCTGGTGGTAATCGGCAGTGTACGTGCGCTGACGATTACCGCATGGTTGACGCGGGAGACCTTACCGCTAAGTCAATGAATGGCAGTAAGGTCTCAGGCTGAAAATGGACGCTTGCTGGTTTTAATTTTGCTGCATGTCCATTTTCAGCAACAAAACAAAGGGCCTATTTTTGCAGGCACGCTCAAAAATGGATGCGCATCAAAAATGGAATTACCACCCAGGGCATGTGGTAGCTGAGCGGTAGTTCCAATTTGATGTGCATTGGGCCATTTTACTGAAATGTGTTAAGATTTGGAGTGAACATGGCTTAATGCGGGATTTTCCCACACGTTAATTACAAATCTGACGTGGTACTTTTTAGGGCATTTTCATTGTTTTATTTAATTTGCATGCTAGCGTTGTTATTAACACACAGTACCTGCCAGGAGTTAACGTGGGAGCACTTAGCAACTCCTAAATAGGAGGCACTAACCCCTGGATTCATATATATCACCTAGAGTTACGCACGTATAACTTAATTGAGTAATGAACCAATCAGTGCCGATCATTGGATGTTAACAAGTAATTATCGGCACTAATTGGGACTAATTAGAATTTGCGCACACTATTCTCTAAGCGTATTCTATAAAGTAATCTGTGTAAATTCTACCACGTGGATCTCAAAAGGGAGCATGGCCATGGGAGGAGCACAGATGGGTCATGGGCATTCCTAAAAATTACATACAACATTATAGAATAACCTGTTCCATGCCTAAAGTTAGGCATGCTTCATATTATCCCAAACACTAAAGATCAAATCATTTTTAGTACTCTCACAGTGTACCCATTAGTAATTCCTTTAAATTTTAGTAGAGCTAAAATTTTAGTTTAATAGAAAAAGAAAACAGCCGCAGCCATTTTGTTTATACGAAGAAGTGAAGTTTAACATGGTATATCACAGTGAGTTAGCTCATAGGAAGAGCTATCTGTGGTTGGCGGGATTTTATGCATTTTTTTGATATACTGTTTTCTTTTTCTAGTAAACCTCTTCCCTGAAGAAGACCTTCGAAACCTGGCCAAGTCAGATTTAAAAGTATTTAAGAAGTATTTAAGAAGAAACTTATTCAAGAAACGATTGAAAATAAAAAATATATATAAATAAGAAAATAGGAGTAAACGGGTTGATCTATGACGAGGTGAACAGCTCCATCGTTTCAACTGAAAAGTGTTCGTTTAGATGGTTTTGCTGTTATAAATTCTGAAGATCCCCGCCTACTAAAATTTAAAGGAATTACTAATGGGTACACTGTGAGAGTACTAAAAATGATTTGATCTTTAGTGTTTGGGATAATATGAAGATTGCTTATTGATTTAATCCCCACACTTAATCTATATGGTCCCTTTAAATTAAAGTTAGGCATGGGCATTTATACCAGCTTTTCATTGGTGTGAATGACTGTGCTTAAATTTTAGTCACACAGATGGTATTATGCATATTCTATAAACCACACCTAATTTTAGACATGGTTTATAGAGTACGCATAGGTACGTTTTCCATCAACACCAATCTTGTAGGTGCTAAATATAGAATCTAGTCCTAAATGCCCCCATGTTCATTCTGCATTTTCCAGTTAGCATGCGTTAAAAATAATGTGCTAGCTGAATAACGTTTCCATGCCCATTCCCTGCGCATAACACTCCCCTCCTTTACAAATCAGTAATGTGCAGTAGTTACTGCATGCTACAGGGGAAATTACCACAAAACACCATAACACGGTCTCTCTGCCCTGTTAGAGTGTATTAACTGTGCATTAAAGACTTAAGTTAAAGGGCCCCTTTGTTAAGTCTAGACTATCAGATGGAGATAAAGCATCCACCTCCCCTTAGCCTCATTAGAAATCTGAGATTTTCTAGGAACATTATAATAACTAGATACCAGAATCAGGCCAGCATGAGGCATTTTTAGAACATCCTTGACATTTCAATCAAATTTCAGTTGACAACAAATGAGTACAGGAAAACTTTAAGAGCCACAAATTCTTTGCTCTTGATAGAATTTTAATGTCTCAAATTTATGATAAAAATAGAGGCTATCTTAAATCCCTGGTGCACTAGAAGCTTGGAGCATGGATAACGGGGGTTCTATGAAACCCAAATGCTTTTTAACAGTCCCCAATTTAAGATCCAGTTCTCTCAACTTATCCAGTGTCTATTTTGAAAAAATACATAATTGAGCTACAGTTCCTTGTAACATCTCCTCAGTATGGGTCACTGCCTTCCACACAACAATCAAAGAAATTTCCGTACTGGGAAAAGAAACAGGAATAGACAATAAAAGAGACATCATAAAGGATGAAGAAGGATTTAAAAAAAAATTTTTTTGTAAGCACACGTTCAGTTTGTTAGTGTGCCTTTAAAATGTTAGTGTGCACTAGAACAGTTTAACCCACCTTAAATTATTAATTAATGCATGCTTCAGATTAAGACAGTGGTTCTGAACCCAGTTTTCAGGGCACATCCAGGAAGAGCAGCACGCAGGTCTCTGGAGTAGTTGAGTGGCTGGTACAGGTGGATCCGGGCCCATATCTCTCCCTACCTGTTACACTTGTGGTGGAAACTGTGAGCCCTTCCAAACCCACCAGAAACCCACTGTACCCACATCTAGGTGCCCCCCCTTCACCCATCAGGGCTATTGTAGTGGTGTACAGTTGGAAGCAGGAGGTTTTTGCTGGGGTTTCGGATGGCTCAGCAGACAATATAAGGGGCAACAGTAAGATGTGTACCTGGGACCTTTTATGTGAAGTCAATTGTAATGCCTTCTAGGGAGTGCCACTGCTCTCCTGGGATGTTTGTGTGTCCAGTCTACTAAGAATGCTGGCTCCTTCTACAAACCAGTGGCTTGAATTTTTACGTTTTTCACTTGGACCTTTTTTGTTTCAAAAATGGACCAAAAGATAAATGTTTTAAGAACAAAACATCTAGAAAGTAGCCATTTTTGGAAAAAAAGATGTTTTCTGTTTCAAAAACGGCTATGTTCCCCACTTGAATTTTGGACATTTTTAGCAAAATATTCAAAGTTGGACTTAGACGTCATATCGAAAATGCCTGTCCAAGTAACTTTATAAGTATAAATGCTTTGAAAATATGTTGTATGTGTATTTTGGTTATATATTAAAAGGCTCATTTTTCAAAGAAAATAGATTTACAAAGTTATATAGATTACCATGGGGCTCATTTTTGAAAGAGAAAAACATCCAAAAAGTGTTATACTGCACCACTTGGACAAATTTCTTCTCCAAACGTCCAAATCAGTTTTTTTTTTTAAACCTGTTTTGCAGATGTTTATCTATGCATTTCTCCTGCAGTGCATCCAAATCACAAAGGAGCATGTCACAGGCATTTCAAAGGCAGTATTAGGGTGGGCTTAGGGTGTGCCTAACGGTTGTTCATAGTAACATAGTAGCTGACGGCAGAAAAAGACCTGCACGGTCCATCCAGTCTGCCCAACAAGATAACTCATATGTGCTACTTTTTGTGTATACCCTACTTTGATTTGTACCTGTGCTCTTCAGGTCACAGACTGTATAAGTCTGCCCAGCACTATCCCCACCTCCCAACCACCAGCCCCGCCTCCCACCACCGGCTCTGCCACCCAATCTCGACTAAGCTCCTGAGGATCCGTAATGGAACATATGAAAACATATAGGGTGAAAACTTCAACATTTTGGTCTAGACATCTTTTCAGAATGAATAAGGCACTAAAAGGTGCCCTAAATGACCAGATGACCACTGGAGGTAATCAGAGGGAACTCCCCCAATGGTCATTGACCCCCTCCTACCCCTAAAAAAATGTGACTAAAATGGTACTCACCAGCTTCTATGGAATCCTCAGATGTTATAGCCAGGTCTGTTAGAACAGCATGCGTGTCCCCAGAGTAGTGTAGTGATGGGTACAGTGTACTTTGGACAAGTGGACCCAGGCTCATACTTACAGCTACCTGTTACACTTATGGTTGAAAATGTGAGCCCTCCAAAACTAAACAAAAACCCACTGTACCCATATATAAGTGCTCCCTTCACCTATAAGTGCTATTGTAATGATGTACAGTTGGGGGCAGTGGGTGTTGGGTGGGTTTTGGAAGGCTCACCAGACAAGATAAGGGAACAACAGTGAAATTTGTACCTGGAAGCATTTATATGACGTCCACAGCATTGCCCTCTAGGGTGGACCATTGCTCTCCTGGGATGTCAGGGGGACCAGTCTGCTAAAAATGCTGGCCCCTCCTACATTTCAATGGCTTGATTTTCTACGTTTTTCACTTTTTAATTTTGAAAATGGCTTGAAAAGATAAATGCACAGAGCACAAAACCTTGTTACAAATGGTATTTTTGAAAAAAAAAACAAAACAAAGATGTTTTGCTTTTTCGAAAATGGTTATGTTTGCTATTCGTACTTGGGATGTTTAACACAAAACATCCAAAGTCCGACTTAGACATCATAGCAAAAATTTTATTTATTTATTTTGGTTTTGCTCACACCTTTTTCAGTAGTAGCTCAAAGTGAGTCACATTCACATACACTGGGTATTTCTCTGCCCTTGGAGGGCTCACAATCTAATTTTGTACTGGAAACAATGGAGGGTTGAATGACTTGCCCAAGATGACAAGGAGCAGCAGTAGATTTTGAACTGTCCACCTCTGGATATCAAGCCACTAGGCTACTCCTCCATATAACTTTTTAAGTCTATGTGCTTTGAAAATGAGCACGTCAGTCTATGCAAATAAATAAATATAACAATAAGTATTATTAATGAGCAAAATGTTCTCTAACAAAGATCCACATGTGGTGATAAGCTCCTGTTTGGCACTCACTTCTGAGACACAGTCAGGCTTATTTTTGAAAAAGAAGGATGCCCATCTTTCGACACAAATCGGAAGATGGGCATACTTTCCGTCGCGGGGATGACCAAAGTTCACAGGGGTGTGTCGGAGGCGTAGCGAAGGCGGGACTGGGGCGTGCCTAACACATGGGCGTCCTCGACCCATAATGAAAAAAAAACGGCGTCCCTGATGAGCACTTGGATGACTTTACCTGGTCCTGTTTTTCTTATGAGCAAGCCATAAAAAGGTGCCTGAACTGACCAGATAACCACCAGAATCGGGGATGACCTCCCCTTATTCCCCCAGTGGTCACTAACCCCCTCCCACCCTCAAAAAACATCTTTCAAAATATTTTGTGCATGCCTTTATGCCAGCCTCAAATGTCATACTCAGGTCCATCACAGCAGTATGCAGGTCCCTGGAGCAGTTTTAGTGGGTGCAGTGCACTTCAGGCAGGCGGACCCAGGCCCATGCCCCCCTACCTGTTACACTTGTGGTGGTAAATGTGAGCCCTCCAAAACCCACCAGAAACCCACTGTACCCACATCTATGTGCCCCCCTTCACCTGTAAGGGCTATGGTAGTGTTGTACAGTTGTGGGTAGTGGGTTTTGGGGGGGGGATTGGGGGGCTCAGCACACAAGGTAGGGGAGCTATGTTCCCGGGAGCAATTTCTGAAGTCCACTGCAGTGCCGCCTAGGGTGCCTGGTTGGTGTCCTGGCATGTCAGGGGGACCAATGCATTATGAATGCTGGCTCTTCCCATGACCAAAGGGCTTGCATTTGGTCATTTCTGAGATAGGCATCCTTGGTTTCCATTATCGCCACGACCAAGTCTAGGGAAGACCATCTCTAAGGACGACCTAAATGTCAAGATTTGGGCATCCCCGACCGTATTATCGAAACAAAAGATGGACATTCATCTTGTTTTGATAATACGAGTTTCCACGCCCCTCCACCGGGACATTTTGCGAGGAAGTCCTCAACAAAACTTGGGCGTCCCTTTCGATTATGCCCCTCCACATCATATTCACAGTTCATGTGAGAAATTTAGCTCCTGAAGGTCTCTGTACCTTTTTCAACTTCATCTCCCTAGAAAATGTTATGCTAGCCTGCTGGGTGAGGAGATTTCATCCCTATCTTTGCATTGCCAAAGACATTTTCCCATTAGAGATATTAAAATGTTTCATGCCAGGCAGAAAAAACAATGTGCCTTAAATTGTTTCACAGTTTGCTATCCAGGGCAAAGTCTGGTACTTGTTGTGTTTGGATTCCTGTATATTTTTAAAGGCTCTTATTCATCATATAAAAAAAAAAAGAGAGAGAAAGAAACAGCTTGGAAAATACCCAGTATGATTGCGGCCTTGTGTCTAGTGACGCAGATAGAACTCAGCGATGACACCAGCAGGCAGCAGGCATGGAAATAACTCTTCCTGTGCTGTTTCCTGTGGTTCCCATTCTGATTATTCGTCAGCATCTATAAACTGCAGTTATTCCTCCCAGTGGGGGTTGGATCAATGATGCAGCTCATCCTGTACTTCAGATGTTTGCTTTCCCATGATAAAAAGGTCAGAACAAAAGTATGAATCCCTTTGAGAGAATTAGTTAAAAAAAATCATGTTCAGTGATGATGCAGTTCCATGCCAGCTACTCATCTGACAAGTACGCTATGAAGGGATGGGTAAAATTATGTTTAAAATGATTTAACATTAGGCAAACAAAACTGGCATTGAAGATCGAGGTGTTCATTTTCAAAGCAAATGGACTTACAAAGTTACATTGAGGCGTATTTTCGAAACACTAAGGGGCCCTTTTACTAAGGTGCGTTGATAAATGGCCTGTGGTGGTGTAGACGTGTGTTTTGAGCGTGCACCGAATTATTTTTCAGCGTACCTACAAAAAAATGCCTTTTAGTATTTTTGCTGAAAATGGACGTGCAGCGAAACCAAAATTGCCATGCGTACATTTTGGGTCTGAGACTTTACCGCCAGCCACTGACCTAGCAGAAAAGTCTCATATGGCAACCGAGCGGTAATGATCTACAAGCGCCAAATGCCACTTGGCGTGCGTCCAATACATGCAGCAGAAAATAAAAATTATTTTTCAGCCATGCGTATCGGAAGCGTGCCAAAAATGATATTACCGCAAGAGCCACGCAGTAGCCATGCAGTAACTCCATTTTGGTGCAGATTGGGCGCGTGTAGACGCTTACACGGCTTAGTAAAAGGGCCCCTTAGAATTACAAAGTTACCTGAGACTTTGCACTGACTATCAACAATTTAAGAAATTGTTAAAAAAATAATTTTTTATTTTGTAAAAAGCATTTATTGCAAAGGGACAAGTCAATTTCTTTAGCAGTTCTCCCTATTTTATTTTATTGTGATAATGGGTATTCTGTGATGTTATGGTATTTCAATGTATGTTTTGATATTATGTGTGTTTTTTTTGTAATCCGCTTTGATGTTAAAGTGGGATATAAATTTTTGAAATAAATAAATAACCACATGCTAAGCTGCTCTAACCAATTAGCACAGAACATGCCTATTCCCCTCCCTCCAGACATGCCCCAATGCTGAAAAATTAAATTTTAGCATGTGGGAAGCACATGCCAATCCCAAGACTACTGTGGTAATGCTTTTTAACTTGTGGTAACCATGTGTTAGTGCTTACTGCAGCTTAGTAAAAGGACCCCAAAGTTGGATAGCCTTTTTGCAGTCCTAATCTCATCTAGATAATTGCCCAGTGAGTGGAGCTCCACTCCTGAACTGCTCAGCCCAGACCGGATAGTGCTGAGGTGGTCAGAGGAGATATACAGTGACACTCTCCAGATAAGTGCCTTTGAATATTGACACCATATTTTTTTAATGACACTGAGGGGTTTTTTTTACTAAGGCGAGCTCAAAAGTGGCCTGTGCTGGTGTAGGTACGTGTTTTGGACGCATGCTTGAAAAAAAGGGGATTTTTTAATGTGCCAGAAAATGGATGTGCAGCAAAATGAAAACCAGTGTGCGTCCATTTTCAGCCTGAGACCTTAATTCCACCCATTGACTTAGTAGTAAGGTCTCACGCGCTAACTGGGCGGTAAGTGTGCAGCACGTGCCAACTGCCAATTACCACTGGGTAAGGGCCCCGCGTTAGAAAACAGGAAATATTTCCTACTGTGTGTTTTGGGTGTGCGCCAAAAATGGAATTACCACCTAGGGCATGTGGTAGCTGGGCAGTAGTGCCAATCTGATGCTCAGACTTGTGTAGGTACCTATGCAACTTTGTAAAAGGGCCCCTGATATGTTTGTGAAGATTAGATAACATTTGCATATTTATTTATTTATTTGTTTGTTTGTTTCATTTGTATCGCACATTTTCCCACCTATTTGCAGGCTCAATGTGGCTTACATTATTACGTAATGGCGATCGCTATTTCCGGCATGAGGAAATACAAATTGGTATTGCATTAAATGTTCATAAGTGAACAAGCAGATTAGCAGTCAGGTATAGAGAATTCAATATCAGGATAAGAGATAGAGAGGGGCATAATTGAACAAAAATGTCTATCTCCATGGACGTTTATCTCCGAGAACGGGTCCGTGAAGGGGCGGACTGAACCGTATTTAAAAAAAAAAATAGACGTCCATGTTTTATTCGACAATTTGTGAGCTGGGCATTTTTGTTTTTCAGTGATAATGGAAAATGAAAGCGCCCAGCTCAAAAACGAATAAATCCAAGGCATTTGTTTGTGGGAGGGGCCAGGAGTCGTAGTGCACTGGTCCCCCTCACATGCCAGGACACCAACTGGGCACCCTAGGGGGCACTTTTACAAAAAAAAAAAAAAAAAGGTAAAAGAGCTCCCAGGTGCATAGCACCCTTCCCTTGGGTGTTGAGCCCCCCAAATCCCCCTCAAAACCCACCGCCCACAAGTCTACACCATTACTATAGCCCTAAGGGGTGAAGGGGGGCACCTACATGTGGGTACAGTGGGTTTGGGGGGGGCGGTTTGGAGGGCTCCCATTTACCAGCACAACTGTAACAGGTGGGGGGGGGGATGGGCCTGGGTCCACCTGCCTGAAGTCCACTGCATCCCCTACTAACTGCTCCAGTGACCTGCATACTGCTGCCAGGGAGGTGGATATGACATTTGAGGGTGAAAATAAAAAGTTGTGAAACGGCATATTTTGTGGTGAGATGGGGTTTGTGACCACTGGGGGAGTCAGGGGAGGTCATCCCCGACTCCCTCCAGTGGTCATCTGGTCATTTAGGGCACTTTTGGGGGCCCTATTTGTGGAAAAACAGGGTCCAGGAAAAGCGCCCTAAATTCTCGCTAAAAACGCATATTTTTCTTCCATTATCGGCGAAAGGTGCCCATCTCTGATCGCCCGATAATCACGCCCCAGTTCCGCCTTCACCACGCCTTCGACACGCCCCCATCAACTTTGTCCGCATCCGCGACGGAGTGCAGTTGAAAACGTCCAAATTCGGCTTTCGATTATACCACTTTATTCGTTTTTATGAAATATATGTCTATCTCCCGATTTGGGTCGCAATATAGGCGTTTTTCTTTTTCAATTATAAGCTGGAGAGTGGTGTAGCGTTAAAGTTCATTCGTAACAAGTTGATGAGGCAATCAGGTATAGAGAGTTCGGTTATGTCCAGTTTTGGTATAAGTTTCATTGACTGGAATTTAGGATGGGTCGTTATGGTATGCCCTGTTGAACAGGTTGATTTTTAGTGAATTTCGGAAGTTTGTTAAGTCAGGCATTGTTTTTATGGCATATGGTAGTTTATTCCATAGTTGCGTACTTACATAAATATTCTACACGACCTTCAATAAAACAAATTTGCCCCTGAAAATGAAGAAATGGGTAAAATTCACATTTCTGGCCCATTTTTTGAAGCGCTGGTTTGATGATCAGGAATCTTTGCAGCTTTTCGCTGTTTCATTCAACTGCATCCTTATTCAAATTCTATTTCAAAAATAGCCGCATCTTTTCAGCAAAGGTAAAAACTGCGTTCTTTTGCTGGTTTTGCTTTTGTGGCAAAAGTATCGTTGATGTCTCTGTCGTACACTGCTCAAAGATTTCACTTTGAAATAGCAAAAGCCTCAGGTTTAACAAATGTTTAATTGCTCAAGGAAGATGAGTTTCCATTCCATGAGCCTCAGCCAGTCTATTCATTAAAAGAAGGCAGAAGTTTAAAGTGGGATGCCATACAGTATCACATAGAGAAGACTCCTTTAATTAGGGGAAGGGATTTTATGCAGAGCAATATTATTCCGTAGAACGTTCTTTGTTTAACCTCCCAGGAGTATGTCTGTTTTCACTTGATAAGGCCAATAATCTAGAATGTATACAGCGATAATGAAGTTAAGAAATGCAACCAGAACATAAGACACCGCCTTAATGGCAGTGCACACAAAATGAGTGCTTAACTAATTGAATTAAAGTAGTGGAGAATTAGTCAGACAGGAACACAGAAGGAAGAAAAGCTGGTAAACAGCCTGCTATATTGTTTAAACCTCTGTAATGCCATAATCTGAACTCCAAATGCTATTATTTAATTTGCAGTATTTAATGCTGTCAATGGGTTTAGGATTTGGTTTTGAACGGTAGCCAAAGCCCATAGGCAATGTGGTGCTACAGGATGTTCAGTATAAATTGATTAGGAAGGTGTATTTCTCGCTGTTGAGAGCATTTCAAGCAGGGTGTGCAGCCATGTTGGAACGATTGAGGAGTAAGGAAGTGGAGACCATGCTCAGCTGTTGGATTTGTCTGAAGGTTCAGGAATTTTGGGGAAACTAAGGGCATAGGCGTAGACTGGGGGGGGGGGCGAGGGGGGCAATGCCCCCCCCAAACGACGACGAGGCGCCGCCGCACCATTAGTTTAAAAAAAAAAAACACATGCAGAGGACGTCAGAGGAAGGCGGAACGCAGACAGAGAGGGCAGGGAAGCCAAGCGGACAGAGAGGAGCGTGTCCGTCTACCCCTCTCTCTTCCTCCCTCCCTCCGGCGCAGGCAGCAGTCTTTTTCAGCATTCCTGGCAGCGGTAGCGATGTACACACTGCCTTCGGCTCTGCCCCAAAGCCTTCTCTTCAAGTTCCTGTTCCTGCATAGGTGGGAAGGGAACAGGAACTTGAAGAGAAGGCTTCTGGGGCAGACCGAAGGCAGCGTGTACATCGCTACCGCTGCCAGGAACGCTGAAAAAGCTGAAGACTGTTGCCTGCGCCGGAGGGAGGGAGGAAGAGAGGGGGTAAACGGAGTCACGATCTTGGACCTCGCTGGGGAGGGGGGTGCAGTAGAAGGAAGATGGATGGAACTGGGAGGGGTGGGGAGCAGAGGGAAGATGGATGGTACTGGGAGGGGTGGGGAGCAGAGGGAAGGAGCAAGAGATGGATGGGACTGGGAGGGGTGGGGAGCAGAGGGATGGACCAGGAGATGGATGGGATTGGGAGAGGTCAGGCACAGCAGAGGGAAGGAGCAGAAGATGGATGGGACGGAGGGATGGTGAGCAGAGGGAAGGAACAGAAGATGGTTGGGACTGGGAGGGGTGGGGAGCAGAGGGAAGGAGCAAGAGATGGATGGGACTGGGAGGGGTGGGGAGCAGAGGGATGGACCAGGAGATGGATGGGATTGGGAGAGGTCAGGCACAGCAGAGGGAAGGAGCAGAAGATGGATGGGACGGAGGGATGGTGAGCATAAGGAAGGAACATAAGATGGATGGGACTGGGAGGGGTGGGGAGCAGAGGGAAGATGGATGGTACTGGGAGGGGTGGGGAGCAGAGGGAAGGAGCAAGAGATGGATGGGATTGGGAGAGGTCAGGCACAGCAGAGGGAAGGAGCAGAAGATGGATGGGATGGAGGGATGGTGAGCAGAGGGAAGGAACAGAAGATGGATGGGACTGGGAGGGGTGGGGAGCAGAGGGAAGGAGCAAGAGATGGATGGGACTGGGAGGGGTGGGGAGCAGAGGGATGGACCAGGAGATGGATGGGATTGGGAGAGGTCAGGCACAGCAGAGGGAAGGAGCAGAAGATGGATGGGACGGAGGGATGGTGAGCATAAGGAAGGAACATAAGATGGATGGGACTGGGAGGGGTGGGGAGCAGAGGGAAGATGGATGGTACTGGGAGGGGTGGGGAGCAGAGGGAAGGAGCAAGAGATGGATGGGATTGGGAGAGGTCAGGCACAGCAGAGGGAAGGAGCAGAAGATGGATGGGACGGAGGGATGGTGAGCAGAGGGAAGGAACAGAAGATGGATGGGACTGGGAGGGGTGGGGAGCAGAGGGAAGGAGCAAGAGATGGATGGGACTGGGAGGGGTAGGGAGCAGAGGGATGGACCAGGAGATGGATGGGATTGGGAGAGGTCAGGCACAGCAGAGGGAAGGAGCAGAAGATGGATGGGACGGAGGGATGGTGAGCATAAGGAAGGAACAGAAGATGGATGGGACGGAGGGATGGTGAGCATAAGGAAGGAACAGAAGATGGATGGGACTGGGAGGGGTGGGGTGGGGAGCAGAGGGAAGGAGCAAGAGATGGATGGGACTGGGAGGGTGGGGAGCAGAGGGAAGGAGCAAGAGATGGATGGGACTGGGAGGGGTGGGGAGCAGAGGGAAGGAGCAAGAGATGGATGGGACTGGGAGGATGGGGAGCAGAGGGAAGCCTACTGGAAAGAAGACACTGCATAAAACAGAAGACACTGGGACCAAAGCGAATAGAAAAACTAAATGATCAGACAACAAAGGTAGATAAAAGTATTTTATTCATAATTTATTAATTGAAATGTGTCAGTTTTTTGAAATGTGCATCTGTGATATTTTGCCTGTAAATTTCAATTCCTTCCTCCATATTAGCATATTCATTTGCATATGTATATGCAAATGATATGCTAATATGCTCCGCTCATTCTTTGCCCCCCCAAATGAAACAGTCAAACTACGCCTATGACTAAGGGGTTTTATCATGGGAATTATAGGTCTGCACATAGAGACAGACCCCCATGGCAATATTTTGTAATTATTTTAGTGGTGCTGATGTGTAAGGGGTAGGTAAAATATTATGCTATAGGTGACTGTGGGGCTCATTTTTGAAAGAGAAAAACGTCCAAAAAGTGTCATAAAGCACCATTTGGACGGATTTTGTCTCAAAACATCCAAATGGTATTTTTGCAACCTGTTTTGCAGACATCTATCTATGCATTTCATCTGCAGTGCATCCAAACCACAAGGGGGTCTTTCAAAGGCAGGATTAGGGTGAGCTTACCTAACACTTGGATGTTTTACAGCCATAATGGAACAAAACGAAAATTCTAGAGTGAAAACTTCAACGTTCTGGTCTACACCTATTTTTATACTGAATAAGACATAAAAAGGTGCCCTAATGACCATATGACTACTGAAGGGACTCAGGGATGAACCCCTTACTCCCCCAATGGTCACTGACCACCTCCAACCATTCAAAAATGTGAATAAAAATAGTACTCACCAGCCTCTATGACATCCTCAGATGTTATAGCCAGGTCTATTATAGCAGCATGCAGGTCCCCGGAATAGTGTAGTGGTGGGTGCAGTGAACTGTAAACAGGTGGACCCAGGCCCATACCTCCCCCTACCTGTTATAGTTGTGGTGGAAACTGTGAGCCCTCCATAACTCAACAGAAACCCACTGTACCCACATATTGGTGCCCCCTTCACCCAGAAAGACTATTGTAGTGGTGTACAGTTGGGGGTAGTGGGTTTTGGGTGGGTTTTGGAGGGCTCAGCAGATAAGATAAGGGAGCAATGGAGAGATGTGTACCTGGGAGCATTTATATGAAGTCCACAGCAGTGCCCCCTAGGATGGCCCATTGCTCTCCTGGGATGTCTGGGGGACCAGTCTGCTAAAAATGCTGGCTCCTCCTACATCCCAATGGCTTGATTTTCTACATTTTGCACTTGTGCATTTTTGTTTAAATAGCCTGAAAAGATAAATGCACAGAGCACAAAACCTTCTTATAAATGATAATGTTAGAAAAAGTTAGATGTTTTGCTTTTTTTGAAAATGGTTACATTTGCTATTCGGATTGGGGACTTTTAGCGCAAAACGTTCAAATTTTGACTTAGACATCATATCGAAAATGCCCTTCTGTGGATACTGGGGAAATAGATGGCATTGGCAAAATGGTTTTCCCAAGAGTCTCTATTGTTCTAGCACCAATGGGAAGCGGTGCACCAGCACATGAGATTGGATAGTTTGGGGTTGGGTCCTAATCAGCAGAGCGGGAAAATAGCAATACCAATAACAGTACTAATACAATGCTTATAACTCGCATATATCATAATCAGTTCAGTGTGGCTAAAAACAAAGAAAAAAACCTAGGAATACCAAGGTAAGGTACAGCATACAATAACCATAAACTAAATTATCTCATTACAAAACAAATTTTAGATTCAATCAAGTTTAAAGTTTCCTAAACTGCAAATAGTCAGTGGATAATCGAAGATCCATAGGGAGCTTAATGCAGTTTTATTTATTTATTTATTTATTACATTTGTACCCTGCGCTTTCCCACATAATGCACATCCTGATTAGAAAAAGTGGACATAAAAATGTACTTATATTTAAACCATGCCTTATATTTAACTCCTTTCCCTGTCAGAAAGTGTAATAACATTCAGTTCCTTGGTCATTCTATTACTTTAAGCGATAGAAGGGACACAAGTAGAACCATATGCTGCCGGATTCTATATATCATGTCCCGTGGCATACCTAGCTTGCTTGCCACCTAGAGTAGGTCACCGCTGTACCCAAAGTGCATCACCTAAATTTCCATGCAGACATCAAAGCATATTCTATAGTACTAGCTAATCTGTGCTGTCAATTGGTTGTTAACAAGCAATAATCAGATTTACACGCACAACTTACTAAACGTATTCTGCAATGTGGTGTGCATAAATTCTAAGTGGCATAGTTGGAAAGGGGGCATGGCCATGGGTGGGGCATGGGCATTTCAAAAATCTATGTGCGTCGTTGTTATAGAATACAACCACTCTGCGCCTAATTTAGGCATTGGAATTTATGCTAAGTGAAATGTTGCATAAATGGACAGAACTAAATTTGGTCTTGTGGAGAGGTGCTCGGTGTATTCTATATGCCACAAGGAAATTTAAGCCTATTCTATAACATTTAGGCGTACTTTAGAGAATATGCCTAGGTGTATATTTTTTCCACGTGGAATTTTCAGGCACCGCATATAGAATCTAGCCCATATTTGCAGTGTGACCATGTAACATTTTGAACACCATAGTACAAACTTTAAAGATTATTTGTGCTTATATTGGTTACCAATGGGTTTTGTTAATAAGAGGAAACACACTATTAAATTTTCTAGCAGAATAAACCAAGCTCACTTCTGTATTCTGCAAAGTTTGTAATTTCTCCAATATCGTATCTATAACACATTGCAACAATCGAATTGAGAAGCAATGAATGCTTGCACCATTAATTTAAACTGGCCAAGCTCTAAATAATCTCTCATCTATAAAAAAGATTCTTTTAATGAAAGCAGAAACATGACTCTCAAATGACATGGTACAATCCAAAACAACACCTAAAATTTTTGTAGACGCTACCAACAAAAATTGTGTCCCATTTATTTACATTCTGATATAAAGCAGCTTGCTGGGGAGAATGAACTGGTAGAAACTTTGGGCTAAGGGCATGCTAGCATTTTTATCACTCGCTAATGATTAGCATGCGCTAAACGCTTATGTCGCCTATAGGAATATAAGGGTGACTCTAGCGTTTAGCGTGTACTAATTTTAGCACATGCAAAAAATGCTAGCACACCTTAGTAAACAGGGCCCTTTGTTTTATCCATATTCAACTTTAGCCAGTGCAAAGCAACCCAGTCTTGGACTATTTCTATATAGTGTTGAATCCTCAAGAAAATATCCCCCGCAATATTTGTAAAAGGAATCAAAAGGGTAATGTCATCTCATTTATATAGGTTTTCACTTCTAATTCATCCAGTTTTCTAATTCATCCAATTTCCTACACAGAGAGGAAAGTAAAACAATAAGGCACGCTGAAAAATGGTATGGGTTTTGGGTGTACGCCATTCCATTTTTTAGTGTGCCTGTAAAAAAAGGCCTTTTTTGCTGAAAATGGACATGCAGCAAAATCAAAATTGCCGCGCGTCCATTTTGGGTCTGAGACCTTACCGCCAGCCTAGCGGTAAAGAATCTGGGTGGTAATGACCTACGTGCGTCAAATGCCACTTGGCACGCATCCGTTACACGCGCCAGAAAATAAAAAATATTTTTCAGATGTGCGTAGCGGACGAGTGCCAAAATTGAAATTACTGCAAAGGCCATGCGGTAACCGGGCGGTAACTACAATTTGGTGCACATTCGGCATGCATAAGCGCCTACTTGGCTTAGTAAAAGGACCCCTAAGTAATATCGGTGATAGCAGGGAGCCCTGAGGAACCCCACAAACTGTTCTCCAGGGATCAGAAAAAGTTCCCATCATCTTTACTCTATAAGATCTAGAAGTCATAAAACCTTCAAACCAATTTAATACAGTCCCTGTAGTGCCTAGCCTATTTCCCCCAATCAACATAGCAATAATCTATGATCCCAAGAAATAAGAAGAGATAGGGCAGGGAAGAATGGGGAGGGAAGAGAGAGAGGGTGGGGAGGAGAGACAGAAAGGAGGGGAGGCCATAGGATTCAATTTCAGAGAACGCTGTGATTCAAGGGTGTAAGACCATATGATGCATAGAAATATATTTTGAGGAACAGGGTAGGGAGGACAGAAAATTAGAGAGGATAAAATATAAAGGTTGAAGTAGGTTTTCTGGATTAAGGTTATGCTATTCTCTGTAAAACTGTATTTGGATATACTTGCTTGAATTAATATATTTGAATATTACAAAAAAAGGGTGGAAAAACAGGTGGGTGGCCATCCAGAATTTTAAAGAAGCCTTATGGAGAGACTTTCTCTCTCCTATACTTATTCATTTATATTATTTTGGAGGACTCCAATCTGCCACTCTTAGGTAGGAGAGGCACCAGACCACATGGTTCAGTCTACTCTATTCTTTGTTCTCCCCTTTCTCTCATGTCCTGCTCTGTGGGGGAGCATGGTCACTCATAAAGGGGTGGCAGTGTCTCTTTACATGCTGGTTAGATTTAATGTGGAATCTGAAAGCCAGGACAGCAGCATTATTATTCTAAGGAAATTCAAAAAAGTGGTGCCTTACAGTTCTAAAACCTCAAAATCCGACAGCTGAGACCATCTGGAAGAAAAACTATTAGATCTGCACTGGGCACATAAAGAGGTTTTTTAAAAAAAAAAATAATAATAATAAATAAAGTATTCCTACACGTAAAACATGTTTTAAATGCAAAAAAAGGCTTTTATGAAATTGTGTAAATGCATACAAGCATAAAGTAATTGTATAAAATAAGTTCTAACATTAGAATGCTATCATATACTGTATGTTTATATATGTATGCTATCACACTGAAGCTTCCAGTGAGGCATGGAATACCAGTTTAGTACTGCCTGATTTGGAGATCGTTATCAACAAGTCACAGTAGGGGATTTGGGCCCTCTTCCCAGGTCCCTGTATACTCAGGGTGACACACATTGAGTTCACACTTTGGTTTCTCTCACAACTAAAGTACCTCAAATATTAGCCATGCATGTTTCTTCTATGTGCAACTTAGATTTGTGATATTGTTTATCATTTACTCTGATTTGTATGGGAACAATTTACCAGCAAGCTATGCAAATTAGGCTAGTACTTCCCAGTTGCTCCAGCATATCCAAATCAGATTTAAAAACCCCACACAAAGAATAAGGGGTAAAAAAAGGAAGAATGATAGTTTATTCATTTGCTGGCTTTCTCTTTCAGTTCAGTCTATATTCTAGCAAAACAAGACCTTGTTTCCTGCTCTTTCATGGGTTTCAAACATCCATCTTCTTTTCCTTTAGATCCGACTTTAAAGTTCAGTAAATGACTACTGATTAAATCCAAACAAACCCTCTAACGGAGGCAAAAGAAAAATCCCAAACTAAACTAGCCCTTTATAGGACCATTTCTCTTCCAGAGAGTTAAGAAAAGAAAAGAAGGAAGGCCACTGCCCACTTGTTTCACACCAGCAAACGCCTCCTCAACTGACCGTTCCCCCCAAAAAACCTTTATAGTTTATAATTTATTAAAACTTACTATTCTGCCTGGGCTAACTAGCAGATCTAGTCAGTTTACAATTTTAAATCACATTTAAAAAAGAAAAGAAAGGAACTACACTTGTTTTTAGGATAGGAAAGAGAATATCACTCATATCAAAGTCATTCAAACTCAGGGAGGGACAAGAAGGAGGGAAGATAGGGAATTAAATAGTGGGAACTGGGCAGAAGAAGAGAAGTTTCAAGGGTAGTAATTTGTAGTAGGTTACAGTAGCAACAGATCTAGGTGGGATTCAGTGGCATATCTAGCTTGCTTGTCCCCCCAGGGCAGGTCACCACTGCACCCCCCTAAGGCGCATCACACCTCCACCCCCCCCAAAGCACATTACCCCTTCATCCCCCCCAAAGCGTATCACTCCCACCACCTCTCCTCCTAGGAGGGGTGCACACAGCAGTCACGCAGCTGTCTGCTCTGCTGGTCCCCTATCCCCTGTCCCGGAAAAGGAAGTAACTTCAAAGGGGCGGTGGACTGCTGGAGCTGACAGCTGCACGACTGCTCCATGTACCCCTTGCTGCCTGCACCAGAGACGGACTGCCCCCACCACCCGGTCCTTGAATGCTACTGGTGTGATTATATGCTTGTTGGAAAAACTAGGTTTTTGTGGCTGTCTTAAATTTTTTGAATGATTGCTCTGTGCAAATATGGAAATGGGGAGAGAATTCCAGAAAAAAAGAGTGCTGCAAAAAAGAAGACACGGTGTCTAATAGATTCCATTTGTGGCAGTATAGGACTGGGGAGAACTAAGCGATGGTCATTTACGATTTGAAGGAAGAAAACTGGTTACTACATAATGAGAAGGGCCTAACCTGAAGGTTTTAAACATGAGTGTTAATAGTTTAAAAATTATCTATTGGTTTATAGGAAGACAGTGACGTTTTTGAAACAGAAAAGAAATGTGGAAGGGCATAATCGAAAGGGGCACCCAAGTTTTCCTGAGGATGTCCTCGCAGGACGTCCCGGTGAAGGGGCGGGAAAACCCGTATTATCGAAACAAGATGGGCGTCCATCTTTCGTTTCGATAATACAGTTGGGGACGCCCAAATCGTGAAATTTAGGTTGACCTTACAGATGGTCGTCCTTAGAGATGGTTGTCCCCGATTATCGGCCATAATGGAAACCGAGGATGCCCATCTCAGAAACGACCAAATCCAAGCCATTTGGTCGTGGGAGGAGCCAGCATTCGTAGTGCACTGGTCCCCCTGACATGCCAGGACACCAACCAGGCACCCTAGGGGGCACTGCACTGGACTTCAGAAATTGCTCCCAGGTGTATAGCTCCCTTACCTTGTGTGCTGAGCCCCCCAACCCCCCCACCCCCCCAAAACCCACTCCTCACAACTGTACACCACTACCATAGCCCTAAGGGGTGAAGGGGGGCACCTACATGTGGGTACAATGGGTTTCTGGTGGGTTTTGAAGGGCTCACATTTACCACCACAAGTGTAACAGGTGGGGGGGATGGGCCTGGGTCCATCTGCCGGAAGTGCACTGTACCCACTAAAACTGCTCCAGGGACCTGTATATTGCTGTGATGGAGCTGGGTATGACATTTGAGGCTTGCATAGAGGCTGGAAAAAAATATTTAAAAAGTTTTTTTTAGGGTGGGAGGGGGTTGGTGACCACTGGGGGAGTAAGGGGAGGTTGTCCCTGATTCTCTCTGGTGGTCATCTGGTCAGTTCGGGCACCTTTTGAGGCTTGGTCGTAAAAAAAATGTACCAAGTAAAGTCGGCCAAATGCTCGTCAGGGACGCCCTTCTTTTTTCCATTATTGGCCAAGGACGCCCATGTGTTAAGCACACCCCAGTCCCGCCTTCGCTACGCTTCTGACACGCCCCTGGGTACTTTGGTCATCCCCGTGATGGAAAGCAGTTGAGGGCACCCAAAATCGGCTTTCGCTTATGCCGATTTGGGCGACCCTGGGAGAGGGATGCCTATCTCCCGATTTATGTTGAAAGATGGGTGCCCTTCTCTTTCGAAAATAAGCCTGATGGTCATATCTATGGGCATGGCATAGTAGTCTGATAGCAGTATTCTGCAAGAATTGAAGTTTTTGTAAATTAGAAGGGGTACATCCTAGCCATCCTGTTGTTGTTTAGATTTACTCACCCTCCAGCTTCTTAATTCTCAATGACCATCTCCTCTTGGCTCTCCAGCTCTGCAGTGTCAATGAGCGTTTTCATTACTTCTGACTCTGAAAGCATTTCAGCATCTTCTGGAAGTGCCTGTCTCTCCTCCCTCACTCTGAGAAAGGGATGGTTAAAAACTCTGCTCCACTGCCTAGCTTCCTCTATTTGGATGTCCTTCCTCTTCCTCTCATTGGATGAAAAGGCCAGAGACTACAATTCCCTTGATTCTTTGGGAACTCTGGTACACCCCAGTAGGAATTATTATTTACTGTGCTTATATCCCACAATTTCCCACCTTTGGCAGGCTCAATGTGGCATACAGCAATTGAATAACAGACAGGGTACAATAAACGGAAAGGGGTAAGCAGGACAGTAAGTTAGAGAAAAATAGATGGGTCAGTCCAGGATAGCAGTGTCTCCCCTTGCCCCTCTCCAGAGGTATAAACCCATCTTTTCACTTCTTAGCTTCCCAGGGATCTAATGGTCCCATCCAATGATAGGGGTAGGTATTTATCCTGCCTGTACTATGCAGTTCTTGCTCCCACCTGGGCCCATGGTTTTTGAGAAAAAAGGACTCTCTTTCCTCACCTTGAAACCCACAATCAGTGTCCCTAATATGCACTTAACGAAGAAAACTAACCTAATACAGGACATGCTAAATCATTCCAGGTTAGTTTTATCATGTTTGCAAGCTAACCATGACGTAATTATATTTTTGTAATTTTGTTTGAGGAGGCACGTCAGGGGTGGAGATTGGGTGTTCCTGAGCTAACCAGTTATCACATCTATATTACTACTTGCTAACTGGGTAGTACACGGTTAACACTGTTCCCGCAGTAATTTTCTGAAAAGGCCTCGTGCTAATGGTAATATTACCACACAGCCATTAATGGAAATAATAGAATAAAAGGCTTTTTTACAGCCCCAGTAAAAGTGTTCTTAGTATGCAGGAAAGCCTTGTGAAAGGGTGTGTGAAGGCCAATCCTTAAGCAGATTAGTAAAAGAACCCCTAAATAATTAACATTAAGTAGGAGTTTGTTGAAATTACAGCAATGTCCAGTATATTTTGAAGGTACACTATGTTTTAAATGAAATCTCACTGTTCTGTTAAGGTTCACTATCAAAAAGTCCGGATTAATTACATTTTTATAAAAAGTATCTGCTTTAAAAACAGCATCTTGAGTCATTTAAGGAGAAATGTACAGTATGCCGTTGATGGGAAAACTCAATAGTAGAGAGTTATTTAACTGAAGCAAATACTGACTAAACAGCAGATGGCAATACTCTCTGGTTAATTAAAATATGGAATTGTAGTGTAGTTTAAATATTACCATTGCACAAACTGTCCATTACAAATGCTGCTAGGGGCCTCTAGTGGTTTAAAATGGAAAAGGTTATTGTGGAGTCATTTTTCCTCTACAGTAAAAAAAAAAAAAAAACAACACACACGCGCACACACACACACACACACACACAGTAGTGCACATTTCCCAAAGCTGATTAAAAAAAAAAACAGGCTTCTCATAAAAGAATGAGGAGGAATAGCCCTGTATAATCCTGGAGAAAAACTGAAAACAAACAGCTATAGTGAGAAAATATGTGATATAAGCTAGGCTTATATTTGGAAAAACGCTTTTTGACAGCGCCAAACCACTCTGAGAAAAATTGCACTGGCTTCCAATTAAGGAACGTATCACTTTCAAAATCTGCACGACAGTTCACAAAATCATCTATGGCGAAGCACCGGGGTACATGACAGATCTCATCGACATGCCAACCAGAAACACCATAAAATCAGCACGATCATACCTAAACCTCCACTACCCAAGCATCAAAGGACTCAAATACAAATCCACTTATGCATCTAGCTTTTCCTAAGCGCACAACTATGGAACGCACTACCAAAAGTAGTAAAAACTACCTTCGATCACCTAAATTTCTGGAAACTACTAAAGACAGACCTGTTCATAAAAGCATACCCCACCGACCCAACATAAAAAATCTGGATACTTGCGACACAACCTAACCAAAGACCGTAATGGACATACCCCAACTCTTCCTCTCCCTCTCTAGTTCCCCCAATTGTATTTACCATACGTGCAACCCATTCTACCACAATTTCACCTTGTATTGTTCAAACCTGTATTTGTTCATACCGGAATCGGCTAACACCGTTTATGGTACTATGTAAGCCACATTGAGCCTGCAAAAGGTGGGAAAATGTGGGATACAAATGTAACAAATAATAATAATAATAATAATAATATCCCACTAACAATCCAGAAACATAATCTGAAAAAAGATAACGTGTGAAACAACATACAATGGAGAGGGTCAAAGTACACAAAACAAGCAGGCCCGAAAAAGCACAAAGAACTCTCAAGAATGGAACAAGCGTGCTTTAATGGTGACCTGACAGATACAGATGACGATGCTTTTGTTTGTCACAAGTGTTACTGACTATACTGCTTTTTTTGGATGATCCTTTGAAGAGAAGGTTCAAACAGTCTGTGGTTCATAGAGGCATAGCCACTTAATATTCACTGCTAGCACAAGTTGTATAAATAATGGATTCTAAACTGGACAAGAATGATTCTCATATTCAGAAAAGACCTAAAGACCCACCTCTTCAGGAACTTCTATGAGTAAAATATGCACTAATCATTTTGGAACAACAATACACAACACAACCTCTAACCGCAACACATTGTTTCATATAAGAAATAAACTAAGACATATCTTCTCAAGAAACCCAATGACTATTCCATACGCACTAATAGGTATCTTGCCAAACACTATAAACACAGCATCATACAACCTTCTAAATGTAATTGAATCAATGTAATGTTCTAACAACTGTTAAATATAAGCCACAATGAACCGAAACTCGTTTTTGGATAATTCTGGGATACAAGCATGAATTAATAAAATAAATTTAAAATGTATGTAGACTTCAGTGTGGAAGTTAAGCACCCAGTCAAGAAATGGGATGGACTGTCTTTGGCCTGGCACAGAAAGGCAGCAAATCAAAAATCCATGATACTTTACTTGACACAGGAAATGTCAGATGGGGGGCGGCAGCGGCGGGAGGAGGCGGGGCGGCCTTGCCCCGGGCCCGGCCTAGTCTCTCGGCAGCCCTGAATATGACTAACAAATTTTGTGCATAAATTCTAATTAATGTCAATTAGTATCAATAATTTCTTGTTAAGTGGCAATTATTGGTGCTGATTGGCTTGTTATGTCATTAAATTGTGCGCGCAAATCCAGATTTACGAGTGCAATTTCGGTCATGCTATATAGAATACGGGGGATAGTATGCACTATTTCCAAAAACTTAAACAATGACAAAATGGCTGAGTGAACAAAACCCCCAAATAAAACAAAAATATCCCTGAATGACAGGAAATGACAAGTAACTGAAATTTTCTGGCTACCCCTTCCTATCTACCACCACAGCTCATTTTATTTCTCTGGACTCTGGCAGATAGATCATGCTGATGTGAATTAGTACATGTTAAGCATTAGTAAATTGGCCCTTAGAGACTGAGCTGGTATTAAATAATGAATTCTACTGTTTATTTATTTATGCATTTTTGTATCCCACTATAATCTAAAAACAAGTTTCAGTTCAAAGTGGCTTCCAATTACATTTTGATGCAGTTACAGTTCGTGCTTAGCAGTGTGGAGAGGGAACCTCTAGTTTCTGCAGTTGTTCCATGGATTTTGTAGTTGGCTGTAGAATTTTTTGAAGGTTTTCATTTCTTTCCTGAATTGAAGGAGGTTTGTGATGCTTCTTATGGCTTTCGGTATTGAGTTCAACTATTTGGAACCAAGCTAACTAAAACCTGCTGTGTAGATGGTTGTGTAGGTAGTGTTTCTGCAGTTGGGTAGACGCAGTAGTAGGTAGCTCCTGGTTTCTAGGCATGCATTTCTTGAGGATAGCTTGAACATGTCTAGCATATATTTGGGTGCCATTCCAAATAGTATTTTGAAAATTAGAATACGCACTTTGAAAAGTAGTCTTGCCTTAATTGGTAGCCAGTTTAGTTTTTCAAGTAGTGGAGTTGATCTCTCATGTTTCGATTTCTTGAAGATCAGTCTTGCTGCTGTGTTTTGGACTGTCTGTAGAGATTTTCATGTGTTTTCCTTGCACCCTATCCACCTTATAATTGAAAGAGAAAAACGCCTAGATTTCGACCCAAATCGGGAGATAGACGTTTATCTCACAAAAACGAATAAATCGGTATAATGGAAAGCCGATTTTGGACGTTTTCAACTGCACTCCATCGCGGAAGCGTACAAAGTTGACGGGGGCGTGTCGGAGGCGTGGCAAAGGTGGAACTGGGGCGTGGTTATCGGCCGAGGAGAGATGGGCGCCTTTCGCCGATAATGGAAAAAAAGTATGCGTTTGTAGCTAGAATTTAGGGCACTTTTCCTGGACCCTGTTTTTTCCATGAATAAGGCCCCAAAAAGTGCCCTAAATGACCAGATTACCACCAGAGGGAATCGGGGATGACCTCCCCTGACTCCCCCAGTGGTCACTAACCCCCTCCCACCACAAAAAATGATGTTTCACAACTTTTTATTTTCACCCTCAAATGTCATACCCACCTCCCTGGCAGCAGTATGCAGGTCCCTGGAGCAGTTGTTAGGGGGTGCAGTGGACTTCAGGCAGGTGGACCCAGGCCCATCCCCCCCCCTACCTGTTACAATTGTGCTGCTTAATGCTTAGTCGTCCAACCCCCCCAAACCCACTGTACCCACATGTAGGTGCCCCCCTTCACCCCTTAGGGCTATAGTAATGGTGTAGTGTTGTGGGCAGTGGGTTTTGAAGGGGATTTGGGGGGCTCAACACACAAGGGAAGGGTGCTATGCACCTGGGAGCTCTTTTACCTTTTCTTTTTGTTTTTGTAAAAGTGTCCCCTAGGGTGCCCGGTTGGTATCCTGGCATGTGAGGGGTACCAGTGCACTATGAATCCTGGCCCCTCCCACGAACAAATGCCTTGGATTTATTCGTTTTTGAGCTGGGCACTTTCATTTTCCATTATCACTGAAAAACAAAAACGCCCAGCTCACAAATTGTCGAATAAAACATGGACGTCTATTTTTTTTGAAAATACGGTTCGGTCCGCCCCTTCACGGACCCGTTCTCGGAGATAAACGCCCATGGAGATAGACGTTTTCGTTCAATTATGCCCCTCTATGTATGTTATGTTACAGTAGTCTAGCTACGATAATATCGTTGATTGGACTAGTAGCCTGATTGAGTGTTTAGGGAAGTAGCTTCTTATCCTTCTCAGTTTCCATAATGTTCTGAAGCACTTGGATGTGACTGCTGATATTTGATTATCCACTGTTAGGTGTTTGTAGAGGATGATTCCTAGTATTTTTAGTTGTGGTTTGATTTGGTATGTTTGTTGGTTGATTGTGAAGTTTTGGTAAGATGTACGGTTGTGTGGGCTGGATAGGACCAGGAATTTGGTTTTGTCTCTGTTCAGTTTGAGTTTGAAAGTTGTTGCCCATTTTTCCATGTATGTTTGTGATGCTGTTGTGGAAAGGTATGGAGATGGTGACCTCATCTGTATATATGAATGGGATTAAACCCGATTTGTTTCAGTTTTTTGCCGAGTGGCATCATCATTATATTGAACAGTGTCTGTGATATTGGTGATCCCTGGGGCAGATATCTGGTTTGACATCTTTACTTCATAAGATCTGGCCCTTGGAAAGCATTGAACCAAGTTGATACTGCTCTGTTTAGACCCATGTTGTCGAGCAGTGTCATTAGTGTAAGGTGGTCTACTAAGTCAAATGTGCTAGACATATCGAATAGTAGTAGTAATACGTTTTGCCCTTGGCATATTATGCTTCTGAATTTTGTTATCAGGGTGGTTATGACCATCTCAGTGCTATGTTGTGGTCTGAAACCTGATCGGGAGTTATGGAGGATTGAGAATGTTGTCAAATATTCAGTTAGTTGTTGTGTGACAAGACCCTCCATCATTTTGGTCAGTAATGGTATTGAGGCCACTGTTCTGTAGTTTGTGATATCATTGCTGGTTGCATTTTTGGGGATAGATGTGAGTACTATGTTGCCTTTGTCTGTTGGAAATTGGCCTAGTTCAAATATATATGTGATGTGCTTGGTGAGGTATTTGATGAAACACTCTGGTGGGTTTTTCATCATGTAGTTGGGGCAACTATCTAGTAGGCAATGTACAGATGCATATTTTGTCAGTACTACTACTACTATAAATTATTTCTATAGCACTACCAGTCGTACGCAGCGCTTCACAATTTAACAATCCATGCTCAAAAGAGCTTACAATCTAAATCAGGACAGACAGACAGGACAAATAAGGGATAAGGGTAGGACAGACAGAAGAACATATGGGACTATTGAAGAGAGGAAGACAAGATAAAGGTTACAAGCAGGTGACAAGTTAGGAATTAAAAGCAGCATCAAACAGGTAAGCCTTTAGCCCAGATTTGAAGGCGGTCAGGGATGGAGCTTGACGTAATGGCTCAGGGAGTCTATTCCAGGCATAAGGTGCAGCAAGATAAAAGGAACGGAGTCTGGAGTTAGCGTTGGAGGAGAAGGGTACAATTAGGACCTTACTGTGTTTAGATGGGGTGGTGTGAAAGTGGTCCATATTCTGTCTGCTGTGTTGTGGTTGTTGTTTATTTCGCAGTCTTGTACATAGTCTGTGATAGTTGTTTGAGGTTCTGCAAGGTTGGATCTTGTATTAGCTATTTTGTTTTGAAGTGCTGTGCAAACTCATCAGCAGAAGGTGGTGTTTCAGTTCTTGCAAGTACTTTCTGGGTTTTTAGTATTTTGTTCATGAGTTTGAATATTTTTTTCATATTTGTCTGTTTAGGGTTCATGTATGTACTGTAGTGTTCTGCTTTCACTTTCTTTATGCTGTTTGAGTATGTTCTTACCGCTTTTCTCTATATGGTCTTGTTTGTGTCTGTTTTGTTTTTGGCCCATGCTCCTTCAAGTTTCCTGCATAATTTTTTCATGTGTAGTAGGTTGTCATTAAATCATGGTCGTTTGCACACATAGGAATACACACATGGAAAATTTCTAACAGCTTAGGTTTCTGTTGAGCCTGGCTCAAACTTGACAACTAGAATTGTGTGTTATGGTAGGCATTACTTTGTACTTGGTTTTTAGGACAGGTTGTTGGGGCCTGTTTAAGGGATCCTGACAGGGCTGTGCCTAGGGTCTCTGGTGCCCCCCTGCAGACTATCAGTTGCCCCCCCCCCCCCCCCATGTGGCACAAGATGGCAAGGCTTAAACGCCTTTCTTGCAAAATATTTGATCGCAAATAATTTTTTATGATTTTTAACCGTGAAAATGATTGCTCACCACTTGCCACACTGACAGGAATTGTCAGCAATATTCTTAGAAAACAAATTGCTATACATTGCAAAATAAGATAGCAGATGTAAATTCTCAAAGTGGACATATTCCAAACACTAAAATGAAAATAAAATGATTTTTTCCTACCTTTGTTGTCTGGTGACTTTGTTTTTCTATCCATATTGGTCCCAGTCTCTGATTCTGCTGCTCTCTATCTGTTGTCTTAACTCCATTTCCAGGGCTTCCTTTCCATTTATTTCTTTACTTTCCTCCTTTCTTCTTCATTTCTTGCCCTACATCCATAAGTAAAAGCTGTGTCCTCCTCTGTGGAATTGACTGGAGGAGGTATAACGTGGATCCAGCTTTTTCCTATTTTCTCCATCCATGTGCAGTTTTTCTCCTCTCTTCCCTTTTCCTCGTCTCCATCCATGTGCAGTTTTTCTCCTCTCTTCCCTTCCCCTCATCTCCATCCATGTGCATCTTCTTCTTTTTTCTTTCCTCACCTCCATCCATGTCCAGCACTTCTCCTCTCTCATCCCCTCCATCCATGTTCAGCATTTCTCCTCTCTCGTCCCTTCCCTGTATCCATATAAAGCAATAATTCTCTCTCCCCTCTCCTCCATCCAAGACCAGCATTTCTCCTCTCTCCCCGTCAACTCCTTCATCCATCCATGTCCAGAGAATCTCTCTTCCCTGCCCTCCCCTCTCATCCATGTCCAGCGATTCTCCTCTCTCCCCTGCCCTCACCTCCCATCCATGTCCAACGATTCTCCTCTCTCCCCTGCCCTTCATGCCCAGCAAATCTCTCTTCGCTAACCTCCCCTCCATGTCCAGTATGTCTCCTCTGCCCCCTGCCCTCCCCTCTCATCCATGTCCAGCAATTCTCTCTTCCCTGCCCTCCTCTCCTCTCCCCTCCATGTCCAGCATGGAGAGGGGAGGGCAGGGGAGGGAGGCGACATGCTGGACATGGAGGGGAGTGCAGGGGAGGGGAGAGAGAATTGCTGGACATGGAGGGGAGGGCAGGGGAGAGAGGAGAATCATGACTTTGGGTAAAAGATTTTGGAGTGCGAGAGCAGGAACAGAAGGGAGTGGGCAAGTGAGCCGGACCTCAGGAAAAAGGTGCCGGTACAAAAAAAGCACTGTATGTATCCCTCATTGATAAGTCTCTGACTCTAAAGTTTAGCAATGTCATTAAAGCAAAATGTATTTTCACATATCACAAACTCTTCCTATCCAAGCAGAATGTTTTATATTTATTTATTTATTTATTTCATTTGTATCCCACATTTTCCCACCTGTTTGCAGGCTCAATGTAACATAGTAAATTACAGCAGATAAAGACCTGTACGGTCAATCCAGTCTGCCCAACAAGATAAACTCATTTTACACGGTATGTGATACTTTATATGTATACCTGAGTTTGATTTGTCCTTGCCATTCTCAGGGCACAGAATGTAGAAGTCTGCCCTGCACTCTTCTTATGCTAAGTTCTGATACTAACGATGAAGTCCCTTAAAATATACACTCAAGCCCATCCATATCTATTCAGTCACAATCAGGGCAGAGACCGTAGAAGTCTGCCCAGCAATGTTCATATACTAAAAGTTTTGAAGATTCTGGTGGTTTACAATACATCATGAATGGTGGAGTTATATAAGAAATAAACATTACACACAAAACATTTAGTAATTACACACAAAAAAAGCAATCAGATTTTCACTTACCAGCTCTAAGCTAAACTTCCTCTTTGAACCTACTGTTTGAACCATCAGCCAATAAAATGCCTTTTAGCTGTAGATATCTCAGGTTACCTGATAATTATGCACACATCATTAAAGTCATGCCCTCCTCTCAGTGTACATGCTCAGAAAAAAAAAAAACAAAACTTTGAACCACTTACAGATTTTAACAAACAATTACACTATTTATTTTTTATTTCTCCCTAGTCTCACTTGCACACCTCCCTCCAAACCTGTTCTCTTTAATTTGAATGTTGTTCAAGCTCACCCTGAATGAGGAGTTCTTCCCACACCAAAGACATATATAGCACTGGTTGTACTCTTTGAAGCAACTTTAGCAGAGCGTGTCTGCCTCAGCACTGCTGGGCTGCCTTCACTTCCTGATGCGGGAAGGGCAGGGGAGAGAGGAGAATCACAACTTCAGGTAAAAGATTTTGCAAGTGAGCGGACCTGGGCGGCGCCCTCCAGAGGTCGGCGCCCCCCTGCGGTGCTTACCCCGCTTACGATGTTGGCACGGCCCTGGTTCCTGACTTAGTTCTTCAGCTCAGTAAAGCTGGGTAGAGTCCATTTGGTAGGGAGAAACCTTTTCACGTTGCAAGATCTAGTCTGGGACTGAGCAGTTCTTTCCTATCTAGCTCCACCGTGATTCCACGAGTCTTGTTGCGGCTCTTGCTCTGATGCCGGCATCCAGTCAAGCCGACCCAGATTCTGTGGGCTCTTTGTATTTCTTTTCGTGGGTCCTTTATTTATTTATTTGTTACATTTATATCCCACATTTTCCCACCTATTTGTAGGCTC
This sequence comes from Microcaecilia unicolor, assembly GCF_901765095.1. NCBI lineage: Eukaryota > Metazoa > Chordata > Amphibia > Gymnophiona > Siphonopidae > Microcaecilia > Microcaecilia unicolor. The sequence continues at coordinate 244,370,155 of NC_044032.1, read as the reverse complement.
AATGTGGCTTACATAGTACCGGAGAGGCTTTACAGACTCCGGTGTAAACAAATACAAAGTGATGTTGTGGTAAGATAAAGTTCATGTGGCACAGCCACACTAGGGAATCGTACAACTTCCATCGCAGAGCCATTTCTGACAGGTTCAGGCTTTCTGGCTGTAGTACAGACCAGCACCACTTCACCCCAGTGCCTCAAACCTCGTCCGGTCGTCAGCCTGGCTGTGTGGGGTCCTGGGGACTCAGCTCTTCCTCTCTGCTTGCTTAGAATCAGGCTGTCCCAGCTCCTCACTTCCATACAGATCATCTGTGTTATGATCTCGAGCTGGCAGCGGTGCTTTGCCTGGCGCCAGTCCGTCCTGGTCTAGCAGCTGGCTGTGTGGGGTCGCGGGCCTTCCACTGCAAGGTCCAACCATGGTTCTCATCTGGCACCATGCCATGCTGATCTCTGGCTCCAGTCCAGCAGCTGGCTGTGTGAAATTCAGGCCTGCTCCTGCAGGTCCGGCCACGGTGTTCGTCTGTCACCACGCTGATTTCTGGCCCCAGTCCAGCAGTTGGCTGTATGGGGTCTCAGGCCTTCTTCCACAGGTCTGGTCACGGTGCTCACCTGGCGCCACGTCAATCCAGCCATTTTGGCCTTCGGTTCAGTCAGCTGCCACCTCAGAGTGAGAGATGGTTAATAGATATTGGTAAAGGAACAAAAGTATCTGGTGAAATGGAAATGAGCATATGATGTGGTGAAAGATCCTTTTTCCATTCTTTGAAGGACAACCTTTTGGCTGTAATAGCCTCTTTTACTTCACCTTTTAACCATGCTGACTGTCATTTTCTCTCCTTTCCACCATTGCAAATACTTGGAATGCAACTGGACTAGGCTTCCAAAATGGTATTTTTGAATAACGTCCAGTTATGGGGAAAATAACTTTTTACTAAAAATATATTCTTCTCTTGCAAAGAACATTTCAACCCTACAAACCAGGCCTGGAGTATTTCCACTTTCAGGAGTTAACTTGTTTGGCCCAGTTAGGATTCTGGAACACCAACAAGTGGGTTGATAGCTCAGAATTTTAGTTCAGTCTTGCTTTTGTTTGTCCTATTGATGTTTTTTGCCATAGAACTGGCTATGGATGCATTTTAGGGATGTGTGTTCATCAGCTTGCATTCAGCTCCTTTGGGCATTTTAAAAATAAAGTACCTGCAAAATCAACTGAATGGTGGAGACATTTTGCTCTATATCTGCCATCCCTTACTATCTTACTATGTTAATTCTGTCTTTCACAGAATTTCACAGGTGGGTGTTTCTTTTCGGTGGATGGAGACATTTTGTCTTTTATTATGCAAGTCAAGCATTTATTAAAATGTCGTACTGTCTGATTGTATCTAGGTCATTGTGTCTCTTTGCAGGAAAAGTGACACCCACTCTGTAGTTCTTCCAAGAATATTATGAATTTCATTATTCCATGCATTTCATTACAGAACCGTATGCCAAAATATTTTAGCTTGATAATTAAACTCAGATAACTAAACTTCATAAAGACTTGGGCATTTTGGCATTAGTTCATGGAAATAATTCAATGCAAGGGTCCTATGGATTATATATTTTTCCAGTAGAGCTAAAACTACATAATCCCTTTCATATATCTGGCTGTAAATATAAGCCATATGAATCTCCGAAAATTATTCTCTAGCTTTTATCTGGCTTAGGATTTCTTGTAATATTTCCACTGGTTGGTGCTTTAGAATGATATCAAGTTCTATTCCTTTGGACTGCCAATTCACTTTTAAATATATTACAGGTCTGAAGTGACCAGATATGGATGTGAGTTGAGCTAATCTCCATTTCTGAATTAGCAGAAATACATACCACAAAATTTCCTATCATAATTAGCATCAAAGCCACATTATACCTAATTACATAGCTGGTTTAGTGTAAAGATATCAGGGATTCATATTAACCTCGGCACTGTCCACATAAAGATATCTATATGCATTTATGTGATCACTCAGGCATGTTATTTGTATAAATCAGACAGCTGAATATAAGGTCCTATCTTTTTATGGATAGGTTATCCATATTCATTTATTTATTTATTTATTAGGATTTATTTACCGCCCTTTTGAAGAATTCACTCAATGCGGTGTACAGCAAGAATAAATCAAACATAAGTACTAGACAAGTACTGCAGTAAAAATAAACTACTTACAATGTCAATACAATACACAATAAAACAATATAATATAATCTTAGGACTGCTATTTGCATAGTTCACTTCTATATTGCTTATCTTTACAGAGGCTGAATATCACTGCTGCATGAATAAGTTTAGGCCCTGTCTCAGTCCTGTTGCATAGAAGCCAACTTTTCAGAATTATTGGGGGTGCCAAACTCAATGGAAATTATCTCTCCCTGGACACAGTCAAGGAGTTTGTTCAATACTAAGGGTGCTCAAGCATCCATAGCACCCACAGAGCTAGCTCCAATGACCTGTTGTATGTTTAGGTTATTCTGTTTTATGATATGATTGTTCCTGTGTGTACCAACTATGTAAACTCCCTTGATATCTATTTTATTGTCAAATGGTGGTATACCAAATACATGCAATTGAAAAACATCCCTGGCACCTAGATATTCAGATACATTTTGGACACTCAATGACTCAAGCTAGCATCTTCCAATCTTTGTTGGCATTGTCAAACACAAGTTGGCACACTTGTACATATGATTTATGATTGTAAACAAATTAAAATGTTTTGGGAAGCTATCTGGGAGATCATATGTTCTATATTTCATACTAATGTCAAACTTGGTATCTCAATAATCATATTCAAATCTTGTTCCCCTGAAATCTGTCTACCAGAGCAACAACTAGATTTATTTGATATTCTGATTACCATTGGAGAATTCATGATCTTAATGAATTGGAAGAATGCTTCAATGCTTAATGAACACTTTTGGTGGCAGTAAGTTCTGTTATATCACAAAATGGAAATAGCCTCTGCAACTTTTACTGGACTCCGCAACAAAAAGACACTGCCTTGGTCTCCCCTAACGGACAATATTCACTCAACTTGAAAGTAATCCTTAATCAATCTTAATGCCAGAATACTTATTGACTTGAGTCACTTTTCCAGCTCTTATTATTAGTAGTAGTATGTCCCTATTCTATTGCTCCATTTTACTGTTATACCTTTTATGTATGTATGTAATTATGAAACCTTTAATAACATTTCTGGAAAGAAAATACAGTGTAGTAAATTTAAAACAAATCGGAGAAAATGTTTCTTCACCCAACGCATAATTAAACTCTGGAATTCGTTGCCGGAGAACGTGGTGAAGGCGATTAGCTTGGCAGAGTTTAAAAAGGGGTTAGACGGTTTCCTAAAGGACAAGTCCATACACCACTATTAAATGGACTTGGGAAAAATCCACAATTCCAGGAATAACATGTATAGAATGTTTGTACGTTTGGGAAGCTTGCCAGGTGCCCTTGGCCTGGATTGGCCGCTGTCGTGGACAGGATGGGCTTGATGGACCCTTGGTCTTTTCCCAGTGTGGCATTACTTATGTACTTATGTATTTATTGTGGATTAAAAACTGGTTAAAAGATAGAAAACAGAGAGTAGGGTTAAATGGTCAGTATTCTCAATGGAGAAGGGAGAAGGGTAGTTAGTGGGGTTCCCCAGGGGTTTGTGCTGGGACTGCTGCTTTTTAACATATTTATAAATGACCTAGAGACGGGAGCAACTAGTGAGGTAATTAAATTTGCTGATGACACAAAGAGGGGCATAATCGAACGCGAACACCTATCTCCATGGGCATCTATGTCTCGAAAACGGGTACGTGAAGAGGCGGGACAGACAGTATTTTCGAAAAAAATGGATGTCCATCTTTTTGTTTGATAATACGGTTTGTGCCGGCCAAATGCATCGGATTTGTGCGGATTTGAGCTGGGCGGTATCGTTTTTCAGCAATAATGGAAACCGAAGGGGCCCAGCTCAAAAACGACCAAATCCAAGGCATTGGGTCATGGGAGGGGCCAGGATTCATAGTGCACTGGTCCCCCTCACATGCCAGGACACCAACCGGGCACCCTAGGGGGCACTTGTAAAATGTAAAAAACAGAAGTAAAATACCTCCCAAGTCATAGCTCCCTTCCTTTGGGTGCTGAGCCCCTCAAATCCCCCCCAAAACCCACTGCCCACAACTCTACACCATAGCCCTAAGGGGTGAAGGGAGGCACCTACATGTGGGTACAGTGGGTTTTGGGGGCGGTCTGGAGGGCTCCCATTTACCACCACAAGTGTAACAGGTAGGGGGGGATGGGCCTGGGCCCACCTGGGTGAAGTCCACTGCACCCACTAACAACTGCTCCAAGGACCTGTATACTGCTGTCATGGAGCTGGGTATGACATTTGAGGCTGCCATACAGGCTGGAAAAAAAGGTTTTTCAAGTTCTTTTTTTTGTGGGAGGGGGTTAGTGACCACTGGGGAAGTCCGGGGAGGTCATTCCCAGTTCCCTCCAGTGGTCATCTGGGCAGTTGGGGTACTTTTTTGGGACTTGTTCGTGAAAAAAAAGGGTCCAAAAAAAGTGACCCAAAATCTTTTTTTGATTATCGGCTGAAGGCGGCCATCTCTCCTCGGCCGATAAACACGCCCCAGTCCCACCTTTACCACACCTCCAACACGCCCCCGTCGACTTTGGTCGTTCCTGCGACAAACTGCAGTTGAAGACGCCCAAAATCAGCTTTCAATTATACCAATTTGGTCGCCCATGGGAGAAAGACGCCCATCTCCCGATTTGGGTCGAAATATGGGCATCTTTCTCTTTTGAAAATAAGCTGGAAAGTTATTCAAAGTTGTTAAATCAAGGAAGGATTGTGAAAAATTACAAGAGGACCTTACGAGACTGGGAGACTGGGCGTCTAAATGGCAGATGACGTTTAATGTGAGCAAGTGCAAAGTGATGCATGTGGGAAAGAGGAACCCGAATTATAGCTACGTCATGCAAGGTTCCACATTAGGAGTCATAGACAAAGAAAGGGATCTAGGTGTCGTCATTGATGATACATTGAAAGCTTCTGCTCAGTGTGCTGCTGCGGCTAAGAAAGCAAATAAAATGTTTGGTATTATTAGGAAAGGAATGGAAACCAAAAATGAGGACATTATAATGCTTTTATATCGCTCCATGGTGCGACCGCACCTCGAATATTGTGTTCAATTCTGGTCGCCACATCTTAAAAAATATATAGTTGGATTAGAAAAGGTGCAGAGAAGGGCGACAAAAATGATAAAGGGGATGGGACGACTTCCCTATGAGGAAAGGCTAAAGCAGCTAGGACTGTTCAGCTTGGAGGAAAGACGGTTGAGAGGAGATATGATAGAGGTCTGTAAAATAATGAGTGAAGTTGAAAAGGTAGATGTGAAGCGTCTGTTTACACTTTCCAAAAATACTAGGACTAGGGGGCATGCGATGAAGCTACAATGTAGTAAATTTAAAACGAATTGGAGAAAATGTTTCTTCACTCAACGTGTAATTAAACTCTGGAATTCGTTGCCAGAGAATGTGGTAAAGGGGTTAGCTTAGCGGAGTTTAAAAAAAAGGTTTGGACGGTTTCTTAAAGGAAAAGTCCGTAGACCATTATTAAATGGACTTGGGGAAAATCAACTATTTCTGGGATAAGCAGTATAAAATGTTTTGTACTTTTTTTGGATCTTTGCCAGGTATATGTGACCTGGATTGGCCACTGTTGGAAACAGGATGCTGGGCTTGATGGACCTTTGGTCTTTCCCAGTATGGCAATACTTATGTACATATATGTGGCAAGTGGTGGTATCTGATATCATCAACCACCTCTGGAAGATCTTTAAATGCAGCCCAAGGACTGCAGTGTTCAACCTCAGGGTGCACGGCTGCAGTGCATACCCTAAGGCATGATTAGCGGTTTATAAATATACTAAATGAAATGAAAAATGTTAAATGAAATGGACATGAAAGGAAAATGTACATCCCAGTATTTTTGTGACTTGAAGGGGCATTTTTGAAAGAAACGTTTAAGTGTGAATTTTGACGTTTTACAAAGACATCCAAATTCCGAAGCGGGAAGAAGGTCATTTTCGAAAAAGATGGACGTCCATCTTTTGTGTTCGAAAATACCATGGGCATGTGATTTGGACGTTTTGCGATTTGGACATCTTTGTTTTTTGGCCATTTTCGAAAACAAAAACGTCCAAAGTCAACCCATTGGGACATGGGAGGAGCCAACATTTGTAGTAGACTGGTCCCCCTGACATCCCAGGATAGCAGTTGGGCACCCTAGGGGGCACTGCAGTGGTCTTCATAAAAAGCTCCCAGGTACACATCTGACCATTGCTCCCTTACCTTGTGTACTGAGCCCCCCAACCCCCCCCCAACCCCCACTACCCTCAACTGTACACCACTACCATAGCCCATACGGGTGAAAGGGGCACCTATATGTGGATACAGTGGGTTTCTGGTGGGTTTTGGAGGCTCACAGTTTCCTCCACAAGTGTAACAGGTAGTGGTGGTATGGGCCTGTGTCCACCTGTCTGAAGTGCACTGCACTTCACTACTACTACTACTGCTACTAAACTACTCCAGGGACCTGCATGCTTCTGTAATTAACCTGAGTATGACATCTGAGCCTGGCATAGAGGCTGGTAAGTAATGTTTTTCATCACAATTTGGGGGGTTGGAAGGGGGTTAGTGACCACTGTGGGGAGTCAGGGGAGGTCATCCCTGATGCCCTCCAGTGGTCATCTGGTCATTTCGGGCACCTTTTTGTGCCTTATTCGTAATAAAAACAGGTCTAGCTGAAAACATTGAAGTTTTAGTCCTGGGTGTTTTTGCTTTGTTCCATTATGGCTCAAAGATGTCCAAGTCTTAAGAATGCCCATGTCCCACCTCAAACACACCCCTGATATGCCCCTTTGAGATTTGGACGTCCTTCTAATGGACTTTGGAGAAAGATGTCCAAAATCGTGTTTCGATTATACCGATTTGGATGTTTCTGTGAGATGGACATCCAAATGTCAATGTATGTCACTTTTTGGAAATCCATCTCTTTCGAAAATGAGCCTGATAGTAACATAGTAGATGATGGCAGATAAAGACCTGTACGGTCCATCCAGTCTGCCCAACAAGATAAATTCATAGCATAAGGTATGATGTGATAGTACTTATGTATACTTAATCTTGGTAAGGTAAGAATCTTTAAATCAAATAAAATAACAATTATATATCAATACTAGGGTTTTATTTACTAATGTATCTTAACTGGTTAATATGCCCCTTAATGCAATTTCACGCACATTAAATAATGCAATAGGCCAGTTTGAACTATGGGGTCCTTTTACTAAGCAGCAGCAAAAAGTGGCCTTTGAGTGCCCTTGTGCGGGGATTTTCCTATTAAGGCCTTTTTTTGCTCTAGCAGTAAAATGGCCAATTTCCCTTTTGTGTGTGTGTGTGTGTGTTAATGGCCATATGATAATGTTGTTATTAGCACTGGCAATTAAAAAAAGTTACCATGTGAGCACTTACTGACACCAATTTTGTAGGCGGTAAGGGCTCACAAGGTAATCCTTTGCTTACCATTTAGTGCATGGTAATGTAGCTGTCACAATTCTAGGTGGGTGAGTCAACAGTAGGTGTAGAAGTCCTGGCTGGCGGCAGGCGGATTGCTCCAAAAAGCATGGAGATGTGGAATGGCCCTGAAAAGGATTTGTGGGGCAGACCCAATAGAACCAGAGCCTTGCGTGGCTCTGAAAAGAGCCCTTGGGGGCAGGCCTGGCAGAACCGGGACCTGGGGTGGTGCAGGAAACAGGAACACAGAGCAGGGCTGGAGATAGGAATGCTGAGCTGGACTGGAGACAGAAATGTTCAGCAGGGCTGTAGACAGGAACATTGAGCCAGACTGGAGACAGGAATGCTGAGCCAGGCTGGAGACAAGAATGTTGAGCAGGAGCTGGATGCGAGGCAGGAACCAGTACTGAAGACCTAGGCTGGATAAGGTGCAGGAGTCCAAAGCCATCCATGTGAAGGCAGGAAGTGTGGATCCCCATCACTGTAAATAGGACAGGCGGACCTCATGTCAGCAGGGAGCGCCCAGCCAGTCCCCTGTCATGGGGCTTCAAAAGCTATACTGGCGCACATGCACACCAAGAGCCACTGGCAGGAGGTGTCACCACTCCGAAGTGCCAAAGGCTGCGTCAACAGCGGCCCACTGTGCTGGACCTTTGGCCCATCCCCGTTTCCCCACCAGCTCTGGGGTAAGTCAGGCTGTGGATGCGGGGCATGGCCCAGGGCTGTGACAGTAGCTATACTGATTAGCAAAGGGATGCCAACTCTCCACCTCCCTGCCTCGCCCCTCCCCTCCCCATAAAATACAAAAAATGATTAGCACCTGGATGAGTGTATGCTAATTTGGAGTTTACCACAGATACATAAACACATTGTTTGGTACATCATTTTAAGCTCTGGTAAACACATACTAGTACCTACCACAGCTTCATAAAAAGGACTCTGCTTAATTTGCAATAACAAGTTATGAATAGCCCCTTAAATTCATTGAAAAGCTGTGGATGTCTATGGAAGTATTGGCCATTTGGGGATGGCAATAAAACTCTTATACCAGTTTGAGATACAGCAACGCAGTCTCCGGTGGGTGTCAGCAGATTGTTCCAGAGAGTCTGAGGCTTTCAACAATCTGCCCAGCACACTGTTTAACTATAATGTTAAACATCTGCTAAGCATTATGTGGTTAATTTCCATTAATACTTGTTGGAATACGGCATACTGTTCTGCCACTTTTCAAGGGCAATTACCTTCAAGAGAGTTTCATTGTATGGACTAGTCCACTGTTTCCCAAGTCAGTCCTGGAGTACACCCCCCCCCCCCCCCCCATACCAGTCAGGTTTTCAGGATATCCACAATGAATACGCATGAAAGAGATTTGCACACAATAGAGGCAGTAAATGCAAATCAGTCTCATGCATATTCATTGTGGATATCCTGAAAACCTGACTGGCATGGGGGTACTCAAGGATTGACTTAGGAAACACTGGACTAGTCAGTGAATCTGTTAGGTGCCAAAACTGAAGCGCTAAGATGTTATTCTATAATGGCAAATTTATGCACCAAATCCATTATAGAACACTGGTATAATTTGGCATTTGCATGTCAACATTTAGGATTGGCCACCCACATCCATGTCCATAGCAGGTGTAAATGCATGTGCCTAACTGTGGCTCCATGTGCACACAACTGATATGATTGTATAGAACATGCTCTGGAATGGTGGGGACACTCATGACCTGCACATGCCCCTTCTATGTGAATATCGCTCCCCCTTGCAGTTACAAGCTAGAGCATTTAGGCACCAAGTTACAGAATAGCCCCTAACCCCTGGATTCTAAATATTGCGCCTAGATTTCTGTGCATAACTTAATTGTCTTAACAAGCTAATTAGCATTGATCACAGCACATAACAAGCAATAATGAGCACTAATTTGTAATAATTAGAATTTACGCATATAACTTGCTAAGCATGTTCTGTAACACAGAGTGCCTAAATTCTAACACATGCAGCCATGAAGGAGTGTGGTTATAGGTGAGGAAATGGGCATTTTGTGGGTGTTCCAAAATTTACATGCACTGTTTTTGAATATGGCCCTCTGCACCTAAATCTATGCGCCAGGATTTACGCTACATTTTTCTTGGTGTAAATGGACATGCATAGTTTTAGGCACTGGGATGTTGACTAAGCAAGCATTTTCTATATGCCATGCCTAAATCTAGGCGCCACTTATAAAATACATTTAGGCGGAAATTTTCTCCGCGTAGATTTTTCAGGCGCCATATATAGAATCTTATATGCGTACTTGCCATTTCACCACCGTTTTAACAAATAAATGCCATTGTACTGGGAAGTTAGGTGCTGAGTTAGTGCTTATCCTTTGATGCAATAGTTCCTAAGTTAAAGCCAGGGGCGTATCTGGAATCCGGCGGTAGGGGGGGCCACAGCCAGAGAGGGGGGGCACATTTTTGCGTCCCTCCCCCCCCCCCCCCCCCGCCGCCGCCTCTCTCCACCCCCTCCCCGCCGTCAACCCTCCCCCGCTGCTTACTTTTGCTGGCGCCGAGGTCCGACCCGCAATCTCCGTTTTTCGTCTTCCTCCGTGGCCATGCTTCCAGGAAGTAACGCTGCAGTGCTGATTCGTTGAATCCAGTTCGACGTCTGACGTCAGACGCCGAACTGGATTCAACGAATCAGCACTGCAGCATTACTTCCTGGAAGCATGGCCACGGAGGAAGACGAAAAACGGAGATTGCGGGTCGGACCTCGGCGCCAGCAAAAGTAAGCAGCGGGGGAGGGTTGACGGCGGGGAGGGGGGCCAGGGCGAAATCTGCGGGGGCCCAGGCCCCTGTGGCCCCACGCAGATACGCCCCTGGTTAAAGCAATATATAAATATACGTATACACATTCCTGATCCATTTTCCTTCCCTGGACCAGATTAGGTTTAGCAGAGAATGTTAGTTTCTTCTTAATTTCATCTTGACATCTTTAAATGCTATGTTGGATCAAGCATACAGCACTTATAATTACTTTATACATCAACACAATCCAGAGATAAATTAAGGAACAGACTGTGTAGGGAGGGTGATGATGTGGAGAAGGGGAAGTGCCTTCAGTCAGTACTGTCTCACGTTCCTTCACATTGTAATATAACATCAAAGGCATCTCAGGCCAAAATGTTACAGCTGACACTTCAGCAATGAATTCCAGAGCTTAATTATGTGTTGAGTGAAAAGAGATTTTCACTGATTTATTTTAAATGTAATTCTTAGTGACTTAATTATGTGTCCTCTAAAAGGAAGGACAATGAACTTTTCTCTGCTGCTGGGCTGAGAGGAAAGGCATTACTTTGTGAAGGGATCTATAAGTACCACCATTTCAAAATTGTTGGGGGTGCCGAACCCAATGCAAATCAGGGTATTCAGCACTCAATGGCACCCACAGAACCGGATCCTATGAAGGGGTCACACAGAACTGATTTCTGCTGCATTTAAATGGGAAAAATTATATGGCTTGTCTGATAGTTGTCCAACCTTCCCAATAATTTATTTATTTATTTATTGCATTTGTATCCCACATTTTCCCACCTTTTTGGCAGGCTCAATGTGGCTTACAATGTGTCGATCTTGATGGAAATAGTTTAGAAAATAGACAATTATTGTTACATAGGATCTTGAATAGTACAGTAGTAAAATTTAGACAAGCAGGTAAATAATAATAATAATAATAGTAAAGAAAATGTTATTTACCTTCAAATGGAAAGCAACCAGTGGAATACAATATTACCTTTATGAAGAACAATTACAAACTGGTTGTAGAGACTTCTCAAGAAGCCATATTGGTAACTACCTAGTCTGGGGTGCAGCAGAGATTTTCCAGCCAGCATTGCCTCAGCTCGCTGAACAATGTCACTAAGCAGTAAAGAACCACCATGGACCATCATACAGCAGGATGCATTTGTGCTACCTTTCACATCCTTAACATAGGCAACCGAGACCCTTGGGCCCGGGGTATTAGTTACAATGCATAATAATCACTCGAGACACATGGACATTTCTTAAACATGGCAAAACTTGGCCGCAGCTTTATTTTAAATTCAAACAACTTTATAAATATCAATACCCAGGTATACCCAAGCCAATCAGCTCGTGGCTTAGTAGCCAACCCAGTCCGCCGTCACAGCAAGACTGACCAATCGTAAACCGAGCTCCCCGCCATGCAGCAAGGGATCTCAACCGTAAGCGCAGCTATCCCAGCTGTCTAGCTTACACTATCAGGCTTGGGTACCCCGCCAAAGCTGCGACAATTTTTAAACAGTATAGATTCCTATTCACTTGGGGAGGGGGGACTGGGATGCTGGCTGGTGCTCGGACGCCGAAGAGGCCGTCCGAGCTCAGCCCAGGGGTTTTAAACCCCTCTCTTTGTGCCAGCCCCTCACAGAGGGGAGTACCTGCGAGGCGGGGTCCTGACCTCTCCCCCTCGCTCGCTCCCCGCTGCTTAGGGCATGCGGGCCCATCGGTGCACAGCGCCATGTTAATGTTGGCTCCGTGCACCAGGGGGCACTTCGCCTCGCTTTTCTGATGGTAAAGATTAAGATCTTTTAAAATACTTAGCACCTATTCTGGAGAGGGAAAGAGGGTAGAATCAGGAAGTAAAGATTTGGCAGTTTACCTAGGAGGGTTCAGGTCTGATGAAAGAGTGTTAAAAGAGTCAGATTAGCACAGGAAGGATGAAACCTGTATTGGGTGCAAGTGTTACGGCAGCATGAGGAAGGTTGGAGCTGCCTGGTGTTAGAAGACTACCCTTGATGGGTGGAATGGTATGGCAACCCATACTAACCAGCCTCTTTAGTCTGAGAGAAGGCAAGGTATGAACATTAAAACTGTAACCTCTGCTTCAAAACGGATGCTAAATTTTAGGTCATAACAGGCTTGTGAGAAAGATTGCATCCTATTTGTATGGACACACTAAAATCTCATTTACACATGAGGTATACGTTTATCTTAGGGAACACGTCATAACACGTGGAATGCACATTTTGTTGCACTCCCTTAATGTTCAAACTTCCCTTTAGCGCTCAAGGCCCTTAAGCACATTAGATTGGGCTTTATGAGGTAATTCTGTAACTGTGGACCTATAAATAGGTGGCAATGATTTTTCGGAGGTAATTATAGAATTTGGTCCTTAATATCCAGGGCTTTTTTTCGAGGGGGTACTTGGGGGTACTGAGTACGGGCACCTTTTCCATTGTCTGCTAAAATTGACCCATGGACCCCAAGTTTTAAATGAAAGAGCTCAGGCTCTACCCACCAATTCTGCCTTGTCATAGATTCTGTGACTGGTTGTAGGGGACTTGGCTATTGTGGGGTGGATCTCTCAGTGATCACCCCGCCCCTGAAGGGTGTGGCCTTGCATTTAAGTACCGACACCTTTTTGCTAGGAAAAATTGCACTGTTAATATCTAATCTATTACACTAATGAGATACAGAAAGCACCTGTAATATCATGGTTGTGTTAAAGATGGGGGCACCCATGCTAACACATCATTTTCCCATCAGGCTCCTACAATTCAGGTTAAATAATACACTTTTGATTTATTTACTGCTCTAAATTTTACATACTTGTTCTCAGTCTATGTTGGGGTACCAATCCTGAGTTTATTTTGAGTTTCTTTCCTTCATGTAGTTAATTTCATTTGTGTTATTTGGATAAAGGCAACTTTTTGCCTCCCTGCACTTATTAAGACAATAGCTATTCCCTTTGCTTGTGATATGAGCTGGATCTACAACATAAAAAGCTTCCAGTTATCTGCATCAGTTAGATCATCAAAGGGCATCAGGATTTGAAACTGCACAATCTGTGAGTTGAAATTCATATCTTTAACATATTTTACCTCAAAATTTCTGATATCTTGCTGAATCTCTCTCTACATTACAACTTCCAAATGAAATTCACACAGGAGTGAAATACAGTCATTTGATTTACGTCTCTAGTGAACAGAAGTGCCTTGTTAGATATTAGATATTGGACTTTTAAAAACTATTTTACCTTGTTTCAAGATTTAAAAGCACAAAATATAGATAAAATAAGCAGTTCTATGGGGTTGACTGACTATATATCTCCTAGATAATCTCAACTTTCTAGGAAGCAGATACTTCAGATTGTCATCGAGTATTGTCTGCATAATTAACACCACACTATTAATTGCTGTCAAAGACCAAACTGGTCATTTATTATACTGAATGGCTAGAGAGCATTATAATCCTACCTACTTTGAGGAATATGAGGGTGAGAGGGAGAATGAAGGCACATGGAGGAACGAGGAGGCTCAAGACGGAGGGAGACTGGGTAGAGAAAGGAAGGAGTCTTTTTCCCTGTGGAATTGGAGAAAAGGAAAAGACTACAATTCCCAGCAGCCCCTGAGTAGGTCCCATGTTAGAAACAGGAACTTCAATCCCCAACAGCCCCCAGAGGAGGTCAGGAGAAGGGCAAGAGAAGGGAGTTGGAAAAACCTGTCCCAGAGAGCCAGGATGAGGGAAGGAGTTCTGAACCTGCCCAATCAAGCAAATGGAGAGCAGCTGAGCAATGGGTGTGGGGAGGAACCTATGGACTGGAAAGGGGAAGAAAAGGGGGAGGAACTAGAGCAAGAGGAGCCAATGGAGATTGCTGCTCTGACTAAACTGGAAGGAAAGGAGGTGAAACAGGAGAGGGCTGCTTGGGAGGAGAGCCTGGTAGAAGAAGGGAAAAGGTGGCTATCCCACGAGGGAAGCTGAGAGAACAGGTTAACCACGGAAGGGTCATGCGGGTGGTGGTCAGGGTATAATGCTGCCTGGTTGGGGGGGACCTTTGCCACTCTCCCTAGGTTGATTTCTTTTGAAAGGAAGAGAGGAGGAGTGGTGGTTTGGGGCATAACTGCTATACATGAACTGCTGGGAAGTTTGAACCCTTTCTGAACTGCTGTGTTTGGGGAATTGTTTTGCATAACTGCTTACATGAACTGCTGGGGAGTTTGAACCCTTTTTGATCTACCGTGTTTGGAGAATTACTTTGCATAACTGCTTTATATGAACTGCTGAGATTTTGGAACCTTTTGTTTTTTGTTTTGTTTTGAATACTATGCTGTTGAACTGCTATGCTTCTTGAGAAATGCTGTGGTGGGAACTACCTTTGGAGGAGCAGTTGATACAAAGGGATTACAATAAAGTATAATGATCTGACCTTGTGGATTGCCGTGTGCTCTTTAGCAGTGGATTACAGCACACAGCTCAGCTAAAGGGCCGAGGGACTTAAGAGTCTCCGGGTGTAGGAGACTTTTCCAAGAGTCTCCCGGTGGTGGAGACCTTAAAATACTTTAAACAAGAATGTGCTTTGGCCTAATAAACCAAAGATCTTCATACATCTCAGCAAATCTCACCTGCCTAGAGGACACAAACTTGAGGCAAAACATCCATCTAACTATACCCACATGAATACCTCCCTACCATCATCAAGTAACGCCTACAACTAATAGACTACTACTTGGCAAATTGGGCCTAGTAAATGCCAGATCAACTAATAAAAAATGCCCTACAATCCATGATGTTATTATTGAATACCACCTATGCATCCTGGGAATAACCGAGACCTGGCTGGATGAAAGCAGACGGGTCCCACTGACTGAAATATGCCCCACAGGATTCACTATCCTGCACCAAGACAAGGGAAACAGGGTGGAGGGGTAGCAATCCTGACCTGAGAGGCAATCAAACTGCACAGAGTCTCCATCCCCCACCTCTCTGAGTCAGAATGTCTCCTAATGTATCTGGGAGATAAGGAATCACTGGCTGCTTGTAGTCTACAGAGCACCTCACAACAACACATCATCTGTGCAAGAACTGCTGAATCTGTTGACTAAGGTACCCTGAGCTACCCTAGGTTACTGGTCATGGGAGACTTTAACTTACACATCAAAACTCCAGACGCCACCACTTCTGCCTTCCTTGATACGATACTAATCCTCATCCTAGGAAACCTCTTAGTTCAGCCAGTGGCGTAGCCAGACAGCCAGTTTTGGGTGGGCCTGAGCCCAAAGTGGGTGGGCACAAAATTTTCTCTGCTCCGCCCTCCCTCCCTCCACTATACCCACCATTTCTCCCTCCTCTCCACTCCTATGCCTACCATTTCTCCCCCTCCCCACCTATCCCCTCTGTATGCAGCATGTGTCCCTCCCCTCCACCTCATACACAGCCAAGACTTCTCCCTTCCTCACCCCTCCACCCCTTTGCTGCATCTCCCTCACCCACCAACCAAGCCTCATCTTTCCATCTTCCCTCCCCCCTGTGCAGCATCTTTCTTTCCATCTTCCCTTCCCCCTGTGCAGCTGCTGTGTCCCCCCGTCTTCCCTCCCCCATGTGACATCTTCCCCCCCCCCCCCACGTGCAGCTGCAGCATCTCACCCTCCTTGCAGGCCCGCCCAGCAGCAAAGTTCCTGACGGTGATTCCAGTCGCAGCGATTCCCACACGCTGCCTGCCAGCTGCCGCTCAACAATCTCCTCTCGCTACTAAGCGCTAACCCGGAAGTCTCTCCTGCAGAGGAGAGACTTCCGGGTTAGCGCTTAGTAGCGCGAGGAGATTGAGCGGCAGCCGGCACTGGCAGGCAGCGTGTGGGAATCGCTGCGACTGGAATCACCATCACTCAGGAACTTTGCTGCTGGGCGGGCCTGACCCGAACTTGGGTGGGCCCAGGCCCACCCGGGCCCGCCCGTGGCTACGCCCCTGAGTTCAGCACAATCCAACAATGCAGCAGCAGAGTATAGATTTAATAAATAACCTTTCACAAATGTCATACATCAAGCTCAGCAATTTTGCCATTTTCAGAGAATTCCTATAAGGATAATCAGAATTCACAGCATCAACATTGCTATCATACTCTTCAAAAGCAACACTGTGCACATCTTCATCGATCTATCTAATTTTTTTTCTTTAAATTTTATTATTTTTGAAAGTTTATAGTTTTGATCATTTTCTTTAAAAATATTCAAAAACTTTGTCACAAGCAATGGTATCACTTAACTTGCCTCTGTTTTCCAAAGTGTGAGAACCTCCACCAATATGGCCAAGTTTCATATCTTCCTCAGGGAAGAGGTTCAACTTTAGACATCTTGCATAGTGTCTCACATATATAAAAAATGGCTGTGGCTTGTAACTCACTAACTAAAGCATCAAGAGGCAGCTTTTCACTCTAATACTTAGTGCAAAGGCACAAGTCTCGCTACTGCACTTTTAGACATTACAACTTCTACGACCCCTGACGCAGGCACTGTGCACCAAAACATGGCTCGTGTCAGGTCATCTTTGGAAGATTGTTGTCTAAGTTATGTGATTGAAGGAATCTTTGTCCAGATTTTGAAGGCTCTTAGAGCTTTCTTTGGCTAAAGTGCCTTCCTCAGACAACTGGTGACAGAACCCAAGAGGGACGAGTCAACGTTGGATCTTGAGCTCACAAATGGAGGAAGTGTTTCCAATGTCCGTGTGGGTGCCCACCTGGGTAATAGTGATCATCACACGATATGGTTTGATGTAAGAGCAAAAGCAGAGTGAGGACACACAAAGATCAAAGTACTGGATTTCAGACATACTGATTTTGGTAAAATGGGGAAATGCTTGAAGAAGAAGCTGATGGCAAGGATAGGAAATGGAGAAGTGGATATGCAGTGGTCCATGCTGAGAACTGCTATAAACATGGCAACCGATTTTTACTCAAGGAAAGTAAGCAAAAACAAGAGAAACAGGAAGCCTAAATGGTTCTCCAAACAATTGGCTGAAAAAATAAGGGCAAAAGAGGCTTTGTTCAACAAATACAAAAAAACTTAATGAGAAGACCACAGAAAGGATTACCAGATTAAGGTCAAACAAGCGAAGAGGGAAATACGACTAGCAAAAGCACAGATGAAAGAAAAAATGGGTAAAGAGGTAAAGAGAGGTGATAAGACCTTTTTTAGATATATTGGGAAAAGGAGAAAAAATAGGAATTGCAAGACTGAAAGATACTGAGAATAGCTATGTAGAAAGTGATGAGGATAAAGTGAATGTGCTAAACAAATACTTCTCTTCGGTGCTCATGGAAGACAATCCTGGAGAAGGACCGCGGTTAGGAATGGAGGAGGTATTGTGCCGTTTATGGAAGAAAGCGTGGAGGAGTGGCCTAGTGGTTAGGGTGGTGGACTTTAGTCGTGAGGAACTGAGTTTGATTCCCGGTACAGGCAGCTCCTTGTGACTGTGGGCAAGTCACTTAACCCTCCATTGCTCCATGCAAGCCGCATTGAGCCTGCCATGAGTGGGAAAGTGCGGGGTACAAATGTAACAAACATAAAATAAATGGCTTTGAAAATATGAAAATGAACAAAGATATGAGGCCAGATGGGATACATCCCAGGGTACTGAGGGAGCTCAGAGAAGTCCTGGTGGGGCCTCTTAAATATTTATTTAATAGGTCTTTAGAGATGGGGGAGGTACCGATGGATTGGAGATGAGTGGATATGGTCCCTCTTCACAAAAGTGGAGACAGGGAAGAAGAGTTAGAACGATAAGCTTGCCTTTTTGCATATGACTTGAAGATACCCTGGAGGGAGTAGAAACCATGATAATGGATCTCCAAATGTTTGACAGTTAAAATTTAATCAAAATAAACTTTAGGGTTCTAATTGTTCTATTTGGTATCACATAGAACTTTATAATTACTCAAATTTCATACCAGATAAACTTCATAATAATCAATAAAATTTTTAAACATTTTTGAATTGTGCTCAGTGTATTTGAAGTGTCAAACCACCATATAACACGGTACCAGCACATAGCACTTCAACCTTGCACCATCATAGCACCGGATCCCTCTCTCTCTTGCTAGTCACGTTTGCAATTGGTATTTCAGACGACTTCTAGAGTCTGCAGTCTTTATGATATCATATCAAATGTCACTTATCTCAAAGCAGGTATCTGATAATGAACTGCTGCTGGTATCCTGTGAGCTGAAATTGTGAAGTCCGTGTTCAATAATTAAGACAGTGGGAACAAGAGCTATATAGAATCTGGGGGTTAATGACCTCTATTAAAAATATTGCTGATCACTAAATATCTGTGGGTATCTGCAAGTGCCTGTGAACAAAGGTAAACCTTTGTTTTCAGTGGTCCAGTTGGCATGTTTTCATGGACACTCTTGGAGCTATTCACTTTTATTGAGCATGAAACAATGTGTTATATTTTATTAGAATGATAGTATACACCTCACCCCCCAGAAGCACATATAAAGCATCACATTTTCTTTCAATAATATGCACTTTGGGATGTCTGGCAGACTAAAATCTATAAATGGTATGTACTACACAAAATATGACAATATATTACAGATGAAAAGGGGAAAAGGCTTTCACAAGGTTTTACTCATTTATTTTAAAATAGGAATAAAAGTCCATAAATGCAATGCCAACTATAAACTCGGACTCTGCTATGGGCATAAGAAAATAAAATTCTTTGATTTTACAGTGTTGAACTAGTACTGGCTGTAGCCACTAGAGTGCGCTGGATTTGTCATTATCTCCAAGCTGCTTTCAACTACTTAATGGCATTTTTGTTTCAGCCTCTCCTATGGAAAACTGATCCTCACAGAATAGATTTCTTTACAGCTCCTATACCAACAGCAGCTCTGATATCTGAGGAAACATTCACTGAATACAGAAAAGCATATGGGTATTTCTCAAACTCCACTCTGTGCTTGCAAGGCAAAATGGAGTGCAGGAATGAAATCCTCATGTGGACTAAAGGGAGTGGGCCATCCTATCTTTACCCCCAGATCTCCTCTATTTTCTGTGGGGAGAGCTACACAGTCTGTGGACAGTGTGCATATTTTATCCTGCTTAGGAGTGAGGTGAGGGTTTTTCTCATAATTACGTGAGTACATAAGTAATGCCACACTGGGAAAAGACCAAGGGTCCATCGAGCCCAGCTTCCTGTCCATGACAGCGGCCAATCCAGGCCAAGGGCACCTGGCAAGCTTCCCAAACGTACAAACACTCTATACATGTTATTCCTGGAATTGTGGATTTTTCCCAAGTCCATTTAGTAGCGGTTTATGGACTTGTCCTTTAGGAAACCGTCTAACCCCTTTTCAAACTCTGCTAAGCTAACTGCCTTCACCACGTTCTCCGGCAACGAATTCCAGAGTTTAATTATGCGTTGGGTGAAGAAAGATTTTCTCTGATTTGTTTTAAATTTACTACACTGTAGTTTCATCGCATACCACCTAGTCCTAGTATTTTTGGAAAGCGTGAACAGACGCTTCACATCCACCTGTTCCACTCCACTCATTATTTTATGTACCTCTATCATGTCTCCCCTCAGCCGTCTCTTCTCCAAGCTGCACCTTTTCCAATTCTACTATATCTTTCTTGAGATGCGGCGACCAGAATTGAACACAATACTCAAGGTGCAGTCGCACCATGGAGCGATACAACGGCGTTATAACATCCTCACACCTGTTTTCCATACCTTTCCTAATAATACCCAACATTCTATTCGCTTTCCTAGCCGCAGCAGCACACTGAGCAGAAGGTTTCAGTGTATTATCGATGACGACACCCAGATCCCTTTCTTGGTCCGTAACTCCTAACGTGGAACCTTGCATGACTTAGCTATAATTCAGGTTCTTTTTTCCCACGTGCATCACCTTGCACTTGCTCACATTAAACGTCATCTGCCATAATAAAAACTTACAGATCAATTATTCAGAGACATTTAACTGGGCAGGAGAGGATCCCACCTGGTTAAATCACAGCGGCCAGCATAGGAGCTGATATTCACTAGTGCTTAACTGGACAGTGCCACAGAATATCTGCTCTGAGCTCCATGGCACTCTCCAGTTAGTGCTGGGTCACTCCGGGGACGATGTCAGGGTGCAGTCAAGAGTTAAGTGGGCACCAGCGATGTTCAATGCATAAAAAGCAATCCTATGTTTAGTTAGCTCTCCAGACACTTGCACTGAATATCAGCCATACCCAGACGGCCCTGGCACTGAAAATCTTGATCTAATTTAGCAGGTGGCTACCAGCTGAATATTGACCTTTGATAATTAAAAATTATTCCCATGATAAAAACATGGTTGCCATTGTTTCACTGAATACGGATGGAAGTACAGCTATTGTGTAGACAAGAGAAACATGTATGAAACAATAGTAAAATGTAAGCATGGAAGGTTTTGTTTACTGATGTCCTATGAAAGATTCACCCCATCCTTTCTTGATCATTCCTAACTTGTAGTTCCTTTTCCCCCTAGCTTGGCAGAGTTTAAAAAGGGTTTGGACGGTTTCCTAAAGGACAAGTCCTTTAGACCGCTACTAAATGGACTTGGGAAAAATCCACAATTTCAGGAATAACATGTATAGAATGTTTGTACGTTTGGGAAGCTGCCAGGTGCCCTTGACCTGGATTGGCCGCTGTCGGGGACAGGATGCTGGGCTTGATGGGCCTTTGGTCTTTTCCCAGTATGGCATTACTTACTGTATGTACATGCTTATTTTTAACCTTTGTAAACCATGTTTATTCATGTTTTGAAAGGTAGTATAGCAAGTTTTAATACACATGAACATAAATTGCAACTTTTTTAAATTAAATTTCACTTTAGGATTCATGTTTTGTTTACCACGTCAGAAGCATCACAGTGGAAGATAGGCTTTTATTTAACAACCACTTTTATTCTCACTGCAGGAAGAAAACCCCCTCTTCATTGTCCAGCATTTTGGAGGCCATTTAAAGGTTATCAATAGAAATCAAACAAAATAAAACATGGAAAAGAAAATAAGATGATACCTTTTTTATTGGACATAACTTAATACATTTCTTGATTAGCTTTCGAAGGTTGCCCTTCTTCGTCAGATCGGAAATAAGCAAATAGTATATATTTCTCTTATATATACTATCTGCTAACACATTTGCTTATTTCCAATCTGACAAAGAAGGGCAACCTTCGAAAGCTAATCAAGAAATGTATTAAGTTAGGTCCAATAAAAAAGGTATCATCTTATTTTCTTTTCCATGTTTTATTTTGTTTGATTTCTATTGATAACCTTTAAGAGTGGACTAACACGGCTACCACACCTCTCTACTTAAGATGGAGGAGGCCTTTTACTAAGCTCTGTTGGGTGCTAACATGTGCCTAGTGCTGCTAAAAATGGTATAATGTGGGGCGCACTCAGGCCTCCAGTGGTAACTGCCAATTCTGAATGCGCTAAGGGCAAGATTCTTTACATCGCGCCTCGACCTCCGTGCTCAAAAACTGCCCAACTTGAGTTCACTCACCATCGTGCTTTTTTCTTTACTGCTATATTTTTATGGAATTCTCTCCCAATTTCAATCAGAGCAGAATCATTTTTTCAAAAATTTCAAGATTGCATTAAAAAGCTGGCTTTTCCAGCAGGCCTACAATACAACCACCTAAGTCTGGGAGCACTCAATGGGTTATCACTAGTCTCTTGACCTCCTGGTTCCTATGCTCCTTATGTAACCTACACTTTTTTGCCCTTATCTGTTTACCTTTTGTTTTGCTACCCTTTTATAGTACGACTGTGGAGTTTCTATCTGGTTCTTATGGAATGAATGTTGTGTACCTTTCCTCTTTTATATTGTATTTCCTTTCCATCTTTTATATAATTATGTTTTTATCGTACACTGCTTAGGTCTGTCAGTTAGTGTAAGCGGTATATTAAGTCTTCATAAATATAAACATATTCTATAAGGTACGCTGTAATTTAAGCATACGTTATAGAATATGCCCGAGTGCTACCCTGCACAGCTAAATTTTATCATGATCAATTACGCCAACTAAAACCTGGTATAAATCCCAATGCTTAAATTAGGCATGGAGCAGGTACATTCTATAACAACGTGCATAGATTTTAGGAATGCCCACAACCCACCCATTCCACTCCCATAACCGTGTCCACTTTCAACTATGTGACACAGAATGTATGTGCACCACGTTACAGAATACACTTAGGGGCCCTTTTACTAAGCTGCGTATGTGCCTATGTACGCCCAACATGTGCCAATAAAAAAGGCCTTTTTTACATGCACGCTGAAAAATGGATCTGCATGTGCCCAAAACACTTGCCTACATCGGCACGCCTTAGTAAAAGACCCCTTAGCAATTAGTGTTCACAAAGCCTAATTAATGCCAATTAGTGCTGATCATTGCTTGTTAACATCCAATTATCAGCGCTGATTGACTTGTTAACTAATTAAGTTAATGCATGTTGTTATGGAATGCACTTCAATTTCCGCATGGAAATCAAGGCATAATAAATATAGAATCCCGTGGTAACTGTGCGCTTAAAAATATTTCAAATAATTTGCAGGGGGTGTGTCGGGGACAAAGAGAGGGCATTCCTGTACTAAATAGTGCAGTCACATTATTACTTGCTAACTGGTTAGCTCAGGAATACTGTGTGAGCTATTACTGCCTGCAAAGTGGGTGGTGGTAAGTGCTCAAGCAGTAATTTTTAAAAATGGCTGTGAACTAAAGGCAACATTAGCGCATGGCCATTAATACAAAAAAAAGGCCATTTGGGATCTAATTCTATATATGTCACCTAAAAAATTGGTGCTGAAGGAAAACACGCTTAGGTATATTCTGTAAATCACACCTAAAGTTAGGTGCAGTTTACAGAATATGGCTAAATCCGTTCACATGGCTAGAATTTACGGGCAGCCAATTACATAGTAACATGGTAACATAGTAAATGATGGCAGATAAAGACCTGAACGGTCCATCCTGTCTGCCCAACAAGATAAACTCACTTTACACAGTATGTAATTACTTTATATGCATATCCAAGTTTGATTTGTCTCTGCCTTTCTCAGGGCACAGACCGTAGAAGTCCGCCCTGCACCGGTTTTATTCACCAAATACTGGCAGGGAAAACCATATTTTTGAAAAAAGATGGACGTCCATCTTTCATTTCAAAAATGCCGTCAGAGACATCCAAATCCTTAAATGTAGAATACACTTAGTTGATATCCCAGCGCCTAAAACTACATGCATCCATTTACACCAGCGAAAACATGGCATAAATCCTGACATGTAGATTTAGGCATAGAAGACCATATTCTATAACAATATCCATGAAACGCCCATTTCCCCGCCTATAACCAAGCTTCTTTTTGCCTGTGCACATTAAAATTTAAGCACAGTGCATTTCAGAATACGCTTAGTGATTGGTGCACGTAAATTCTAATTATTGTCAATTAGTGCTCATTGTTAAGTGCTGTTAACAATGCTTATTGTCTAGTTAAGACAATTAAGTTGTGCGCGCACTTATAGAATCTGCTTGGATTTCAGCACGGAATGCTAGGCGCACTATATAGAATCCAGGGGGAGGGGGTGTTTCCATAACACAGCATGTACATTTTTGGAATGCTTATGACCCACCGATGCTCCTCCCATAGCCATGTGGAATACGTTATAGAATACACTTAGTGTGTAGTGGTGTAAATTGTAATTATTGCCAATTAGTGCTGATAATTACTTATTACCATCCAATTGGTGCTGATTGGCTTGTTATTAAATGAAGTTGCATGCACAAATCGGCTACATGTGTTGATTTGCGTGCATAACTCAAGGCACCATTTATAGAATTAGGTGGTTTATGGCTACAGTAGAAAAAAATGGCCTTAGAATGCGGGAAAGACCTATGTAATGGAGTGCTAAGGGATGGGATGGGACGACTACCTTATGAGGAGAGGTTAAGACGGCTAGGACTCTTTAGCTTGGAGAAAAGGCGGCTGAGGGGTGATATGATAGAGGTCTACAAAATAATGAGTGGGGTAGAGTGGACAGATGTGAAGCGTTTGTTTACGCTTTCTAACAATAATAGAACTAGGGGACACAAGATGAAATTAGAATGTGGTAGGTTTAAAACAAATTGGAGAAAGTTTTTCTTTACTCAGCGTGTGGTTAGACTCTGGAACTCATTGCCGGAGAAGGTAGTGACGGCAGCTGGCATTGCTGAGCTTAAAGGGGGTCTGGACAGATCCCTGAAGGAAAAGTCCATTGATCGTTATTAAATTTTGGGTTTTTGCCAGGTTCTTGGAGCCTGGATTGGCCGCTGTCGGAGACAGAGTGCTGGGCTTGATGGACCTTTGATCTTTTCCCAGCGTGGCAGTGCTTATGTACTTATGTAAGGCCACTCTTTGCTGCAGCTTAGTAAAAAGACCCCTTAGGATCAGTGCACAGTCAATGCCAACCAAAAGCCATGTCTTTTTCGCAAACACAGATACACCCTAATCCACTATAGAATAAGTAATCATAAACTTTCTATTTAGACAAAAATTAAACTGAACCCCCCGATGCCAGACTCTGCATACAATGCAACACCACAGAAACAGAAAATGTCCCCTAGTACTGTGCAAAATATAAAATTTGAAAAAACTAACAAATCCGATAACCACTTTACAAATTAACAAATAGAAATAAAACAAATATAGAAAATAAAATACCATTTTATTGGACTAATACATTTAGCTTTCAGAGGCCAAAACCTCCTTCCTCAGGTCAATACAGTATAGTGCTGTTATAGTATCCTATCCTGACCTGAGGAAGGGGGTTTTGTTCTCTGAAAGTTATGTCAAAATGTATTAAAAATTAGTCCAATAAAATGATTACCTTATTTATATGTTCTATTTATAAACATTTATTAACACATAAACACAGATACAATACTATACCCTAAAGCAAAAAAATAAAAAATATATATTTTATTTACAGTTTATTGTCTCTGGTTTCTGCTTTCCTTATCTTCTTTTCACTGTCTTCCTTCCATCCATCATCTGTCTTTGCTCTTTCTTTGAAATCCAGTGACTGCCCTCTCTAATGTCCCTTCCATCCAGTGTCTGCCCTCTCTCTCTGCCCCTTCCATCCACCATCTGCCCTCTTTCTCTCTCCCCCTTCCACCCACCATCTGCCCTTTCTCTCTGCCCCTTCGATCCGTCTGCCCTCCCTCTCCCATCCATCCAGGGTCTGCCCTCTCTCTCCCATCCATCCAGGGTCTGCCCTCCCTCACGCTCCCCCCCCCCCTTCCATCCAGGGTCTGTCCCCTCTCTCTGCCCCCTCTTTCCACCTGCACCTAGTTCCAGTTCCAGCCCACATCTCCCACATGCCACCCTTTTCAGCCCCACTATCCCACCAGTCCCCAGCCCTTTTCTCCCATCAGTCCTGGGCTTCAGCCCCCAGCCACTTCTCCCTGTCCCCTTTTCAGCCCCTAGTTTCAACCCCAGCCCTTTTCTCTCACCAGTCCCGAGCTTCAGCCCCAGCCAGTTCTCCATGTCCCCTTTAAAGCCCCCAGTCCCCACAGTTTCAGCCCCTGCCCCTTTTCAGCCCCCAGTTCCAGTTTCAGACCCCTTCTCCCATGAGCACTTCCCTCCCCAGTCCCCTTATCCCCTCTGAGCACCCACCCCTCCCCAATCCCCATTCTCCCCTCTGAGCACCCCCACCCTCCACAATCCCCTTCTCACCTCTGAGCATCCCTCCTCTGAACTCCCCCACCCCTCCCCAATCCCCTTCTCACCTCTGAGTACCCTTCTGAGCTCCCCCACCCTCCCCAATCCCCTCTGAGCACCCCCACCCCACCCCTCCCCAATCCCCATTCTCCCCTCTGAGCACCCCCACCCTCTCCAATCCCCTTCTCTCCTCTGAGCATCCCTCCTCTGAACTCCCCCACCCCCTCTCCAATCCCCATTCTCCCCCTCTGAGCACCCCCACCCTCTCCAATCCCCTTCTCCCCTCTCAGCACCCCTCCTCTGAACTCCCCCACCCCCTCTCCAATCCCCATTCTCCCCTCTGAGCACCCCCACCCTCTCCAATCCCCTTCTCCCCTCTGAGCACCCCTCCTCTGAACTCCCCCACCCCCTCTCCAATCCCCATTCTCCCCTCTGAGCACCCCCACCCTCTCCAATCCCCTTCTCCCCTCTGAGCACCCCTCCTCTGAACTCCCCCACCCCCTCTCCAATCCCCTTCTCCCCTCTGAGCACCCCTCCTCTGAACTCCCCCACCCCCTCCAATCCCCTTCTCCCCTCTGAGCACCCCTCCTCTGAACTCCCCCACCCCCTCTCCAATCCCCTTCTCCCCTCTGAGCTCCACCCCCGACCTAGTCCCGTCCCCCCTCCATTGAGAGCCACAGAGCCCTCTTCTCCTGCCACCGCCTGCCTTTTTCTTTTCTTTTTTTTTTAATCCGTTCAGCCACGCAGGCAGCGCTACGCGTCTGCCCTGTGTGTGCTGTGAAAGAAGTAAATCACCAGCGCTGGCTTCGGGCCTTCCCTCGATGTCCCGCCCTCTTGTGAGGTAACTTCCTATTTCCTCGAGGGCAGGACATCGAGGGAAGCCCCGAACAGTGTTGCCAGGTGGGCGGTTTTCCACGACCCGCCGCGGGAAATTTTTGCCCGCGGCGGGTTGCGTTTTTTTGGGCTGTTTTTTGGGTTTCACGGCGGTTTTTTGTGCGGCTTTTTCGGCCGCGGGGGGCAGGGTTAGTGACGTTTTTGGGCGAGGTTAATGACGTAGGAGGCGGGGCCGATGACGGGGGAGGCGGGGCCGGTGACGGGGGAGGCGGGGCCGGTGACGGCGGGGGCGGGGTTGATGACGGCGGGGGCGGGGGTGATGACGCGGGGGTGGGGGTGTCAGGGGCGGGGTTTGAGTTTGGGCGGGTTTTGGGCGGTTTTTGTGCTGGATTGGGTGGGAAAAAAATTTTCCACCTGGCAACACTGGCCCCGAAGCCAGCGCTGGTGATTTACTTCTTTCACAGCACACACAGGGCAGACGCGAAGCGCTGCCTGCGTGACTGCATGGATTTAAAAAAAAAGAAAAAGGCAGGCTGTGGCAGGAGAGAGACGCGATGGAGCACTCCCACCCGCGGACACCCGGGGCAGACCGCCCCCACCGCCCCGCCCTTGCTACGCCACTGCTTAGGATGCTCCTGATGATTATTCGGATCAGACATTCTGCATCCCAGCCAAGGCAAGCATCCCTTCACTGACACCAGCCTGGACTTCCTCTTTCAACACTTTCACCAATCTCACAAGATCCTGCACTTTTTTTGAGGCATCATAAGCAATGACACTTTCGAGCCTTGAGAAAGCACCTTAATTAGGAACCTTATACACAGAATACATGATTGTCAGAGAGAACAAAAAGTCCATAGCCTGTCTGATTTGCAGAATCCCTATTGTGCTGTGGTGAAACATTACACTATGAAGTTCTGTATGCACTATGAACAGTGGTACAGCAGAACAGAATTTGCTGGGATTCAGGACAATTGATTTTCTTGTCAGTCTGGCTGTTGATTATTTGTTTTCACGTGAGAATGATCAGAGGCAGCGTAGACTTTGGTTTATTGTTGGGTTTATTTAGACTTTAAGAGGGTAGAGTGTGTTGTCTGAGATCCCACAGTGGGTCAGAGGCTCAGCTTGATTTGGAAAAACAACTATTTCCTTTACTTACTTGTTTTCCCCTCTCCAACCACAGTGACCAAAATAATTAAACTCCAAAACAAAGAGCACTAGAGATGTGCATTTGAGTTTCTGGTTTCAGTTAAGAAAATTTCATGCGTGTAAAGAACATGTACTAAATGGGCTTTATCCCCCAAATTCTATAAATGGCGCTTAAAATTGTGCAAGTAAATGTGGGCACGCAGCCAATTTGCACATGAAATGTAAGTGAATAATGAGCCAATTAGTGCTAATAAATTGGTACTAATAATCAATTATTAGCACCAATTGGCATTAATTGAACTTTACGCATTCATTTTTAGTAATGGGGATCTGTGCACAAGACTTTTTTAAAAATTTATTTATGAAATTATAACAAATTAAATCCAAGCAATTTCACTTGTACAGAAAAGTGTATCTAAGGGTAACATAGAAGGGCATTTTCGAAAAAAATGCCCAAGTTGCGATTTGGACGTCTTTGCAAAACATCCAAATCCAGGGGCGGGGAAAACCATATTTTTGAAAAAAGATGGACGTCCATCTTTTGTTTCAAAAATACCGTCAGAGACATCCAAATCCTTAAATTTGGACGTCCCTAGATTTGAACGTCCCTAGACATGGATGTTTCTGACTTTTGGTGATTTTCGAAACCAAAGATGTCCATGTCAAAAACATTCTAATGCAAGCCATTTGGACTTGGGAGGAGCCAGCATTTGTAGTGCACTGGTCCCCCTGACATGCCAGGACACCAACTGGGCACCCTAGGGGGCACTGCAGTGGACTTCATAAAATGGTCCCAGGAACATAGCTCCCTTACCTTCTGTGTAGAGCCCCCCCAAACCCCACTACCCACAACTGTACACCACTACCATAGCCCATACGGGTGAAGGGGAGCACCTATATATGGGTACAGTGGGTTTGTGGTGGGTTTTGGAGAGCTCGCTGTTTCCTCCACAAATGTAACAGGTAGGGGGGGTATGGGCCTGCGTCTGCCTGTCTGAAGTGCACTGCAGTACCCACTAAAACTGCTCCAGGGACCTTCATGCGCTGTCATGGACCAGAGTATGATATTTGAGGCTGGCACAACATACTTTTAAAGATGTTTTTTGAGGGTGGGAGGGGGTTAGTGACCACTGGGGGAGTAATGGGAGGTCATCCCCGATTCTATCCGGTGGTCATCTGGTCATTTTGAGCACCTTTTTGTGCCTTATTCATAATAAAAACATGTCCGGGTGAAAATATCCAAGTGTTCGTTAGGGACGTCCTTGCTTTTTTCGATTACGGGTCAAAGACGTCCAAGTGTTAGACATGCCCAAGTCCTGCCTTCGCTATGCCTCCGACACGCCCCCTTGAAATTTGGACGTCCTTGCGACGGACTGCAGTTGGAGACGTCCAAAATTGGGTTTCAATTATACCAAATTGGATGTCTCTGGGAGAAGGTTGTACATCTTCCGATTTATGTCGAAAGATGGACGTCCTTCTCTTTCAAAAATGAGCCCAATAATCTTTTACAAAGAGATTCTAAAAAAAAAAAAAAGACAAAAGGAACATATAATTACACTCACTTGTCAGCATTTTGGCAACTAAGAGAACAACAGGAGAACGAATAGGCTCTTCATAAAGTAAATATCTAGCTCATGTACTTCAGGTAAAATATGCCTTTAATTTTTGCCTATTTTTTCCCTCTTTACTGTGTATAAGATTTGTGCATGGATCCAAGAAGGAGGCACAGCCATGGGAGGGATACCGGTAAATCAGGGGTGTTCCTACAATTTCTGTGCACTATGTAGGGGGATCTACACTTAATTTAGACACTACGATTTACACCAGGGTTTACTTGGTGTAAATTCTCGCATCTAAAGTTAGGCGCCAATTCCAGTGCTTCCCACTGCCAGCTGAATATCGGGCCCCACTGAACATCAAGAAATTGAAATCTGCGAGTAAGCAGCACTGTGAGGAACATATCTCTTCAGAATCATTTACACAACAGAACTCAATATGACAATTCAAAGGATAATTCATGAGCTTAGCAGGACAACTATGGCAAGCGTAATTTATCTTGATTTAGACCTATGATATACTGTAAAACAATGCAAAACACTAAAATTAGCATTTTAGATTTGCTCAGACAGAAAGGAATTTGCATCTCTTTTGAGACAAAGAGCTTATGAAATACCACTTATAGAAAAGCATTTTTACCAGGTAGGTTGGAAAGAATTTTATACATATTCTAAAATACCAGTTCAGGGGTCCTTTTACTAAAGTGTGCTGAAAAATGGCCTGCAGTAGTGTAGGCGTGTGTTTTGGCCGCGCACAGGATCATTTTACAGCGCACTTGTAAAAAATGGCTTTTTTGAGGGGGGGGGGTGAAAATGGACGTGCGGCAAAATGAAAATTGACACGCGTCCATTTTAGGTCTGAGACCTTACCGCCAGCCATTGACTTAGCAGTAAAGTCTCATGTGTTAACCGGACAGTAATGGTCAACGCATGTCCAAATGCCCATTACCATCCGCGCCAGAAAATAAAAATATTTACTGACGTGCGTAACAGATGTGCGTCAAAAATGAAATTACTGCCCGGGACATGCGGTAGTCAGGCAGTAACAGAACTGGCGCATGTTGGGCGCAAGTAGGCGCTTACACGGCTTAGTAAAAGGGCCCCTCAATGCCTTATTTTGCAGAGGGGCTGAAAGAGCAATTGCATAACTGGGTACAAGCATTGATGCACCCCAGAATACCAGCATTTCCGTGGGTTAGTGTACACCTATTTCATTTCATTTATTAGGATTTGTGTACAGCAAGAATAAATCAAACATAGGTAAATACACCTATAGAGGCAATTCTATAAGTGAGCATCTTCCTATATAGGCACTTCGCCACTGCACATTGGAAGCCAATTCTCTAACAACACCTGGGCACCCAAGTTTATGATATAATTTCAGCTACATCTCCTCATATCTGCCTCTAAACCTCTCTTCACCTGAATTCTCTAGAATTCAGATGACTTTTCAGAAGTCTTGGTGGGATCCATATAATACCTTTATTGAATGCTTTCCACTGGTTGCCTGTGCAGGTTTGAGTTGCTTTGTTTAGTGTTAAATTTTTTAGATGGTACCTGCCCTGAAGATGGCTGTAAGATAGTAAATTTACTAAAATATAGAGAGACTGCTAGGAGTTGCAATTATTTGTTATTAGCTCTCCCATCTGTCAAGGGTTTAAGACTGTTATTTTTCTAAATCTTTCTGTAACCCGGTGGGTTATATTTATTTTCTTTATTTTTACCTGGCTTCCCAGAGATTGTTGGTGGTCAGTGCTGTGACTCCAGAACAGGGGTGTGCTGGTAAATTTTTAACAACAGGCTCTTTCTCCAGACATAGCCAGCTCTGCAGTTGGAAGGGCCAGGGGTGGCCGGGGGGTGGGGTGGGGAGCAACACTTGCCTCTCTCTCCTCCCTCCCTTCGTGCGGGCATGCTAGGCATATCTTTGCTGGCAGCCAATAAATGGACTGCCACCACTCCCAACGTCTTGCTCTGAGCAGCATGCTGGAACTTCTCTCACATGCTTGAGAAGTCCCAGCCTGCTGCCCAGAGCTGGAAACAAGGAGTGGGGAGCAGCAGTCTATTTACTTGGCTGGCAGGGCTCAGCATCCCCACCAGCAAAGTAAAAGAGAATTCAGCAGGGGGCCCAAGCCCACATTTTGGGAGCCAGTAGCCATGGAGGGCCCTACTTTAACAACCGGCTCCCAAAATTCTTAAAAACTTAACAACCGGCTCATGCGAGCCTGTGAGAGCCTGCTCCAGCACACCACTGCTCATAGGCGGTCGGTGGCCCAACTGTTTGGGGAGGCTAAAGGAGGTGGGGTTAGGGGTGGGGCCATGGGTGGAGCTTAAATCCA
This sequence comes from Microcaecilia unicolor, assembly GCF_901765095.1. NCBI lineage: Eukaryota > Metazoa > Chordata > Amphibia > Gymnophiona > Siphonopidae > Microcaecilia > Microcaecilia unicolor. Next base: position 244,338,170 of record NC_044032.1, on the reverse strand, counting down.
TAACACACAGAAAAAATAAATAAATAAAAATAAAAGTCACAATTAATACCTTTTATTAAATTTAGATATTAGCTATGTATCATATGTCAAAGAATAAAGTGGTTGCTCAAAGCATATACTAACCACAATCGCTCAACTGCAAAACACTATGCACAACTTTGTGCAAAAACACACTCAGAACCTTACTGTACCATAAATATTACACTGGGCAGAACCTAATACACCAATATACCACCCATACGGAAAATGCAGACCGTCAACAATATGAAACAAGGGATCATAATATCACAATTCTCATGTAGAGCCACAAAACACCCTAATTCATGTTTAATGTGGGATAAAATGCCATAAATAAGTAAAAAATATAAACTTTTAATGATGAGCACCTGATTCTCAAAGAGGACATATTCCAAACACTATAATGAAAATAAAATGATCTTTTCTACCTTTGTTGTCTGGTGACTTTGTTTTTCTGATCATGCTGGCCAAGTATCCGATTCTGCTGCTATCTGTCCTCTTAACTCCGTTTCCAGGGCTTCCTTTCCATTTATTTCTTTACTTTCCGCCTTTCTTCTTCATTTCTTGCCTTACATCCGTAAGTAAAAGCTGGGTCCTCTGCAGACTTGACTGTCCAGTGGATCCAGCTTCTGCCTATTTTCTCCATCGATGTGCAGGTTTTCTCCCTTTTCCCTCATCTTATCTCCTTACTCTCTCTTCCCTCCCCTCCATCCATGCCCAGCATTTTTTCTCTCTTCCTTTCCCTCCATCCATGTGCATCTCCTTCATCTGTCTTCCCTCCTCTCCATGCATGTCCAGAATTTCTCCCCTTCATTCATGTGCATCTCCTTCCTGTCTTCCCTTCCCTCCATCCATGTCCAGCAACCCTCCTCTCTCCCCTGTCCTCCATCCATCCAAGTCCACCAACCCTCTTCTCCCCTCTAGCCACCCATGTCCAGCAACCCTCCTCTCTCCCCTGCCCTCCCCTCCATCCATGTCCAGCAACCCTGTTCTCTCCCCTGCCCTCCATCCACCCATGTCCAGCAACCCTGCTCTCCCCTCTAGCCACCCACTCATATCCAGCAACCCTCCTCTCCCCTGCCATCCCCTCTATCCACCCACCCATGTCCAGCAACCCTGCTCTCCCCTCTAGCCACCCACCCATGTCCAGCAACCCTCCTCTCCCCTGCCCTTCCCTCCATCCATGTCCAGCAACCCTGTTCTCTCCCCTGCCCTCCATCCACCCATGTCCGGCAACCCTGCTCTCCCCTCTAGCCACTCACCCATGTCCAGCAACCCTCCTCTCTCCCCTGCCATCCCCTCTAACCACCCACCCATGTCCAGCAACCCTCCTCTCCCCTGCCATCCCCTCTATCCACCCACCCATTCCAGCAACCCTCCTCTCCCCTGCCCTCCATGCACATCCAGCAATTCCCTTCTGTCCCCTGCCCCCCTCCATCCATACCCAGCCCGATTCTCCTCTCCCCTGCCTCCATCCATCTGGGCCAGCAGCGCCCTGGGTCTCCCCTTTCCCTCCCCTTACTTACTATCTGCCCCGCGCCATCTTTAATTTACCTCCGCTCCGTCCCCAGCGTCGACTCAGCTGCATCATTTCAAAACCCGCCCTGCTGCCCGTCTCTATTCTCCCCTCGCTCCCTTCGCGACGTGATTCGTGCCGCAGACAGAGTCCCGCCTTCTGACATCATTTCCTCGAGGGCGGGACTCTGTCTGCAGAACGAATCACGTCGCGAAGGGAGCGAGGGGAGAATAGAGACAGGCAGCAGGGCGGGCTTTGAAATGATGCGGCCAACGCTGGGGACGGAGCGGAGGTAAATTAAAGATGGCGCGGGGCAGATATAGTAATAAACGGAAAGGGAGGGAAGGGGACACTCACGGCGCCACTCGCCCGGCTGGGGAGGCTTAGCCTCCCCAAGCCTCTTATACCGGGCGCCTATGCCACTGCTCCAGAAGCAGTTCTGGACTTCCTGCACGGAGCTGCACTGTTTGCAGCTTACCCCAATGCTCTGAGTGTTGGAGAAAAGTCTGTAAATGTATTTAGATGTATGTTTAAACATGTGAAAGGTGCACTGTATGTGTGGTTTGATGGCACCAATGATTGTGGGATGTTTTGATCTGATTGTAAAGAAATTTTATGGAAAGTTATTTTCCAAAATGGAGATTGTGAAAAAATGTTAATTAGTGTCCATGAGGCAAATCTGATACCTTATTGGCCAGCAGAGGTCAGCTGGTGATTCAGAGATCCAGTGTCCCTTGGCAACAGCTTGCCAGGAAGTGGAGGAAGGGCTGAAGACACTGGAGAGTAAAGATGTGTTTGGGAGAGCTCTGAGTGCATGACAGGATTTCTAGGCAGAAAAGTGTGTGAAAGTAAGTTTTTCTGTGAGCTTTAAATTCCTGAATATAGGTGAAGAGAGTTGAAAGTGAAAAGTGTTGGATTTGAGCAGAGAAAGAAAGTTCTAAAACTGATGTTTTTTTGTGTACTGTTTAAGTATCTGAAAGGGAATTTCTCTGCCAATGTTTAGGGCTGAAACACTGGCTGGATGCAGGTGAAGTGTGCTGAAGGTGATTTGAACAAGAGAAAGAAAGAACTAAACTGTTTTTTTGTTTGTGTGCTATTTAAAAGTTTTACAGTTAAGACTGGTAGAGAGACCATGATTGTGTAAAACAAATTTGTGCAAGTATCCCAGTTAAGCCACTAGGAAAACTGGTCTCCAAGCTTAAGGTTGGGCTTGCAGTATGTGTGTTCACATGTTGGTGCACTAGAGTGTAAGACTGCATGAATTTGGAGAGACAAAGATGCTGAGAGCTATGTGACTGCAAGATCCAATGAAGAGTGCCCTTCCTTAGTTAGGGAACTCATTACAAGAACAGAGAAACTATTTAAGGTTATACAATTATTCTTTATGTTGTTAGCAAGCCACAGTTATCCCTGAATCCCAGCTAGTGCTGTTCCTGCTGTTAGTCAGGAAGGAAGGTTTTTTTTGTTGATTTCATTTAAAGGATGAGGCAGTAGGTTCCTGTACTGAAAGAGAAGATCCTGAGCTCCAACATACAAGGGGGAAGAACAAAGAAGCTCCAAGAAGGGCCAAAGATAAGTCTTCACTCCTATGCAAAAGGACACTGAAAGGTCACAGTTTAATCTGATTTACCTGTTGTAGAGACTGAATCTGGGTGTTCTCACCTAAAAAACAAAGTAATTCAAAATAATTGATTTTTGAGACACACAATATAAAGGAAATTTATAGACTGAGAGAGAACAAATAAGATACTTTGGTTAATATTTGTCTGTTGGTTTCACTGTTGTTGTTCTACTGCTGCACCTATAAGAAGAAAATTATGCTATTAGTTTATGTATAAATGTATTTTTATGTTACAAAAGAACCTAATGTGTTAAGAACATCATTTTTTTCCATACCCCAAATTGGGTTTAAATAAACAACTAGTAACTTGTACTTACCATCTGTCTGGTTATTGGGTCTTAAAATCCTTTTAGTTTTCTTTCCCTTCCATGGTCTAGGACTTTGGAGGCGAGGTTAGTTTAATTGTCTCTGAGCTCAGAGGTGAACTGCAGGCTTGAGATATTCAGCCACGGGTAATAGTAGAGCTTAAAGGACCTTCTGGGATGAGGAAGCTACATTTCTTTTTGCTGCAGTTCAATATTGGAACAAACTTCCTTCTGATCTTCGACTACTAAATAATTACTTTATGTTCCATAAAATCTTAAAAACGTATTTGTTCAATCGACCTTGAGGGTTTTAGTACAGCTATGTCTAGATTTTTGAATTTATCTGTAATTCTTGATAGTTATCAATTTTATTTTTATACTTGTAACTCACCTTGAATCTAATACAAGAGAGTTGGCAAACAATAAATCCTTGTTAACATGACATAACATAACCTCTGTCAATCAAGCAAACCTCTGCTCTCTGTGCCCTACTTGGCCATTGCTAACTCCTGACTCTGCTCTATATGCCTTGAACAGCCTCTCTGAACTGCTGCATCGTGCTCCACTTCTGGCCACGCGTAAACCCCACTTAAAGATCCAAGTGATTTTTTTTTTCAAAACTTCTGACACCTCCTGATCCTGTCCCTTTCTCACTAAACAGGCTTTTATCAAATCTTTCACAACCACAAGCATTGAGACAAATAGACTCCTGTTACCTGCACCATCTCTTGCCAAACTGACCTCAGCCTTGTCTTGAGTATATGGATAAGTTTCGTTTACCTAAGGACAGCATGTGTGTCTGTTGTTCTAACATTTCTATTCCACAAATCAACCCTACAGCCACTTATGAAAACTGAAGTACAGATTTATATTTATGGACTCGCCCCTGGTAGGTCCTGGGGGGAAGCTTCAGGAGGGGTGAGGCTAGTGGTGGCCTTACCATTAGGCCAACTGAGGTGGGGGCCTCAGGCAGCACTCTTCCTGGAGCAGCATCTCCCCCTTCCTTCCTCCACCCCCTTCCCTGAGTTTACCTTCTTTTTCCATTTTCCAAAAGGCGGCAGCGATTCCCATATGCTGCCCTGCTGCTGGCAACGGCCTCCTCTATTTACTGTGGCCTGCCTCTCTGATGTAACTTCCTGTTTTCTCAGAGGTAGGCCACTGTAGAGAAGAGGCTGGTGCTGGCAGCAGGGCAGTGTATGGGAATTGCTGCCGCTGCTCTCTTTTGGAAAATAGAAAAACTACTACTACAATAAATCATTTCTATAGCGCAGCGCTGTACAAATTAACAAAGAAGAACGGTCCATGCTCGCTACCAGTCATACGCAGCACTTCACAATTGAACATGAAAGAAGGTAAACACAGAGAAGGAGGTGGAGGAAGGAAGGAGGGAGATGCCAGATCATGGCTCGGGTGTGGTGGCATCTCGACTCTTCCCTGCCTCAAGTGGCATCTTGTGTTTTTGCATGTACATTGGCACATACTTCAAAGCAGGAGTAAATGAATGTGGATACCTTGCACCCTCTTCTCTATTGCTTGCTTGATTTTCAAAGGCAAAGCCCATACAGGGTTTCCCTTTAAAAATGCTCTTGCATCCATGAGAATGTAAGAGCTGTATGTCCTTTGAAAACTATCCCCAGTCTATTTTGTTCCTGTGGGGAAAACCTTTTACATATCAGGTCCTATATTATTAAAATGCAGCATTTTTAATGGCTATCGCATATTTGCAGGCACAGTACGCTTTGATAATAGCACTGGTAATTGACTTTAGTTAGTGTGGGAGAGTGCATTATTTAAAACCACTGACATGAGTTATCTGGCTTTACACTGTATTTAATTTAGCTCTAATGACTCTGCTGAATTATCTGCTTCAGTTGACCACTTAGACTAGATATTTGATGCCATAGTTTAATTGCATTATAAATTTTGTTCATTTATAATGGACTGCAGAATGTTATGGTTAGCAGTGTGTACTGGACATATGTAACTTCTTCCTGGTAGTCAACAGTGAAGTGTACACTGTGAACTCTTAGATTCTCTACAGACCTTCACTTTGTTCGGCCATGTGATGCTTCCCTTTCCTCCCTCAAGGTACCGGGGACAGAGCATTTTGATGTGTGGCTGGGGCATGTTATAAAGATTTAGGTCTTTTTACCACCATCCCAATAATCATACATATCCCGGTAAAAGATTGGAATGATAAAAGACCAGGCCACGTAACGTATGAGAAAAGCAATTTATTAACTTACCAATAGAGTATACAGAATCAAAATAAATTTGCTCATAGGAGTACAGTTCTGCTTATATAAAAGTATTGGCTGAGACTGTCTCAAACATTTACTAATCATGCTGCTACTTATATACATACTGTTTCTACACAAAGCCTTTTCATAAAAGACATTACTTCATTCTTTTCACTTATCAACTTTCTCTCTTATGTTCTTCAGCCAAAAATTCCCTGCTACTTTATCTATTACCTCATGTTCTTTGTCTGTTAGTTTGGTCAGCCTTCACCTTAAACAACATCCCTTGATCCATAACAGTGCTGCTATTTCTTCAGGCAGAGGTGAAGGTAGGGGAGGACATTCCTTTATCTTTTTCTTCTTTTCTATCTTTTAATTTTTTTAGTCATTGTACACCACTGTGATGTCAGATGAATGATGGCACTATTAAGATTTCTAACAAACACAAACATTCAATAGAAGGGAAGCTTTGCCCAGCTGCCAGGTGATAGTATATAAACTCCCAAATCCACGAGAAACGTTGAAGCCATTTACTAGACTACAATACTGAAAGCTCATATTCTTTCAGCAGCTGTTGTGTAAGATACTAGGACCAGGCAGGTTAAGGAGACAATAGGAAACACCAGGTTTAAAACTTACCTTTCTGAAAATATCTAAGGAATGTCACTAGTGAGCAGAAGTTAAGAATTATATTTTTTCTATACAGTGTCTACAGTGCATCTTGTCAAAAGATATTTCTGATCACAGAGGTCTTTCTAAAGACCAGTCTCACATTCATTTGAGTCCTCAAGTGCTTGATTCAAACGTTCTTTTGGATACAACACTTTATGACCCCTGAGGAAGGCACTTAGTGCTGAAACACGGTGTCATGTCGGGCCTTGTATTTTCTTGCATGTATCAGCAGTAAAGTGTTTTTATCATTGATGATCATCCCGTGTCCCTGGTCTTTCTCCAGCTTCTCACTTTTGTCTGCTGACTACGTTCTACGTGGGATTTCTTTCAGTTCTTCTTTTCTCATAGAATGCTACATTACAGTGTCAACACAATGCGCAATAAAACATTTTAATAGACAGCACAGAGTGCAAGCAAAGATGGAACATACAGGTAGATAAGATAGAGTGACAGGAGTAAGAAAATAAGGGACTAAGAAAATAAGAGAATAATAAAATAAATGAACTGAATCAAAGTTACATGCACAAGTTATGCAATAAGGTCAATTGTGCGCTGAAATTAATTTAATGAGAAGCTCATTGGCACCAATGAGCAAAAGAAGGCTATAGATAGCCTTAATTAGCGCTAATTAGGGGTGACAAAACAGTGGGGTTTTAAGCCTCTAAAACTGTATTATTTCTTGAAGTGTATTTCTCTAGTCTGGCCAGCAGGTGGTGCATGTCTATGTTTAAAGCTGTTACAGAGAACTGACTGTTCCTTCTTTAGTTAACACAGAGAAGAGGTAACCTGCAGTGATATGGCCAACTACTTTTAAAACTTGTTGTTCTGGGCTCTGATTGGCCCAGGAGCTCCATTCATTAAGAATATACTGGCTTTTGCTCCAATCTTAGCCAGGGAGAAAAGAGAGAAAGATCTCTTCGCTGATGCCCTGTGAACAATTATATTTGATAAACTGTGAGCAGCTATATGTCCTGATCTCTATTTAGATAGTAAACAAATGTTTAGTTAGTTTTATAATTGATCCATATTTCAGTTACCTGATATTGTTTTGCTAATTGCACCTTTTCAATAACAATAAGCACCTTTTCAATAATAACTTTTTCATAACAATAAGCATTTTTAGTTTATTGCATCTGCTTTTCTGGACTGACTAAGAATCCTGGTGGTTTGTATGTTGGGTCTGTGGGTGCTTTATAGGAACTGTGGGACCACTGGGAGTGTGGCCCCAGTAACCTAGAAATCACTGGGGATAATTTGAGAGTGGGAGACTTGCCCAGAGGCAGTTGTGACCCAGTCGGTGAGAGGAGGGTGTTAGTGTAGAGCACAAGTGTCAGGTGCAGGTAGACCTGAGCTGTGCTGGGGATAGACTAAGTGGCTGCAGGGTAACCCCAGGCAGGTGGCTAGGTGTTTCATGACAGCATATAACTGCCCTTAGTCGATATTCTAGAAGTTGCCCACAGAGAATCAATCATGAGCAACTTCTAGGGGGGTGTAGACATGGGAGGACATAGGCGAGTCAGGGGGTGTCTAGGCTAAGCATGTAACTGACACCCATTGAGCTGGCATATGTGCTTGCACCTAATGGTGTATGTGTAAATAGATATACTAGTATTCTATAATGGCAATTAATTTACTCACATGATCGCTGTTATAGAATTTACATTAAGCATGTTCTATGTATTCTTCTGTGCCTATGGTTTGTTTGGGGATATGGACAATTTTTTTTCCAAATTTTGGGGGGTTTTTTCTGGTTCATTTCACACATTGGTTTTAATGACATTTTTGTATGCACATTAGAATATTTTGACACATGCAAATTGACTGGTAAGCATATTAATTCATAGGTTTATATGCATACAATCATTTTAAACTCAATAAAACATTTAAGGCACCTAAACAAGTCAAATGCATGCTAATTGATGCATATCACTAATAAAGATCCTTTTGTAAAATATATATCAGGCACAGGAAAGATATGTGTACTATGGAAGGCACATACATCAGGAACAGCCTTTAATTTAAAAACATGTTAAAAAAGAGTGGCATCCCTCGGGGGATGCCATTGTGAGGTATAATTAAGGTGTGTTGGGGTCCTAACATTTGTTATTCGTCCCTTAATAAGCTAAAATGCATGCAAAACAGCTCATTACTATTTTAAATTGAATAACACAGCTTACGGTGAACAATGAAAGCTCTGTATTCCTGGAAAAATACTGAGAGCAAAAAGCTGGCAATATTTTCCATCCTGAGAGCATTGGGCAGCAAAGCTGTGGCCTGATGCTCCCGGGCTGCTTTCTCAAGAGGTCCCACCCCTTCCAAACTCTCCAAGTGCTTCCCTTCCATCTTGAATACCCCCACCCACACAATTACTCAGAGTAACCCCTCACCCTCCAATAGTTTTCCCAGGACTACCTTGGGTCTAGTGGGTTAAGAGCAGGAGCAATCTTAGTCACTCCTGCCCCTTTTGGAATGGGGTTCAAAGTGGCACTGATAACCCCTAGCAGTAGTCTTATGATTCTACTGCAAGAAATCAAGCTTCTGTATAAAGGTGACAGAGATCACTTCTGGTTTCAACCCACTAGACCCACAGAGGGGCCTACAAGTGGGTAGGAGTTGCTTTGGGTAATTTGGGAGAGGGGGGTCTTTGAGGCCGGGGAAGTACTTAGAGGACCTTCAATGTTGGGGAGGGAGTACTTGGGGCTCTTTGTGGGAAATAGGGGGGTCTTCAGGATGGGGGATGTCATTCAAGTGAGGAATGGGGAAGAGACAGCTCCTTACTGTGAGTGTCAGCCCTTTTAAGGAAACACATGGAAGTAACAGGCCTGAGCTGTGCAACCCAATGTTCCTGGGATGGTAAAACTGCTTGTGAGGCTGATCACAAGCAGCATTGCTCTTGTACTATGGGGGTAACTAACTTACAGTAGCTATACTGTATGTGTGTGAGTATCAGCTTTTTACACATATAAATGGTACCTCACCTTGCTGAAATGACTCCTTTTGTGGATTATGGCTCTATATTTTTAGAAGGAAACACAAATGAACATCAGAGCATAAAAACTTTCAAAGGGGTAGCTTGTTAATCTGGTGTAACAAAATTGACAGAGGCAGAGGCAGGTGGTCTTCACTGATTTTTTTAAAATTGAGCCACTTTTGTAACCATATGAGCAGAAGGAGAGCTGCCAAATGTGTTCCAGTGTAGTCCTTGACACTGCTTACCAGCATGTATCAATGGCATCCATCACTTCCAGCTCATTTTCAAATTTTTTGTTGGGGATATACTCAAGGACCCGGGCATTCTCTTCTACTGAGAAATGCCTTGACCTTCAAGTAAGCAACTCTCCACCTATCCCCAACCCCATCCACTTCCCCATTTTTCTCACAAGCTTGGGTATAAAAGCAGAAAGTAGCAAAAAACATAACAAAATAAAACAAAAACACAGAATGACAAAGAACCTGACCATATCCAGGTACCACTGATGAATATCTGGGGATAATGGGGGCCACTGGTGCTTACCTGGCTATTGATAGTATTGACACTGTTATCCGGATAACTACTCAGCTGTTTTCTTATCCTCAATTTATCCAGTCACTCAGTAAATTGAATATCACGGACAACCAGGTAACACCCATCTTCCTCTCTGGATTTCCCCAGCACTACGTGAATAATGCCGAGGTAAATCTGATTGGATATTCAGCAGTGCTACCCAGAGAACGCCACTGAAAATCTCGGTATGGAACCAGTCAGTGGGACAAATCCAAGTGGAAGCCCTTCCTATCTGAATACACCTTGCTGAATATCGACCCCTTTACAAATTAGTGTGTTTGAATCAGTTCCAAAAGCTAACATTTAGATATTCAATACTGATATGATTTCCAGGGTTAGATGCTTAATATGAAGGAATGTTCTTTAAGAATAGAAATGAATGAAAGCCCAAACATTTAGACAGACTATCTACCTTCCCCTCATTGTAAAAACACATTAATTAACAGAGCAAAAAGCTTTTCACACAATCAATAGCACACTTAACTTGAAGTCAATAATCACATCTCAAAGCAAATCAGGCTGGAGCAGCCCAGGATCAAATTATTGAGCCCTAGAGATGGAGGAAGCATGGCAGAAAGGGATTCATTGATGCCTATATATTTAGGTGTTGATACTCAATGGGGTTTAAACAGGCCCCTACCCACTTAAACCCCACTCACGAGCCATCCCTGGAGATTCAGCAGCACTTAACTGCACACTGGCACTGAATATACCCTCTGTCATGGCACTATGCATTGTATTCAGTAAATGGCACCCAAATATGGACACTGAAAAAAATCATTGCCCAGCGCTATTCTATAAAGGGTGGTCCAGGATGAGTGCTCTTTATAGAATACCATTGGTCACTGAATTCCATGCCGAAATTTACACCAACTGAACCAGGTGTAAATCCTGGTGTGCAGGTCGGGCACGCATCTGCGGTATTCTATAATACCGCATGCAATTTTCCAGAACGTCCCTTACCCGCTCATGTCCTCCCATGGAACTGCCCCCTCTGCAGTTGTGCGTGGATACACTTAGACACTATGCTATAATTGGGCAACTATGGCCTGTATTATACGAACAAATTGACATATAAATAGTGGTATTTAAATATACATATCACATGCACATGCACATGCAAATGGCAATTTCAGAGAGCCGCTCTTTACATTCCTTCCTTCTTTGTCTCCTCCCTCCTCCCTGTGGATCCAACATCTCTCCCTCCCTTGGGCTGGCATCTCTTCCTCCCAAGTCTGTCCAGTCTCTCTTTTTCCCTTCTCTGTCCCCTCACCTCTCTCAGTCTCCCCCCTCCCAGTTCTATACAATTTATATCATTCGCCGGCAGTAGCAGCAGCAGTAATATGACTGGCTGCATGTGGCCAGCCCCTAGGTCTTCCCTCTGCTATGCCTGCATACAGGAAATTGAATTAGAGGCAGGATGCAGTAGAGGAAAGACCCATGGGCTGGCCAAAAGCTGCCTGTCATGCTGCTGCAGCTACCATAGGTGACTGATGTAAACTTACATGACTGCAAGAGAATGAGAGAGGACCCATGAGGAGGAGGGGGAAGGAGAGAAGGGGAAATACCAGACAAGGGGAGGGGGAAGAAAAGACTTAACCTGTAGACCAGGTGAGGTCAGAGTCTGGGTATTTTGATGCCCTTAATTGCCGGCGCCCTGGGCCAGAGCCTCGCCTGGTCCAATGGTTAAGCCGGCCCTGCTGGAAACACTCCAAACACTTACCACATAGACTTTGTAGTTACCTCACAATAATTTGGGCACTTATTGCTTGATAACTGTAAAGTATTACATTATTGTAAAAGGGATCCATATTTTTTCTACAATTTTTAAATATGTTATGACCTATTCCTAGAGCTCTTTGATCTCTAGTGCACTTAGATCAATGCCTTTATTATATCTTCATACTTGATCATCTTATGCTTGGGCAGGGAAATATTGGCATAAGGAATTCCCATGCCTCAAGTACTATTAATTAATTGGAAGAATATGATCATTAACATGGCAAGACTCTTAAATTGTCAATCCAATTTCGTGATTCAAGTTGCATAGAATTCAATTCATAAGTACATAAGTATTGCCAGTATAAGCACAGGGGTCCTTTCACAGAGCTTCAGTAACAAATGGCCTTAGCATGCTCTTATGCAGGTCATTCCCACATGTTAAGGCCATTTTTTACTGTGGCCATAAAACTCCCAATTTTTTTTATTTCATTAATGGTCATGCACTAGTGTTGCCATTGGCACATGGCCATTTTTTAAAAATTACCTTGGGACCACTTACCACCACCTGTTTTGTAGTTGGTAAGGGCTCCTATGTTATCCATGCGCTAACCAGTTAGTGTGTGGTAAAGCAGATTTACTAGCTGCGTATTGCAGGAATGCCCGCTCTCTGCCTCGACAAGCCTCCTAAAATAATACAAAAAATGTATTCAGCACACGGTTAGCATGCGCAAATGCAAAACTAACGTGCGATGCAACTTAGTAAAAGAGCTTCATAGTAATCTGCATTATCAGTTGACATGTTAAGACTTTAACCACCCTTTAGCGTCCAATGTTCCCATCAATCTGTTCCCATATGGCTTATTACAGGAACATTGGACACTAAAGGGTTAATTTACCACATATGTATTTATTTATTTCTCGCATTTATACCCCATCTTTTCCCAAAGGATGCAGGCTCAAAGTGGCTTACAATAGACTGAAAAGGAGAACGCCAATCCAGTGGTAAAACAAATACAATATTTAAATAGATAAGTTATCAGAGTGAAGAAAAAGGAAACAAAAAAACAACAAAAAAATGGAAATAAGGAGTCCAAAATGGTCCACTCAAATGCTGTTAAAGAACCTGAGATAGTAAGTTAGAGCCTGAGCTGAGCTCCAAAGGGTGAAAAGGTCTTGACTCGCTGTGACAGGTTATAGTAGCTGAGCCGCACTCTCCATCCATCTACGCTGACCCCCAAGACAGGTAGAGTGGTGACCAATCCCTCTCTCATGATCTTCATCAGAAATAGCTGACCAGAAAGCGGATCCCGTCGAACAAGGCAACGAATGCAGGCGATAACCAACGGCTGGAATCGGCGGCCTTGAAGGAAGCGATACCCCCACAATGTGCAGTATTACATTTAGGGGCCCTTTTACTAAGGCGTGTAGGTGCTTACGCGCGTCCAACGCACATCAATTTGGAACTACCGCCCAGCTACCGCATGCCCGGGGTGGTAGTTCTATTTTTTTTTACTCACATCCAATACGTGCATCAAAATTTTTTTTTTAAATGTTCTGCTTCGCAGCGCTAACCGGGTGGTAAATGGCAGTGTACACACACTGACGATAACCGCCCAGTTAACGTGTGAGACCTTATTGCTAAGTCAATGGCTGGCAGTAAGGTCTCAGACCCAAAATGGACGTGCGCCAATTTTTATTTTGATTCATGTCCATTGTCGGCCCAAAAAAAGGCCTTTTTTGCAGGTGCCCTGAAAAATGGACCTGCGCGCATCCAATGCACGCGCCTACACTAGCACAGGCCATTTTTTGGCACGTCTTAGTAAAAGGACCCCCTAGTACAGAGGGACCTAATTATTAATAACAAACATTAAGGGGCCCTTTTACTAAAGGGTTGCTGCATGGCAATCCAGAACTAGCGCTGCCCCAATGCTGGCAGCAGTGGTAGTTCCACCCCAACTTGTGACATTTTTGGTAATCAGGTAGTGCTGCGTGGAAGCCCTTACCACCGCCTCAATTGGTGGCAGTAAGTGCTTCCTCCAAAATGGCCATGCGACAAGTGGCTCCCATTAAAAGATCGAATTGTATTCAAAACTTGTACCCTGGTACCCTGGTTCATAAAATTATTCATGGAGAGGCCCCGCTCTACATGTCAGACCTCAAAGACTTACAACACAAATAGAGAGGGTAATACAACATATACAGAAAGTATACAAACAAGAAAAGCAACACTGGGCCTTCAAGACTGGGACAATTAAAATTCTTTATTGATGACCCGACACAGGCCGTGTTTCGGCGCTAAACAGCGCCTGCTTCAGGGGTCTGACAAAGGGGTACACAGTGAGATGTACTTGAAGTCAATTCAATGCCCCAGCGTGTACTATAGAAAATCACCGTTCGCTGCAATTGCGAAAATGTAGCTCTGTGAAGAGCCTTCTCGTATGCTTGAAAGCTACAAATAAATAAATAAACTTACTGCATGGCAATTTCTTTTTTGGGGTTTTTTACCCACTACAGTAAAAGAGGCCCTGATGCATGGTAAAAATGGCCGCCACTGCTAGCACAGGGCCCCTTTTTCTCCAGTTTAGTAAAAGGGCCCCTAACCTTGTTAGTACATGCACACCCAGAAAGTGCATGTTAATACCTAGCCCCTTCGAGCAATACACACAGATTAATATTTTGATTCCAATTCATATTCTCCAGTTCCATTTCTAATCCTTGACTTATTTAAACATACATAATATATTTGGGTAATCATGTACTGAACAATGTCTGTATGAATGGCTTGCAAACTGAGGTGAGACAGTATTGAAATTTCCAAGGAGAAATAAATATTTTATAATGGAAATAGAAATTGACTCCAGACTGAGAGAAACTTAAAAATGCAAGAACCCAAGGTTAGAAATTTCAAGAATGGATTCCACTATGTTTGTGCTCTTCACACTCTCTAGAACATATTGTGACCACTTCATTTTAAGTAGTACATGGATATGGTTTGGAATTAGTCAGCTGATGAGCACAGCTTTCAAAATGTTTGGAGTAAGGTTTGTAATAGTGAATTGTGAAGTGAGAGTGAACAAGCCAGAGGGAAACAGCAACACAAGCCAAGCAGCTGAAGAAATGAAGTGTAGTGGACCCAGATGGGAGCAAAAGCAAAAAGGCAGAGCCTCAAACTAGAGGAAACAAGATTTATTGAAGGACCGAACACAGTCCATGTTTCGGCTAATTGCCTGCATCAGGGGTCATATGGTAATAGTGTCCTTGAACAACTTGGTCATAAGACATCCAGATATAAAACTAGAAGCATGATTTATTGTGTTCTCATCTCCTGCAATAGAAGAAGCAATAGATTTTGCTATTGAAGAAGGAAACGAGAACACTACCCAAATACTGCAGAAAAAAAATATATATTCAAAAACTGAAAATCTCACTAAGGAGTCTTCTTGCTAACCTGTGATAAGCTCCTGCATTTTTCCATCCGTCCCTAGATCATCTTTCCTGTTTTAAAGTTAATTCTGCTTATCTGGATCCATCACACTACTATCCACCTTATAATTGAAAGAGAAAAACGCCTAGATTTCGACCCAAATCGGGAGATAGACGTTTATCTCACAAAAACGAATAAATCGGTATAATGGAAAGCCGATTTTGGACGTTTTCAACTGCACTCCATCGCGGAAGCGTACAAAGTTGACGGGAGCATGTCGGAGGCGTGGCGAAGGTGGAACTGGGGCGTGGTTATCAGCCGAGGAGAGATGGGCGCCTTTCGTCGATAATGGAAAAAAAGTATGCGTTTGTAGCTAGAATTTAGGGCACTTTTCCTGGACCCTGTTTTTTCACGAATAAGGCCTCAAAAAGTGCCCTAAATGACCTGATTACCACCAGAGGGAATCGGGGATGACCTCCCCTGACTCCCCCAGTGGTCACTAACCCCCTCCCACCACAAAAAATGATGTTTCAGAACTTTTTATTTTCACCCTCAAATGTCATACCCACCTCCCTGGCAGCAGTATGCAGGTCCCTGGAGCAGTTGTTAGGGGGTGCAGTGGACTTCAGGCAGGTGGACCCAGGCCCATCCCCCCCTATCTGTTACAATTGTGCTGCTTAATGCTTAGTCGTCCAACCCCCCCAAACCCACTGTACCCACATGTAGGTGCCCCCCTTCACCCCTTAGGGCTATAGTAATGGTGTAGTAGACTTGTGGGCAGTGGGTTTTGAGGGGGATTTGGGGGGCTCAACACACAAGGGAAGGGTGCTATGCACCTGGGAGCTCTTTTACCTTTTTTTTTTTTTTTGTAAAAGTGCCCCCTAGGGTGCCCGGTTGGTGTCCTGGCATGTGAGGGGGACCAGTGCACTACGAATCCTGGCCCCTCCCATGAACAAATGCCTTGGATTTATTCGTTTTTGAGCTGGGGCTTTCATTTTCCATTATCACTGAAAAACAAAAACGCCCAGCTCACAAATTGTCGAATAAAACATGAACGTCTATTTTTTTCGAAAATACGGTTCAGTCCGCCCCTTCACGGACCCGTTCTCGGAGATAAACGCCCATGGAGATAGACGTTTTCGTTCAATTATGCCCCTCCATGTAAACCATTCTTCATGATTTGCTTGAATCATCGAGGTCTAGACTGGATCTATGATTGGTCTCCTTTAAAAGAACCACAGTGCTTATAGGATGTAATAGTACAATAAGACAGTGAAGAAAAAAACTCACAATTGTGTTGCATGTTTCAATATGAATACACACCTCAATGACTAAGGGGCCCTTTTACTAAGCCGCGTAAGCATCTATGTGCGCCCAACGCATGCCAAAGTGGAGTTACCACCTGACTACTGCATGGCTCTTGTGGTAATTTCATTTTGGGCGCACGTCCAAAAAATAATTTTTATTTTCGGATGCATGTCTAGGATGCACCAAGTGGCATTTGACATGCATAGGTCATTACCGCCCAAAATGGAAGCGCGCCAATTTTGATTTTGTTGCACATCTATTTTCAGCAAAATTTTTAAAAAGGCATTTTTTGCAGGCGCACTGAAAAATGGATCTGCACACACCCAAAACACACGCCTACACTACCGCAGGCCATTTTTCAGCACACCTTAGTAAAAAGACACCTACGTCATCTTTTATGAGGGCAGTTTCCAAATGATTTTACCTGGGTGAATTACGCATTACCTGGGTAAGGACATGACACATTTAAACAAATTTGAATTGCCATCAGTTTCTGCCTTTAGAAATCAACTTACATGTAAGAAATGTTTAGATATAATAATACCAAACTTAAGGAATACTATCCACCTTATAATTGAAAGAGAAAAACGCCTAGATTTTGACCCAAATCGGGAGATAGACGTTTATCTCACAAAAATGAATAAATCGGTATAATGGAAAGCCGATTTTGGACGTTTTCAACTGCACTCCATCGCGGAAGCGTACAAAGTTGACGGGAGCATGTCGGAGGCGTGGCGAAGGTGGAACTGGGGCGTGGTTATCAGCCGAGGAGAGATGGGCGCCTTTCGTCGATAATGGAAAAAAAGTATGCGTTTGTAGCTAGAATTTAGGGCACTTTTCCTGGACCCTGTTTTTTCACGAATAAGGCCTCAAAAAGTGCCCTAAATGACCTGATTACCACCAGAGGGAATCGGGGATGACCTCCCCTGACTCCCCCAGTGGTCACTAACCCCCTCCCACCACAAAACATGATGTTTCAGAACTTTTTATTTTCACCCTCAAATGTCATACCCACCTCCCTGGCAGCAGTATGCAGGTCCCTGGAGCAGTTGTTAGGGGGTGCAGTGGACTTCAGGCAGGTGGACCCAGGCCCATCCCCCCCTACCTGTTACAATTGTGCTGCTTAATGCTTATTAGTCGTCCAACCCCCCAAACCCACTGTACCCACATGTAGGTGCCCCCTTCACCCCTTAGGGCTATAGTAATGGTGTAGACTTGTGGGCAGTGGGTTTTGAGGGAGATTTGGGGGGCTCAACACACAAGGGAAGGGTGCTATGCACCTGGGAGCTCTTTTACCTTTTTTTTTGTTTTTGTAAAAGTGCCCCCTAGGGTGCCCGGTTGGTGTCCTGGCATGTGAGGGGGACCAGTGCACTACAAATCCTGGCCCCTCCCACGAACAAATGCCTTGGATTTATTCGTTTTTGAGCTGGGCGCTTTCATTTTCCATTATCGCTGAAAAACAAAAACGCCCAGCTCACAAATTGTCGAATAAAACATGGACGTCTATTTTTTTCGAAAATACGGTTCGGTCCGCCCCTTCACGGACCCGTTCTCGGAGATAAACGCCCATGGAGATAGACATTTTCGTTCAATTATGCCCCTCCACGCCATGTGACTTGAGATGTGAATCAGATTATTTGAAATGTAGACAAGAACTGTAAACTTAGCTATTTAAGAAACATTTCCTTTAATTTTTTTAGTCAAGTTATCGTAATTGCTGAAATGGGCAAACAATTCCTGCAGGGGGTTTTTCCCACTCCGTTTTGAACTTTGTGGTTAAGATGGCATTAAAATATTATTATTATTATTATTATTATTATTATTATTATTATTATTATTATTAATTGGGAGATTGGAAATTGTCCCTCATACGTGAGTAAAAAGTACCTGCAATGCAACAAGTTCCTCCTAATGAAAAGAGTTGAGTCTTTGGAGATTTCATTTTGAAAATCATGTGCATGTTTTCAACACAGTGCTCCTGCTGCACAGAGGATGCCACATCTGCAGGTAATGACATGACTGCAATGTGGCTGGTGCCAGATTTTCAACAGGGAAATCAGTGTGGATCTTCCCTTTCAAAATGTGCTTGTAGATCCCCTATTCCATTAAGAAAAATCCCAATCTCTTTCTTATAACTCTCTCTGCCTAGTGAAAAACACTTCCTTCACCCTTTCTTGGGCTTAACACGCAAAAACAAATCTCATCCAAGACAGACACAACTGTTAAAATTAGATGCCATTTTTTTTGTGAAAAGGAACTCCACAGCATCTGGTTTTTACATTTGCAAGGTGATCTTTCAGGCATCACCTTACTGCCAGGCTTTCAATACAGATGACAGTATTCGCTTGTTTTTTTGTTCAGATGCAGGCACAGTTCTCTCTCTTCAGATCCTTGTCACTGTTATTAATCCCCTTCTCAGTCCAATTCAATGTTGCTGAAAGCAGAAGTTTAAAGCCACTAACAAAACAACCTGTTCCATTCCTTTAAAAGTTATGTGTCATCAACTATTGAGGGATTCATCTATAGCCTCAGTGCCACCTGTCAGATAGTTCAGTACGGGGAAACAGATTCTCTCTGCCAGTGTGTCAGAAAAAGCACCGCTATTTCTTCCATTTCATTAAAGAATAAAATCTGTAGAAATGTGTACTGTTGACATGAAAACAACATTGTGTTCATGCTGGTTGAGCTTTTTTTTTTACCTGCTGTGAATGACCCAGGATGCACAACATTAGCTCTAATGAAAGAGCACTCATCTTGCTAGAGGGCACACACATATTGTATGTCCTGATGCTCTGAGGACATTAAGGAGTCCTTTTACTAAGTTGCTGTAAAAGGGGCCCTGAGCTAGCGGCAGCTGCCATTTCTGCTGCACACCAGGGCCCCTTTTACTGCAGTGGGTGAAAACTTAATGATGACCCCACTAGCCAAGTCATTAACCACCCAAGGCCTCAACCCTTTTATCTATGCAGACAATGTCACAATATACATCCCTTACAAACATGATCTGACAGAAATCGCCAATGAAATCAAACTCAGCCTGGACATCATGAACACGTGGGCAAATGCATTCCAACTGAAACTCAATGCAGAAAAAACACACTGTCTCATCCTATGATCCTGTCACAATATGGACAACCCTAAAATTATAAACACCCCAGAACACACCCTCCCTATCTCAGACAGCCTGAAAATCCTTGGTGTCAAAATCAACCGAAACCTAACACTAGAGAGCCAAGTAGAATCCACAACAAAGAAAATGTTCCATTCTATGTGGAAACTCGAACGCCTGAAACCATTCTTCCCGAGGGAAACATTCCGCAACCTGATACAATCAATGGTATTAAGCCATGCAGACTACTGCAATAGAATCTATGCGGGATGCACAGAACAAACCATAAAGAAACTTCAGACCGCTCAAAACACGGCAGCCAGGCTTATATTCGGAAAAAATGCATTTCGAAAGTGCAAAACCCCTCTGGGAAAAACTACACTGGCTCCCTATAAAAGAACGTATTGCTTTCAAAGTCTGTACCCTAGTGCATAAAATAATCTATGGTGAAGCCCCAGGATACATGACAGACCTCATAGACCTACCAACCAGAAACATATCCAGATCCACGTGAACAAACCGAAACCTCCACTACCCAAGCTGCAAAGGACTTAAATACAAATCTACCTATGCATCCAGCTTTTCATACTTAAGTACACAATTGTGGAACGCACTACCAAACGCCGTGAAAACAACGTATGACCACTTAAATTTCCAGAAGTCACTAAAAACCAACCTGTTCAAAAAGGCCTACCCTACCGACCCAACCTAATTGCCCAGACTCTGCAACACAACGAACCCAAAGCCCGGACTCTGCAACATAACAAAACCAAAGCACAAAATGGACATAACTTAACTCTTCCGCTCAAAGATGCCATAACTGTGTTTGTTCCACTCCAATCTATACCATCCAACATTACCTTGTATTTGTTTTTCTCACCGGATTTGTCTTTTTACCGGATACTTCTTTGTATTTGTTTTCTTACTGGAATCGGCAATCGCCTTTCCGATAATATGTAAGCCACATTGAGCCTGCAAATAGGTGGGAAAATTTGTGATACAAATGTAACAAATAATAATAATAAAATAACCAAAAATGAAACGGCTGTGCGGTA
Organism: Microcaecilia unicolor; assembly: GCF_901765095.1. Taxonomy (NCBI): domain Eukaryota; kingdom Metazoa; phylum Chordata; class Amphibia; order Gymnophiona; family Siphonopidae; genus Microcaecilia; species Microcaecilia unicolor. The sequence goes on along the minus strand of NC_044032.1, from coordinate 244,317,636 downwards.
TGCCACATGGCCATTTCGAGGGGAGCACTTACCATCTCCCATTGAGGTGGTGGTAAGGGCTTCTGTGCTAACGTGGCAGTAGCCGGCAGTGCGCGACATTGCCCGATTTCTGCTGGGTAACTCCCTGCGGAAATATTTTTTCAATATTTTTGCTAGCAGTAGAAATGACATGCACTGGGGGGAGGAACTAATGCTGGCACCCGCATTGGGCCATGCGGCAACCCTGTAGTAAAAGAACTCCTAAGGTACCAAACATTGGTATGATTCCTGTCTTTTGGAGAGCCTTGGTTTTGGATAATTATGAATAGTGTACATGATTTAAGATAGTCATGTGTTTTCTACAGAGCTATAATTTCAAATTTCTCATAGACTGGACACATAGAAGGTAATTTTCTAATAGGTCACCTAAGTGGCAAAGCAAACCGGGCACCTATTTCTTGCCAATTTCTAAAGACACATGAAGCACAATTTTAGATAGAACGTGAAGATTGGAATTGAGATATCCAGGTCACATGCCTTGTACTCACACACTTTTACAAACAGGGCCAGATTCAGTAAATTGCACCAAAAAAGAGACGCTGGGGAAAATCAGCATTCAGTGCTATTCTATAAAGGGCACACCGAGTTGGGTGCCCTTTCTAGAATAGCACTTAGCAAGGATTTGTATACCCAACTTTGGGTATGAGGACTTACACCAAAAGAAATCTGGTGCAAATCCTGGCACGCAAGTTGAATGTGGATGCCCAGAATTCTGTAACACTGCACACATCTTTTGTGAATGCCACTGACTACTTCTACTACTACTACTTATCCACCCATGCTTCTCCCATACCCACACACCCTTTTGAGTTGCATGCGAGAGGATTTGGGTTCAGATCTTTATAGAATCATGCACAACCAGATCCATGGGGAAACTACAAATTAGTGTCAATTAACATCAATAATTGCTTAATAGCCAATTATTATTACTGGCTCGTTGTCTAATTTAGGTACATGTGGTTCTCAGGATTCTAATGGTGCTTAGATTATCAGCCCCAAAATTACAGACAACATAATGTAGAAATGTACACATGGTCTACAAAAATTCCCATGCCATCTTTTTCTTTGACTATTCTTCCCAGTTAGATAGATAGATAGATCTATATTTATTTATTTATTTGTTTGTTTGTTTATTTGTGACATTTATATCCCACATTATCCCAAACAAGTTTGAGTTTGATGTGGCTTACAATGAACAGTGTAGGATACATAACAAAGAATAATGCATAAGAAAGTAATTTGTTGTAAGAATCCAATTCTACAATACAGTATCATAAACATAATGGGATAGCTATGGATGTTTAACATTTAGAAAATCTATTATGAATGAGAAATTGTACATGAAGCAAAGAGAAAGTTAATGGTAAATACAGTAATAACCAATTCAGGAAATAAATATATAAAACTTAAATGTATATGCATCCGGCACACACAAATTTGAAGTGCTAAAGTGTGCAATATTTTGCAATTCCTCTCTGGGAAAAGGGAATGTAACTCATCTTGAGGTACTACTGAAACATTTCTACAGTAGATCCAAATAAATACATAGAGGTATACTAGTATTTAGATTTGCTCCAAGCTACACATAGAGGGGAATTTTCAAAAAGTAATCTGTCCAAATTGGGACTTTTTGCTGATAATGTCCATAAAAATGTCTGTCTGACAGCCATTTTCAAACAGGAAACCCAGTTTTCCTATCTGAAATTGGTATATGAGAGAGACGCCTGAGCCTGTAAACATCTAAAAAGAAAAGCCATTTTCAAAAGTGAGAAGTCCAACTCCAGGACCGACTTGGGAAATATTGCTGTTGAACATGAAAAACATCAAAGTTTAGTCCCATCGTACTGATTCTACAGCACACAAAACTTTCAAAAATGAAAGATGCCCCTCCAAATTTTATAGCCTGTTATCTCTGTTATTTGTAATCCCACTTTTGGTACCTTTTTGCTCAGCAGGTCACATATGCATGCTAAATGTGACACTTTCACATGTATTCTGTAAGTTACAAGAGTAAATGTTTGACACATCTATGCCCCACCCATGTTCTTCCCCTATGCACACCCCCTTGCGTTTATGTGCTAAGATATGTGAATACTAACGTGCCCAATTAACATTTGCCCCATAACTGTAACAGTCATGCTAAAGTGCTAGCATTCTATACTCAATGCATAAATGTAGGCACCAAGCTATAAAGGGGACCTTTTACTAAGGCATGCTAATGGATATAATTCACCTAACAATTAATACTACTACTACTACTACTTAACATTTCTAAAGCGCTACTAGGGTTACGCAGCGCTGTACAGTTTAACAAAGAAGGACAGTCCCTGCTCAAAGGAAACTACAATCTAAAGGACGAAATGTCAAGCTGGGCAGTCTAGATTTCCTGAGTAGAGGTAAAAGGTTAGGTGTCGAAGGCGACATTGAAGAGGGGGGCTTTGAGCAAGGATTTGAAGATGGGCAGGGAGGGGGCTTGGCATATGGGCTCAGGGAGTTTATTGCAAGCATAGGGTGAGACGAGGCAGAAAGGGCGGAGCCTGAAGTTGGCGGTGGTGGAGAAGGGTGCTGAGAGGAGGGATTTGTCCTGTGAGCGGAGGTTTCGGGTAGGAACGTAAGGGGAGGTGAGGGTAGAGAGGTAATGAGGGGCTGCAGATTGAGTGCATTTGTTGGTTAGTAGGAGAAGCTTGAACTGTATGCGGTACTTGACCGGAAGCCAGTAAAGTGACTTGAGGAGAGGGGTGTCTGAGCATATCGGTCCAGACGGAAGATAAGATGCGCAGCAGAGTTCTGAACGGATTGAAGGGGCGATAGATGGCTAAATGGGAGGCCAGTGAGGAGTAGGTTGCAGTAGTCAAGGCGAGAGGTAATGAGAGTGGATGAGAGTTCGGGTGGTGTGCTCAGAGAGGAAAGGGTGAATTTTGCTGATGTTATAGAGAAGGAAGCGACAGGTCTTGCTTATCTGCTGGATATGCACAGAGAAGGAGAGGGAGGAGTCGAAGATGACTCCGAGGTTGCAGGCAGATGAGACGGGGATGATGAGGGTGTTATCAACTGAGATAGAGAGTGGCGGGAGAGGAGAAGTGGGTTTGGGTGGAAAGACAATAAGCTCGGTCTTGGCCATGTTCAGTTTCAGGTGGCAGTTGGACATCCATGCAGCAATATCGGATAAGCAGGCCGATACTTTGGCCTGGGTTTCCGCAGTGATGTCTGGCGTGGAGAGATAAAGCTGGGTGTCGTCAGCATAAAGATGATATTGGAAGCCATGAGATGAGATCAGCGAGCCCAGGGAAGAAGTGTAGATTGAAAAAAGGAGGGGTCCAAGGACAGATCCCTGAGGAACTCCAACAGACAGCGGGATGGGGGTGGAGGAAGATCCATGGGAATGTACTCTGAAGGTACAGTGAGAGAGATAAGAGAAGAACCAGGAGAGGACAGAGCCCTGGATCCCAAAAGAGGACAGTGTGGCAAGAAGTAAATTGTGATTGACAGTGTCAAAAGCGGCAAATAGGTCGAGGAGGATGAGGATGGAGTAGTGACCTTTGGATTTGGCAAGGAACAGGTCATTACAGACTTTAGATAGTGCCGTTTCTGTCGAGTGTAGAGGGCGAAAGCCGGATTGAAGCGGATCGAGGACGGCATGAGAGGAGAGAAAGTCAAGGCAACGGCTGTGAATGGCGCGTTCAAGTATCTTGGAGAGGAAGGGTAGGACGGAAATGGGGCGGTAGTTGGAAGGACAGGTAGGGTCTAGTGATGGTTTTTTGAGGAGTGGTGTGACTACAGCATGCTTGAAGGTGTCAGGGACAGTTGCAGTGGAGAGAGAGAGGTTGAGGATATGACAGATGGGGGGGAGTGACAGTAGGAGAGATGGTGTTAAGTAAGTTGGTGGGGATGGGATCAGAGGAACAGGTGGTGCATTTCGAAGAGGAAAGAAGGTGGGTGGTTTCCTTTTCGGTGATATTAGGAAAATAGGAGAAGGAGGCCTGGGTTGGTTGGTTGAGGGAATGGGTTAAAGGGTGGAGAGGAGGAGGTGGCTTGGTGGTGAATTCGAGGTTGATCTTCTGCACTAAATACTAAGATGCACTAAATACTAAGATGCCATTATAGTCCTATGGATATCTTATCATTTAGCGTGCACTAAATCTGTTAGTGCACCTTAGTAAAAGAACCCCAAAATGAGGAGGTAAGTCTATAAAGAGTTGGATAGTCCAAAATAAATTAGCATTGAGCCTGAGTAAAACTGAATTTATGGTCTTAATCCACCTTAGTGGTTTAGTTATCCCTGCCTCCATTATGACAGAAGGATGGACAGTATAAATATAATTTAATGTTAAAAGTTCAGGCATGCTTGTCAACTCTAAACTCTACATGAAAAAAAATAGTTGTCCACAAAGCTTTTTTGAAATTATATTTGATTTGCTGTCATAAGAATTTTATAACAGTTGATAATTTTTGAACTGTTTTGCAGTCATTGGTTATTTTGACATCAGACTATTACTATGGTTTATATCTTAGCCTCTTCATTTCTTCCTGGATAATTCTTCAGGTTGTTCAAAGCACCACGGCGAGAATCATAGTTGGTACTACGAGAATTGATCACATTATGTTTATCCTCCACAAGCTACACTGGCATACAGTGATGGGGAGGATTTGGTTTAAGATCTTATTTTTTATATTTACTGTACAGCACTGCATTATGAGGCTCCTTTGAGCATTAGTGCTGTTTTGAGAATTTATAGATCACCTTGGATGGTCTGCCAATATGAACTTGATGGATGTACCTTCCATTCATCATGTTTGTTTTGATAAAATTTGGACCCGTACTTTTACTGTTCCTGGGCCAAAATTTGGAACTCTTTGCTGGATGAGTTGAGAGATTTTTCTTGTATGTTGGTGATCTGTAATCAACTTAAAGTGTATCTTTTTCAGCAGGTCTTTTTCTTTTATTGAGTATGGCATGTTTTCACATATTATTAAAGATGAAACTGATGAGATGATCTAGTTTGGTGAATCCAATGAATTTCGGCACCTAACCACCATACCTCTATTCAGGAAATCTAGACTGCCCCAACTTGACATTTCGCCCGTTAGATTGTAAGCTCCTTTGAGCAGGGACTGTCCTTTTTGTTAAACTGTACAGCACTGCGTAACCCTAGTAGCGCTCTAGAAATGTTAAGTAGTAGTAGTTTGGTGAATCCAAAAAGATAACTGTGGGTGGAGCAGAGATAAAAAAAAATGAATATAATATACTTTCATGTGATAGTGTTTTATGTGATTGTCCTAATACTGTCTGTTGTGGTTTTTTTATGAGCAGGGGTTATTGTTATTGTTTGTTATTTATGTGACTAGCAGGTTCATTTTCGAAAGAGGACAGCCATCTTTCGACACAAATCGGAAGATTGGCGTCCTTCTCACAGGGTCGCTCAAATCGGCATAATCAAAAGCCAATTTTGGGCGCCCCCAACTGCTTTCCGTCGTGGGGACGACCAAAGTTCACAGGGGCATGTTGGAGTGTGGCGAAGGCAGGACATGGGCATGCCTAACACATGGGCGTCCTCGACCCATAATGGAAAAAATGGGCATCCCTGACAAGCATTTGAACGACTTTATCTGGTCCTGTTTTTCTTACGACCAAGGCACAAAACTTTGCCCGAACTGACCAGATGACCACCGGAGGGAATCGAGGATGACCTTCCCCAGTGGTCACTAACCCCCTCCTACCCTCAAAAAACAGCTTTAAAAATATTAAGTGCCAGCCTCTATGCCAGCCTCAAATGTCATACTCAAGTCCATCGCAGCAGTATGCAGGTCCCTGGAGCAGTTTTAGTGGGTGCAGTGCATTTCAGGCAGGCTGACCCTGGCCCATCCACCTACCTGTTACACTTGTGGTGGTAAATGTGAGCCCTCCAAAAACCACCAGAAACCCACTGTACCCACATCTAGGTGCCCCCCTTCACCCCTATGGGCTATGGTAGTGGTGTACAGTTGTGGGTAGTGGGTTTTTTTTGGGGGGGGGGGGTTGGGGGGCTCAGCACACAAGGTAAGGGAGCTATGTACCTGGGATCAATTTCTGAAGTCCACTGCAGTGCCCCCTTAGGTGCCTGGTTGGTGTCCTGGCATGTCAGGGGGACCAGTGCACTAAGAATGCTGGCTTCTCCCACGAACAAAGGGCTTACATTTGGTCGTTTCTGAAATGGGCGTCCTTGGTTTCCATTATCGCCAAAAATCAGAAACGACCAAGTCTAGGGACGACCATCTCTAAGGACAACCTAAATGTCGAGATTTGGGCGTCCCCGACCATATTATCGAAATGAAACATGGGCGTGCATCTTGTTTTGATAATATGGTTTTCCCTGCCCCTTCACCAGGATGTTTTGCGAGGACGTCCTCAGTAAAACTTGGGCGTCCCTTTCGATTATGCCCCTCCACATAAGTTTGCTATGTACTTCATCTAGGGTTTTAGATAGTGTGAGCTATAAATATTTTAAATAAATATATAAAATAATGTTGTTTTTTCTGGATATATTTTATGATATTAAGTCACTGTTTACTGGCATAACTCTGCCTCTGGACCAGTGTGTGTGTGTTGGATTCCTATGTTTCTTAACTGATGAGGCCCCTTATTTGGCAGTTTGACCCTTAATGATAGTCCTGCTAGACTACCACTAAAGGTCAGAGGTGCCATTTTGATCCTAGGTCTCTAACAGAGCAGGAGCTACTGGGGATCACCCTGCTCCCAGCTAGATTGTAGGTATACCTGTTAAGTGGAGTATCAGGGTATGGAGGAACCTTTTAAAGGATGTCAGGGTCCAGAGGGAGGGTCCAAAGGTGGAGGCTGCCATTGGGAAGTGATGTAATGAGGGCAGTAATGCTGTCAGGAGTAATGCTACAGAGGGGTGATGCTGTTGGGGTTGGGGGTTGGGGGGTGTGATGCCACGGGGTGATGAAACTGCAGGAGGGTGATGACACAGGAAGAGGGGATGATGCTGCATGGCTGGTTGTGGGGAATCAATGGGAGGGTCTGTAGTGAAGGCAGAAATCAGGGAATTGCTTGGGAAGGGGTGAAATGTCAGTACCTATATCTGCCTCTTTCAAAGCACTTAGATTTGCCTTGGGGCAGGTGTAAATATCGATGTGTATTGTGGGCACAGCCATAATACTGTCTCTTCCTGCCCTACTCTTGCCCCTTTGACATGAAGATGTATGAAGCATCCCCTTGCCCCCTTGCGTGAATAGCCCCTGCTCTGAAATAACACAAACATCAGGGCTTTTCCAGACATTTAAATGCTGCTATTTACATGTTGAGATGCTTCTAGAAGAAGGGCCTATGCACATAAATTTGCACCCTCCTGATAGTCTGCATAGATGCCATCCATATATACGCCACCTACAAACTAGATATTATTACAGATATGTGTTTAATTACAGAAGAGAGCTGAGGTGACACATTGCTTACACACACATATATGCTAGTACAGTACAGTCTTGATTATCCAACCTTCACTAATCCAATCACCCAGCATATCCAACAGACAACCCCCCCTCCGGTGATGTCATTGCATTTATTTCTATTAAACATCTTTGTTTTAGAACCATTATGTCAATGCCTACTTTATAGATTTACCCCTATGGAGGCAATTCTATAACTGGGTGTCCTCATTTATGTATCCCAAGGGTGTATGTTTGTGAATGTTAGGGGCCCACTGGATAAAGGAAACTAGGCAGCTAGGTTCCATCAAACAATGCTAGTGTTACCCAATTTTGATGCAGCTAATATTTAGGGATGTACACGTATAGCAGCCAAAGAGCTGGTGGGAGTGGGAGTGTCTAAATGCAGCAGGGATGTGTATAACTTACAGTATTCTGTAAATTATACATGTAAGTGGGAGCCCCGCCTATGTATCAAGACCCCTTGCAAATATGCACTTTTTAAGGTAAGTGGATATTTGCAGAATAGCACTAATGTGGCATAAGTAGATAAGTACATAAGCACTGCCACGCTGGGAAAAGACCAAAGGTCCATCAAGCCCAGCACTCTGTCTCCGACAGCGGCCAATCCAGGCCCCAAGAACCTGGCAAAAACCCAAAATTTAATAATGATCAATGAACGTTTCCTTCAGGAATCTGTCCAGACCCCCTTTAAACTCAGCAAGGCCAGCTGCCGTCACTACCTTCTCTGGCAATGAGTTCCAGAGTCTAATTGCGCGCTGAGTAAAGAAAAACTTTCTCCGATTTGTTTTAAACCTATCACATTCTAATTTTATCTTGTGTCCCCTGGTTCTATTATTGTTAGAAAGTGTAAACAAACGCTTCACATCTGTCCGCTCTACCCCACTCATTATTTTGTAGACATGCTAGCACATACATGCATACATATGCCCACATGAGCCTATACGCTGGTACTATAAACATTTATGCATAGTGCACTAAATTCAGTAAATGGCACCCAAATTTGGGCATAAAAAATGCATGCTGAGTGCTGTTCTATAGATGGTGCTCCGAGTCGAGTAACCACAAAACAACAGAGAGGGTTCAAAGCACAAAACACAATCCAAAGCACTATGCTAGGACATTTAGAAAAATGTCAGGACAAGGTTCTTATCTTTTTTTCTCCAGTTGTTATGCTGGACAAGTTTATATTGGACTTCTGATATCAAACGACCCCTGATGCAGGTGTTGTGCACCAAAACATGACCCGTATTAGGTCATAGATGTAAAAGATTGAGTCATTGACGTACAAGATTGATCTATGCTGTGGAATAAAAGGACTTGTCCTGTTTTTGAAGGTTCTTGGTACTTCTTTTGTGCTTTACTCTGAGTTGGGTGCTATTTATAGATTAGTGTGTAGTGCCGGAATCTGTGCCCAACTTTTAGGTGCAAGGATTTACACCAGTTGAACCCTGGTGTAAATCCCAGCACCCAAATTAGGAGAAGATCCTCCAAATTCTATAATACAGCGTACATTTTTAGTGAATGCCCGTGACCCATTCATGCCCCTCCTGTGGCCATACCCCCTTTTCAGTTGCTCGCTAAAGGATTTGCACAATGCTTAGCAAGATGCGCACGTAAAAACAAATTGGTTCCAATTAGCACTGATAAATCACGGTTAGTGCCCAATTATTGGCACTAATAGGCTTGTTACTCAATTAAATTGCTCATGCAAATTGATTGTGCACCCAAATTTGCACGTGCAACTTTAAGTGTCATATATAGATGTCTCCTGATGATGCACATGTAACGTAAGTACCTAGGTTCTGAAATTGCCTGAAGTGCATGCCACTTGTGTGCATTATTGGCGCCAATAATTGGCAGAGATGTGTGTATATGCACCAGGCACTATTCTATTAGGTAGTGACTATAGTGCTTTAGCACATAACTGCAAGGGGGGAGTCCACATAGCTGGAGCATTGGAGGGCTATGGCTGTTTCTCTAAACAATGCATGCATTCATTGGGGAACAAAGGTGCACCCACTTACATCAGCCATTGACCTGGCATAAATGATCATCCCTAACTTTTGGCATGACAAATCAGGCTCATGCTGCTATTCTATAGTGACTTATATACTCAAATGCTCAACACTTATCAAAAGTGACCCCAGTGGTGGACTCGTTTCACATGAGCATACAGCCCATGACCTTTTAAACAGATTTTATAGTGACGTGGGCATTCCTAACTCCCAATATAGCATTGGTGCTAAACACGCCCCATTGTGGTACCTATTTCTTGGTGTGAAATTATAAAATTGCCTCTTATCCCCCAATTCTATAAGTCACCAAACTTGTGCATGCAAATTTAGGCTTCCCTCCGATTTTGCAATTTAACAGAATAATAAGCCAATTAGTGCTAATAATTGGCTTTTTAACAAGTGATTATTAGCACTAATTAGATTAAATTGATACCAACACTTGCAAATTTAGGCGCAAGATCCATGCTCTAAAATTTACACACAACCTGAAAAATGGGAGGGTCATGGGCGTTTCAGAGCGGATTGGGGGCATGGTTTTGAGTTACGCACATAATTATAGATTATGAATGCTCTGCATGTAAATATAGGCATGGGCTTTTTGCACCATGTTTTCATGAATGCACATGGCGGTGTCTAAATTTACGTGCAACCTCGTTGTTTTCTATGTTATTCTATAAAATGTGCCGACCTTTAGGAATGGCATATGGAATACCGCTTAAGTGGGTTTTTTTTTATGGTGCTGATATTTTAGGCACCATTTACAGAATCTAGCACTATAGTCCTCCTCTTGAGGGGGCAGTCAGTGCACCTGGATTAACTGTACAAATTAATAAATACTGTAGTATAAATCTCTTCTTTCTGCTCTGATTTTTCAAAAATTAAAATATGGAGAAAAAGGTCTCAAAGGTCTGTTGTGCTCACTTATGTATGTCAGGATAAATTTTAGCACTGACACAGACTGCCTTTCATCATCGGCCTAAAAAAAATATCCAAAAGATTTGACTTAATATTTTCATTTTTTTATCCCATCAATGATCCTCTACTTATTCACCACATTAAATGAAATTGACATTGTTCACAGTCATAGCATAATATCTTTGCAAATGCTGGACACTAAATATTACGGCACTTATCTGCTGATTCTCAATGGGTCCAGCTGCACATTAGTGCTTTGTCAAGGGAACGCATTTAGCTGTGCCTTTGCTCTGCAGCAAAATAGAAACACAGACTGTGAACTAATCATCAAAATACAATTCATCAGTGCAAAAGATCCAAGTTCTGCAGAAGACAAAAAAAAAAAAGATTACTTTTTCCTTCCTAGTTCTTAGTCTCCTTTCTACCGGACCACCAGTCTCAGCACGTGATACCTGCAAAAATATTAATGAGCACTTACTCCACATTCTATACATGGCACCCAAAGTTGGGCGCCAAAGATTTTGCACAATCCTGAGATCTGCATCAAATGAATTAGATTACGAGCCCTTACCAATCAATAATTGGCAGTTAACAAGCAATTATTGACATTAATTGGCACTAATTTGAATTTGGACCAGGATCTGGCTGTGTGCGATTCTATAAAGATACACCCCCAAATCCTCTCGCATGCAATCCAAAAGGGGGTGTGGCCATGGTGGGTGTGGCATAGGTGTGTCAGGGGCATTCACAAAAGGTGTGCAAAGTGTTGCAGAATTTCACTCAACTTACATACCAGGATTTTCACCAGGTTTCAGTTGGTGTGAGTCCTCACAGCCAGAGTCGGGCCTATGAATTCCTTGTAGCTGCTATTGTATAAAAGGGCGGTCGTCCCAGATAACCCTTTATGGAATAGTACCGAGAACTGATTTTTCCTAGTGCCTATTATTTGATGCTCCCGTATTAAGTCAAATAATTGAAAACAAAAACGTGATCTTACTATATTTTAAATACATTCAGAGGCCCTTTTACTAAGGCACATAGGCGCCTATCCACGTACAATGTGTCTCAAATTAGAACTAACACTCGGCTACAGTATGCCCCGGGCAGTAATTCTAATTTTACATACAGCCAATATGCATGGCAGAAAATTGGCAGTGTACATGTGCTGACAATTACCGCCCAGTTAACACTTGAGACCTTACCGCTAAGTCAATCGGTAGTGGTAAGGTCTCAGGCCCAAAATAGATGCACGCCAATTTTTATTTTGTTGCACGTCCAACCCCCCCCCCCCCCCCCCCCCCCCGCAAAAAAAGGTCTTTTTTGCAGGTGCGCTGAAAAATGGACCTGCCCGTGTCCAATACACATGCCTGCACCAGCGCAGGCATACCTTAGTAAAAGGGCCCCTCAAATATTTTTGTGTACCACCAGAAAATGGATTATTTCTTTTTCAAGTGTGAGGCAAACACTTGCACATAAACATCCTGAATCCTCTTCAGTCTGTTTCTTTTATATGTAAAAGCTTTCTCTCATTCAACATAACATAGGACATTTATATAGAATTGTACTTAACTTTAACGGGTGAATAATTCTTTGCCACCTCTCACTGTCAGACTTCGATAAGACGATACAATATCGTAACTTGGAATGAACTGCACATCCAATCATATATAGAAATTTTTTTTTAATGTTTCAGATCATCAGAATCATGTAGCCACTCTAGACTTAAATCCAAAGCGGTGGGTTTCAATATTCCTCATTGATCCTTTTAAATATCCATATCACCAAATCAGTGATCTTTTATCTCTATCCTCAAAATATCGGGGTTGATATTCAGCCGGTGGTGTTGCTGTTGGCATTTTAGCTGGAAATTCAATACTAGGCTATATCCAGGCTTCAGCACAGAGGGGTCCTTTTATAACAGCATGCTAGCGTTTTTAGCGCATGCTAAAAATAAGCATACACGAAATGCTAGAGATGTCCATATATTCCTATGGGCATCTCTAACATTTAGCATGTGCTAATGATTAGCATGTGCTAAAAACGTTATGATACCTTTGTAAAACACTCCCTGAATTTCTAGGTTTATGGAGCTTTAACATTTAACCAGCTATAACGAACTGCATCAAGAAAGGACTGACTTCTATGCGATCCTATTTATGCAGTTACCATGCCAGTTAAGTGCTAAATATTGGCATTTAACTGGCCAAATGCTGACTCCGCCCCCAAAATAGCTGAGTTTTGAGTTGTGTCCTAATTAGCCATTTTCAGCAGCACTGACTAGTTAAGTGTCACTGAAAATGACAGGTTAGCCCCAAACAAGCTACTTAACTGGCCAAGAGCCATTTCTGGCCTGTTAAACCACTTTGAATATCGACCCCCATTATTTTTTTTTATATTTTTTACATATCTTAAATATTAAAAGAAAGAACTGTGGCAGAAAAAAGAAACCTGACAGAAATTCATGGTTCACTGTCCCGGCTGTCTGAAGGGAATTTCCCCAGTTCAATTTTCAACACTTTTTTTTTCCGGATATTATCTCTCTCTCTCTCTCTTGATTTTATTCTGGTCACAAACCATATTATATGCTTCATAAGAAAAAAAAATGACAGTCTGAATTAACTTTATTTAAAATTTCAGGACAACAAGAATTTTAGATATTTTCCCCATCAGATATAGCAGTCAAACCATGCTTGAAATAACATCACAGATATTCCATTTGCAGACAACTGTTGATTCAATTTTGAGGAAAACATACCTTCGAGTCTACAAGATAGTGTAATATTTTTAAAAAGGCAAACAAGTCTGGTTCCCTGCCTCCGTGCTTTCCTTTCATACTACCTTGATTTCTCCTCCTATTTTTAAGCAAACGTATTAAGTAGAAAACCATGGTTTTAAAAATATTTATATAGGTTATATTTTTCCCAGATTGCTTGAGATCTAATATGTTGTAAAAAGTATGTGCTCTTTCCAGATTCTATAAAAATGGACCTCTGGTGGAAAGCAAGGCAGTTTTATCTAGCACATTTAACTGAATTTCCACATGACAGTTGCTTCTTTGTTTATGCACTTGCTTTGTTTTGACATAAATGAAGAAAGACAAAAGATTCACACAGGTCACTCACTGCAATTATAATGGGTTGGGGTTTCCCTTCAGATGCAATTTATCAGCAGCATTGTAAATGGGACCAGGTCAAATCAGATGCAAAAAGCATAGTAATATAGTAAATGTTGGCAGATAAAGACCAGTACAGTCCATCTGATCTGCCCAACAAGGTGGTCAGGTTACTCTTCTTCATGATTAAAAACCAGCGTCATAAACAGAGCAGTTGGCAAAGTGCCAGCTTCCCAATCTCACATAGGCAGTTATATGATGCAACTGTGGACCATAAAACTACAATATGGATCATTTCAACTTTAAGAATATCTTCTTCTCCCTACTGCTAGCTAGCATCATTCATTTGCTAATATCAACTTTATAATGCCTACCTCTCCCCGTAGAGATAAGCAGCACCTGAAATCATAGTATATATTTTGAATGTGATGTTTAACAACTTTAGGGGTCCTTTTACAAAGGCGCACTGAAAAATGGCTTGCAGTAGGGTATGCGTGGGTTTTTGGCATGCACCAATCTATTTTTCAGCGCACCTATAAAAAAGCCCTTTTTTTGCCAAAAATGAATGTGTGGCAAAATCAAAATTGCCACGCGTCCATTTTGGGTCTGAGGCTTTACCACCAGCCATAGACCTAGCAGTAAAGAATCTGGGCGGTAATGACCTATGCACGTCACATGCTACTCGGCGTGTGTCCGTTATGCGTGCCAGAAAATACAAAATATTTTTCAGACGTGCATAGCGGACGCACACAAAAATTGAAATTACCGCAAGGGCCACACGGTAACCATACGGTAACTCCAATTTGGCACGCACTGGGCGCATGTAGGCAACTACTCGGCTTAGTAAAAGGGGCCCTTAGGGCCCTGTTTACTAAACAGCGTTATAGGTGTGTTAATATTTTTAATGCACGTTAACCATGTACGTGCCTACAATATCCCTATAGGTGCCTACATGGTTAGCGCGTGCACTAAGTGTAGGCATGCTAAAAATACTAACGCACCTTAGTAAACAGGGCCGTTATATCTCTGCTTCGGTATCAAAACCATTTTTGATCCATAGCTGCAGGAAGACCTACCAATAGAGTACAAACCATTCAGTTACCTCTCTCTACCTGACACAACAAGTCTGACCACACAGAGTTCTTGGCTTGTCCTCATCCTGATCAATTTCCAATAGAACATCCAGGGAATAATTGGAAATATCTAATCTAGGTGTTTCAACTTAATCCTATATCATGGGGTATATTTATTAAAATGCATTAAGCAGCTAGTGCAGATTTTGCTATGTGGTAGACAATAGTATGGACGTACACTAACTTCTATCACATGTTTAAACCAGTCTGGCAAAAACCATTCACTAACTTTTTAACTCAGGGGCAGAGAGTGATGTGACAAAGACCCTTATATGGAAATATCAACCCCTAGCAGTAATACTGTGAGACTACTACTAGGGGTTACGGCTCCATTTTGGATTACAGTGTAGGTCTGAGCATGAGTGACTAGCTATCACTTGTGCCCAGGACACTAGGCACCAAGGATTACATTACAGTAGGCCCGGGAGAACTTTGGGAGGGTAGAGGAGGGCTTAGTGGGGGTTGATGGGGGTTTCATGCCTTTGAGGGTTCCTGGTGGGGGAAGGGCACTTCCAGGTACACAACATCACTAGGGGGCATGTTGATTGTGGGGGAATGGTTGTGGGTTTGTGGAATAGCCTCCCAGTGAAGGTGGTGAAGACGAAGGCTGTATCTAAATTCAAGAAAGCATGGAGCAAACACATAGGATCTCTAAGGGAGAGAAAGGGGTAGTAGATGGTATGGATGGGTAGACTGGATGGGTCATATGGTCTTTATCTGCCATCATTTTCTATGTTTCTATCAGGCTTATTTTCGAAAGTGATCGCCGGCCATCTTCCAACATAAATCGGGAGATGGCCGGTGATTTCGCAAAAGTGGCGAAATCAGTATAATTGAAAGCGGCATTTTTGATACCATCACCACTTTCCCGTCGCCACGCTGACGAAAGTTCAAGGGGGCGTGTTGGCAGCGAAGCGAAGGCGGGACATGAGCGGGCATGGGCGTGGCTACCAGATGGCCGGCTTTTGCGGATAATGGAAAACAAAAAAGCAGCGTTCATCAGTATTTCGCCGGGTTTACTTAGTCCTTTAATTTTCACGACCAAGCCTCAAAAAGGTGCCCCAATTGACCAGATGACCACTGGAGGGAATGGGGGATGACCTCCCCATACTCCCCCAGTGGCCACCAACCCCCTCCCACACTAAAAAAAATTAAAATAAAACACTTTTTTCCCAGCCTGTATGACAGCCTCAAATGTCATACCCAGCTCCCTAACAGCAGTATGCAAGTCCCTGGAGCAGTTTTTAATGGGTGCAGTGCACTTCAGGCAGGCAGACCCAGGTCCATCCCCCCCTACCTTTTACACATGTGGTGCTAAGTGTTGAACCCTCCAACCCCCTCCCCCCAAAACCCACTGTACCCACATGTAGGTGCCCCCCTTCACCCATAAGGGCTATGGTAATGGTGTAGAGTTGTGGGGAGTGGGTTTGGGGGGGGGGACTTGGGGGGCTCAGCACCCAAGGTAAGGGAGCTATGGACCTAGGAGCTATTTGTATATATATTTTTTTATTTTTAGAAGTGCCCCCTAGGGTGCCAGGTTGGTGTCCTGGCATGTGAGGGGGACCAGTGCACTACAAATGCTGGCTCCTCCCATGACCAAATGCCTTGGATTTTGCTGGGTTTGAGATGGCCGGCAATTTTTTCCATTATCGCTGAAAAACAAAACCGGCGATCTCAAACCCGGCGAACTCTGGCATTTGGACGAGCTAAACCGTATTATCGAAAAAAAAGATGGCCGGCCATCTTTTTTGAAAATACAGTTCTGGCCAGCTGTTGCGCTGCCGCCAAAATAGATCGCCGGGGCGACGCTCAATTATGCCCCTCCATGTAAAATTGTAAACTTTGAACAATATTATTGTGGTTTTGCATTGTAACCTCCATTGAGGAGACTCTGATCTGCAAATCTGGTCTAGAAATTTGTGAAATAAAGAATTATGATGGCTGTGTTAGTCCACTTGGATATGTGGAAATAAGCCAGATCAGCAAACAAGTTGTAGGTGACACAAAGAAGAATTTATTTTCCAGGTGCAAGGTGCTTGTACATTCCAGTTGCATTTTTAAAGCTAAACTCAGAAATCAAGCTCACAATCCCATAGAGGGCGGGTGATTTTTGTAACAGGCTGCCAAACTTGTGTAGCAAGCATGCCCATAAGTTACACCAAACACATGCTTTCACTTTGAAAATGACCCCACATGTCCATATGTACACTTGCCACTTCATATTCAGACATTTTTGAGATTGATGTGAATGCCAAAATCTTGCCTATACGTCTTACATAGCGCATATTATAAAGGCAGCCGTATATATAGGCGGACTCTGAGTGGGTCTCACATATGTATGTAACGTATAGAATATTATACAGTGGTGGAAATAAGTATTTGATCCCTTGCTGATTTTGTAAGTGTGCCCACTGACAAAGACATGAGCAGCCCATAATTGAAGGGTAGGTTATTGGTAACAGTGAGAGATAGCACATCACAAATTAAATCCGGAAAATCACATTGTGGAAAGTATATGAATTTATTTGCATTCTGCAGAGGGAAATAAGTATTTAATCCCTCTGGCAAACAAGACCTAATACTTGGTGGCAAAACCCTTGTTGGCAAGCACAGCGGTCAGACGTCTTCTGTAGTTGATGATGAGGTTTGCACACATGTCAGGAGGAATTTGGTCCACTCCTCTTTGCAGATCATCTCTAAATCATTAAGAGTTCTGGGCTGTCGCTTGGCAACTCGCAGCTTCAGCTCCCTCCATAAGTTTTCAATGGGATTAAGGTCTGGTGACTGGCTAGGCCACTCCATGACCCTAATGTGCTTCTTCCTGAGCCACTCCTTTGTTGCCTTGGCTGTATGTTTTGGGTCATTGTCGTGCTGGAAGACCCAGCCACGACCCATTTTTAAGGCCCTGGCGGAGGGAAGGAGGTTGTCACTCAGAATTGTACGGTACATGGCCCCATCCATTCTCCCATTGATGCGGTGAAGTAGTCCTGTGCCCTTAGCAGAGAAACACCCCCAAAACATAACATTTCCACCTCCATGCTTGACAGTGGGGACGGTGTTCTTTGGGTCATAGGCAGCATTTCTCTTCCTCCAAACACGGCGAGTTGAGTTCATGCCAAAGAGCTCAATTTTTGTCTCATCTGACCACAGCACCTTCTCCCAATCACTCTCGGCATCATCCAGGTGTTCACTGGCAAACTTCAGACGGGCCGTCACATGTGCCTTCCGGAGCAGGGGGACCTTGCGGGCACTGCAGGATTGCAATCCGTTATGTCATAATGTGTTACCAATGGTTTTCGTGGTGACAGTGGTCCCAGCTGCCTTGAGATCATTGACAAGTTCCCCCCTTGTAGTTGTAGGCTGATTTCTAACCTTCCTCATGATCAGGATACCCCACGAGGTGAGATTTTGCGTGGAGCCCCAGATCTTTGTCGATTGACAGTCATTTTGTACTTCTTCCATTTTCTTACTATGGCACCAACAGTTGTCTCCTTCTCGCCCAGCGTCTTACTGATGGTTTTGTAGCCCATTCCAGCCTTGTGCAGGTGTATGATCTTGTCCCTGACATCCTTAGACAGCTCCTTGCTCTTGGCCATTTTGTAGAGGTTAGAGTCTGACTGATTCACTGAGTCCTGTGGACAGGTGTCTTTCATACAGGTGACCATTGCCGACAGCTGTCTGTCATGCAGGTAACGAGTTGATTTGGAGCATCTACCTGGTCTGTAGGGGCCAGATCTCTTACTGGTTGGTGGGGGATCAAATACTTATTTCCCTCTGCAAAATGCAAATAAATTCATATACTTTCCACAATGTGATTTTCCGGATTTAATTTGTGATGTGCTATCTCTCACTGTTACCAATAACCTACCCTTCAATTATGGGCTGCTCATGTCTTTGTCAGTGGGCACACTTACAAAATCAGCAAGGGATCAAATACTTATTTCCACCACTGTAAGTATATTACAGGAACATAGGTGCACACATGTCAGCTCTATGACTGCTGTAAGTACTCGCACCTAACTTAGGGCCCTTTTACTAAAGGGTTGGTGTGAGGCAAAAGGCTTGTCATGTGCCAAAACGGAACTACCTCCAGCCTTTCGTGGACACCGGCGGTAGTTCTGCCCCCAGTGTGCGCTATTTCCAGCGCTATAGAAACTCAGGTCTGATTTTCTAGTGCAGGGATTTCCCAGCAGTAATTGGGCAGTGCTGCGCACTGCCTGGTTGCCACCAAGGTTAGTGCAGGAGTCCTTACTGCCACCTCAATAGGTGGCGGTAAATGCTCCCCCCCCCCCACACACACACACAAAATGGACATGCAGCAAGTGCGAGTTAGGGGAAAAAGTGGGATGTTTGACCACGGAATCCAAAGACTGGAGAAATAAATTCTTCTAAAAGCAAACGTTTATTAGGTAAAAAGACTCGACACAAACGCTGTGTTTCGGCCGCTAGGCCTGCATCAGGAGTCTCAGTGAACGAAGAGCATCTGATGCGCAGGTGTTGAAGAAAAAGAACTGGTGAAGTATGATGCCAATGAAGTCGGTCTTTAAAAAGACCTTTGGGTGAAAATAGAGACTTGATCGTCAATGGGTTAAGTTACCAGCATGAACGAGAAAGCATGGCCATTTCTTTTTTTGGCCTTTTTAGCCAATATGGTAAAAAGAGCCTCGGTATATGGCAAAAGCAGCCACCGCTAGCACAGAGCCGCTTTTACCACAGCTTAGTTAAAGGACCCCTTACAGTACAGGTGCATATTTTTGCCATTTTGCTAGTATTGAACAAAGAAAGAAGTCACCTCCATTTCTTCACATTTCTTTATAGAAGAGACTCCTACCAGTCACCCAGTTATAGAACGATCTCCAAATGGGCATAACTTGCAAACATTACCAGCGTTCCCTCCAGTAAGCTTTTGCCATGCATAAACCTCTATTTTGGCTTTTAAACTTACTGCCCATAGACTGCAAGCCCCACAGAAGTGTCAGAATTCTCTTCCCCATTTTCAGTCTTACAAAACACTATAGTAGATTTCCCAAATTCAATTGCAAAAGAAGTTAACATTTTAATGTAAGTTTTCACTTCACAGCTAGTGTAAGTATGTGTTGAATTTTATTATTGTCATTGTAAAAATGGATGTTCACCTGAAATTGTAGTTGGTGCATTCTACACTGTGTATTTTTACAAAAAATCATTATCGCTGACAGTTCTTTTTAATGATTCCATAAGGGGGGGAAAACATTAGCCTAGCATTAGTCTGCATTTCAGTGATTAAGGAGAGTCAGCAACTTTTCTTAGATCAGACTGCATTAGGGGATTCACTTAAGGGAAGAAAGTTAATGAATTGCTTAGCTTTAAAAACAGGAAAGTCTTAGTTGTAGTCTATAAATCATCTTCTAGTGAACTTAGCTGTAAGACTTCAATCAAATTGTGATAGCAGGAATGTATAATACAATGGATATTCATTTGTTCAATATTAAGGGCCTGATATTTAAAAGTATTTATCCAGGTTGCAGTACCTGCTGCCCAAATAAATGCCATTGCCTAGGTCCAGTCTAGAAAGTTGCACGAGGACAGAAATCCAACCCATCCCCGCCCGTCCCCACTGGAATCTAACCCATCCCCATTCATCCCCATAGGGAATCTAACCCGTCCCCGCCCATCCCCGCAAGAATTTAACTTGTCTCACCCAGTCACGCAAGAATTTACTGGCACATTAAAAAAAATTGCTGTTGGCTCTCTCAGTCTCTCTTTGGGTTTGAGCCGCAGCACTGCAGGCAAGGAAGGAACGGAAGTTGGAACACTCTGGTGTGCACATGTAAGACTTCTCTGAATCAGTGGCACTGTGTGCCAAGAGATTGCCACATGCACGCAGCAGTAGGTCAGGTGACATCTGATGCTCGTGCCTATGTCAGAGCTAAGGTATGCGCATCAGCCCGAGAGCAGAGAGGATTAATAGTAACATAGTAAATGACGGCAGATAAAAAAACGGATCGATCCATCCAGTCTGCCCAATAGACACAATCATTATCAATTCATGCTTAAATCAACAATGAATGTGATATTATATACTTGATTATGGTCTTTCTGTGGCGTTTCTGGGTCATAGACCATAGAAGTCTGCTTGGCCCTATCCTTATGTTCCAACTGCTGGAGTTGCCCTCGAAGCCCACTCCAGCCTGGGGCTAAGCCTCCCCAGCCCAACGTGACCTTCCCCTGGCTGCTGCCTCCCCCCCCCAAATGCAGGGCTGCCTTGTGCTGCAGCCAGGCAGTTCTTGGACGGTCCCTCTGCTCCTTCCCACCCTTAGCTCCCTGATCGACAGCCCTCCTCTCTGTTCCTCCCCCCCCCCCCCCAGCGCATGTTTAACCCTTTTACTTTCAGGCACAGGCGCAGCGACAGCAGTGAAGAACACAACACATGGGCTCACCTCCAGCTTCTCCCTTCCCTCACACAGTGTCCCACCTTCTGCGATGATGCTTTTCCTGTTTCCACGAGGTCAGGACATTGTGAGGGAAGGGAAAAGCTGGAGGCGAGCTCACTGTGCTGTCTTCTTCACTGCCGTCACTGCGCCTGAAAGTAAAAGGGTTAAACACGCGGGGGGGGGGGGGGGGGAAGGAACGGAGAGGAGGGCTGAGGGAGGGCAGGGAGAATCACTGGACATGGATGGGAGGGGAGGGCAGGGGGAGAGAAGAGATCGCTGGAATTGGAGAGGAGGGCAGGGGGAGAGAAGAGATCACTGGACATGGAGAGGAGGGCAGGGGGAGAGATCGCTGGGCAGGAGAGGAGGGGAGGGCAGGGGAGAGATGAGAATTGCTGGACATGGGTGGATGGAGGGGAGGGCAGGGGAGAGAGGAGAACTGCTGGACATGGATGGATGGAGGGGGCAGGGGAGAGAGCAAATTTGCTGGATATGGGTGAATGGAGGAGAGGTCAGGGGAGAATGGAGAGTTGCTAGACATGGATGGATGGAGGGGAGTGAAGTCAGAAAGGATATTCACATGGATGGAGGGGAGGAAAGAGAGGAGAAATGTTTGACAAGGATGGAGGGAAGGAAAGACAAAGGAAGGAGATGCACACGGATGGAGGGGAAGGGAGAGAGGAGAAATGCTGGACATGGATGGAAGGGAGGGAAGACAGAGGAAGTTGATGCACATGGATGGAGGGGAGGGGAATGAAGAGAAATGCTGGATATGGATGGAGGGAAAATTGCTGAATTTAAGGGCTGAATCGGAACACTTTGAGGGCAGATGCTGAAACTGGAGAAAGGATAGGGACAGGGCTACAGATGGTAGACAGGACACATAAGGACACAGGAGGATGGTGGACATGGTGAGAGAAAAAAATATCAAAGGAAAGAAGACACTGCATAAAACAGATGACACTGGGACCAAAGTGAATAGAAAATCTAAATGATCAGACAAGAAAGGTAGAAAAAAGTATTTTATTCAGAATTTATTAATTGAAATATGTCAGCTTTTGGAAATGTGCATCTGTGATAGTTTGTATGTAAGTTTCAATTTTTCTAGTATTGCTGCATGCTGAGTCTGACTTCCTGAGGTAACTTTCCAGTTCAGTATTTTGCCTTCATATCTGTTGTGTCATGTGTTTTCATGTGTGATCAAGGTGCAGTATTCTGCTAGCGTGTAGTATTTGCAGCCCTTTTTGTTTTGTTTTTTCTCTAGGTTGTGTACTGGTGTTTTAGAACCCGGTGTAATTACAGTGCTGCCTTTCCATGCATAAGGTTGTAGCTCGTGCTGTCCTTGGAATTAGTGCTGTTATGGTTTGGTAAGGTTATGAGTGTGTTTTTGCACAAGTGTATAGTGTTTTGCAGTGGAGAGATTGTGTGTTGGCCTTACTGAGGTGGCACCAAAACACCAGAAAAGGTGTAGAGCCTAAATTATGACACACTACCTCTTGAAGGATCTACATATGGTCGTTAATAAAAGGAGTTCATTGTGAACACTATCCACCCTAAAAGGGTATTTTGTGGCTCTACATGAAAATTGTGATATTATGATTCCTTGTTTCATATTGTTGACGGTCTGCATTTTCCGTATGGGTGGTATATTAGTGTATTAGGGTCTGCCCAGTGTAATATTTATGGTACAGTAAGGTTCTGAGTGTGTTTCTGCACAAATGTATGCATAGTGTTTTGCAGTTGAGACTCTCCAGCACTCTTGCAAAAGTGACAGGAGGTTGTTGAATTTCATCAGCATGTGCCTTGCTGCTCATTTCATTAACTGTTTCATCATCAGCCGTTGCCTGCGTGTAGGCGCATATCTCTACATCAGTGCTGTCGTCAGCTGTTTGTAGTTCATAATCAACAGCTACGTAGTGATGAAACTCCTCTTCAGTAACACCAGCTGGGATGTCAATAGCCTGTTCATCTGACGCGTTTGCAACAGCTGCATCTGTTTCGTCCCTCTCCACATCCTTAACAAAGCTTGCCCGCTTGTAGCAGTTCAGAATGGTTGCCTGTGTAACATGATTCCAGGCTTCTTTCTGCATATGTAGGGAATTCAACAGTGATAGATTACGAGCCAGTTCAACAGCACGTTTATCCTTGCCAGTCTGGCCATCCATAACGCTCATCAGATGACTTAGCACAAGAGCCCGATAATAATTTTTGAAATTGGCTATTATGCCCTGATCCATAGGTTAGATAAGAGAGGTAGTGTTTGGTGGCAGGAAGACCACCTTGATGTTAGACAGCCTGACATAATCACTGTGTGCAGCACAATTATCACAAAGCAACAAAATCTGATGCTTTTGTGCCCGCATTCTAGTGTCTAACTTCTTTAGCCACTGCTTCCAAATTTCCCCAGTCATCCATGAATTTGCATTAACCTCATATGACACAGGAAGCCGCTTAACATTCTTGAAGCAACGGGGCTGTTTGCTCTTTCCAATGATGAGTGGTTCCAACTTCTCACTCCCATCCATTTTGCAGCAAAGGAGGATCATCAGTCGGTCCTTCGACGTTTTACTTCCTGTAGTTTCGGCTTGTTTGAATGCAAGTGTTCCATCAGGAATCGCTCGCCAGTAGAGACTGTTTTCATCAGCATTGAAAATGTCACGAGGTGCAAACTCGTTCAAGATGGTAGGAAGAACTGAAACAACCCAATTTTCAGCACCAATGTCATCGGCATCTTGTTTTTCACCATGCTGTTTCTTGAATTTTATGTTGTTCCTCTCCTTCCATCTTTCCAACCATCCAACAGTGGCTTTGAATTCAGTTAGTCCAAGACTTTCAGCTAGCTGATTAACTTTCTCCATAAGCAGTGGACCACTGACAGGAAACTGTCTGCTCCTGACTTGAGAAAACCACCGAAGAAGAGCATCTTCTACATCCTCAGCTTTAGGCTGAAAGCCCACCTCTTTAACATTGCTTTTGACTCGTAACCACTTGTAACCACTCGCCTCTACCTACCCTCCTCTCTTCCTTCCCGTACACATTAATTGATTTGATTTGCTTACTTTATTTTTTTGTCTATTAGATTGTAAGCTCTTTGAGCAGGGACTGTCTTTCTTCTATGTTTGTGCAACGCTGCGTACGCCTTGTAGCGCTATAGAAATGCTAAATAGTAGTAGTAGTAGTAGTAGTAGCTTTTCCCGCCTGTTTACATTTCCGGTGTGGATTTGCATTGTTTTTCCAGTCTTCCAGAAGCTGGTCTTTCTGCTTCAAGATACGTGAAATTTGAATGGGATTGACACCATATTCTTTAGCAATAGATGCTTGACTTTGTTTGTTTTCTAATTTTTTAAGAACTTCTATTAGTTTAGCCAGTGTTAGTCTTACAGTTGCGTGACGACGACGACAATGACTCCAGTGTACACTCTAACAACATTCTTTCGCTTCTTCTGCCTGTGGCAGTTAACCAACGAAGTTTCAAATTTATCGCCCCTTTGTCACATGCTATTCGGCTTCCATATTCCGTGCATGCGCTTATGCGGAGTCTTTCCTGCAGAGGAGCGGTCTTAAACCATGCATATAAGCGAATCTTGCACTTATCAGTGGTGCGCTAAACCGGTTTGTCCCCATAGAAATTGATGGCGCCAAAACGAGACCGAAGTATGGCATGCAGTTAAACAGAGCATCCGCTTATCCGACGTGCACTTAAATGGAGTGCACTGTACTTATCTTTTTGAATGCTGTTATTAATTATTATTTTATTTTTATTTTGCTGAATATAGTATGTCCAATTAGGTTATTCTTATTTGTGCATCACACTGAACCCTTATTATGGAGAAACAGCGATTAATAAGAACAATATTGACATTGACACTGACATGTGTGTGAGACTGAGGGTGACAGGAAGAGGAATGGCTGTGTGTGTGTGAGAGAGAATGAATTTGAAATCAAAATCAGTGAGCCAGTTGTGATTTCAAATCCAAAGCAGTCAACAAATGATTTCAAATAAAAAAAAATGGGCAGAGCAAGGTACTGATATTAAATTTAATTGTCATGAGATAGAATTATAGACTAATTTGTCAATATTGATGTGTGGGCATGCGAATTACAAGTCCATATATGGCAAGAATTAATATATACATAGGTTGCCTGATTTTCAGCCAGTGACTGGCAATGCAGTTAAAACCTGCCAGTGACACTGTTGAGCCTGGATGTTCACTGCTGGGCCATTTCCAGCGACCAGCATTGACTATCTGGTTTCATTTTGGCCATCAGCTGATAACCGGTTAAGCTGATATTCAGTCCTAACCAGCCATCGGCTAGCATATAAAGAAGATAGGACGGCTATTTATGCAGTCCTATTTATGCACTAACCTTGCCCGGTGAGTGCTGAATATTGGATCCTAAGTGTGACCCGCCCCTGAAACAGCTGGTTTACGGTTATGCACTCACCGTGAATATTTAGCAGAGATAACCAGTTATCTCCTGCTGAATATTCACGGATGGCTGGTTATGTGCAATTTAACTGGTCAGTGGCCATTACTGACCAGTTAAATCGTTTTGAATATTGGGCTAAGGGTTTACAGACATGGGTAGCTTAGGCTTGAGTTTAGACCTCACCGGTGTTATTGACCAACATGGTATTAAATTCATGAATCTGGTTAAATCAACATCCATCAGCAAATTATTTTTTATTTAATAACCAAAAAAGATACAAAATCACTTGAAAATGTGGTTTCAAAGCTAAAATCAAAATCAGGGTAAAAGGATGGTTTCAAATAAAATTCAAAATATCTGTTATCTCCAAAAAATATTGCTTTCGATCTATTGAATTAATAAAAGAATGGATAATGTGATCTCATAATTAAAAGATTAGAATAATGGCACATATGTGTGTAAGTGCAAAAACTGCCGAAATGTTTTTCTGTAAAGAAGTGCATATGTTGAATGGCAAATTTTGACAAGCAATCATACACATGAGGGTGCCTGGGCTGATCTCTCACTTATGCATGTTACTTTAAGAATATTATAAGTTATGCGACTGTCTCCAGCATTTAAGCTCAAGCACATACACCAGCATAAGGGTCTGTTCCTATATACATGTAAATACAAGATTATGCTAGTGTACACCAATCAGGCACCCTCTGGTGCCTATATATGGGCCCACTGTTAAAGAATTTACCTTCCATGTGCAAAGCCTGTGTACTGTTAGGGGCATTCCCAGCATGTTCCCACACAGTTACTGCACTGTACATTAGTGCATGTACATTCACTTCCTCCTAAATAGAAGTCAGTAAGGGCCGGATTCAGTAAATGGTGCCCAAATGTGGGCACCCGGAAAAAAATCAGTGTGGAGCACTCTTTTCTAAAGGGCACTGAGTTGAGTTCTTTTTTTATAGACTAGCACTTAGAGCCCCTTACCTATGCCCAAATTTGGGTGCTGAGATTTACACCAGCTGAAACCTGGTGTAAATGCCGACGCCCAACTCTTGGCATTTTAGCAAGAGAATGGCAGTATTCTATAACTCCACAAGCAAATTTTTGGAATGGCCCTACCATGTCCCTAGCCACACCCCCTTTTGAGTGGCACGCTAGGGGATTTAGCAGGTTGGGGTTATAGAATAGCATGCAGGAAGATGCACGTGCAAAATCTAATTACTGCCAATTAACTGCAATAATTGTTGACATCAACTTATTGCTCATTAATGGCTTGTTAGTTAATTAATTTGTGTGTGCATCTTCAATCAGTGCACAAATTTTGTATATAGAATCTGGGGGTTAGTGTATCCATGCTAATCGCAGAAGTGATAGTGTGCGATGAAATACTGTGCCCTAACTGAAATGCACAGTCCATACCCATAACATGCCCATTTCCCACCCAAAAACACAGTATGCAGTTAGCATGTGAATGAACACATAATCATGTCAGCACACTAACACCCTCATTTTATATAGTGCACCAAAAGTTAGACACTAATTCAGCATGTAACTTCTGCACTACAATGGCAGTATGTGCCTCAATGGTGGTGAAGCAGCAGGTATACATGCATCTTGGCATGTGTTGTAGTGTGTAACTGAAAGGGGGGTTCACATGGGAAGGGCATGGGCATGTCACCAAGAGACACATGCAACTTGTAGAACACTGTCAGTTGTGCATGCAGGATGCCACATTTAGGCAAGCACATTAATACCTGCTTTTGATATGGTGTGGGTGTGTCTACATGTTAAAAACATAAGAATAGCCATACGGGGTCAGACCAATGTACAACTAGCCCAGTGTTCTTCTTCCAACAGTGGCCAATCCAGGTCACAAGTACCTGGCAGAAACCCAATTAGTAGCAACACTCCATGCTACGAATCCCGGGGCAAGCAGTGACTTCCCCGTGTCTGTCTCTATAGCAGACTATGGACTTTTCCTCCAGGAACTTGTCCAAACCTTTTTTAAACCCAGATACGCTAACCACTGTTACCAAATCCTCCAGCAGTAAGTTCCAGAGCTTAACTATTCTTTGAGTGAAAAAATATTTCCTCCTATTTGTTTTTAAAGTATTTCCATGTAACTTCATTGAGTGTCCCCTGGCCTTTGTAGTTTCTGAAAAGTGAAAAATCGATTCAATTTTATCCGTCCTACACCACTCAGGGTTTTGTAGACCTCAATCATATCCCTCCTCAGCCATCTTCTTTCCAAGCTGAAGAGCCCTGACCTCTTTAGCTTTTCCTCATGTGAGGCGTAACTGCCAGGTTGTGTTAGTATTCTATAATTGATTTGGTGTGTAATTTGCTAGTATACAATACTAGCTTAGTGTTCTTTGGCACCTAACTTTTAGCACTTTTTATAGAATTGTTCTCTAATGGTTTCTATGCTCATGTGCTAACAGCAGAAGCTAATTCTTGCACTAACTGCTTATTCACACTTTACTAAACAAGCCTCTTGACCTTAACCAAAAGGTTGAGAAACATTTCTGTGACCACAGTTAATGTTTCTCTGCACAGAAATATTAAAATAGATTAACATGTTTTTAAATTATACCCAATAACTATAAAGCTTAAAAAAAGCTGCTGAATGAGGTCACCTCTATACAAAATACAAAATACCATTTAACTTAATGTGACTATGAAAAATACTTGAGGTTTTATGTCCTTGAATAGCCAAACTGTTATAAAATATAAAACTAATGTTCTGTATAATAAGATGCCAAGCAGCAATAGACTGAATTCCTAATTTCACAGAGAACAACAATGCCAACTGTTCATCAGCATTGTATGTGCAAATACATGCAAATTATTGCTGTTTGAGCCTGTTTATCATATCCACCCAGATAACCAATAAGGGGAAAAAAACCTTCCATGACTCTGAATAAGGCACATATTATATAAAGAATGCCTTTCCTTTCTCCAGACACCCCCATTCACTACTTCTGCAAAGATCTCAGAGCAGTACCATCACCAACCCTCTAGGACTGTCCTAGCATCTCTTGAAATTGAAGGTCAGAATGCTGTGAAGAATTCTGGTGAACACATAAGCAAAGCTCCTGTTTTAGTTTAGTATCAGTGACATTTATTGAAGGACTCTGGCAGAACTATTTCCTGCACTTTCACTGGCATTAAATTATATTGAGTTTATAGCAAGGGCAAGGGATGACAGAGCATCATATCTCTTTATTTAATAACAGTTTGGCTAGATAGTTTTATTACCTCACTATGCAAACTATGGATTAGATTCACTAAGCTCTTCCCTACCCACCCCCACTCCCACCCCAGACACAGAGTAGGAGAAAAGGCTTAAAACATGAGGCTCTGTGTCCCAAAATGGGTTCTCTTTCAGTCCAACATATGTCTTAATGAGAATTTATATAATCTGCAAATTGCTTCAGGAAGGTACTCATTCCCTAAGTACCCTCTTGAATCCTGCCACATCAACAACAAGGCCTTTGACATGAAATATTTTCAAAATAGATTAGTCAAACACAGATTTAGAAAACTTGTGGTGGGGGGGGGGTTGGAAATGAGGTAACGGGGGAATGGGGAGCTTGAGGGCTCTGCAGTGTGTATTATCATTTCGTCTATTCCTGTTGAACTGGAGGTGGGGATAAGGTTACAAGGTTCTGGAGGGAGGTACAAGGTTCTGGATGATCAGGGGAGTAAGAGACAGTGTGCTGAAAGAGTGCTGGAAGAGGGAGAAGAGAGAGAGAAAGACCTTAGGTCAGAGAAGGAGAGAGAGATTGCCAGGGATAGGGGGATGAAAGAGACAGAACATGGCAAAGGCAGGGAGGAGAAAGTGAGCCAAAAGGGAGAAGGAGAGAGAAAGATTTGCCAGGAGGGGGAAGGGAAGAAGAAGGAGAGATTGGGGATGAGAGAGAGAGAGAGAGAGAGTGCTGAAAGGGATGAGGGATAGTACTGGAAAGGGAAAGGGGAAGGAATAAGAAAGAGGAATGGATGGGGAGGGGGAGTAGGGAAGGGAGGGAGAGGAAAGTGCTTGAAGGGCAAGAGATGGTACAAAGGAAAAGAAAGGAGAGAAATGAAAAACGTATGAGGGAGAAGGAAAGAGGTGGTGAAGGGAATATAATGAAGGAAGAGAGGGAAGGGGGAAAGATGTAAAAAGGCAAAAAGAGACGGAGGGGAGAAGGGGAAAATGAGAGAGGAGAGGAAGGTGGGAAGAAGAAATAAGTGTAAAGGGGCAGAAGTGGAGAGAAAAAGGAAAGAGGGAGGGTGGTGTGGGGAGAGAGTAAAAAGGAGGGAGGGTGGAAGAAGAGATGAGGTGAAGAATGAGGGATTATGGCTAGGTGGGGAAGGGGAAGAGACTGGGAAGGAAGGTAGAATGTGTGTGGGGAAGAGAGAAGCAAGGAATGTGTGAGAGCAGGAGGAGAGGGAAAGGAGAATGGGAATGTTTAGGTAGGATAAAGAAAAACACAAGAAAAAGAGAAAACAACAAAATGGAACCTCTAACATAAGCAAAGATGAATACAGATCTTAAATGATCATCTTAGAAGTACCTTCTGTTTTAGCTATTTCATCACATTTTAAATGGTAACAGTGCTAATCTGACTCACAGGTTTTTAGAGTCCTGTCTGTTGACTTCTTGCCCTCAAAAATAGAAATGATGGGCAAGCTGGTAGAGTCACTAGCAGTCATCACATTATTACTCTGTCTCAGTGAACAGCGTATCTGTTTCTCTTTCTGCCAACCTATATATCAGCACTAAAGAAACCCTTTTTGATTAGGATAGTTCTTCACATTTCAGTGACTGCAGTTCTATGCATGACCCTAAATGACGTTATTTAAATATTAATTTGGAATGAGAGACTGGCTCATTTGCACTCCTCTCTTCCATGTAGCATACGCAATCCTGACTGCAGGCAGAAACAGGAATAGTTTGTTCAGGGCTATTCACACTTGCATTTTTACATTAATAATAAAGCACATGAGGGAATGTCTTTGAAAAATAATGTTTTTAACTGCTGCAGTAATCTAGTGACAGATTCAGCTTGACTCCCAGGTCTACTTGCTGATACTCAAGCCGGCAGTGACTCCTACTGGTTAGTAGGAGTATGGATTTATATGGATCCAAACAGGAAACTGATACAAAACAGCCAGGGTTTGATACTTAAATGGGTTTAACTGGGCGGAAGAGGCCATCCCTAACTGGCTAGGTTAAGGGTCCGTAATGTTAACCCCCATCCCTAAAAATCTCTTGGCAAAATTAAATGATGTAACAAATTAGAGGCCAGTGGCCTCTATCCCTTTACTAGTAAAGGTGATTGAGGGCATAGACGCTCACCAACTTATTGATTATCAGATATTGGAAGCCAGTATAGTTTTTGCAGGAAGAGTGTGATATGATCACGCCATATGCAGCCTTCTATCAGTCGTGCTGCAGCATTCTGAATTAGTAGGAGCTGATGCAAGCTCTTTTTGGTTTGACCAGTGTACAGAGCATTATATTAGTCCAGTTGTGACATTATCATGGCATCATATCTAACGCAATACCACTTTATCCCTCATTCTGAATATGTACTCTTTTACTTGACTGCTTAATCTACTGTGTCAATCATGATCTTTAATATAATACCACTTGTATCTCTCACTCCGGAAATGGCGATCACCATGATGGAACAATGTAAGCCACATTGAGCCTGCAAATAGGTGGAAAAATGTGGGATACAAATACAACAAATAATAATAATGACCACTTTGGTCAGTTTCATCTTTTCAATATATGGAGAGAGGTTTCATAGTTGCTGCAGGCAATAGAGACCATTTTTAAAGGTTGTTTGAATTTGTGGGATCAGAATGAGTGATGAGTCTAGCAGTATCCCAAGAGTCTTGACCTGTGATTTTAGGAGGAGTTCATACTTCCCAAAAGGTATTTTGAAGTCAAGCACTTGTCCAATTGTGTTAGGTACCCAAAGAATCTCTGCTTTGCATATGTTCAGGCAACTTTTACCCATTCCCGAGTTGTTGCAGTCAGTTTCTTCAAAGCTGTGGGTAGATCTGGTTCAGTGGGCACCAGCTCAGCTAGAGGCTTGAGGTAGATATTTAAAACAATAAGAGACAGTACAGATCCTTCTGTCCCATCACACCCCACAGTTCAGCGCCCAAGGTAATGATGTGCTGTTGTTGAAGAGAACTGATAGTTGTCTGACTGACAAATAGAACCTGATCCATGTATTAGGTTTATTATTATTATTTTGTAAACCCCATTGGACCGTGAAGTGAGATAAAGTGGTCAACAAGTGTTGCATTGGTATTGATATTTACACACAATACTTGCTCATACTGCCCTTACTCTGCCCAAACTCCACCCATGCACATACTTTATAAAGGGTCTTTTACTAAGCCATGGTAGCGTTTTTAGCTCACGGTAGAAATCAGCTGGCAGTAAACGCCAAGACGCCATGGTCCTATGAGTTCCCAAATCCCACCCTAAACACGCCTCCTTGAGTTTTGGATTCCCTGCAGAAAAATATCTGAAAAATAGATTTCAAAAATACTGATTTGTACATTTTTGTGAGAAAAATGTCTAAACTCTGCTTTATGCCACTTTTAAGATGTTTTTCTGTTTTGAATATGAGCCTCAAAGTGACTCCGAAGATCTTCAGTGACAATGTCAATCTATAATTTAATCTAACACTAAAAAAGATTATATTGATGCTTACATAAGTAACCAAAGGTCCATCAAGCCCAGTATCCTGTTTCCAACAGTGGCCAAACCAGGTCACAAATACCTGGCAAGATCCCAAAAAAGTTCAATACATTTTATGCTGCTTATCCCAGAAATAGCAGTGGATTTTCCTCAAGACAATTTAATAATGGTCTATGGACCTTTCCTTTAGGAAGCTGGCCAGACCTTTTTTAAACCCCGCTAAGCTAACCACCTTAGTTAGGAGATATATCATGAAATTAGAAACAATGGGGAAAAAAAAACAATTTGCTTGAGCCTATCAAAATGTGAGAGGGTGGTTTCAGCAGATAGCTAAAATGACATTTTTTCTTGTAAAAAAAAATTCTGGAGGTGTGGTTATCCCAGGACATTATATAAATGCACTATTAACCACATGGATGTATATTAAAATATTGAAATGCATTTCTCACAGGAATTCAGATTTTGGCTCCATGATTCTCAATGCATGCCTAGAGCAGGACACCTTATCCTGGAGATCTCACAGCTAGTCAGGCTTTCAAGCTATCTTGATGAATATGCATGAGATAAATTTGCATATACTGCATATGCAAATGCATTCTTTTATGTTCATAATTGATGGCCTAAAAACCTATCTGGCTGTGGAGAAGTTTCCTTCTAGAAACATTTTTCCGAAGCCATTCCCGAAGTATCTCGTAGACGCTCTGGTTTTCAGGACTTTCCCAGAGAGAGATCTGCATGCATTGCTTTCTTTGCATGCAAAGCTATCTGATGTATATTTATTGTGAATCTCCTGAAAAACAGACTGGCTAGGGGATACTCCAGGAAAGGCTTGCAGTGGCGTAGCAGGGGGGAGGCTGCCATCTGGGGCGGGGCGGTTCACTGTTGCACCCCCCCCCCGGGTGCAGCACGATGACACCCCCTCCCCCGACCAGCTCCCGCACCCTACCTTTAAAAAGAATATCGGGAGGTGAGGCGCAGCGCCTTGCGCCTGCCCTGCACGTAAAAGAAATGTGGACCGTTGGGCCTTCTCTCGCTCTGTCTGTCCCGCCCTTGCAGAAATAGGAAGTTGCGTCAGCGGAGGGCGGGACAGATAGAGCGAGGGAAGACCCGACGGTCCACATTTCTTTTACGTGCAGGGCAGGCCGCCTCCCGATATTCTTTTTAAAGGTAGGGTGCAGGAGCTGGTCGGGGGGGGGGGGTGTCGATTCACCGAGGGGGGGAGCTGGCAGGGAGCACCCCCCCCTGAGCTGACACCCGGGGCGGACCGCCCCTCCTGCCTCCCTGCCCCCCTTGCTACGCCACTGAAGGCTTGAGATACACTAATCTAGAGAATGCCTTGAAATTTATTTAAATAAATGATTTCTGTTCTGCTTTAATACAATGTCTTCATGAGCAGCTAGATACTCAGATTCAGGAGCTAAATCCAGCACCTGATCTTTGGTCTGGCCAAGAGCTAGGAATACTGCAGCTGGAAGGAGAGAAAGAGAGAGAGAACCATCAGTCATGCAACACCCACAACACAGTTGCAACATCACTTTTCAACCCTCTCCCAGAGATACACTTAGCCAATCAGGTTTTCAGAACTGCAACCCAGAATATGCATGAGATAAATGTGCATTTATTGGAGATCCATTGTATGCAAAAGTCTCTCATGCATATTCATCATGATAATCTTGAAAAACTGACTGCCTAGGTGTGCCTCCAGGAAAGAACTGACAAGCACAGAGTGAATTTGTACGGATCTCCAAATGGAGTCACAGCCTGTTTCTTTCTGTTTAGAACCATTGCTGCAATGGGTAAACTCAGAGAGAGAGAGAAACGAAGAAGGAAAAAAGCCCCCAAACTTTGAATTTTAAAACAAGGCTTATAGCACCAATGCCAGAAAACCAGAAAAGAGCAGATGAAGTGTCTGGGCAGTGATGAGGATAATAAGAGGAAATGGATGTTGTGCACTTTTTTTTCTGTATTTCCATGGGGATGAGTTCTTGTAAAGGCTGTGGGTATTACAGTCCACATTGTAGATGATCACATTCTCCCATGGACCAGCCTAATCAGTTTTGCAGAGGGCTCAGAGATAGACATCAGGAAACCATCCAAGCAGGAGAAAACATTGGGTTTGTGAAAATGTGCTGAATCTGTCAGGGAATGGATTTATGAAGGTATACTTAAGAGGCCGAGAGGTAAATCTGAATTTATTGAATCTGACACCAAGTGGGGAGTAAACAACGGAATAAGTAAATGTCAAGATATGCATCAGTGGTGTAATATTTAAAAATCAAATCCGATTGGAATCTTGGAAGCCTGAACTCTGAATGTTAAGTAGGATAAGAAGTGGTGGACCAAGTCTGTAAAAACGAGCTGTACCTTTTTTCTATAGTACAATGTAAGGATCAAACGGATTTCGATCTAGAAGATTGATGACCTGCGTGTAGCTCATTCTGCAGTTGTCTTTTGTGATAGGACGAAATAATTCTGATAAACTGGTAATACAATTTTCACATATCACCTTAAGTACTTTTTTTTATTCACTGATGCAGTAAAGAAAAAAAAAAAACCCTTTCCCTACAATATGGGTGCATAGTTCAACCGGAGAAATTCAAAGTACACTAACATAACTCCCTGGGTTGAGCAGGATTTTAACAATGAATGATTAGTAATTCATGACCCCCTTTTAATTACAGAAGTATCGAATTCCATGGTGTTGGTGGTCATTTGTCTTAGTGAATAAACAGACAGCAGACATTATTCCTGAAATCTGTGTGAAATGTGGAAACAAGCAAAGCAGATCAGTAATAGGTACAAATAAATCTTTATTGTAGGGTTTCTGCCTCATAAAATGGTCAGTTTCTTAGAATAGTGGCTAAATACAGTTCTAAGAAACTGACCGTTTTATGAGGTTGAAACCCTACAATAAAGATTTATTTATACCTCTACTGATGAGCTTTGGCTAAATACATTTGGAGAATTTTATACAAAGTTAATCAGTAGCTAAAAGCCCACCTTTTGATGCTGCTTTTAACTCCTAACCCTTATTCACTTGTTCAGAACCCTTATTTTATCATCCTCACTTTAATATTCCCTTATCTCTTATTTGTCCTGTTTGTCTGTCCTAATTAGATTGTAAGCTGTGTCGAGCAGGGACTGTCTCTTCATGTTCAAGTGTACAGCGCTGCGTACGTCTAGTAGCACTATAGAAATGATAAGTAGTAGTAGTAGCAAGTTACATGAGTTCTTTTGTACCCACATAACTAAATGTTTTTTAAAAGTAACTATACAGATATAGTTTCTCTTTGAAAATTTTGCTACAGATTACATGGGTGCAAAAATACTCATGGACTTTGTGCCTGCTGTACCTCGGGTTGGGTTATTCTAGGGAAATGACATATGTGTACTTGAAAATTCAATACATGTGTGCAGTTTACTTTCTGACACAATCCTGACTCCTGAAATGTTCCCAGTTTAGGCAGCTATATAGCTGACTGGTGCTCCATGTCAGTGCTTCTCAACCCAGTTCTCAGGGCACACCCAGCCAGTAGGGTTTTCAGGATATTCACAATGAATATGCTTGAGTCAGATTTGCATGCACTGCCTCTTTGGTATGCAAATATAGCTCATGCATATTCATTGTGGATATCCTAAAATCCCCAACTGGCTGGGTGTATTCCCAGAACTGGTTTGAGAAGCATTGCTCTATGTGATGACATGTTCAGACACTTTAATCTAGCTGCCTAACTTCTTAGTTGGCTAAATCATTCTGAGAATTGTTCCCCACATTTATTCTTACGAAACCAAGATTTGTAAAAAGAAGTGAAGCGTCAGTCATAGGACCAAAGTAGATTTCATTTTTATTTTTATTTGCATTTACAAGAATTAACAAGCATTTCACTTGAAACAGAAAGACATATCTTAGCAATAAATAAGCCAGAAAAAGAAGAGACATAGATCTCTTCTTATTTAAACATCAAAGGAAAAAAGAAATAGTGCTCAGCAATCCACAAGAGATAGAAAGAGAGAGAGAGAGAGGGATCCAAGAACAAAGACATAAGGTCCCTGAAGCATAGAGAACAATAAAAAGAAATAAACCAACATTGTAAGCACAACTGAGATTAGCTACCAAACATTCTTCACAAGCCATCCTGAACTTCTACTCCCAAAGCTGTCTACGAATAATATCAACTGCTCTGGGTCAATAAAATATATACATATTCATAAGACCATAGTAGATGACAGTAAACAATGAACAACATGGCCCATCCAGTCTTCCCAGTAAGGTGGTTATGAATTTATCTACTGTTCCTTACCGGTTACCCCTATATTTCTCATTAAGGGATCATTTATGTATCGATTGATTGGAATTTATTAGCTGCCTTATGAAGAGATTCACCCAAGGCAGGTTTCTATTTCTCTCATGCCTTTTTGAATTTCATTACCATTTTTGTCTCCATCAACTCCTCCAGGAGGGCATTTCAGGCATTCATCATCCTTTCTATGAAAAAATTAGTTTCTGATGTTGTTTCAGAGCTTCATATCATATCCATGAGTTAGTGTTATCATTATTACCACGTTTGTCTGCTTTGACTCTAATTTTGGTTTCAGAAAAAGTAGTTATTCAGACTGCTGATGATATTTACACTTATCATGAAGAATGGAAACCAGGGATTTAGTTCAACATTTCCCTTCCAAAGGGAAAGCTTTGTTTTTCATACATTAATAACCTTCAGATTTTGCATGCTCTCTAGGATATACAAATTTAGATCCACATGCCGTATCTCATATGTCTTATGGTGCAAATTCTACACCACTTTGGTTGCCTCTCTCTATCCTTTCTAAGAAACAGCGTCAAAAACTGAACATAGTATTCTAAGTGAGGAGTCAGCAAGCAGTGATTTGTACAGAGATATTATCACATCCTTTTGCTGTTCACTATGTTAATAATAGGTGATGGCAGATAAAAACCTATACGGTCCATCCAGTCTGTCCAACAAGATAAACTCAT
This sequence comes from Microcaecilia unicolor, assembly GCF_901765095.1. NCBI lineage: Eukaryota > Metazoa > Chordata > Amphibia > Gymnophiona > Siphonopidae > Microcaecilia > Microcaecilia unicolor. The sequence goes on along the minus strand of NC_044032.1, from coordinate 244,280,430 downwards.
GTGTGCTACTTTATATGTATACCTGATCTTATTTTAAAAAAATCTTATGGCGTAAGGAACAACATTGGATTTATGTACTCAAAACAGTTGCACCTTCAGGATTAAATAAAAATATCAAGTGGAATGCATATTATTAAGTACTGGAGGTGTGGTTTCATTGGCGTCTTCAAGATGATTGGGGAGGACGTCAGTACGTCATGACGTCAGAACGTTGCAGCAATATTTAAGAAATTTAATTTGAATCGGAGTTCCTGCTCCTATACCATCTTTGGCATATATACGACAGTGACTCGGTTTCCAGTATCGTTTTTAGTAGCGGATGGATTTAAAGCGCCCTTCCTGAAGCAGCCACGAGGGTGACGAAACAAGGCACTCTTGTTGGAGGGTCGGCGTTTTTTGTCGAATCAAACATTTTCTACAAGGCTCCGGAGCCCTTGGGGGATTGTAGATCATCAATTGCCAGTACACTTAACACAACTACTATGCAGGTTCCATTTGAAGTTTTCGTGTTGGGACCAAGTTAAGTACAACATCTTCTTTTTTGATGTGTGGCTATCGGGGGGTTACCAAGTTTACTAATAGAGTGGGTAGGTTTGGGTTTTCCCTTACTGCTTGTGCACTCGAGTTGGTTCCTTGGGGCTCTTTTCCCTTGAGGGTTTCCTTATAGGTAGTTTGGTTCCGGGTTGGGGTTAGTTTAGGTAAGTTTGGTAGTGGTGTTCCTTTAACATTGTTTTTTACAAGAGGAGAGGATAGTTTTTCATCCCACACGGTTTTCTCATTTATAATGAGTTTTTGCGTTTGGGCTTTTTTTCTCTTCTTTCCTCTTAGTAGGAACCTATGATAGTAATCTACTCCTGTGTATACAAGGTGGTATTAGTACTTTGGTATGGTCCCTTGTTTGGAGGTTTGAGGTTCCATTTGGTAGATAATTTTTGTAAAGGTTGGAGTGTTTTTCCATTCCTTAACGGAACACCTCCAAACTTACCTTACTTTTCTTTTATATCAAGCTCCACATATTAGGTTGGAATATTTTACTGAGAGCTTGAATTCTCCAGTATTTGTTAGCTTATTTTATCCTTGCCATTTTCAGAGCATAGACTGTAGAAGTCTGCCCAGTACTTGCCCCACCTCCCATCCACCGGTGCTGCCACCCAATCTCTGCTAAACTTCTGAGGATCCATTCCTTCTGAACAGGATTCCCTTATGTTTATCCCACGCATTTTTGAATTCTGTTACAGTTTTCATCTCCACCACCTCCTGGCCGCAAGATTTAGGTCTCTTCTTTTTCTGGTTTAATTATTGTTAAGATGTGTCTTTCCGTTACAAGTGAAATGCTTGTTAATTCTTGTAAATGCAAATAAAAATTAAATCTACTATGGTCCTATGACTGACGCTTCACTTCTTTTTACAAATCTTGGTTTTGTAAGAATAAATGTGGAAAAATGATCAGAATGATTTAGCCAACAAAGAAGTTAGGCAGCTAGATGTATCTCTCAGTGGAGACCAGCATCTCTGTAGCTCCGCCGCACCCCCTCGTATCACACTCTTTCATAACCCTGAGATCATCAGACACTACCACTCTGCCATCTCACTCCTGGCCAGGGCACATCAGCATCTCCCCTCTTGCCTTTGGATTTCTGCACCCCAATGCATTCCCCTGCATTTGTTCACATTACAGCTTAACAGCCTCAACTTTGACCACTCCTTCAATTTTTTTAATATCACTTTTCATTTCATCTACTTCTACTCTGTCATAGATCTTTAATGCCATCTACATTAGAGTTTTCCTTCTAACTCTTCCCCAGTATCGCTTACAAAGACATTAAACAAAATCTGTCCCAGCATTGATCCTTGGAGAACTCCACTACCCAGAGGAAAGTCCGTTCACCACCATCCTGAATCTTCCATCAGTCACAAAGGAGTCTTTTTACTAAGATGCGCTAACAGATTGAGCATGTGCTAACAAATTAGTGTGTGATAAGTGCTGTGCAGGCCATAGGTATACCAGGGGCGTAGGCAGACTTCGGTGGGAGGGGGGGTCCAGAGCCCAGGTGAGGGGGCACATTTTAGCCCCCCCCCCGGTGCCGCTGACCCCCCCCCCTGCCATTGCCGACCCCTCCCGCCGCTGCCACCAACAACAACTTTGCCGCCCCTGCCGACGATCCTCTCGACCCCCCTCCCGCCGCCAACGCTTCCCCACCACCGACGTCATTGCCTACCTTTGCTGGCGAGGGACCCCAATCCCCGCCAGCCGAGGTCCTCTTGCAACCCGCGCAAGGCTTTATTCTGTTTCTGACTTCCTGCACATATAATGTGCAGGACGTCAGAAACAGAATGAAGCCTTCTGCGGGAAGCAAGAGGACCTCGGCTGGCGGGGGTTGGGGTCCCCCGCCAGCAAAGGTAGCCCACGGCGATGGCGGGGGAGGGTTGGTGGCGGGAGGGGGGTCGAGAGGGTCATCGGCAGGGGGGTCCAGGACCAAATCTACGGGGGCCCAGGCCCCCGTGGCCCCACATAGCTATGCCCCTGAGGTATACAGTGGGCTGCATGGCATTTAGGGAGCCTTTTACTAAGCCGCGGCAGCGTTTTTAGCTCACGGTAGAAATCAGCTGGTGGTAAATGCCAAGACACCCATTACATTCCTATGGGTATCTCGGTGTTCACCATCAGCTGATTTCTACTGTGAGCTAAACATACTACCGTGGCTTAGTAAAAGTCCTCCTTAGTAAAAGGATACCAAAGAAAGGTATGAGTGTGCCTATGTACCTGTTAGGGGTTTGGCTACTTTTCAAAAGTATTTTATTGTGGGAATATTATATTGTGTTTTCTTTTATGGCTTCAAGTTTTGTTATTCTCTGCTGTTAAATAATTAATAGCTAAAATACTGCTCTGATAAAATTCTTTCTATATATTAATTGCTAAATAGATTTTCTTTTTTTTTTTTTCCTGCTGACATTTTTGTCTGTCTGGTATTACATTAGCAATTATAGGCACATTTTTGGCATGGTCCCCATTACAGAACTGATGGAAATGGATGCTCAAACAGCTAGGCTGCCTATTGTACAGTCATTCTATAAGCTGATATGTCATTAGGTTGTTTAGAGTTGCCCTGATTCCTAAGTGTGATCTTTTTTTTTATTTTGGTGAATATTATTTGTGTATTTTGTCAGAAGATAGGGCATTCAAAATGGCAGATGAAAATGAATGTGGCCAAATGCACAGTCATGCACATTGGAAAGGATAACCCAAATTCTAGCTACATGATGGATTTCACATTAGGAGTCATCACTGAGGAAAAGGATTTGGGTGTTGCAGACAGTACATTGTGTAATCCAGGGTTTAAATAAGTTAAAAATTTACCTGGGGGGAGTTTGGGGTACAGGACCATTTTCTGACCTTCTCCAGGGCCAGGGAGGGTCATTGGTGGTCAATGGGGACACATTCCAGGTACAGATGATATCTGGGGGCTTCAGGGGTTGGAGATGCGATGTAATTGCAGTCGTGAATTTGGGCTCCTGGGTCAGAGGCAGCCAGGAAAATGGCCTGCTTTGGGCCTGGCTGCCAGAGGTCTGGCGCATGTGCATTTTTCTACACATGTGTAGTGCTGTTCCGGAGCTCTGGTAGGTGCAAATGAAGCTGGGGCCTTGATTTTCGGTCTGCCCAGTGGAGTTCTGCAGCAAATTGCGGCTTTTTGCCGCTGTCATGGTGGGTCCTTCTAGACCTCAAAGAAGTTCCAGGGAAAGCATGAAGAAGACTTCCCCATGGATTTTTATAAATGCCCGTGGGTCGTGGCTTTTTGGGATATTTTTGTCAAGATTGGTTTTTTTTTAATCGTTGAGGCCCATGGGTTGGCTCCTCATTTACTGCTGCCTCCCTATTGGTCCTAATTGGACCAATAGGAGGTGAGATCTGGCTCTTTCAAATACTGCTGCACCTTTTTTTCTTTCTCTGATTCTTCTCCTCTATGTGGTTTGCGCTCCGGCTGCAGCAGTGTAGCATGGCGGCCGGCCGCGCTTAAGTTCTCACTCAGCTGGAGTGGTCGGAGGAGGCGAGGGATAGGAGACAGATGCCGGATGGTGTTGGCTCTAGTGGCGGGTCCCCTCCTGATCTGCTCTCAGAGTCAGAGAGCAGATCAGGAGAGGAGGACCCACTGCTGCCACCAGAGAGGAGGACGGAGCCAGAGGCAGAAATCGCATGAATCCGGGTTGGAGGAGGGGGAGGGAGCCAGAGCGGAGCTATGAGCTGCTGCAACCATGTTGTTGTGCTTCTTTTTATTTAATCTCACTTATATTTTCAAACATGCCAGCTTCTGAAGCATTCGGATGTACACAGAGAATGTATAACTTTTCATAGGTAGCACAGTAATTTGTTATAAATCGTAGTAAGTGTGCCATTTGGAGGGGCTGGTTATAGTGACACCCTAGCCTGTGTTGTATTGTGAAGAGATTTTTTTTTTCTCCTGGTAAAAGGCAACTAAAACAGACATCATGTTATGAGAATCAGGTGCTCCACATTCAGAGTTTCTGTTTATTTACTTATTTACAACATTTATATCCCACATTAAACATGATTTAGGTTGAAACCTGGGAGAACGTAAAATATTTTTTTTCCTTTGCCTAGATCAAAAGAGATAGATGGTTTGTGATGGGAACTCGCGCCTTTTGTTTTGTGGATGGATAGATGGATTATGAATTTGTGCTTGTTATGATGCTGCTGCTGATTATGGTGCTGATTGTTCTAATTATGCTGATGATGATTATGATGATTATGATTATGCTGCTGCTGATTCTATTTATGATGATTATTAGTGCCTTATTAATATTTATATTGACCTTATTAATATTCATGTCAATGATTAATATTTATATTAATATTGGGCTATTTGGGGGCTAATTTTGGGCTGGAAAATTTTTCGCCATCTGGCAACTCTGATTGGCAGTTACTCAGAAGAGCTGTGACCCTGAGAGAGTGAGGAAGCATAGGTGTGTGGCTGTGTGTGTAGGGACAAAGAATTTTCCTCAAAAACTATAATCTTGTGATTGCCACTGTGTCACTGCTATGTGAAGTGACTAGACTAACAGGTTCAGAATATATATTTTTTTTTTGGGGGGGGGGGAACTGATTTTTCCTTTAAATTGTGACAGTACTGAAAATGTGGTGATTGAAGCTGATTGTGAAACTTGCTTTAGAGCATGAGATGCTAAAAAGACAGCCTACTGAGAGAGGACTGGAAGAATTGTTGGGAGAAGTTCCCCTTGAGAGCCTATGTTAAGGCTTCAGGCCTGAGGTGATTGGGGCCTGAGTACTGTGTGACCCTGGGTCTGATTGTGAAAGAGTAGGCTGAAACTTGGCAGCAGTGATAGCCGTGTCAGTGCTGTAATTGAAAATCTGACATAGAAAGTCAGAGAAGTCTGTGTGGCTGCTGTGCTGGGTGGTGTGTGACAGTGCTGTAATTGAAAATCTGGTTTAGGTAGTTAGAGAAGTCTGTGTCTGCTGTGCTGGTTGGTTGTGTTGCCTGTACTAAAACAAACAGCTCTCTAGTATAGGGCCTGTATATAGAACAGGCTTCAGCAGGTAGAAAATTCAATTAACCTTTTCTTTTCTATAGTTAGAAAAGTCACAAAGTCTATTAAATTAAATCCCAGTTTAGTTAATCCTGAGACTTGAGGTAGCCAGGGTCTTGCCTTTTTGAGTTTTAACGTTAGGGAAATAGCATCTTCCTGAGACTACCAATCAGCAATGAGGATATCGCATCCCTGTAGTCACTGCAGGGTCCCACCATTCAAGCAAGAACAAAGACCAACCAAGTGAGAAGCCACCTTTGCAGAGTTTGTTTGTTTCATTTGTACCCCGCGCTTTCCCACTCATGGCAGGCTCAATGTGGCTTACATGGGGCAATGGAGGGTTAAGTGACTTGCCCAGAGTCACAAGGAGCTGCCTGTGCTGGGAATCAAATTCAGTTCCGCAGTTCCCCAGGACCAAAGTCCACCACCCTAACCACTAGGCTACAGAGACTTTTTACTTGGGGCCTAAAAAGGGGAAAGCAAGAAGAGCAGGTACACAGGGGTTCAACACTTACCTGAGTATCCTGAAGTTTTTCCTGAATCCAGGGTACCTGTAGAATAAGCGTAACACAAAGAATCAATTCTTTGGGAAGGGTGGAAGAAGGAAACATAGTTGTCAAAAAAAGGAGGGGAAACAAAGAGTACACGAATATACATCTGATTCTGTCTCCTTGGGTAATGGTTGCTGAGATAATTTTATGTGGCTTTATCGTGTTGTTGTCGCTATTTTCCTAAAAACTAAACACAAACATTATTTAACATTTGAAATAATTCAGCTGAATTTCCATTAGAAATTGCTACAGAGTTTGGAAACCACCATTGTTAAAAATTGAAACGGGTTGTACACAATTACATCTGAATTTCTGAATTAAAAAGTCTGTTATCTTTATTTGTGTCTGATCCTTTAAAGGAAAATCCTGAAATTTAGTTTAATTTCTTCCACTTGATCCAAGATTCCGTGGACAGGGTTAATGATTTGTACTGCCCTGTTCAGGGTTAGAGTTGGGCTCCTGAGTTGCCCACCACTACAAACACATTTTCCTCAGGATCTAACTTCATCTGAAACAGAGTAGTTACAATTGAAATCACTCCAATTGTATCACTCCATTTGGAGACCACACCTTGAATACTATATGCAGTTCTAGTCACTGCATCTCAAAACAGATATAGTGGAACTGGAAAAGATACAGAGAAGGACAACCTGAATGATTAAGGAATGGAATGACTCGCATATGAGGAAAGGTTAAAGAAGTTAGGGCTCTTCAGCTTGGAGAAGAGACCTCTGAAGGGAGATATGATGGACGTCTATAAAATTTTTAATGGAGTGGAACAGGTAAAGGCAAATCAAATGTTTACTCTTTCAAAAGGACATGCTGGAGCAAGTGGTAAATGCAGTTAAAATAGCATGGTTTAAAAAAGGGTTCTGGACAAACTCCTAGAGGGGAAAAACCATTTGCTTATCTCCGGGGGTAACTAGCAAGGAACCTAGCTACTTTTCGGGACTCTGCCAGGTACTTGTGACCTGGACTGGCCACTGTTAGAAACAGGATACTGGGCTAGATGGATATTTGGACCCAGTAGGGCTACTGTTATGTTCTTATGATATTTCATTCTTCAGTTCTTGTGAAGTCTTCAGTAATATGTCTGAATTATTAAAAGGTGTTGCAAAATGGGGAAAAAAAACTCTGAAAATCATGCCTATCTTTCCATTGCTATCAAATGTCCCATGGCATACAAACAGATTCTTAAATGTTTCCATGTTTTACACAAATGCTGATTCCTTCAATTTTTGAGTCTTACTACCTCATCACAATTGGCTTTCATGAAGAACATAGTTGATAAATTTTGGACTGGTATTTTTTTTTTTCAGGATGCCTGAGTGCTTATGTATCACCAAGTCTTGAAATGTCAAAGCACAGATGTAAAGCATATTTTTTATGTTACAATGGCTCTGCTACTATAGGCCATTGTTAAAATATTCTGTGCTGTTGGCTCCTGGAGTATCAAAGTGTCAACAAATCTTTGTGTCAGACATGTTAACAAGAGGAAGAAAATGAAGAGACAAGTACAGCTTACTAAAGAAGCAGGAGAAAAAGTAAGAACATTAAGAATAGCATTCAGAAAATGAAAACAGAAAAAAAGAGGAAGACAGGCAACATTATTAGGAGAAAAAAGGAGGGTCAACTGAAAACTAAGGGTTCCTTTTTCAAAGCCATGCTAGCAATTTCGGCATGGCAAGTGCAGCGAAGCCCATTCAATCCCTATTGGCTTTGTCACATTTGCAGCACCGGAATTGCTAGTGTGGCTATGTAAAAGGAGCCATAAAGATGGCATTTCTATAAGTAGGTGCCTCCACATTAATACCCAGGTACACTATTTCATTTATTTAGATTTTGCTCACACCTTTTCAGTAGTAGCTCAAGGTGAGTTACATGCAGGTAGACAAGGTACTTCCCTGTCCCTGGAGGGCTCACAATCTAATTTTGTACCTGAGGCAATGGAGGGTTAACTGACTTGCCCAAGCTCATAAGGCACAACAGGGGGATTTGAACTAGCCACCTCTGGATATCAAGAGTGGTATTCTAACCACTAGGCTACATAGAACCTAGGCACCAAGTCTATCCAACTGCAATTCTTTCACTTGACATAGATGAACACACACATTCCCATACACAGCTTCCTCTCCCCAGTGACATTGACTTGGTTTTCCTACTCCAAGCAGGGCCGGCGTTAGACGGTGGCAAAGAGGGCAGTTGCCTGGGCCCCCATGCCACAGGGGGCCCCAAGCCTGCCTGAAGCTGAAGGAGGCATAGCTTGCAGGTGGGCTCTGGGTTCCCCTTCCCAGTTTTAGCACACGGCCCCTGATTATCTAACACCAGCCCTGACTCTAAGCATGCCCAAATTTGCCAAAGTTCAAGTCTTGCATGCCACCACTAGTAAGCCATTTTAAATACGGTCCTTCTTTAAGGTTCATAGGGCACACCCAGCCAGTCAACATATCAGAATATCCCATAATGAATATGCATGAGTTAAAAGGCAGTGCATGCAAACCTATCTCATGCATATTCATTTTGGATACTATAAAAACCTAACTTGTTGGATATGACCCGAGGACTGGGTTGAGAACCATTGTCTTAGCAGAACAACATGAAATTCAATATCCACATTCCAGGGTACAAGGTACATTGTAGACCATTTTCATACATTGTACAGCTGCCTTGTGGGTGAACTCTAGAGATATCACAACCCACTTGGACTTCTGCCACCCTTTGCTACTAGTATAGATAATTGAGATGTGTATTTTGGCAAATTTGGGGCATACTTGGAGTAGAGACACTGAGGAGGGAGAGCTGAGTTTGGGAATGTGTGTGTTCATCCATCCCATGTGAAAGAACTGCAATTGGAAGACTAGCACCCCGATATTCAGCGATATTCAGAACGGTTTAAATAGCACTTAACTGACTATCTGCGGATATTCCCCAATTAGTGGATAGCAGATAGTCGGTTATATTGCACAGTATAACCGGCTATCCGCTGATTTTAGATCAGGTTTAGCGGCCATATTGGCCACGTCAAACAGTGGAATATCTTTGGCCAGTTTGAAGATAACTGGCTAAGTTGACTTAGCCAGTTATCTTCAAACCGGTTCAAAAAATAAACCGGGTATTCAATGCCAGTCATCAGAAACAGCCCACATGAATATCTGGGGTTAGTGTCAACCATGGGTAGTAAGCCGGTCTAACTCTTGTGCTCTGAAAATTGGTCTCTAGGTGCCTAGGTTCCATTTTACATAACTGAGTATTGATGTGGAAGTGCCCACTTATAGAATTGCCCCCCCTCAGGGTTTAATTGCCCTTTCCTTATTTCCTCCTAATCATAACTAGACAGACTAGATGGACCAATTAGTTCTTTTTCTGTTCTCATTTAATAGGTAACTGATATTCAGCAGGGTTAAAACAGCAATAATATATTGCGATACCTTTATGTAAATATGGAAACAGATATCCATAGAGCTCTAAGCCAGAGAATACAGTGACTCAAAGATATATAGGTATTTTCACTGATATATTTAGGACTACTAAATTAGTCAAAGTTGTTAAATCACAAATGGATTGTGAGAAATTGCAGGAGGAAGTTGCAAGATTAGAAGACTGGGCAGCCAGATGGCAGATTAAATTTAAGGTGGACAAGTGGAAAATGATGCACATAGGGAAGTATAACCATCCTAAACTATAACTACATGATGCTGGGTTCCTCATTAGGACTCAACACCCACGAAAAGATCTATGCATCATAATGGACAATACTTTGAAAAAATATTCAGTGTTTGGTGGCAGACAAAGAAGCAAATAGAATGAGGAATGATTAGGAAAAGACTGCAGTATAAAGCAGAAAATATCATACGGCTTCTCTATGGCTCCATGTGTGAAACAAACAGAAAAAAAAAAGACTCCTGAGAAAAGTGAGGTAGAAGACCATCCTGCTTATAATCGAACAAGAAAAACACCCAAGTTCCGACCTAAATCGGGAGATGGACGTTTATCTCACAAAAACGAATAACGCGGTATAATCGAAAGCCGAACTTGGACGTTTTCAACTGCACTCCATCGCGGAAGCGTACAAAGTTGACGGGGGCGTGTCGGAGGCGTGGCGAAGGTGGAACTGGGGCGTGGTTATCGGCCGAGGAGAGATGGGCGCCTTTCGCCGATAATGGAAAAAAAGTATGCGTTTGTAGCTAGAATTTAGGGCACTTTTCCTGGACCCTGTTTTTTCACGAATAAGGCCCCAAAAGTGCCCTAAATGACCATATTACCACCAGAGGGAATCGGGGATGACCTCCCCTGACTCCCCCAGTGGTCACTAACCCCCTCCCACCACAAAAAATGATGTTTCACAACTTTTTATTTTCACCCTCAAATGTCATACCCACCTCCCTGGCAGCAGTATGCAGGTCCCTGGAGCAGTTGTTAGGGGGTGCAGTGGACTTCAGGCAGGTGGACCCAGGCCCATCCCCCCCTACCTGTTACAATTGTGCTGCTTAATGCTTAGTCGTCCAAACCCACTGTACCCACATGTAGGTGCCCCCCCCCTTCACCCCTTAGGGCTATAGTAATGGTGTAGACTTGTGGGCAGTGGGTTTTGAGGGCGATTTGGGGGGGCTCAACACACAAGGGAAGGGTGCTATGCACCTGGGAGTTCTTTTACCTTTTTTTTTTGTTTTTGTAAAAGTGCCCCCTAGGGTGCCCGGTTGGTGTCCTGGCATGTGAGGTGGACCAGTGCACTACGAATCCTGGCCCCTCCCACGAACAAATGCCTTGGATTTATTCGTTTTGAGCTGGGCACTTTCATTTTCCATTATCGCTGAAAAAAACAAAAACGCCCAGCTCACAAATTGTCGAATAAAACATGGACGTCTATTTTTTTTTCGAAAGTACGGTTCGGTCCGCCCCTTCACGTACCCGTTCTCGGAGATAAACGCCCATGGAGATAGACATTTTCGTTCGATTATGCCCCTCCATATGAACCAAAAATACCCTTTGTACATTCCTAGTTAATTAGGGGATCTTTTAATAAAGGTTATTGCATAAGAACATAAGAATAGCCATACTGGGTCAGAGCAATGGTCTATCTAGCCCAATATCCTGCTGCTAGCAGTGGCCAATCCAGGTCACAAGTCCATGGCAAAAACCCAAATTGAGTGCAACATTCCATGCTACCCATCCCAGGGACAAGCAGTGGTTTCCCCCATATCTACCTCAATAACAGATTATGGGCTTTTCTTCCAGGAACTTGTCCAAACCTTTTTTAAACCCAGAAATGTTAACCGCTGTTACCACATCCTCCGATAACGAGTTCCAGAACTTTGAGTGAAAAAATATTTCCTTCTATTTGTTTTACAACAATTGTCAAAAAATGAGCCTATTAACAGTATAGGTTCAGCAAGAAAAAAGTGGAAAAACGGGGGGAAAGACCTCAGAAAGACGTGACCCACAGCAACAATGCTGGAACTTTTCCAAACTTGGAAGTCACAGTGCAATTTCTTTAATCATTGGTCAGAAAACCCCCCGATCCAACCTATGTGTGTATTGATAGCATTTCAAATTTATTTGTTTTTAATTTGCTTAAGTGTGCATAAATAACGTAGTTTCAAGGTCAAAACGTTCCGTTAAATTGCTATATTGAAAACAATGAAAAAAGCAACTTAGCTGACTGGGCAGAACGCGTGCAGTGTCTCAGGCAGGCATCCACACCCGACGGACCCATTTCACCATGGGGCTTCTTCAAGGCACAAGGACACCAAAGTCCTAGCTGAAGATCGCTGCTCCAGTGGTTCTATGAAAGAACCTCTCTAAAAGCTCAGTGTCAAGGTTTTCCTTCCATTGCTGTGCATGCAATTGCATGTTTGTATCCTGGAGAGTCCATCAAGTACCATCTCCAGGAGAATGACCTTGCTAATTGGCTCAGCAAAGAGAGAATTATCATCACATTTTAGCTCTAGCATAGATGTTATTAGATTTAGGAGTGATTAGAGGCTCATATTGGCAGGAGTAAGATGAATATTTCTTCTTATGAGAATTGAAGAGAAAAGGACAGTCATATGCTGTTGTAAAATTGAACAGAATTAATCACTGTCTGCCCCCCCCCCCCAACTGTTCCCTTCCAGTTGCATGATGGGAAGTTTACAACTCCCCATTCCCTCAATCACATTTTCAAAACGAATTAGGAAACTGCTAGCTTAATTGCTAAGAAAAATCACCACAGAGAACTTAGAGCATTTTTTGCATGTAGTTCCCCCAAATTAGCTCATGCTGACCTTAGCAGGCAAATAACTTTTTCAGAATCTTAATATCCATCCAATCATTTCTCTGATCCACAGCACAGTGAAACAGTGAGGTGTTCTGTCAAGCATAAATATGCCCTTAAAATATCTTCAGTTGAGTGAAAAACATAATCACCATAAAATGTACCAACATTAGTGCTATGTTTGTTTCCAAAAATTCTAGGGTCCACTTTGCAAGGAGGAAGTAAGTGGATTTTTTAAAAAATATATAAGCCACAACATTTAATGTCAAATATTCATATTCACTAATGACTGCCAGCCATCACCTGTACGGTGTTATTATTCAGCTGCTACATGGTTAGTCTAGGCATTTTACTTTACAACTATGTTCAGAATAGATTATCCATGCAGTGGCTAATTACCACTTCTATATGGATGATATATGGTTCCTGCCTTTGACCTGCCCTAAATCTGCCTCACTCATATGTGGATGGGGCAATTCTAAAATATAGGCAGTAAAAACTTGGGTGGGGATTCAAACATGCCTACATAATTTCTAGAATACTATAAATTACGCAGGTATCTGCAACACGTAGGTGATAACCAATGCTTTTTTTTGTAGAAAAAAGGTGCCGTTATTCATTATGGTCGGTGTCACCACATATGGCTCCACCCCTATGATAGCCACACCCCTTTTACCAGCCATGGCGCATATACACAGACATCATTGAAAATGTTATACTAGTATAGGAAAAAAAATAACATGATTTTTTTCATTATAAATAATTTCTGTAAGCTGTTACAGCTCCAGTATACCAAGTGCAAAATAAGACAGCAGATGTAAATTCTCGAATTGGACATATTCCAAACACTAAAATGAAAATAAAATGATTTTTATCTACCTTTGTTGTCTGGTGACTTTGTTTTTCTATCCATATTGGTCCCAGCCTCTGATTCTGCTGTTCTCTATCTGTTCTCTTAACTTCCTTTCCAGGGCTTCCTTTCCATTTATTTCTTTACTTTCCTCCTTTCTTCTTCATTTCTTGCCATACATCCATAAGTAAAAGCTGGGTCCTCCTCCGTGGAATTGACGGGAGGAGGCCTAACATGGATCCAGCTTTTGCCTATTTTCTCCATCCATGTGCAGTTTTTTCTCCTCTCTTCTCTTTCCCTCATCTCCATCCATGTGCATCTTCTTTTTCTTTCCCCCCCCCCCTCTATGCATGTCCAGCACTTCTCCTCTCTCCTTCCCTCCATCCATGTCCAGCATTTCTCCTCTCTTCCCTCCCCTGTATCCATATAAAACAATAATTCTCTCTCCCCTCTCCTCCATCTAAGTTCAGCATTTCTCCTCTCTCCCCGCCAACCCCTCCATCCATCCATGTCCAGCAATTTTCCTCTATCTCCTGCTCTCCTCTCCATCCATTTCTAGCATTTCTCCTCTCTTCCCTGCCCTCCCATCCATGTGCATCTCCTTCCTCTCTTCCCTCCCCTCCATCCATGTCCAGCATGACTTCTCTGTCCCCTGCCCTCCCCTCCTATGTCCAGTGATTCTCCTCTGTCACCTGTCCTCCCCTGCCATCCATGTCCAGCGAATCTCTCTTCCCTGACCTCCCCTCCCATTCATGTCCAGTATGTCTCCTCCTTCCCCTGCCCTCCCCTTCCATCCATGACCAGTGATTCTTCTCTGCCCCCATCCTCCCCTGCCATCCATGTCCAGCAATTCTTCTCTGCCCCCTGTCCTCCTCTGCCATCCATGTCCAGCGATTCTCCTCTCCCCTGCCCTCGCCTCCCATCCATGTCCAGCAATTCTCTTTTCCCTGCCCTCTCCTCCCATCCATATCCAGCGATTCTCCTTTCTCCCCTGCCCTGCCCTCCCATCGATGTCCAGCAACTCTCTCTTTCCTGCCCTCCCCTCCCATCGATGTCCAGCAATTCTCCTCTCTCCCCTCCATGTCCAGCAATTCTCTCATCCCTGCCCTCCCCTCCCATCGATGTCCAGCAATGCTCTCTTCCCAGCCCTCCCTTCCCCTCCCATCGATGTCCAGCAATTCTCTCTTCCCTGCTCTCCCCTCCCATCGATGTCCAGCAATGCTCTCTTCCCAGCCCTCCTCCCCTCCCATCGATGTCCAGCAATTCTCTCTTCCCTGCTCCCCTCCCATCGATGTCCAGTGATTCTCCTCTCTCCCCTGCCCTCCCCTCCCAATGATGTCCAGCAATTCTCTCTTCCATGCTCTCCCCTCCCATCGATGTCCAGTGATTCTCCTCTCTCCCCTGCCCTCCCCTCCCATCGATGTCCAGCAATTCTCCTCTCTCCCCTGCCCTCCCCTCTCCCATGTCCAGCGATTCTTCTTCCCCCAGCCCATCCTCTTTCTCCCAGCCCATTCTCCTCCTCCACTGCCTGCCAGCGAAGCAATAGAAAGGCTGCCGGCGTTGGACTCAGCAGTGCGAATGGTGCAGTGATTGAGAGAGTCTGGCAGCGTCAGAGCTTCCCTCTGAGAGTTCCGCCTATGCGGAAACAGGAAGTTGAAACAACATAGGCGGGACTCGCAGAGGGAAGCGTCTCTCATTCGCTGCCTGCACCGTTCGCGCTGCCGACTCCTAGAAAAGCAGTAAGTAGTGGGGTGAGAGTGAGAGGAAGGGTGCAGGACTCGCCGGGGGGGGGGGGGGGGGGGGGGGGAGGTGCCGGTACTCTGTACCGGTGCACACCAGCACAAAAACAGCCCTGATGATAACACTTACACTAACTCAATGGCTGGTGAGGACATGCAAACTTTGCTGGACTCCAGGGTAGCTGCCTGTCCCTAGCAATTGAAAATACAATATTGAAGCACCACCCTCTACTGGCAGCAATACAGGTGGAGGACTCCTAGTTAGCTTAGAGGGAACAGTGATTGAGTCTTCTACTTAGCAACAAGCACACTTTACAGAATAGTATCAGTGCTTATCCCTGAAATTCCCCTAGTGTAAGCTCTCACACCTAAGTTTTGATGCATAATAAAGAGGCAAAAATTATAGAAAGAAAATAAAATCTATTACAGCTCTAAATAAAGTCTACTGTATGAAGGATGAATATTGTAAAACAGAGAGACTAATAAATTAGGAAAAGCACAAAAGGCAAAAATATATCTGACCAGAGCAGCTACTTGACACCTATCTTTAGATTGAGCCCTCAAGGGACAGGGTCATACCCAGTGTACCTGAATGTAACTCACCTTGAGCTACTACTGAAAAAGGTGTGAGCAAAATCTAAATAAATAAATAATAAATTGCACATGATACACTGATGGTTTTGCACAGAAGACTTAAGTTTCCCATTACAGGATGCAACAACAGTTGAAGTTTTATCGCTTAGGAAAAATGACAATTACAATGGTTCAGCAAAAACATATTTCACAGCATTATAGATGACAACATACATACATGGAAATTTCAAAAGAAATTGAGCCCCAATCTGATACACTCAAGGCCACATTAACAAAAACTGCTTCCTCCTATTTTGAGTAGTTATTGAAACTTTGGGAAACACCCATAACTTCAACCCATAGTGCTGTTTAAATTTAGTTCTAAAATATTTCTTCAGTACGTCAACATGATCGATCATTGAGGAAAAGGAACTAATTAAAATAGCTGCCAGTAAATGAGACATTTGAGTTTTCCGGTTTCCAGAGCAATCCAAATTATCATATGAAACCAAAGAATCTTTCAGGTTTGTAAACTCTTTCTTCTAATTTTTCAATCATTCTAGTTTTTTTTTCACGAAGAGTAGTATGCACAGAAGTTTTCTAAGCCAAATCAGTCATCTGTATATTCATGTCTTTAAATTACAAAGCCCAAACTATTCCTGAATTATGTATTGCAATCTATACCGATTCCATTTCTACTTTCAACATTAACAACTCCAATGAACCTTGACCTTCAGATACTGAAGCTTGTGACAAAGAGATTACTCTGGGTGTGGAGACAAGACCTTCCCCACAAATATGCTGACCTTCTGGGTCACTCCACCTCTCTACTGGGTGCCATAAATCTCTTCACCCAGTTGTGAGGAAGGGGTGGTCTGAACTTTTCAGGGAACAAGGTACTATCAAAGGCCAGGGAGAATACTGCCACTTCCAACACAGACAATCCATCCAGCAGCTGCCCAATCAACGTTCCAAACAAGTCCAGTCCTCACTCCACAAAAGTATCTATGGGACCCACCAGACATAGGTAAGGGAGCTGACTGCTCCTCCTTGCCTTGGAGGCATCCTTTCTGCTTATCCATTATAGCAGACAATTCAGAGAGCAAAAAGAAAAGAAGCGCCAGCAGGGTCACCATCTTGCTCCATCCCTGAACTGCATTGTTTTCATTAGGCATATCAACATCTATACTGTTGTGTGTAGAGATATAATTTCCTTCCTTATTGGAAATTGAGAACTCGAGCACTTCAAACAAATAGGTCACATCATTAGATTAAATATTTGTTGAAGGTTAATAACTTGGATTACAGTGAAATCTTTATCTAATCTATCAAGAAATATTACAATATTTTATATAACATGGTGAAGGTCATTGCAGCAAAGCAGCAGGATTTGGTACACAGTAGCTTGATCATTTGCATTGAAAATTGATGTCCTCTCTTCCTTAGCATAGTAATGTTTCTGTTGTTTATGACTCCTTATTGAGGCAGCATGGACTGCTGTGTGAGGAAAAAAAGATGATCTATGCTGTCCCATACAGTTCTTGAAATGACCTAAGGATGACTAAAGATTGTTAAATTTAATTTGCTGAAATGTTTCTTCTGTGTATAACCCTCATAACAAAGTAAACCATTACCATAAAACAAAAAATAGATTGACCATATATCATCCTTGTAATCATACTAGGAGTGAGTCAGTTCAGTAAGGATTTGCGTTTATGCTGGGATTAAAAAGAAAATTCTAGTGAGTTAAGAGAGAGGATCTAGAGCTTATTTCAATATCAAGATCCAGCAAGGCATAACTGAAGGAGAACCCCTGTTGCTACTTTTGGTGTGTACGGCACTTAATCCACTAAGTACTCTTACTAAATCCTTGGTGCTATGGATTTCACCTTAATCTTAAAGATGGCAACCAGTTGCATAGCTAGGATTGAATGAGACCTGGGTAGAAAAACTAAAATGGCCTCCATAACGCCATATTTCACAGTGTAATGATGATGGCTGAGAGCAGGTCCTCTTCAGCATCACCGTCAGGGAGTGGGGGTGTTGGAAATCAAGAGGTATCTGCAATGGAGTGTGTGTGGGTAGATATCAGAGATGGGACTGGGAGTGTGACTGGGAGTTTTGTATATAGGGCTTGATGATACATATGGAGTATGTAGGAGGTACCAAGGATACTAGAAGTATAGAGGGATGTCTGCTATGAGTGAGGTGTCTAAGGTGTGAGGCTAAGAACTTATGTGGAAGTGTGTCATGTGGGGTGTTAGGCTGTGGAATAATGAGGGGATGTATATATGTAATAGACCAAGGAGAGGGGTTTCAGCTGCTCGGTGAGGGTATGGGGAGCCTGATGAGAAGGGTTCTGCCTGTTAAAGATCAGCAAGAAAGACATGGGGGTATACAGTTGAGGGAAGGTGTAGGTTTCTAGGGAAGGCATGAGAGGGGAGCATGCAGTGGAGGAGGTGTCCAAGATGGGTGTGAAGTAAACAGATTTCTCAGATTTTCAGGGAGTTGAAGTGTGCAGTGGAAGATTCAGGAAAGACTCTTCACTTCTTTCCTCTTCTTATGGGGTATATAAAATATTTTTAAAATCTGGAAGGATGCCCGTGAGGCACACAGTGCTCTTACCTCTAGCTGTGTTGCCATGCTGCATTCCAATCAGTTTTCAATTTCTCCCCCAAGCATCAGGAAAGCTGATAAAACAATTCAGTGCTTCACCTCAAACTGCTGCGGGGCTAATGTCCTTCTGCATGAGCCATGAGATCTCACCACTCTTATTGTAAGACTTTGGCAACGCGGCAGCAGAAACCGAGGTGCTTTAATATTTTATTTGCTGCCAAGTAGAATTGTTCAGGTACTGATTAGGAGGTGACACAGCAGCACAGCTAGAGGTAAGGGTAGTGTGTGCTGCACTCACCTTCTTCTAGCAGTGCTACTCCTTGGGGGTGGATCAAGGCAGCCTGCTGTCTGAGGTGAGGGATGAGTGTTTGTACAGCACTGCGTACACTTTGTAGCGCTCTAGAAATGTTAAATAGTAGTAGTAGTATAGTGCTTTCCAATTCGGCCAAAACGTTTTCAATTCGATTTGATTTGATTCACTCATATGAATTGATTTTTTGATTCAATTCAATTTGATTCAGTTCTTTAAGTTTACTATCAATAAATAGAAAATAAAATTCATTTTTCTACCATTGTTGTCTGGTCTTTTAATTTTTGTAATCAAGTCTTCGGTTTCCACTTTCCTCTGTCTTCTCTTAACTCTTTTGCCAGGGTCTCCTGGTCCATTTGGCATTTCTTCTCTGTCCATGTTCATCATTCAACTCCTTTTTGTCACAGGAAACTAACTCCCTTCTCTAAAATAAAACCGAAATCTGAGCCACAACATAAAATCAAGGAAGTCATTAAACTAGATGATATAAGTGAGTATGCAAGCATGTGTTGAGTGACATTCTATGTTTCCTGCCTTCGGCCTTTTTTTATGTTGCTTATATTATGAACTGTATTTAATAGTTTCAATGCACTTTTGGTTATAGCAGTAAAGGGAAATTGGGACTCTGTACAAGCAAGATAAATCAATTTTAAGGCCATATTGCCTTTTGCTTCCCCACCCTGGTAGAGATGGTTTTCTGAATGTGATTTTCTGCCAGTAGGGTTCCCTTCTCAACTGACTGTCCCCTCCTGAGTCAAGTTGCAGTGCCTTTTCTTGTGATTTATTTCAATGGAGCAAAGAAAGAAAAACCCTTCCGTTCAAAGGGAACTTGTCAAAAGTATGCTGTGCAACAGGTTAGTTGAACAAAAACTTTCAGACAGTGAAGTTATAAATTTAACTAAAGCATCCTTCACAAAATTACACAAAAACTAACCGGTAATAATCCCTAGTTCTGTTTCTTATATAGCTGAAGCTGTTCTTATCCCCACCCCCCACCTCCATCTTCCAGGCAAAATTAGTGGGGAAGCCTCCCTTACGTGAAAGAGATCTAATGACCATATCTCGGCGTCAAGCCCGAGTTCTTTCTTACAATATGAATGGTTCGGCTCCATTAACTCATTAACCTTAACTGAGGTGAAGTCCCTACTCCACTGACAGCGTTAAGAATAAACGCGAAGGCATCAAGTCTAATTAAGTCTCTTCCCCAAGGGGCATTATCATGCTCCAGGGCCTGGGGGCAGTAAATTGGCAAAAGAAGCTAAACTCACTGTGGGGTCAGACTCTCCATTGTTGTAGCTTCAACTTCCTGTTCCGGGGTGATCCGGCAGCCTGCATGAGTGCCCAGTCTGACCCGTTAGTGAGTAGCTTCTTTTACCACCATTGCAGCAGCAGCATGAGTGGGGAATGAATCAAAAGTCCTGATGTTTTTCCCAAATGAATCAATTTAAATCAATTCATCCCAAATGAATTGGTAAATCGATTTGAATCACAAATTGGACAGCAATAGATGTGATGGCATTCCCCCCCCCCCCCCCCCCAGCAGTCAAAAGAGAGAGCCTCCTGAAAACTGGACAGGAATGACAGGACATTGCTCCTGCTCATGCTGGTTCCAAACTCAAAATGGCTGCTGGGACATTCCATGGCAGTCTTGTGAGACTGCTGGAGGAAGTCAAACAGCCATTTTGACTGAGGAAACAGTGAGGGTAGGAGCAACTGGGGATTGTTTCTGCATGGAAGAAGCCACTACACCACCAAGGCATTTAAAGGTAGGCCCAGGATAGACTTCATGTGGTGGGAGGGCGGTAGGAGTTGTGGTTGGGGGGGCCCGTGAGGACCCACTCTCTGCTAGGGGGCATCAT
Organism: Microcaecilia unicolor; assembly: GCF_901765095.1. Classification (NCBI taxonomy): domain Eukaryota; kingdom Metazoa; phylum Chordata; class Amphibia; order Gymnophiona; family Siphonopidae; genus Microcaecilia; species Microcaecilia unicolor. Next base: position 244,260,117 of record NC_044032.1, on the reverse strand, counting down.
TTTCAGTTTTGGCAAAACCAAGTGGTAAATTTCAGCTACTGATTTGGTTTCTGTCAAAACTGAGAACCGTGGTTTTGGTCGCCCTCTAGGTTCCATTTCTCTTAGGGTTCTGTGGCTGGTATCATGATTGTTACAGTCGTCTGGGTCTTGCCATGTCTGAGTAAGTAGAACTGATATTTTAACCATCGTGCTGTGGCTTCCCTCAGGGTATGCTCTGAGGTCTGCAGTTTGTCTTTAATTATAGTAGGTTCTCAACTATATTGGCTGGGGTTTGAGGTGGGTGGTTTCCTTAGGAAGGCAGGAGATTCAGTGAGAAATTGAGGCGGGGAAGTCCGTTGGTTGCAAATTTGAATTTTTCTCAGGAAAGTTTGTTGATCACAAATTTGAATTTTGGAGAGAAAATGTATTAGTCACATTTTTAAATTCTGGCAGGAAATGAGGCTGGAAATTAATTGAAACAGTTACGACTCTGGAGGAGAAATGAATTTCTGTAGGTCATATTCTAAAACTTTAGGAGGGGGGAAGAAAACATTTGTCCTCGGCACCAGTCCTCTTTGCACTAAATTTCTTTTGAATGAGCACCCATCAGGTCATTTATAAGAATTAGTGTATCAGATTGTTCATCCCCTAAGCTGAAGGAGGAATGTGCCTCATAGAAATAGACTATGGCTATTTGTGTTCGAGACGTGCATAGACAGTTACTTAAACAATTATCTTGCATTAAATCTAAGTCTTCATTTTACAAAGCCAGGATACACATGTCAAAAAGTCAAGTGCATACAAATGGTAAAAGGGCATGGTCTGGGTATGTTTTGGGCAGGATTAGGGCATGCCTAGATCATAAACATTTGTTCCCCATTTCAGATCAACTTCAGGATTTATGCCTCCTACCAAGCATATTTGGGTTTTGGCAAACTGTTAGGATTGAGCAGCACTCCACTGGACATGCATTATGATGTGTAGAAAGAATGAGTGAGATTCCACCAGTACGGAAATTCAATGCCGGAGCCATATCTAGCAACCAGCATTGAATTTCTGGGAGTTTTTTGGCCACTAAAAACATAACTGGTTAATTCAATATTCATCGGCTGACTGGCTAACTTATAGCGGCCAAAGATAGACCTGCTATTTACATGGGTCTATCTGGCCGCTAAACTTAGCCAGTCATCTAATGAATATTGGTGCTAACCGGCTATGTTGCATGATATAGCTGGTGAACAGGGCCTTATTCTATAAAGGTTATGCTCCTAAATTTATGCTCCTAATTTACGAGTATAATCTATTTTGGAGCATATATGCTTGTAATTTAGGAGCATAAATTTTAGGAGTGTAAATTTAGGAGCATAACCTTTATAGAATAAGGCATTAAGCGGTAATATTCAGCCGAGATAGCCAGCTATTTCACACTGAATTTTAGCACTCAGCCAGCTTTAAGTTATTTAACTGGCAAGGAGCCATTCCTGGCCGCTTAAATAGTTTTAAATATCAGCCAGAAGGAAATAATTAGATTAGAAATGAGGAAAAGCAAGTGGCAAATGCATAAGTACAATGGGAAAGAGAAAGCGTTAATCCAGGAACCATTTCTTGTTCAAAATCGGACACATGAATTGTTAAGGAGAAGGGAATAGAAACTTAAGGACAAGTGACTGATAGATGCAGCCCAGAACTGTAGATTATAGATGAGATGGTTCACAGCAAGCTTAGAAAAAACATATACAACAAACATTTACAGATTTTGTAAGGGTGGGAAAAGGTTACTGGTACACTTATGGCTGGCAGTAAACTTCTGATGGCAGAACATTTCTATACTGAAAAGTACAATAAGGTGGCACTTCACATCCTCTGGAAACTTTGTGAACATTGCAACATTGCTGTATCGGAATAGAACTGGGATCATGACCCTAAGAGACATAGAGAATGAAGAAGTTATAATCACCTGGGATAACCACATTCCAATCAATAAAAAGCTGGATAGAAGGAAGCTAGACATAGTGATGAAAGAGGAAAACACCAGTATGTCATTGATCATTGAGGTGTCAGTCTCAAGCAATAATTTTGTGAATTGTGTGACAAGAAAGAAGATCCTCAGGTACCAAGAAATGCAGTCAAAGACCAAGAAATGTGAAGACAGATGCTGAAATATTTCCTAATCATTTTGGGCGCCAAAGGCTTGATTTAAAAGGAATTTTCAAACACCACTGTGTAGGTTTCCTATACACATTACAGTGCCAGAAGGAACCTGTCTTTGGCATAATACAAGTACTATGGCCAACATTAACAGTAAATTTGAGAGACTGACATTATACTCCACATATCCTGGCTTGGGAGTGATGTTCATTAGTGTCATGGTATACACAAAACTAAATCCGTTGTTCCACCTCCTGAAGCGGCTTTGGTAGGACGCAAAACAAGTGGCACTTGCCAAGGTGCTATAACCGCTAGAGTTGCTGTAGCTGCTGGAGTTGCTATGGAGTCAGAGGAAGAAGAGCAACAAAACAGGGGAAAAAACTTTCACAACAATAAAACAGGGGGAAAAGGGTGGAAGACGCCAACCGTGTACTTCCAAAAGGACAACCAAGGATAAATCCAGAAGTCCAATGTTTCCAAAAAATAAAAAACTTTATTCTCCAAGATACAAAAAATGCGTAGACAATCTTGACCCAACATAGGCCATGTTTCAGCTGCAAATACTTTCTTCAGAATATTGAATCACAACATAAAAAAACATACTCAGCCTCCGGCTGTGGAAAACAGCTAGATACAGCACAAAAGCAAATGCAGAATGAAAAGTCTCTTAGGACCATTGCCGTGAGGTGTTATAAACAATGAACTATTGTGGAAGGCAGTGCCATATTGGTGTCAGAAAAGGAGGAATAAGACAATTTGCCCTTTGGAAGTTAGAAGAGATTGGCAGGTGGAGATCCTACGCTATAAATCTAAGTTATTTTTTTTGTGGAACGAGTATATGTGTTTGGCAATTACCAACGGTTATATTTCATATTTATTTGGAACATTTTGGGACTTTGCTTGGGTGTATGATACAGTTTACATGAATTTGGCAATTTTTCTCTGGCTTTTTAGGGAGCAATTTTTTCTCTGGAGTTTTTTATTGCTCTCTTTTTTCAGAGCATAAGTTATTAAGGCCAATGATAATATTTGAGGCTCAAATTTGAGGCAAAGTTGGTGGCTATTTGAGCAGACCAATGGTTGCTCTGTGAGCTCTGAGGCCGTATTTGTTTATTTATATTTTGATAGCCTCATGTAGCCTACTCTATACCCTTAATCTAGCAAACTTTTTTTTGGTTTTTTTGGATACAGGACTAAACCATTTAGACACATTGCCCCCCAAAGGATGATAAATTTCAAGTTTATTAAAATAATTTACTATCCTGCCCATTATGAGATTGTCTGGGCAGCTTACAGACTTAAAAAAGAGGGAAAGAAAAGAGACTAAACTGGACATGGATACCAAGAGGGAAGAGGGAGAGAACTACAATGCTGAAAGAGAAAGTAGGGGGAGGAAAACACATGAGGACAGTTGTGCAGTCGCACTACACAGCTCACAGCTATCAAACTCAAGCATAAGCCTCCATAAAAAGGAATGTTTTCAGGTCATCCTTAAAATGATAAGAGCAATCAAAGAGAGGGTCCAGAAGCACAGAGAATCAGGCAGCACAAAAAAAGCACAAAAGGGCCTCAAGAACTGGAGCAATGGTACAATCTTTTATTCTAAAAGACCCAACAGGGGCCGTGCTTCGGCGCTCAACCGCGCCTGCCTCAGGGGGTCTGATAAAAAATAAAAACATAATAAACATAGCATATATATAAAATCATTATACTTACAAATGACATATATATTTAAACCGTAGAAAGTGTTTTAAAGCATATCCCAATTACAGACATATTTTTTGTTAGAAAATCCTTATGTTAAGAGATCCTCTTAAGTATAATCATTGCATGCATTGAGTTATTATGCAACCAAAAATTTTAGATAGACTGAAAAATGCCATGCATACCATAACCAAATGTGTATTTAAAAGAATAAAAAATATTTTAAAAATGAAAATAAATAAATAAAAGAATTGGATTGAATCTATATATGTGTAGATAGTTATTTCTGATATGCAATAGTACATGCATACAAAGTGATGATAGATGTCCATTTTATTATTTTGATGCATTTACATCAGCCCAATAGAAGGGAAAAAAAGGTAGAAACGTGACAAAATCAAGTTTAGACATCTTACCAAACTGCTATATGTCTTGACAAACTGCAGCAGGATATTAAAACAGAGACTTAATGGTGTAATCTCTAGTTTACATATTCTTGCCCTAGTGCTAGAAAAACTAAACGAACGCAACCTAGGGACAGAATGTGCGTACTCATTATCGCTAACTTTTTTGGGGCCATATTGCATTAGTAACAACATTTCATATATACGGATATACTTTCGTTGTTTGGGCCAAACAATATTACTGTTGTCATCACTAAAGAAAAATATTATAAGGTCAGACTCTTATTAAATATGCAATGAACTTAAAATTGAAATTAAGAATATCATGTCCGTGTTGTAATACAGCCAGTGTCCCAAATGAATTGTTATTCACTGACGTTTAAACTGATGTTAGTAATTTACCTAATGTATAGTATATACACTTATGGCTGCCTTAATTGCTTTTCATTTGTGACAAAAAAATTACTGCGCAAACACATAGATATTTAAAATTTGTATGACAATACTATCCTCTGGTTAAATAGACAAACGGTGCCTTTTAATTACTTTTTATGTGTAATGAACATATTGCCACAAATGAGAGACTCAGTACTGTGCAAACGCACAGATCTTTAAAATAAAATATCAATGCTTTTCCCAAGTTAAGTAAGCTGGCGGTATCTCCCAATCGCGAAGATATAAACGATTTAAATTGGCTGAAAATATATGCACTAATCAAGCCAAGTTACTGACTGTTCTAGCAGACTGTACCAGAGTTCTTTCAATCGCTGTCACCGGTCTTCTAAAAAGAACACACCAAAAAACGTTGCACGCGCAGTTCTGTGCTTAAGAGACGGACAGAAATCGTGACGTGGTGCATATTAGGATAATTAGATGAGTGTGTAAATAAAATGATGGTGAAGATCACATACTTCTCCTTTTGAAATTAGACAAACACTCCGTTCTGACAGTCTGATGTTATGGAAACATAGTAAATTGTATTGTTAGAAAATGGTTGCAACAAAATGAAATAACTTGAAGTAAAAAGTGGTGTTTAGCAGGAGAGTATATAATTCGGATTGAGCTGTGTGAGAACATATGCTGATCTATTGGATCTCTTTATCTAACAGTGTACCACCACTAACAAAATAAGCTTAAGCAAAATATGCTCAGCATTGTTTACAAATAATAATAATGAATAAAGAAATATTGTGTCACTCTTCCATTACATACAGTTAATAAAATAATTTTTTAATAAAATTTTAATTATAATATCCAAAATCTTGTCAAACGTATGTGAACACCCTTTATGGGTGATAGTTATGATATAAACAAGGAGATTTAATGTTTAGTTCTTTTGTTGCGATTTTCAATATGTAAACGTGGATTAATAAAAACCTTGATTCTAACATAGCTATAAACCATGTTGGTGTTGTAAAAAATAAAATTGAATCAAACACATTTTATAAAAACACTGAAAAGTCTATTTCTGCGTTAAGACCTGCAGGTGAAATTGTGTTCAGTTCAAAACTGGATCTCTGTTCTTGCTTCAATAGTATTATTATCGAGATTTCCTCCACGCCATGGCAGCCTTACTACCTTGAACACCAAGAATTTAAGATCTGAAAAACTGTGTGAGTAATCTATACAGTGCTGCACTAATGGTGCTGATGAGTTACCTCTCCGTATATTGCTGCGGTGTTCAATCATCCTGACTTTTATTTTCCTAAGTGTTTTCTCTATATATATTAGATGCATGGACACAAAATAATGTAGACTACTCCTGCTGTGTTGCAATCTGAGGTGTGCTGAAGTGGGTAGACCTACTTTGTATGGGGATGAATGAAAGTAGTGGTGGACAGTGATGCGGGGCAGACCGAACAGGATCCACATGGGTGATGGCCTAATGTAGGGGCTGCTGTTGGATTCTGTATTGGTAAAGCCAAAGGTGCTATCCTCTCTTTGATGTTTCTGCCACGAGTGTATGCAATGATTAATCTTTTATCTTTGAAGCATTGATGCCCTTCCAAGATGTGCCAGTGTTTCCTTATGACTTTCTGGATATCTCCAGAAAGATTTGAAAATCTCATTGCACATACAATATCTGGTTGTTGTCTATCTTTACATTTAGTTAATAGAGATTCCCTGTCGGCTGCTTTCGCCTTCTGCATTCCCTGCGAGATACATTCCATTGGATATCCCCTGTTCCTGAATCTTTTGGCCATAGGTGTTGCTTCCCTTTGGAATTCTGCGTAATCACTGCATAGTCTTCTCAGTAGTGAGAATTGGGAATATGGTAAATTTTGTTTCAAATTTCTATTATGGAAACTTTCAAAATGAAGAAAGTGATTTTTGTCAGTTGGTTTCCTATAGAACATTGTGTTGAAACCATTGTCATTTTTTCTTAATAAGGATATCTAAGAAAAGAATTCCTTATGATCATACTGCATTGTAAAACGCAAATTGTTGTCTAATGTATTTAGCCAAGAATGGAACTCCTGCAGTTTGTTGATGTCTCCCTTCCACAGTACCAGAATATCATCAATATACCTCTTCCAAAATCTAAGTTCTTCTTGGAATGGATGTGATTCCAAGTATAGATATTCAAAATATACCACATACAGTATTGCTAAGTCGGGGGCCATAGATGCCCCCATAGCTGTCCCCTTGATTTGTTTGTATAATTTCCCTTTAAAACAGAAGAAATTTTCTCTGAGGGCAATTGTTGCAAGCTGTACAATAAATGAAGTGAGAATTCTAAGAGTTTCTGTTCTATCATTGAGGACATTATTGATAATCATGAGAGCTTCTTCCTGAGGGATATTAGTGTACAGTGCTTCTAAATCAAAAGATACTAGGACAATATCAGTGGTGTCACCATCAAATTCCTCTAACAAATTAATAATGTGTGAGGAATCATGGACATATGACTTGACCTGTGGAATAAAAGGTCTCAAAAATGAGTCAACGAATACAGACAGAGGCTCAAGAATAGAGTCATTGGCTGAGACAATAGGCCTCCCTGGGGGGTTAATAGGAGACTTGTGAATCTTAGGCAACATATAGATAGTTGGTGTCACAGAATGTTCGGTTATAAGGAATTCTTTTTCCTTGGTTGTCAAAAACACAGATTCGTATCCAAAGTTTACCCAGAATTGAATCTCTTTCTTCAGATCTTCTGTGGGATCTTGATCAAGTGCTAAATAGAATTCTTCATTTGACAGTTGTCTATGTACTTCTTCAATGTAATCTGTAGTGTTCTGTATCACAATCTCACCCCCCTTGTCAGCGAATTTTATGATAATATCAGGCCTTGATCTTAAATTTTTAAGTGCTTTGTTTAATCTTAGATAGGTTGAAGAAAGTCCTTTTCTTCTTTTTCTCCAATATAGAAATGACTTTGAGAACACACTGGTGAAAGGCATGAATCAGAGGGTCTGTTGGTCTTGGTGGGATCCATTTGGATTTAGGTCTGAATAAAGAGTTGTCTGTATTGGGCGTGTTGATATCTGTAAAAAATTGTGTGATCTTCCTTTCAAATCAAAACAAATCAATTCTTGTTTGAAAGGAATCATAAGAGTAAGTTGGTACAAACTTCAAGCCTTTTTTTAGAACTGAGATCTCTTCATCAGATAACACAATATTGGACAGATTAATAACTGGTATATCTAGTTCCTGTTGGATGGGCGACATGGGATGCTCGTCCGCCATCCTCTCCCTCTGCCTTGTCCTCTCCCTTGAAATTCCATCCTGTGTTGTTGTCGATAATCTCCCTCTGCTTTTCTCACTTCCGTTATACCATTGCTCCAGTTCTTGAGGCCCTTTTGTGCTTTTTTGTGCTGCTTAAAATGATAAGAGACACTCCTTACTGCAAGAAGCAGAAGTAGGGTCCAGAAAGAGACCTTTCCATGGTAAATTGTAGGATTTTTGAAGAATTTGGAGGGAGAGTTTGGAGTCAGAGAGAACCATGAATGTACTTCTTTTTCATTAAACGTTTCTCCCAGAAGCTTAAAGTGAGTTTCCTTTACACAGCAAACTCTAGGCAGTGAATGGCGGGACAGAATCAACAAAGGAAGAGGATACCTAAAGGAACACTGAAAGATGTATTATTTGTCAAGAGGCCTGTAAACAGTAATTAGATATCACTTTGACTATGATACCACCAACTTTCCCTTGATTATGTTGTGGTGGGGAAAAAGTGAAGGTCCAAATATACTGGCCTGGTGGTCCAAAAGTAATACAATAATGGTCTTAACCCCAGTGGGATAGAAGGAAATGAAAGCTCTTGTTGTTACTCTAAAAGACAAACACCATTGAAGTATGAGTCACAACACAAACAGTAAGGAGACTCAGAGGGATAAATCACCTTCTACTTAAGCAGAAATGTTTTGTCCCATAGTTAAATTAAAAGTGAAGACCTGGGCCTGTGCCTTGCTCCTTTTACAATAAAAGATTATATTATGAATATTTGCCTGTTCCCAGCAATAGGAGCATTAGCTATAAATCATTAATTTGACGTCAATAAATATAAGGGCACAGGATCCCTAATCCTGAGTGTGAGGTGAATTGCTTTGTTTTCCAGGGGTTTCTATCAACTGAGGGCCCAATCCATCATATCCACATGCCCTGACTTCCCCCAGTATCTGGAAGAAGTGTGGCTACATACATGATGAAAGTACAGGTGTTTCTCCTTTACTGGTACAAAGTGCAGTTCTGATCTACTGAGCATGAAAATATCAGTTCTTTAATTTGCAGACACTATCCCCTCATTCCATAAGTGCTTGCCTAAATTTAAGAGCCTTGTGAATGCATAAATTTATAGAACATTGCTATCTATGTGGAGTAGTGTACACTAGCATGTGTAAAGGGCAGTAGTGCACCTAAGAACTATTCTATGATTATATTTCTACTAACCATTTCTATAGCACTACTAGATGTACACAGTAAATGCAGGTACTTTCTCTGTCCCTACAGAGCTTTGTTTTGTACCTGGGTTAAGTGACTTGCCCAAGATCATAAGGAGCTGCAGTGGGAATTGAACCCAGGTTGCCAGGATCAAGGCCATTAGGCTACTCCTCCACATGCTCTAAAATGGCATGTAATTATTAGAGATGTATTGAAGGAAAGGGCAGGGCATAGACTGGGTAGATATTTATTGTAAGTTGTGTATGTAAATGTCCCAATTAGGTGCTAACATTTATTACAGGTCTGTTGCTCATGTACATGTTAGAGCAGAGGACCTCAGATGGGACAAACAAGCGGAGCCAAACTGCCGAGGAAACAATTTTGTTGAAGGAGTGGGCACAGCCCATGTTTCGGCAAATGCCTAAGTCTGGGGTCAGAACAAAGTTGAAGTGTGTGGTATCCTCCTTTACAAATCTATGGATGCCATTTCAAGGAATCAAAAGTATGCAAAAGTATTGCCGACCTGAACATGTATACCTTGGAGGAAAGGAGAAACAGGGGTGACATGATACAGAAGTTCAAATATTTGTAAGTTATTAATCCGCATACGAACCTTTTCCGGAGATGAGAAGGTGGTAGAACTAGAGGACATGAATTGAGGTTGAAAGGGGGCAGACCCAGGAGTAATGTCAGGAAGCATTTTTTCACAGAGAGGGTGGTGGATACGTGGAATGCCCTCCCGCGGGAGGTGGTGGAGATGAAAACGGTAATGGAATTCAAACATGCGTGGGACAGGGGCGTATCTGCGTGGGGCCTCAGGGGCCTGGGCCCCCACAGATTTTGCCCTGGACCCCCCTACCGCCATCAACCCTCCCCCGCTGCCGTTGCTTACTTTTGCTGACGGGGGACCCCAACCCCCCCAGCCGAGGTCCGCTTCCACCTGCCGCTGCCTTAAAAACTACTTCTTCAGCCGGCGGGGGACCCCAAACCCCCACCAGCCGCCCCGAGGTGTTTAAAATTCAACTTCGGCCTCCGTGGCCGTGCTGCTGTTGATAGGAGCTGTTGAATCCACTTCGGAGTCTGACGTCGTTGTACGTTGTACGTGCTGCGACGTCAGACTCCGAAGTGGATTCAACAGCTCCTATCAACAGCAGCACGGCCACGGAGGCCGAAGATGAATTTTAAACACCTCGGGGCAGCTGGCGGGGGTTTGGGGTCCCCCGCCGGCTGAAGAAGTAGTTTTTAAGGCAGCCGCAGGTGGAAGCGGACCTCGGCTGGCGGGGGTTGGGGCCCCCCGCCAGCAAAGGTAAGCAACAGCAGCGGGGGAGGGTGGCGGCGGGAGGGGGTGGAGAGAGTCATTGGTGGCGGTGGGGGCTCTGACAATGGCGAGGGGGGGGTTGGTGGCGGCGGGGGGGGGGGCTAAAATGTGCCCCCTCCCTCTGGCTCTGGCCCCCCCTACTGCCGGAGTCCAGATACGCCCCTGGCGTGGGATAAACACAAAGGAATCCTGTTTAGAAGGAATGGATCTATGGAATCTTAGTGGACATTGGATGGCGACACCAGTAATTGGGAAACAAAACGGGAGCTGGGCAGACTTCCACGGTCTATGCCCTGATCGTGAATGAATAGATAGGGGGCTAGAGTGTCAATTTTTAAGGGGCTTCGATGTTAGCTTCAGAACTTAGTACAGCAGTACTGGGAAGACTTCTACGGTCTGTGCCCTGAGCAAGGCAGGGAGAAATCCAAGTTGAATATACATATAAAGTAATTACATACCATGTAAAATGAGTTTATCTTGTTGGGTAGACTGGATAGACCGTTCAGGTCTTTCTCTGCTGTCATTTACTATGTTACTATGCTCCCCGGAGCTAAAAGCAACAGTTGGTTCCTCGGCAGTTTGGCTCCACCCTTTTGTCCCACCTGAGGTCCTCTACAATGACTCTGCTTCACATCTATTTGTATTACTGTCTGATCTGCTGGTTCATGTAAATCTTAGTGCATACACTGAGATGTGCTTATGCTGGGTTAAACTAGTATTTTATAAGGACACTTACATGTGTCCATATAGTATTGGCTCGCTACCTGCAGTGTGGAACCTAAATGGTGACACCCTGTTATAGAAATGCCTCCATCAACACTATAAAAAGCATTTTAATTAGTAAGTAGATTCTCAAATAGGCAGTGCTACTATTTTGAATGAAAGGTATCTGATCCATCTCCCTATCCATGTTAATGAAAGTCAAAAGTCTCATTAGTATCTGAGAACTGGAATGATCTTCAAGGACAACTAAACTACATTAAATTTGTATTCCTGTCACAAGCTCCCCCATTAAATTTGGCTCAGAAAAGCTGAGCTCTCTCATAGCTTGATTGTATTTCCCATCTTCACCAACTTTAAATTGCTTCAGGGGTAAAAGCTTGCAAACTTGGAGGAGTTAGGAAAAGTAAAATTGACAGGTATCCTCCGTCCATTTTACATTTTTGTCAAGGGGTTTATAGGAAATATTTTTATGTTTGCAGGTGATACTAAACTCAGTACAAGAGTGAACAATCCTGAGGGAGCAGAGAAAATGAGGAGTGATGTATACATATCTATCTATCTATATATCTATCTATCTATCTATCTATCTATCTATATATCTATATCTATCTATCTATCTATATCTATATATATATATATATAGATATAGATATATATATATATATACCCTGTTTCAAAGTAATACAATCCATTTTAATTTTCCCTATAACAAATAAATGTATGTACAATAATAAATCCAAGAAGACAGGAGGAGCCCCCAAGAAAAGTCAAAGCAAAACAGCAAAAGTAGAGGCTGACAAATGTGCAAATGCAGAAACCAATAAATAGGGAGATGATATCAAAAACCAGTTTATTCAGAATATTCATATCAAGGACCCAACACGGTCCGTGTTTCGGCGCCAAAGCACCTGCCTCAGGGGTCACAATCAAGTTTCTCTGAGAAGAAGCTGATAGGCTTGAATAATTCCTTTATGTATGCAAGTTAATCCACAGAGAGAACAAAATAACAGCCAACCGATCAGCAAACACCATGTGACAAGAAATTGCAGCACTTAGCCGGCCTGATTACCATGGACTGAATATCGGGCCCATGGTGTATATATAGTTGTTCAGACAGTTATATATCTGTTTTTATCACCTTTCTTAGTCTGATTCATTAAGTTAAAGTAATTTACAAGTAGTAAAACTGTAGCATAAACTACTGTAGATTGATCATAGTACAGTAGAGCAGTTTTTATCAATGACCCAGAAATTCCCCTTATCTGGAAAATGGATCTCCGGCCAGATATGCTGCCTCTTTGTTGATTGTATTGCTTTCTTTTTTTACCCCAAATTTTAGTTTCCTCTTTTCTTCCATCATATTTTATTTGTAAGCATTTGTGCCATAAACTGTACACCGCCTTGAGGGCTTCTTTTACAAAGCCGCACTACCGATTCCCGCAATATAATGTGATTGTCACCATTGATCGACACCTAACACTTGAGAATCATGCGACAAACATAACCAAAAAGATGTTTCACTCAATGTGGAAACTAAAAAGAATTAAACCATTTTTTCCAAGGTCCGTCTTCCGTAATCTGGTACAATCACTAGTACTCAGTCATCTGGACTATTGTAATTCACTATACGCTGGTTGCAAAGAGCAAATACTAAAAAATCTCCAGACAGCCCAGAACACAGCAGCCAGACTAATATTCGGCAAACCAAAATACGAATGCGCGACACCCCTATGAGAAAAACTACACTGGCTCCCACTTAAAGAACGCATCACGTTCAAACTTTGTACACTAGTCCACAAGATCATCCATGGAGACGCTCCAGCCTACATGTCAGACCTAATAGAACTACCACCCAGGAACGCAATAAAATCTTCTCGCACATTCCTGAATCTTCACCCTCCCAATTGTAAAGGTCTGAAATACAAATTGTTGCATGCATCTACCTTTTCCTATATGAGCGCACAGCTATGGAATGCACTACCACGCAACTTGAAAACGGTCCATGAACTGGCCAATTTCCGCAAACTACTGAAAACTTATCTCTTCGACAAGATTTATCACAAAGATCAACACATGTACAGTGGGGGAAATAAGTATTTGATCCCTTGCTGATTTTGTAAGTGTGCCCACTGACAAAGACATGAGCAGCCCATAATTGAAGGGTAGGTTATTGGTAACAGTGAGAGATAGCACATCACAAATTAAATCCGGAAAATCACATTGTGGAAAGTATATGAATTTATTTGCATTCTGCAGAGGGAAATAAGTATTTGATCCCTCTGGCAAACAAGACCTAATACTTGGTGGCAAAACCCTTGTTGGCAAGCACAGCGGTCAGACGTCTTCTGTAGTTGATGATGAGGTTTGCACACATGTCAGGAGGAATTTTGGTCCACTCCTCTTTGCAGATCATCTCTAAATCATTAAGAGTTCTGGGCTGTCGCTTGGCAACTCGCAGCTTCAGCTCCCTCCATAAGTTTTCAATGGGATTAAGGTCTGGTGACTGGCTAGGCCACTCCATGACCCTAATGTGCTTCTTCCTGAGCCACTCCTTTGTTGCCTTGGCTGTATGTTTTGGGTCATTGTCGTGCTGGAAGACCCAGCCACGACCCATTTTTAAGGCCCTGGCGGAGGGAAGGAGGTTGTCACTCAGACTTGTACGGTACATGGCCCCATCCATTCTCCCATTGATGCGGTGAAGTAGTCCTGTGTCCTTAGCAGAGAAACACCCCCAAAACATAACATTTCCACCTCCATGCTTGACAGTGGGGACGGTGTTCTTTGGGTCATAGGCAGCATTTCTCTTCCTCCAAACACGGCGAGTTGAGTTCATGCCAAAGAGCTCAATTTTTGTCTCATCTGACCACAGCACCTTCTCCCAATCACTCTCGGCATCATCCAGGTGTTCACTGGCAAACTTCAGACGGGCCGTCACATGTGCCTTCCGGAGCAGGGGGACCTTGCGGGCACTGCAGGATTGCAATCCGTTATGTCGTAATGTGTTACCAATGGTTTTCGTGGTGACAGTGGTCCCAGCTGCCTTGAGATCATTGACAAGTTCCCCCCTTGTAGTTGTAGGCTGATTTCTAACCTTCCTCATGATCAAGGATACCCCACGAGGTGAGATTTTGCGTGGAGCCCCAGATCTTTGTCGATTGACAGTCATTTGTACTTCTTCCATTTTCTTACTATGGCACCAACAGTTGTCTCCTTCTCGCCCAGCGTCTTACTGATGGTTTTGTAGCCCATTCCAGCCTTGTGCAGGTGTATGATCTTGTCCCTGACATCCTTAGACAGCTCCTTGCTCTTGGCCATTTTGTAGAGGTTAGAGTCTGACTGATTCACTGAGTCTGTGGACAGGTGTCTTTCATACAGGTGACCATTGCCGACAGCTGTCTGTCATGCAGGTAACGAGTTGATTTGGAGCATCTACCTGGTCTGTAGGGGCCAGATCTCTTACTGGTTGGTGGGGGATCAAATACTTATTTCCCTCTGCAGAATGCAAATAAATTCATATACTTTCCACAATGTGATTTTCCGGATTTAATTTGTGATGTGCTATCTCTCACTGTTACCAATAACCTACCCTTCAATTATGGGCTGCTCATGTCTTTGTCAGTGGGCACACTTACAAAATCAGCAAGGGATCAAATACTTATTTCCCCCACTGTAACTGTACAATGTTTACTATATATAGGAATGTCTTATAACGTCTTCTGCTGTAATACAACCGTGTACTTCACCACCATGTAACCCAAAACCCTCTATAAACCAAATGTATATTCTTTTCTATTTCCAGTATCCATGACGTATTGTAAGGCACATTGAGCCTGCAAAGAGGTGGGATAATGTGGGATACAAATGCAATAAATAAATAAATAAATAAAAAAAAACAAACAGGAAAATAAATGTCTAGGTGCAGATGCACGGGGAATGCATATAGCTGTGCATACATATATAGCTAAATGCATTCCTCATGCATCTGGCTCCACTTCTGATTTCATTCTTGAAAGGAATACAGAATTTCCTTCCTGTGGCCATGGCTTCAGTGTTATTAGAATGATAGCAACAGGATCCGCTTCAAAAAGGTGCAGTGTGCAGGTGAGGAAGTCATTGAACAACTCAGCAAGGACCCCATCCTCATGAGTTTGCTCTCGGTCCACCAGTTCAATTGCCCTGGACACCTGTCCAGGGGCGTATCTGAACTGTGGCGGTAGGGGGGGCCAGGGCCAGAGTGAGGGGGCACATTATAGCCCCCCCACTGCCACCATTGCCGATCCCCCTCCCCCTAGCCACTGCCATTGCCCATCTCCCCCCGCCATTGCTGTCGCCTACCTTCGCTGGCGGGGGACCCCAACCCCCGCCAGCCGAGGTCCGCTTCCTCTTGCCGCTGCCGGCTGCCTTTAAAAGAATTCCTTCAGCTGGCGGGGGACCCCCAACCCCCGCCAGCCAAGCCGAGGTCCTTTCATTTCTTCCACTGCAGTCTGCAAAGCTGGCGCCAAAAGTTTCTTCTGAGTCTGACATCGCTGCACGTTGTACATGCAGGACGTCAGACTCAGAAACAGAATGAGCTTCATTCTGTTTCTGAGTCTGACGTCCTGCACGTACAACATGCAGCGACGTCAGACTCAGAAGAAACTTTTGGCGCCAGCTTTGCAGACTGCAGTGGAAGAAATGAAAGGACCTCGGCTTGGCTGGCGGGGGTTGGGGGTCCCCCGCCAGCTGAAGGAATTCTTTTAAAGGCAGCCGGCAGCGGCAAGAGGAAGCGGACCTCGGCTGGCGGGGGTTGGGGTCCCCCGCCAGCGAAGGTAGGCGACAGCAATGGCAGGGGAGGGTTGGCGGCGGTAGGGGGTCCAGGGCGAAATCTGCGGGGGCCCAGACCCCTGTGGCCCCACGCAGATATGCCCCTGCCTGTGCCTTACGGTGTCCCAAGCCTGCCAAATCTAAAGACTTGGGGAGCCCCTCCCTGGGCTTCAGCATGTCTAACACTGGCCCTGTCTCCTCCATTCTTCCTTTCCATTCCATTCCTGATGTGCTCTCCCTCCCATTCTTATGCTTCCTCTCCTCAGCTCTTGGATGGGCTGAGCAAATACTAAATGGCTGGGTTGAGGTCAAGTACCTGCTCACTTAAGCCTACTCCGAATTCAGCAAATTTATGGTGTACACCATGGTATCTATTACAGCTCTGCAGCCACCATAACTCAGCAGCCCATTGCCAGGGGCCTTTCAAACTTCACAGCTCAGCTGCAAGAGTTGCCCAGCTGAACTGTGACATGTAAAAACCAGGGAGTCCTCTCAACCCTCCTTCTTCACTTTAAGTAAACAAACTCTCAGCAAAATGTGTATGTGGAGCACTGCCCAGATGGTTTCATAAAGAGGCCTCCCTGTAGTAAATAAACAACTACAGTATCTCGAGATAACACACTTCCCTATCTTGTTCTATTCTTGAAAGCAATTTATGTGGTTGTCGCAAACAAGAATCCCCAGCTCCCTATATAAATCGAGGTTGTCATGGATACAATATGTGGAGGCCCAATTCATAAATATATTATGAGGCTGACAATTTATTTTTAGTACCCAACAGTAGGTTCCTCCAAATGTGATAAATGATTTAATCAAGTGCTTTATTAGTAGAAGTCTCACACTTAATAAACTATTTATTTCCCATGTTTGCTTCCTTCTAGATATTTAAGGGCCTCATTTACTTATGTGTGTTAACAAGTTAATGCACTTTCATGCAATGCATTTAATTCATGTTATGTGCACAGGTATGATATAGGCCTGATTGATAACAGTGGGGCTTGCGTTTTTTTCGCATTAGTTAAATGTGTTAACACATTAATGCACATTATTAATCAGACCTCTAACTTTGAAACTCGTAATGTAACGTGTTTGCTCTGTCTGTTCCTCTTCTGTGCTGACACAGTAGGTAATATGCTATCAAGGTAACATTTATAAAATGTTTACAGACATTTTAAAGGTAATGGGGGTAGTTTAATAACTGCCCACATGTTTAAGAAAGTCATGTATAGTTTCCACTTTGTCGACCTGGTTGGAGTTTTAAAGCAAAATGATATGCATACTTCCACTTTAAAAATTACTTCAGCAAGTTTATAGATACACATTTACACCTGCTTTTGGCAGATAAACGTTTTGGGTTAATTTGTGCACATACAGTCAGATTTATTTTAAACTGTGCTTGTAAGTGCAAACCCCTCCCTAAGCCCACTCCAGGGATGCCTCCACTGATACACATACAGGCTGTAGTGAGGGTAATTCAATAAATTGATGCCTGGACCCCTTCTATAAAGGAAAGTAGGTGCCACTTTCTTTTATAGAATACTAGCATAACAGTGAACATACGTGCATATATTTCAGGCGCAACCACTTACACCAGACATGCGTGTAAATTATAGTATTCTAATTTGTGCACTTAACTGTGTGCCTGTCCACATTCCACTCAGACCCTGTCCATGTATATGGCCACCTTCAAACCATGCACCATCACATTTAGGAGCCATTCTATAGACTCGCATATAGTGGAATGTTGGCTTTTACATGTGTTTGTGCAGGGGCAGCAGAACACTTTTTTTTGTTTGGGGATGCTCAAGCTCTGTCTCCCAGCCCTGCCCCCTCCCCTTCCCTACCATCCCATAGATACTGGACAAATGAGAGGAACTATCTCCTTCCCTCCCTTCCTCTCAACTCCCTCCCCATGGAAGTCCAGCATTTCTCTCCTTCCCTTCTCCCTGTCTCCCCATGGTCTTCAGCATCTCTCTCCCTTCTTCTTTCCCTTACCCCATTCAGCATCTTTCTTTGCCTCTCCCCTCCCATGGTCTCCAGCATTTGTCTCCTTCCCCACCTTCCTTACACCCACGCCATGTTCTCCAGCATCTCTCCGTTCCTTGCTCCCCTCTTTAGCATTTTTCTCCATCCCCTCCCTCTTTCCCCTCTTCAGCATCTCTCTCCAGTCCTTCTTTCCTCCCTCCCATCTTCAGCATCTCTGTACTTCACTCCCTACTTCCCCTCTTCAGCATCTCTCTCCTTCCCCACCTCCCTTCCCCTCACCTCATGGTCTCCACATCTCTCTCCATTCCTTCCTCCCTCCCTTATTCAGTGTCTCTCTCTTTCCCTCCCCAGATCCCTTTTTCAGCATTTCTTACCTTCTTTTCCTCTCCCCCAACCATCCATGGTCACCAGCATTTCCCTCCCTCCCCACCCCACATGGTCTTCAGTATGTTTCACCTTCTCTCCCCCCCCCCCCCCCCTTCAGCATTTCTCTCCTTCCCTGCTGCCACAGCCAGGTGTTTTGTTTTTTTTTATTTTTTTTGCCATGCTGCCCTGGGGCAGTGACTCTTCCATCTGCATTAGAAGCACTGTGCATGAGCATCTGCATATATTAAGGGCTGGCCGGCTCCTGCCTCATCTGAACTTCCTATTTTGGAGGGGACTGAAGCCGGCCAGCCTTGAGCTTGCACAGATGGTAGAGTTGTTGCCCCAGGGAAGCAAGGTAAACTAAATAAACACCTCATGAGGAAAGAGGCAGGAAAGGACATTTTTTGTTTGGGGGGGTGGGGTGCCAACGCACCTGTGGCTCCCCCCATTCCAACACCTATGTGTATGTGAACACATACTCTCACATTTGCCAGCATTCTGGTCATATACACATGTTCTTGCTGCTTAAATATTGGCATCCTTCTTATCAGGGTTAATTCTAGGGCACCTGATAGGCGATTGTTCTATAAAAGAAAATAAATGTTTAATTTCCTTTATAGACTGCTAGTATAACTGGGTATATATGTATGCTTGTGCATTGGCACAATGGATCTGGGTCGTGGAATTGATATACTACAAAAGCAGTTTGCATATTATAGACAGGTGCTATTCTATTCTATTCTGTTCTATTCTATTTCTAGGATCTGCCAGTGTAATTCCTTCAAAAGGAAGCCAATGTAGTTTCATCAGTAATGGAGTAACTATCTCAAATTTCCTAGAGTCATAAATCAGTTTAGCAATAGTATTTTGTATGAGTTGAATTTTTCTCATTAATTTGAACAAGATACCAACATTGAATGAGTTGCAATAATCTAATTGGGACATTATTTAATATTGCACTAAAAGACCAAAAGTGATCCACAGAGAAATAGGGCCGGAAAAGTTAAAGAGGCTTCAGCTTAAAAATGATCGTGCCTAATTCAGGAGATACAATAGCATCTGATAGTATTCTATATGATAGTTCTGTAAATTAGAGTCCAACCGAACCCAGGATCTTCGGTTTCTGCCGAAACTGAATCTGCAACCGAAATTGCCCGCTCAGTTTCAGCAGAAACTGAAACTGTAAATTAAACTGACCCCCTCCCCACCCCCACACACACACTCCATCCCCTGACCATTGTGATGTATAGGATACCCTCCTGGGTTCCATGTTGGCTTTTCATATCTTATTGCCCCTGCAAATGCTATTTGAAGGGAGAAGAATTTACCTGGATAGCTGGGTGTACGTCCCTGGAAGGGTTGCAGCAGGAGAGGGGTGAGCACAATTACCAAGAGGGCATATTTCCCCTTACCAGCAGTGCTTAGTGATGTCTTTCTCAGTTCAGACACAGAACCCCTGGAAGGGAGAAAATCTGGTATGGCCTCACAGGAGGTGCTCCACACCTATAGTGCTTTCCTGGAAGGAAAGGAGTCAGTCCTTATGGAAATGCCAGGACTTAGATCCAGCCTATGCTCCTGACTTAGTAAGCAGTATACCCTGGGAGCCAAAGTGAGTCTTGGAAATGAGTAGGGCCCATTTCTCTCAGGGAAGACACCAATGTAAAAAGGCCTGCTGTTATCTGAGAAGGGGAGGGCAAGAGAAGGAGAGCAACTTGCCTGAGGGCAGGAGAGACCTTCCTCACAGAGAACTGGCTGCAAGGGGTAAACGGGCTACCCAACCCAGGGGAAGAGGACCCTAAAGTTAATGCAGTGCCTGGTTAATGAGAGAAGGGGAAAGAACAGGTACCCAGTCCTCACCGGCAAAATGACTGCCAGGATCTCCCACGGCAGTCTTGGTAGCTATTTCGATTGGAGCAGTGCATGGAATAGGATCAAGTGGAGTACATTCATTCCCCTGAAGAGACCACTAGACCACCAGGAATGGGGAGGCATGAGAGAGTGATCACGCGTGGGAATGGGAGAGAGGTTCAGTTTCAACTGAAAACACACAGGTATTTTCAGCCTGAACCCGAATCCATATTTCAGGTCGGCTTTGGTGCCAAATCCAAAACTGAAACCGATATTTGGTCAGCCTCTACTGTAAATGCAGGTTCCAACCATGTGTATGCCACCTGCCAACATATGCAAGATATGAACAATTACAGAATAGTGCTTAGAAAGAATACTGGCATACACATGCATATATGTACACAAATGTATACTAGTATTCTAAATGGTTACATGTGTGGAAATGTTTGCACTGATTTTATACAAATACCCCAAAAGTGCACAGATTTTTCCACATTTCAAGTGGATAATTTTTTTTAAAAAAGCCTACGTTTGTGATTAAAGCACCATTTTGCCCTGTGAAATACTTTGAAAATTGCCCTCTAAACTGGACTGTATTTTGAAGAACGGAGCAGCAACAGGATATTAGCAAAACAAATACGGTGGAATTTAAACCTGCAGAGCTTTCTCCTTTACTTTACTATAGGTAAATATCAACCTAGCACCATATGCAGTTTCCTGCTGTTGCTTCCATTCTACCCACATTACAGCAAACTGCAGCATATGCTCACTCTGTCATGTTGTCTTCTGCACTGAACACATTGACGTTTGAAGTGACAACACCGACTCCTGTGATGGATGATTCTATGAAAAAAAAAAAGGTGGGGGGGATAAAACAGGAGATGGGGTCAAAAGCTGGAATATCAAACTTGCAGGAACACATAAAGAACATAGGGGCCCTTTTACTAAGCCGCATGCCTATGAAAGCCAAACGCGCTCCAAAATGGAGTTACCGCATGGCTCTTGCGGTAATTTCATTTTTGCCATGCGTCCGATATGCACGGACAAAAAATAATTTTTATTTTTGGCCACAAGTATTCGACGCTCACCAAGTGCCATTTGGCGCGCGTAGGTCATTACTGCCTGGTTACCTCATGAGACTTTGTCGCTAGGTCAATGGCTGGTGGTAAAATCGCAGACCCAAAATGGACGTGCAGCGATTTTGATTTTGCCGCACGTCCATTTTAGGCAAAAATTTTAAAAAGGCATTTTTTTACAGGTGCGCTGAAAAATGATTCTATGCGCCCAAAACCCACGCCTACACTACCACAAGCCATTTTTCAGTGCACCTTAGTAAAAGGACCCCTAAGTGTAGGCCACAGAACAAAAAGGTTTAAGCGTTTGTTATTTTTTCCTACCCAATGGAAACCAGAAACAATTTTACAAGACGGGTCAAGAATATCTGTGTGTCCCTCGTCTGTCCATCTTTCTGACTGGGAGCAAAATAACTCTCTGAAAATTTAACAGGATGGGATGAAACCTAGCATGGGGGGAAAACTGATAAAAAGACACATTAGAAAATGGGCCAAATCTGATTGGAAGTTCCAGAGATATACGCACCCCCACCACCAGCAGCACAGTACCACCACCACCACAAAAAAAAGGCCCAATGCATTTCTATGGGATAACGAGTTCCATCCTCTGTAACATGAAAAAATTAATTGCATGGAATGTGCAAAAAAAAAGAAAAAAAAGAAGAAAACAGTAAAAGTACATAAGTATTGCAATACTGGGAAAGACCAAAGGTCAATCAAGCCCAGCATCCTGTTTCCAACAGTGACCAATCCAGGTCACAAATACCTGGCAATATCCCAAAAAAGGAACAAAACATTTTATACTGCTTATCCCAGAAATAGTGGATTTTCCCCAAGTCCCCAAGACACATTCAGTTCAAAAATGGGCCAGCTGATTCCAGAAAATGAGCATCCCCTCCCCAAAGTAAAGCCCCATGCATATCTATAGGAAATGAAATTCCAACTTCTATACATAGAAACTTAGATAGAGTGAAATGTAGCAGTTAGAGGACAGGGTGAGGCATTTTAAAAGATGGAGTTAGAGGGCAACCAAAACAGTTTTTTTCTGTGGCTGAAATTTGACACATGGTTTTGGCCAAAGCCAAAACCAAAACTGAAAATGGTATAGCATGCCCCCCCCCCCCCCCCCCCCAAAAAAAAAAAAATAAAAATAAATGTAGGCCAAAAATGCACCAGCATCTGGTCCAGTCAATTTGCTACTCTTCAGTTTGTCAAATTGCTCCATTACATCTTCCAGTTACTTCATTGGCTCCCAATCCATTTCTGCGTACAGGTCAAATTCCTCTTATTGACTTATAAGTGCATTCACTCTGCAGCTCCTCAGTACCTCTCCACTCTTATTTCTCCTTACACTCCTCCCTGAGAACTCTATTCATTAGGTAAATCTCTCTTATCTGTACCCTTCTCCTCCACTGCTAACTCCAGAATCCTGCACCGTATGCCTTTCTGAGCAAGTACATCAAGCTCAATCTCTGGCAGTCTTCAAATCTAGGCTAAAAGCCCACCTTTTCAGGCTGCTTTTAACTCCTAACCTCTATTCACTTGTTCAGTACCCATGTTTGTTTATCATTCCCACCTTAGCAGTGGCGTACCGAGGGAGGGGCGGTGGGGGTGGTCCACCCTGGGTGCACGCTGCTGGAGGGGTGCAGAGAGCTGGCGGTAAATGTGAGCCCTTCAAAACCCAACACAAACCCACTGTACCCACATGTAGGTGCCCCCTTCACCCCTTAGGGCTATGGTAGTGTTGTACAGTTGTGGGTAGTGGGTTTTGTGGGGCTCAGCACCCAAGGTAAGGGAGTTAGGCACCTGGGAGCAATTTCTGAAGTCCACTGCAGTGCCCCTACTACTACTACTACTACTATTTAGCATTTCTATAGCGCTACAAGGCTTACGCAGCGCTGCACAAACATAAAAGAAAGACAGTCCCTGCTCAAAGAGCTTACAATCTAATAGACAAAAAATAAAGTAAGCAAATCAAATCAATTAATGTGTACAGGAAGGAGGAGAGGAGGGTAGGTGGAGGCGAGTGGTTACAAGTGGTTACGAGTCAAAAGCAATGTTAAAGAGGTGGGCTTTCAGTCTAGATTTAAAGGTGGCCAAGGATGGGGCCTAGGGTGCCCGGTTGGTGTCCTGGCATATGAGGAGGACCAGTGCACTACGAATGCTGGCTCCTCCCACTACCAAATGGCTTGGATTTGGTCGTTTCTGAGATGGGTGTCCTCGGTTTCCATTATCGCTAAAACCGGGGATGACCATCTCTAAGGATGACCATCTCTAATGCTGAAATTTGGGCGTCAAATTATCAAAATGAAAGATGGATGCCCATCTTGTTAACTCCTTAAATTTGTCCACAATAAAGTTGAATCAAGATACTAGGTAATATTAAACAGGAAAATATATAAATAAATCACTAACGGTAGGGACAGAGCAAATATCTGCAGCCAAAGTAACAGCATTCCTAATTAGGGAGGCAAGTCTTCAGGTGGTTTAACCATTTCCTTCGATTCAATAAATTCTAACAGTTTCTTGGAGTAAAGAATACATAATTAACCAATTCAAAAGAGATATAGCATTTACAAGGAAATTTTAATGAAAAGGTAGCGCCTAATTTAAGAATTCTTGATTTATACATCAGGAATCCTTTTCTCCTCTTTTGTGTACTTCTTGCCATACCAGGAAAAACCTGGATCTTTTGTCCCAAGAAAACATCATTTATATGGCGAAAATATAATCGTAGAATATTATTTCTATCTTGTTCAAGAGCGAAAGTTACAATTAAAGTCGTTCTTTCTGTTATAAGTTCCAAAGAATTCTCAAGAAATTCAGTCAAATTTAAATTTGGAACGGCTTGAGCTTGTTCATTAGAAGATCTCACTACACCAGATATATATTGGGCTCGTGTTATGGGGGGATAACCCTCCACTGGAATTCCCAATATATCACTAAATATTTTTTAAGTATGTCCACTGCTATAATTAAAGGTGATTTTGGAAAATTTAATAGTCTCAAGTTGTTCCTACGACCATTATTTTCCAAATATTCTAACTTTTTTCTTGGATTTCTTTTTCTTTAATTAAGACCACTGTTAGGTTCTGCAATTTCTCAACTTCACTTTCCATCTTCATAATTTTTTCTTTCTGGGCTTGAACATTATCAGACAGGTTTTGACTAGTTTATTTTAATTCCAATATTTCACCCTTAATAGAAGCATTCATCAAAAGTAATGTGTTATTCACACCCTGGATTGCATCCCATAATGTATTCCTAGTCAGCACTGCAGGTCTTAATTCTCCAGAGCTCTCGGTAGTGAAGCCTCGGGCAACAGGGGTAACGACCTGCATTTGCCCCTGTTCCATTGATTCTCTCCACGGGGTTGAAGTGCTCGCAGGTCCTCCTCCCACAAACGTTGAAGGCCTTGCCTCAGACTGTCGTGGTCCCGCTAGCAACAAATCACTTCCGGGTTGTGGAGGAGCAGAGTAGGAGGGAGGACTCAGTGTTGCCCCCTCTATACTGCACTCTGTACAATATGAAGCCGAGCCCATCGAAGCAGAGATTTGCTCGCCAAGGATCCCGACTCTGAAACTCTCCAAAGTCGCTTGGCAGGAGGTTGGCATCGGCGGTGGGACTGCGGAGGTAGGAACCACCAATTTCCCCTTTCTTTTCCCCATCTAAAAGTCAGGGAAAGGAATCCACTCGTTAAAGCTGTGTTGGGTTTCAGGAGCTACGGGATCGCACACCCGTTCCTGATGCCATCTTGATTCGAGCTGCAGATTTTGTTGCTTTGTGATAGTTGTGTTGCACACAGTGATGATGTCAGGCTGTCTAATGTCAAGGTGGTCTTCCTGCCACCAAACACTGCCTCTCTGATCCAACCTATGGATCAGGGCTTAATAGCCAATTTCAAACAACATTATTGGGCTCTTGTGCTACATCGTCTGATGAGTGTTATGGATGACCAGACTGGCAAGGATAAACGTGCTGTTGAACTGGCACATAATCTATCACTGTTGGATTCCCTACATATGCAGAACGAAGCCTGGAATCATGTTACACAGGCAACCATTGTGAACTGCTACAAGCGGGCAAGCTTTGTTAGGGATGTGGAGAGGGACAAAACAGATGCAGCTGTTGCAAACGCATCAGAGGAACAGGCTATTGACATCCCAGCATGTGTTACTGAAGAGGAGTTTCATCACTACATAGCAGTTTTTTTTTTTGTTACATTTGTACCCCACACTTTCCCACTCATGGCAGGCTCAATGTGGCTTACATGGGGCAATGGAGGGTTAAGTGACTTGCCCAGAGTCACAAGGAGCTGCCTGTGCCGAGAATTGAACTCAGTTCTTCAGTTCCCCGGGACCAAAGTCCACCACCCTAACCACTAGGCCACTCCTCAACTCTGTTTATAATGATCTGTTGATTATGATCTGTAGATTATGATCTACAAACAGCTGATGACAGCACTGATGTTGTGATATGTGCCTACACGCAGGCAACAGCTGATGATGAAACAGATGATGAAAGAGCAGAGAGGCACATGCTGACGAAATTCAACAACCTCCTGTCACTTTTGCAAGGGCGCTAGAGAGTCTCAACACCGTGCGGGCCTATCTAGAGGCCACTGGATGTCAGTGCTATGACAGTTTTTACTGTCTGGCAGACGTAGTCTATGGAACTCACAGACAAGAGTATACAGAGGACTATGACTGATTACTTCAAGTAAGCCTAACGTCAGTTAATGGAGACTGTATATTGTACGTATAATAAACAGTACTGTACATATGTTTATCAGATGTTAAGCTTCTTTTTTGGGTCACAACGGTTAAGTGCATGCTCCGGTTAACTGCATGTATTTCTTTGGTACCAGACCCTTGCACTTCTGCGGATTACACTGTAATTCAATTTGGGGTCTTTGCATAACTGAAAAAGAACTGAATAGTGGTATTTTGTCAGGTGTTTAAAATGCTCATCAGCTGTTGAAAATAAAGGCTCTTGAGCAGAAAGAATTCACATTATACATTATATATAGCAATCACATATGGTTAGCTCGTCAGCTGTCAGGATTTTCAGAAACACAATCCTGGTATTTGAGCACAACAGGATTGACCTTATAGATGCTGATAATGGGACTGGCCTCTGGAAATCAATATCTACTGCTGATAGGTGTTCCATGAGTCCCAAGGAAGGAATAAAGAAAAAAGCTGCTACGAATTGTCTTGAAGGGAAAAAAATTATATTGCCAGGGTCGAGGAAGAGAATGAGGAGTAAGGCCCAGGGAGAAGAAGAAAGGAAAGGTGTCTGTATGTAACATTGTCTGTGCCTATTTGTACTTAAGCAATTGGCTAAGTTCCATTCTTATCTTTGCCAAAGGCAAACATACTAGTTTAGCTAAACAAGCAGGTATATTTATGTGTTTCAGAATTTAGATATTGTACATTGAGCAAAAAAAAATGTTCACTGGCTCAATATAAATGAGCATAAAGTTATCTTAACAGAATTTGGAATTCATTTTGAGACTTTCCAACTTTGCTATGAGTTGACCCAGCCACCACATGAAAGGCCTTAAGCCTGATCTTTCCAAACCTATTCTGCAGATCCCTTAGTCAACCAGGTTTTCAGGATACCCACAATGAATACAAATGAGATCAAGTTGTATGCATTAAAATCTATTGCATTCAGATTGAGCTCATGCATATTTATTGGGAATATGCTGAAAGCTGACTGGCTGAGGAGTTCCCAGGACAGGGCTTATGCTATGATCTTGCTAATGTGAAACTCAGAGGTGTCTAATTGTCTACCACAGATGCTTGACTGCCTCAAACAGCTATGAAGTAGAAGCCTGAAATGCTGCTTAATTCATTTTATTGATAAATGCCACCGTGGTAAAATGCATACTCATCAATAGCTAGAGTGTATGGAGTGACAGATGCACTTTATTTATTTAAAACTTGATATACCGCTGTAGCTGATAAACAGATCACAGCAGTTTACAATTGAGTTTACAAAAGCATAAGAAAAGAAATACAATATGTGATAGAAAAGAAATCATACACACAGATAAAATCAGATAAAAACTGTAATTAAAACTAACATACATGCCTGCTGTCTTCCAGACACCCATGTCCGACAGAGCCGCCTCACTCACTGGAATATGCCTTTTGGAATGTTTTTAAGAGTGCTTTAAATCTTTTTAAATTGCATTCGTCACGTATAGTCAATCATATGGAAGTCCAAAGATATGGGGGCAACAAAGAAAAATGCACTGTGGCAAGTAATTTCTAATTGGACAGATTAAGGCCCAGGCAATACCATGTGGTGGTCATTGATAGATCGAAGAACATGAGATGAAGAATGTGGTACTGTTAATAAAGAGAAATATAATGGAGTACCCTGTCTAAAGGCTTTAAAGGCCAGAAACAGCACTTTAAATTGAATACAAGAGTCTACCGGTAACAAGGGCTGGTCTTTCAAAGCAGATGAGATATGGTCAAATTTCCAAAGACAAATAGCTGTATTCTGTAATGACTGTAGTCTCTTGAGTAATGAATTAGAAATCCCTATGTTTATTGCCCATGTAACCTTTCCCTTACTATGAAATCATCCCAGAGGCTATGGTTGTGCTGGTGTCCCTTCTATAGACAAATGCTAAGGAACCAAAGGGTTCTTTCAGCAGTCTACTGCTACTCCACTTACTTCAGTGTAATTAGCCAAAGGCTATCAAATTCCCTTCAGGTCTGTTCTAATTGCTGAGACTTTCTTTATTGCCATACAATGATCAAACTGTAGAATCCCAAACGTGCTACAGAAGTTCAATGATGCCTATTTTTTCACTTTATTATTTTAATTTCTTATATACCACTGAAAGCTATCAAAGTGTTGTACATTCAGGTATTGTAGGTATATCACATCACTGATCAAGGATTAGAATACTAGAACAGACCAAACGCCCATCAAGACCAGTGTCTTGCTTACAACAGTGGTTAATACAGGTCACAAGTACCTGGCTTGAAGAGTCCCAAAAAGTAGTAGATAGTGGCTTTCCCTGAGTCTACCTTGTTAATAACAGTTTATGGACTTTGCCTTCAGGAATTCATCCAAACCTTTCTTAAACCCAGCTAGATTAACTGCTTTTACCACTTGCTCTGGCAATGAGTTCCAGAGCTTAACTATACAGTGTGTGAAAAAATATTTTCCCCTATTTGTTTTAATGGAAGATGAAGGTGCATTTGACGGGTCTTAGTATTAGAGGTATAATACTTTGGGGCTCATTTTCAAAAGAGAAAAAAACATTTCAAAAACGGCATAAAGTGGCATTTGAACATTTTTCTCCGAAAAACATCCAAATTGCAGTTTTAAAAACTCAAATTTCAGGTGTTTCTCTCTACAGTGTGTCCATATCACAAGGGGGCATGTTAGGGATGAGATTTGGGGGTTCCCAATACTTGAATGTTTTTCTGCTATAATAGATGAAAGCCAAAACGCCAAGGGCAAAAAATATTCTAGACCTGTTTCAATCACAACTAAGTCACAAAAAGGTGTGCTAAATGACGAGATGACAACTGGAAGGATTAAGGCATGACACCCCCCCTTTACTCCCTCAGTGGTCACTGACCCCCCCCCCCCCCCCAAAAAAAAATGTGAAAGAAACAGTACCTACCGGCCTCTATGACAGCTTCAGATGTTATAGTCAGTCCTATTAGAGCAGCAGCAGGTCCCTGGAGTAGCCTAGGGATCATTGCAGTGGACTGTAGAGAAGGGGAGCCAGGCCCATTTACCACTGTAACTTGTACACTTGTGGTAGAAAGTGTGAGCACTCTAAAACCCAACAAAAACCTACTATACCTTCATAAAAGTGACACCTGCAGACATAAGGGCTATTGCAGTGGTGTACAGTTGGAGAGAGTAGGTTTTTGGTGGGGTTTGGAGGGCTCACCATGCAATATAAGAGGGTAACAAAAGCATCTAGCACATGGCCATTTTCAAAACAAAAAGTTGGACATTTTTCTGATTTGAAAATAGGCCTGTTCATTACTGGATTTTTGGATGTTTTTCACAAAATATCCAAAATTGGATTTAGACATCATATTGAAAATGTCCCTTGTTGTATTTATAGAACTTTGAATGTACACGTTGTTTTTGTATAAAATGGGGTGAAAATCAGTAAATGGCACCAAAATAAATGAGCACTGAGTGCTATTGTATAACCAGTGCTCATTGGGTGCTATTTACAGAACTACTGGGATCTATACCAAATTTTGGACATGAGAGAAGGGAAGGGAAATGGAACTTGATATACTGCCTTTCTGAGGTTTTTGCAACTACATTCAAAGTGGTTTACATATATTCAGGTACTTATTTTGTACCAGGGGCAATGGAGGGTTAAGTGACTTGCCCAGAATCACAAGGAGCTGCAGTGGGAATTGAACTCAGTTCCCCAGGATCGAAGTCCTCTGCACTAACCACTAGGCTACTCCTCCACTAGCAACATTTCATGTAGAAGCCTGCCCTTGCAGATCAGCAATGTGGCCGCGCAGGCTTCTGTTTCTGTGAGTCTGACGTGCTGCAGGTACGTGCAGGACGTCAAACTCACAGAAACAGAAGCCTGCTTAGCCGCGTTGCTGATCTGCAAGGGCAGGCTTCTACATGGAATGTTGCTAGTGGAATAGCAACATTCCCTCTAGAATCTCCAATGGTAGCAACAGAATCTCAACATTCCATTTAGAATCTCAAATAGGGAAAGGGAAATGGGACTTGATATACTGCCTTTCTGAGGTTTTTGCAACTACATTCAAAGCGGTTTACATATATTCAGGTACTTATTTTGTACCGGGGCAATGGAGGGGTAAATGACTTGCCCAGAGTGACAAGGAGCTGCAGTGGGAATCGAACTCAGTTCCCCAGGATCAAAGTCCACTGCACTAACTACTAGGGGACTGAAACCTGGTGTAAATCCTCACGCCTAAATTAGGCATGGATCTCCCACATTGTACAATACTGCACACATCTAAAGTGAACACCTCTGACCAATGTTCCCTCTAAGGACAGGCCTGGTGTGTGCAAATTTTTTACGTGTGACCAACAATTTTTAAAAACTGACTTTGAGTGCCTCTATTAGCATGATTTTTTTTTAACTTGTTTAAATTGGGTCATTTAAAAATTTAGTTTTTTAATTTAATTCTGTTTGAAAATGAGATCTGCATTTTTCTGTTAGGCTAGTCTATGCCCACCATACTGCCACATCTGCTGCCCATCTTCCAAGCTATGAAATTATTCATAGAAGGGCTGTTCCCTTCTTAAAAAAAAACAAAAAACATAACCTCACCCCCACCAAATAGTTCTTAAATCCCCACCCCACTTGTCATCCCCTCCTCTTTTATCCCCTTCTTCCCACTACCCACTGTTGTCCTACAATTAGGGACTATCACGTAGTAATGCCCTCCCTTCGACCCCCTCCCCCCATCCAATCTTCCTATACCATAAATAGAAAAGAAAGAAACTTCTATGTATCAGCCAAAGCAAGGCATTGAGGGGAAGGCAGGGTTCAGTGCTTCCTGCTGCCAGTCCTTAATACAAGTTCCTTAGGCGCATGCACATACGTACCCGGAAGCTGGCATCAGTCGACACTGAAGGAGCAGCAGAGAGGCAGACTGCAACCCTGGATACAGATACTGAAGTTTACTTTCATAGCATTTTTTTTCTCATGGGTTTGGTTTGTTGTTTTGACTTTCCAGGTGGCGTCGGGGTGTCAGGGGAGGGGAACATGGGGATGGACATGACAGTTTGTGAACGACTATATAAAAAATGTGAGCAAGACTCCTGGAATGTATGAGCAATCGCTCACGCGTTCACCTTAGAGGGAACACTGCCCCTGGCCGGCCCATACTCCTCTAATGGCCATGTCCTCTTATCAATGGCACGCTAGTGGAATACCAAAGAGTGTGAAAATGATCCATGACCATCTAAACTTCAGGCGATCATTAAAGACCTATCTGTTTTGCAAGGTCTACCCTACTGACCCAACTTAAATGCCTCAACTCTGCAATGCATTAAACCTTACATTGTTTTGGACATTATTATTCCTTATTTCCTTGACCCTTATTGTACTTGTATACCCTTACCTGACCCTTATTTTATACTGTATTTACCGGACCTGGCAATTGCCTTTACGGTATTATGTAAGCCACATTGAGCCTGCTAATGGGTGGGAAAATGTGGGATACAAATGTTACAAATAAAATAAATAAATAAAAACTTTATGTGTGTATCTTTATAGAGTAGCACCTAGGAAGATGCACATGTAAATTCAAATTGTTGCCAAATAGTGACAACTATTTGAGTTAATTCACTCGTTAATTAATTTACACTCACAAGTTGGGCCACGTGCCCAAATTTCCATGCACAATTTTGAACCCCATTTATAGAATTTGGGGGATGGCATATTTGTTTGTTTGCTGGTTATCACAAGAAAAAATTGAAATAAAAATAAAGAGAAAAAAAGAAAATAAACGTGCAACTATGTAACATCATGGTGTGTCCCCTAGTCTTTGAACTTTTACCCATTATACCCCACTAAGGATATTATGGACCTCTATCATATTTCCCTCAGCCATTGCTTCTCCAATCTGAAGAGCTCTAACCTCTTAACCCTAGAACGCATATTGGGGGCCTTTTAGGCCCCCATGCTTACATTTTTGCTATTATCTGCAAAATTACTTTAGTTAGAATTTTGAAACTCAAGGTATTACTCAAGTATGTCATTGTTGATAATATCCAGTTGTTCATATAATTTTTTTTCATAGGCATTATGGTGTAACAATGCTTGTTTGGTGAAAACTACATCTGTACGAATTGGAGGCCTTTTAGGCCCCCGCTGTTTTTATCATGTTCTCAGAAGTGTTTGTGTCTCAAGTTACTTTATTTGTACTCAGTAATGCTGGTGGAGGGGCCAGGGTGTGGATAATAACATGTGAGGATGTCATGTGATTTTTGGAGGGAGTGATAAGGCCATGACATCACCTCAGGTCCTCTGAACACTGAGGACAGTATACACTGTGAGCTAATTGCTGAAGGACCTGTGATAAGATAAGCTGTTGAGAGGAAATCTGTTTCATTTTCTAACATCTAGTCAGCAATGGCACAGTCTTCCTCCAAGTGTCTGACTGACCAAGAGATTGAAGCGATTATGTTTCAAAGCGATGATGAAAGTGAACTATCTTTGTCTGATGAAGAATATCTGCCACCAGCTAATCAAACATCCTCATCCAGTGATTCTTCTGATGATGAAGAAGTGAATCTAGTGGATCCTCAAGAAGTGATAAGTAGAACATCCAAAACGAATGTTTTTTGGGACAGTAATCCTACATTAGTCGGACGTACTCCAATACACAATATTGTGAGACAGGCTCAAGGAGCTGTGGGAAGTCCCAGTTACTTTACCCCTAAAGATGTATTCTGTACTTATTTTTCTGACAATATTGCAGAAGAGGTCCTATTATGTTCAAACCTAGAAGGAAGACGTATCGCTTCAGCAAAAAATAAGTCCTGGAAAAATATCTCAAAAGAGGAACTTTATGCATATATTGGACTTTTCCTGCTGGCAGGGAGTCAAAAATCGTATGATGTCCCAATACGAGAATTATTTCTGGACCCACTTTCTGATCCACACTATAAGGCGACAATGTCAGTGGGCAGATATGAGGAAATTAGAAGGATCATTCGCTTTGATGATAAGCGAACTCGTGCAGCGAGGTTTGAAACAGACAAATTAGCCCCTATCAGTTATATCTGGAACATATTTATCAAAAATTGCACAAAACTTTACAATCCTAGTACTAATGTTACTGTAGATGAGCAACTTGTACCGTTCAGAGGACGCTGCAAATTCATACAATACATGCCCAGCAAGCCAGCCAAGTACGGTATAAAAATCTTCTGGATGTGTGATTCTGCAAATTATTATGGCATAAATGGCGTAATCTATTGTGGCAAAGAGGTTGGTGCACCAGTACAGAAGGATCTGGGGTCTGAAATAGTCAAAACTCTTGCTGTTCCAATATTCAATTCAGGTAGAAACATCACCATGGACAATTATTTCACCAATGTTGAACTAGGCAATTTTTTGCTTGCAAAAGCTATTACACTTGTTGGTACTATAAAGCAAAACAGACGAGAAATTCCAGCAGCACTCAAACACAATTGTCAGCGAGCACTTTATGAGAGTGTCTTTGGATTCAATAACAAAGCGACTTTGGTATCTTACAAGGCAAAGAAGGAGAAATCTGTAATTTTACTCAGTACCATGCATCACGATTGCAGTGTTGACAGCAATAACCAAAAATTGAAACCAGAAATCATCCTGCATTACAATGCAACAAAAGGAGGTGTAGATAAATGGATGAGATGGTGGGAGAATATTCGTGTAAGAGGCAAACAAAACGATGGCCTGTAGTACTATTTTCAAATATGCTTGATGTAGCAGCCCTAAATTCATTCATTATTTATACAGAAACTCATCCTGAATTTCATGCACAGAGGAAGGACAGGAGACGCTTATTCTTGAAGGACCTTTGTCATGAACTTGTAATACCTCACATGATAGAGCGAAGCGACTTGAAATGCTTGCCAAAGAAAACTAAAGAAGCAATGAAACGGTGTGGTGTACAGTTTCAGATTACTCCAGAGCCAGGAGAAAGAAAACGAAAGCGTTGGTTCATGTGTCCAAGAAACATAGAGAGGAAAACTGAGCGATATTGTTCCACTTGTAAGGAAACTGTTTGCAAAGAACACTCTTCTGAAAAAATAACATGTCAGAATTGTTTGGAAGACTAATATAATAGAAAAGAAAGTTAGAATAAAAATGTAGCTGCAGCTAGTTTGCTATAGATTTCTATGCATTTTTGTGTGTTTTCATGTCTTTGCGTGAAATTTGGGAAAAAAAAGATTTTTTGGTGTTTTCTGTGAAAAATTATAATTAAAATGTTGTCCACTATTCATATTTTATTGAGCAATTTTGAAATAAACTTGTGAAAGTTATTTAAGTGTGTTTTTCTACATTATGTGCATGGGGGCCTAAAAGGCCCCCATGACGTTAATATGTATATTTTTAATGTCATGCGTTCTAGGGTTAAGCTTTTCCTCCTGTGAAAGTAGTCCCATCCCCTTAATCATCGTGTCCCCCTTCTCTGCATCTTTTCTAATTCCACTATATCTTTTTTTGAGATGTGGCAACCAGAACTGCACATAATACTCAAGGTCAGGAGTAGAGAAGGCTGACTCTGAACAGAGCGGTTATGCAGGCACATGAAACTCGGCCTATCATCCAGCTATTATATTTGAAAATTAGGCTCATAAACGGTAAACAGAAAAACACGCAAAGAATACAGATACTTTTTAGGCAGGTTTGAAACAAGCTGCAGGGTAATGGAAGGCAGGGAAATAAAAAAGTGGATGGAAAAATGGGAGAGGGGAGAGTAGCAGGGAGGATGATTAAATGACAGTATGATCTGAGAAGGGAGAGAGAAGACAGAGAGACGTACCCCTCTTTCCCCCATATTACCTAACTCAAATTAACTTTCTGTGAAAATTACCATTTTTACTGCAATACCATTTTAGTATGTAAAAGGTTTCTTGTTCATAAAAAACAAACATTTCCTCTCCTTCTTAAATTCAGGCCATGAATTCCTGCTGTGCTGAACAGGCATTTTGTTTCCCTTCTAACTGGTAAAGCACATTTTCAGGAAATGCTAGTTTAGTTTGGCGAGGTGTGAGCAGTTAATTCATTGTCAAAGCTGGCCAAGCTTGTGAAATAAATAAATAAATCTTACCGAAAAACAGCAGCATCTGAAAGTGTCTCTGTCCCAAGTCTAGGCCTGAGAAATTGGGGTTGTGTGTGTTATTTTTCCATTCAGAGCTCCAGTGGAAACAGCTTATATTTCATCACAGCATGGTTGTCTTCTGCACTAGTTACACATTATGAAGGGGTTAGAGCATAATTCTTTCAAGCCTGTGACTAGAAGTAGAGAATGACATAAGGACAAAATTTGTCCCCATCTCCACCCTGTCCCTACAGGCCCCGTCTCCGTCCCCACACCATCCCTGCAGGCCCTGTTTCCATCCCCGTCCCATCCCCACAGGTTTTGTCCCCATCCCCGCGGGCTCTGTTCTCATCTGCAGAAACCTCAAACACATTATTTTATATTTAAATATTTTTATTAAGTATAAAAAGGAACAATATGCCTTGCAACCGTTGTGTATAAATTACAAATAGAAAACAATAATAACAACAAGCAGCTCTAATAACCTTCCTACCATCACCACCCCCCCTCTACCCTTCCAACCCCAACAATAGCTGATTTCTACTTCTCCAAGGAATCCTAATTCACCCTGTAAAGATGTCTTCTTAGAAGATGTGCTGGTAGCAGGATGTACAGGATCCCCCATGCAAATTTTGCTAGCTGTGGCTAGCATTTTTGCTTGTTTTCTCAAAAAATAAAAATATTGTCGTCTGTATTAATCAAATATAAATAACAGTCCAGTTCATTAACAGGCTTCAAAGTAGAAAATGACATGGGGACAAAGTTTGTTCCCATCCTCACGGGCTCTGTCCCCATCCCCACCCCATCCCCATGGGATCTGTCCCTGTTCCATCCCCATGGCTCTGTCCCCATCCCCATCCCTGTGGTTGCCGTGGGAATAAATGGTTAGAGTGGCAGGCTGAGAACCAGGGAAGCCCAGTTCAAATCCCACTGCAACTCCTTGTGATTTTGGGCAAGTCACTTAACCATCCATTGCCTCAGATACATATTTAGATTCTGAGCCCCCAGGGACAGAAAAGTACATAAATATGCATGGCTTTCAGGTGGTATATTGTCTTATTGTAGTTTTTCTGCAGGCACTTGATATTGTAGATAACCATCAATTCCATGAGTTTGTATTGTTCCAATATATGTTCCTAGAAAGTCAGTAATGCAGAAGTCCTCCACTCTTCCCCCTAAGAGGTATTAGAGTGGAAGATACCCCCAATTCTCTCCTCACCCTCTGAATCCCATTTGCAAATAACAGATGACTATGAATCTGAGTTTTTAACAACGGTTACAATTTTATTTGTGAATACAACACCCCAAACCAGGTCATATAGTTGGCATATAGTTTCTCGAGCTCACCCTCCCCCTTCTCCCTTTTCCTTGCCCATACTCAGTCCTCTTCTAGAGCCTGAGATATAACTAGCCACAAACCAATTCCAGTGTGATTGCCCCTGCTCCTTAGGAATCACAGATACCTGTCTAACTCCCCCCCCCCCAATATGTACCCCTTCTCTGGATTCTATGCCCCCCCCCCCATTGGAATCTGTGGGGCTTATACTCCTCTAAGTCTTGAAACCTGCCACCAGCATCAATGATCTCCCTGAGAACTTTCTTCCTTCCTCAAAACTTGCTCTTTCTTTTGACTGGCTTCAGTCGCTGCCACTCCTGCAGATATGACAAATACAGCTTTTGACAATCCAATAACAACATCAAATCTCAACTCTAATAACCTCAAACACTAAGAGAGAGGGCAGATGCTGCAGAACAAGGAGTCACCAGCCTGAGAAAGACCACAATCCTAGCAGACTCTGTAGCCTCTGACCACCCATCTCCTCCCTTTCCCCCCTCTTCCTCATAAGCTGATCATCCTGGGCAAAATTCAAATTCCCTATTCATTCAGCTTGTTAGTTCCCCCACCCCACCCCACCATACCATACCACACCATGTCTGCCTTGCTGTTCCTAGCTTGCCCATTCCCCTTACGAAAAAAAAGAGAAGGTATAGAGATGCTTATTTATTTAGATTTTGCTCACTCCTTTTCAGTTGTAGCGTTCATTTTCGAAAGAGAAGGACGTCCATCTTTCGACATAAAATGACGAAACCCGATTTTGGATGTCTCCAATTGCAGTCCGTCGAAAGGACATCCAAATTTCAAGGGGGCATGTCAGAGGCATAGCGAAGGCAGGACTTGGGCGTGCCTGACACTTGGACGTCTTTGACCCATAATCGAAAAAAGCAAGGACGTCCCTGATGAACACTTGGAAGTTTTCATCCGGACGTGTTTTTTTTTTTTTTTTTTTTTTACGAAAAAGGCACAAAAAGGTGCCCGAAATGACCAGATGACCACCGAAGGGAATTGGGGATAACCTCCCATTACTCCCCCAGTGGTCACTAACCCCCTCCCACCATCAAAAAACTTTAAAAATATTTCGTGCCAGCCTCTATGACAGATTAGATGTCATACTCAGGTCCATAAGAGCACATGCAGGTCCCTGGAGCAGTTTTAGTGGGTACTGCAGTGCACTTCAGACAGGCGGACCCAGGCCCATACCCCCCTACCTGTTACATTTGTGGAGGAAACAGCGAGCTCTCCAAAACCCACCACAAACCCACTGTACCCACATGTAGGTGCCCCCCCTTCACCCATAAGGGCTATGATAGTGGTGTACAGTTGTGGGTAGTGGGTTTTGGGGGGCTCAGCACACAAGGTAAGGGAGCTATGTTCCTGGGAGCAATTTATGAAGTCCACTGCAGTACCCCTAGGGTGCCTGGTTGGTTTCCTGGCATGTCAGGGGGACCAGTGCACTACAAATGCTGACTCCTCCCACATCCAAATGGCTTGCATTTGGATGTTTTTGACATTGACGTCTTTTGTTTTGAAAATCGCCAGAAATCAGAAACGTCCAGATCCAGGGACGTCCAAATCTAGGGAAGTCCAAATTTAAAGATTTGGACGTTTCTGATGGTATTTTCAAAACTAAAGATGGAAGTCCATCTTTTTTTGAAAATATGGGTTTCCCTGCCCCTGGATTTCAATGTTTTGCAAAGATGTCCAAATTGCAACTTGGACGTTTCTTTCGAAAATGCCCCTGAAAATGAGTTACATTCAAGTACACTGGGTATTTTTCTATCCCTAGAGGGCTCACAATCTAAGCTTGCACCTGAGGCAATGGAGAGTTAAGTGATTTGACCAACATCACAAGGAGGAGCAGTGGGATTTGAACCAGTCACTGCTGGATGTCAAGCCAGGTACTCTAACCACTAGGCCACTCCTCCTGTTAGATGATGGCTTCTTGGACCAGCCTCTTCCATAAATAGAGGTAGAGTCAAAAAGGAAATGCAGAATGAGTAACTTCATAGTTATAAGGACATGTCCTGCAATGATTATGAATAAAGGACTAGAGTCTACATATGGCACCTGAAAAATCAGCGCAGAAAATATTCCGCCTAGGCGTATTCTGTACACCGCACCTAGATTTAGGTGTAGTTTATAGAATACATGTAGCGGCTATGCCTGTGTCTAACTCTAGGTGTGTTCATTTATATCAAGTAAAACTTGGTATAAATATCAGCACCTACGTTAGGCGCAAAGCAGGTGTATTCTATAACCATGCATGTAGATTTTCGGAATTTCCACGGTCCCCCCATTCCATGGCCATAGCCATGCCCCTTTTTGGCAGCACACATTAGAATTTATGCGTACCACTTTGCGGAATACACCTAGCAAGTTGTGGGCATAAATTCTAATTAATGCCAATTACAGTAGTATCAATAATCGCTAAGTGGCAATTATCGGTGTTGATTGGCTTGTAAAGTAATTAAATTATGCATGCAACTCCAGAATACAACCGAATTTGCATACTCAATTTTGCTCGCACTGTATAGAATCTGGAGGAAAGCCCATAATGCATTTGTATCACCTTGAAGAGGATTGTTGCCCTTTCACTTATGTAGACAGTCCCTAGGTGATATTTTGATGCTGATTTCTCTGTTATACTCCTGTGCTCTGAGGCCAGTAAGTGCATGTTCCATCCTTACATCTATACTGCATTCCCACATACACTCCAATCATTCCCATGCTCTCATCTACTACATGCTACTTGCCCTGGAGGTAGAAGGTTATCTTTCACTTTCCAGTTGCTTTTCTGTGTCTTGGCTTGTCAGCTTTGCATCTGGGTTACTGAGCTATACCCTGCCTGTGACATAGTAATCGATGGCAGACAAAGACCATGCATCACATTAACACATGGAAATAGCAGGATTTCTACTTGAAAATTCCCTATGTGAGTAAAGAGTGATTTTAGAAAGCTGCTATTTACAAATTTAGATTTGCAGCATGCACAGTTTGGAAGGGGGTGTGCTCATGTGTGTTAGATAAGTGAGAGAACTGTGATTGAAAAATGAATTTGTACCATAGAAATGCAATTCAAATTTACCCCACAATTTGTAATCCTTATGCATTTGAAACAATATTATATTATATCATAAGGTTAGCAGTAAAAGATGGCTTGCCCTACAGTGGAGTCTAGTATTTATT
Source organism: Microcaecilia unicolor (assembly GCF_901765095.1). Classification (NCBI taxonomy): domain Eukaryota; kingdom Metazoa; phylum Chordata; class Amphibia; order Gymnophiona; family Siphonopidae; genus Microcaecilia; species Microcaecilia unicolor. Next base: position 244,220,542 of record NC_044032.1, on the reverse strand, counting down.
TATTTGTTGCTACTGAATGAATATTTGTAAACTAAAATCAAAACTCCAGGAGATAAAGATATAAAAGCAAATGTCTGGCATATAATAATTTAAAAATAAAACCAGCAGGTTGCATGCATAATGGTCCTCCAGAAATTTCAGATTATTGCTTCACATAGGGATGAGCTATCATTTACGATGAAATGGCATTCACTAATCATAGTGCGCACTGTTCCCAATGAGTGCACACTCTTTCACGATAGTGTACACATAAATGCATGATGATTTGTGCATGTGTGCACAATCAAGGAAAATGTCCATTCTTTTTAAGAACAGGGTATCTTCTTTGTACATAGTGCACACTCTTAAGTAGGCTGTATATTATTTGTACGTAGTGCACACTATTTAAGAATAGTAAACCTTCTTTGTACATAATGCACACTACTTACTAAGAATGTACCTTCTTTGTACATACTGTACACTCTATGAGAACAGTGTACCTTAATTGTACATAGTGGTTACTAATTAATTAGAGTGAACCTTCTTTGTACATAGTTTGCATATTTTAAGAAAAGTGTACATTCATTGTACATAGCGTGCACTAATTAAGTAGAGTAAACCCTCTTTGTACATAGTGTGCACTCCTTACTAAGAATGTACCTTCTTTGTACATAGTGTGCACTCTTTTTTAAGAACAGTGTACCTTCGTTGTACATAATGTGCACTATTTAGGTAGAGTAAACCCTCTTTGTACATAATACACACTGCTCACTAAGAAATTACCTTCTTTGTACATAGTGCGCACTCGAAGTGTACCTTCATTATACATAGTGCACACTAATTAAATAGAGTAAACCTTCATTCTACAAAGTGTGCACTCATTAATTAGAGTAAACCTTCTTCATACATAGTGTGCATATTTTAAGAAAAGTGTGCATTCATTGTAAATAGTGTGCACTAATTAAGTAGAGTAAACCCTCTTTGTACATAGTGTGCACTCCTTACAAGGAATGTACCTTCTTTGTGCATAGTGTGCACTATTTAAGTAGATTGTACCTTTATTGTACATAATGTGTGGTCATTAAGTAGAGTAAACCCCTCTTTGTACACAGTGTGCTCTCTAAGAAATGTGTATCTACATTGTACATACTGTGCACTAATTAAGTAGAGTGAACCCTCTTTGTACATAGTGCACACTCCTTATTAAGAATGTACCTTCTTTGTACATACTGTACACTTTATGAGAACAGTGTGCCTTCATTGTACATAGTGGTTATTAATCAAGTAGAGTAAACCTTCTTTGTTCATAGTGCACACTCTAAGAAAAGTGTACCTTCCTTGTACATAGTGCACATTCGTTAAATACAGTGTACTCTCTTTGTACATGGTGCACACTTTTCAATTACAGTGTACCTTTATTGTATATTGTGTGCACTAATTAAGTAGAGTAAACCCTTTTTGGCACACTCTTTAAGTAGAATTTACCCTCTTTGTATATAGTGCACATTATTTTAGGGTATATTTACTAAAAAAAAGCATTAAGCCATCAATGTGGGCTAAAATGAGTGCATTAAGGTGTTGTGCAGTAATATACCTGTTAGTGTGTGCGTTAGGGAGTTTTTCTGGGAGAAGGCATAATGTGGACATGGGATGGGCATGGAAACTTAATCCTGTTAGCGCATACCAGGATAACAACTGCCACTGGATCACGTGGAGGGGCATAATCAAAAGGGATGTCCTCGTTTCGATTTGGACGTCCTCGCAAAACGTCCCCATCCAGGGGTGGGAAAACCCTGAAATTTGGTCGTCCTTAGAGATGGTCATCCCTAGACTTGATCGTTTCTGATTTTCAGCGATAATGGAAACCAAAGACGTCCATCTCAGAAACAACCAAATGTAAGCCATTTGGTCTTGGGAGGAGCCAGCATTTGTAGTGCACTGGTCCCCCTGACATGCCAGGACACCAACCGGGCACCCTAGGGGGTACTGCAGTGGACTTCACAAATTGCTGCCATGTACATAGCTCCCTTATTTTGTGTGCTGAGCCCCCAAACCCACTACCCACAACTGTACACCACTACAATAGCCCTTACGGGTGAAGGGGGGCACCTAGATGTGGGTACAGTGGGTTTGTAGTGGATTTTGGAGGGCTCACTGTTTCCTCTACAAACATAACAGGTAGGGGGGGATGGGTCTGGGTGCGCCTGCCTGAAGTGCACTGCAACCACTAAAACTGCTCCAGGTTGTCCCGTATGTGAGTTCTTGTACCAAGTACAGCGCTGCTGGGTCCGATGTAGCGAACCCGGGTTCTGCTTGGCGGCCAGGCAACCCCACCTGTGATGACCACTGTTCCCTGGAGGTTGAGCTCCCAGGTGCAGGTGGTCAGCAGGACTTACGAGGAGAGATGAGAAAGGGCGCCAAGGGAATCGACCAGGAGGTCAGCAGATAGGGGAATAGTCCAGAAACAGGCAGTGTCACTAGGCAGGCAGCAAGACAGGAGAGTAATCCAGGTACTGGCAGCATCAACAGGCAGGCAGCAAGCAAGAGAGTAATCTAGGTACAGGCAGCGTCAACAGGCAGGCGGCAGGCAAGAGAGTAATCCAGGTACAGGCAGGAGTTCAGAAAACAGTAGACAAAGGGAAACTATAGTAATACACCAAGTGGAAGCCAAAGCCCAGAAGCAGAGAAGGGTTCCACAGAAATAGTGCTGGAATCAGCCAGTAACAAGAAACAGCTGGGAGGGAGAGACGCCATTGGTTGAAGGAATACCAGAGGGACACCCAATAGGAGAGACAGAGAGCAAGGGAGAGCCCATAGGTAGCCAGCGTAGAAGGCCAGGACACATAGCCAATCCATGTGGAGCTGAGAGGTGGGGCAGAGAACCCGGCACACTGAGAGGACCCAGCCAGCATTCGTCGGGGAGAGAAGAGATGCGCTGGTAGAGCGTGCGCGCGCTTGTGGGTGAACAGGAGAGAAAGTCTGCAGGAGGGAACTCTGGCCCCAAAAGATGGTGGAGGACAGCGCCCCTGGGAGTGCCATCACCGGCAAGGTGAGGGGCGTGACACAGGTACCTGCATACTGCTGAGATGGACCTGAGTATGACATTTGAGGCTGGCACAGAGGCTGGCACGTAATATTTTTAAAGCTGATTTTTGAGGGTGGGAGAGGGTTAGTGACCACTGGGGGAGTAAGGGGAGGTCATCCATGATTCTCTCCGGTGGTCATCTGGTCATTTCAGGCACCTTTTTGTGCCTTGGTCATAAGAAAAACACGAGCAAGTAAAGTCTAAAGGAATCCTGTTCAGACGGAATGGATCCTAAGGAGCTTAGCTGAGATTGGGTGGCAGAGCTGGTGGCGGGAGGCGGGGATAGTGCTGGGCAGACTTATACGGTCTGTGCCAGAGCCGGTGGTGGGAGGCGGGGCTGGTGGTTGGGAGGCGGGGATAGTGCTGGGCAGACTTACACGGTCTGTGCCCTGAAAAGGACAGGTACAAATCAAGGTAAGGTATACACAAAAAGTAGCACATATGAGTTTATCTTGTTGGGCAGACTGGATGGACCATGCAGGTCTTTTTCTGCCGTCATTTACTATGTTACTATGTAGGTAAAGTTGTCCAAGTGTTCGTCAGGGACGTCCTTGTTTCTTTTGATTATGGGTCGAGGATGTCCTAGTGTTAGGCACGCCCAAGTCCCTCCTTCTGTATGCCTCTGATACGCCCCCTTGAACTTTGGCCATCCCTGTGATGGAGTGAAGTTGGGGACGTCCAAAATTGACTTTCAATTATACCGATTTGGAAGACCCTGTGAGAAGGACGCCCATCTTCTGATTTATGTCGAAAGATGGCGTCCTTCTCTTTCAAAAATGAGCCCATTAGCATCTTCTACATAGGAGTCACTAATTTCTTTCACGTTAAATCCTGGCAGTTAACGCTTGCTAATGACTATATTAGTGCACAACCTAGGCAAAATATTCCCTCAAAAAGAATAGCATTAGATTTGCAGTTAACATACACTAAAATCCATGTTAACTGCAATGCCTAATGCCCTTTAGTAAATATACCCCTAAGCTTGTATCTGAGGCAATTGAGGATTAAGTGACTTGCACAAGACCACAAGGAGTAACAACAGGATTTAACCTTGGCTTAGTTGGTTTTCACAGTAGCTTCCTGTTCTAAGCATTAGGCTATTCTTCCACAATGTGACTGCATACTGAGAGTTATGATAAAGAAAGCTTCTAATTACCAACCATAATTTGCAGGCTTACTTTTCCCCCTTAGCATTATGGGTAAGTCAAAGGATATAGTCTGTACGCTGAGGCTAAGGTCTGGCAGGTCTATTAAACAAATAGGAAAGCTGCTACTACAGTAACACAGCCTGCAGACAAAGAAATCAATCAAGTTGTAGAAAGCCAAAAAAAGAAGGGTTTTCACGCTCTTTGGAAATGCTGAAAGCAAGTTCAGGAAAAGCAGGGGTTTGCAAAGTAATAGGACTATTCAGTTCTTAGCACACAATTGGTTCCTTCGCGTGCATATAAAAAAATAAGTAAATATATATAAATGACTTAGGGGGGCAAGTTATCAACATGGGCTACCATTAAGATGGATTATTTTACCACAAGTCATGTGATTTTTAGCATAGTGTCTCTGAATAAAACGGGACCCTGTGCTAAAATAGCATAACTTGTAGGAAAATAACCTGTCTTGACTGTAGTCCATGTTGATGACTCCCCCCCCCCCCCCTTAATATAGCAAAAATTGATTTATGTGCACCAAAATGGATGGAATTTGGATTTGTTTTAAAATATATTAAAAAACTTCAAAAGCTGGAAACAAACTTAAAAATGTCTGATAATTGGGGGGGGGGGGTGGATTTGAACATTTATTTATTAGGATTTATATACTGCCTTTGTAAAGGAATTCACTCAAGGCGGTGTACAGCAAGAATAAGTCAAACATAAGTAATAGACAATTACAGTAGTAAAAATACTCAACAATATGGAGTATGGCATAGTATGCTACATTACAATGTCAACACAATACATAATAAAACATTATAATAGACAGCATAGGGTGTAAGCAAAGATGAAACATATAGATAGATAACACAGAGTAACAGGAGTACAAAAATAAGGGACTAATTTAAAGAAGATTGCAAATGAGGTCAGAAAGACGCTTGAACATTATCTTAGCTAGGGTAGGAATGGATAAACCTGTGCAGCCGGTGTCATTTACTTCTTCTGTTAAAGGCCTGGTTGAAGAACCAACCTGCTTCCTGAAGTAGAATTAGTCTTCTGTTAAGTGAAGCCTTTTGGGGAGTGCATTTCAGAGTGTGGGGGCTACTCCGGAGGAGGCTCGCTTGCGGGTATCACATCGTGTGATGTCCTTTGGAGAGGGTGTGGTTAAGGATACTCCTTGGGAGGACCTTAGTGACCTTGATGGTGCATAGAGGGGGATCCTGTTCTTCAAGTACTTTAGGCCATTTCCTTTAAGGGTCCTGAAGATCGAACATAGAGTTTTAAATTTGGCTCTGTATTGTACTGGTAGCCAGTGAAGCTTATGCAGAAATGGTGTGATATAGTCGTGTTACTTACAACCTTCTTTTAGTATTGCTGCAGCATTCTGAATCAATTTGAGCTGATGCAAACCCTTTGTAGTGAGACCTGTGTAGAGTGCATTACAATAATTTCAGTTGTGCATGCCATAATAACATCAAGACTGGATTACTGTAATGCACTCTACAATGGTCTGACTATAAAGGGTCTGCATTAGCTCCGATTGATTCAGAATGCTAATAGAAGGTTGCAAATGATGCGAACACCACATCACACCATTTTTTGCAAAATCTTCACTGGCTACCAGTAAACAATACAGAGCCAAATTTAAAATTCTATGTCTGATCTTCAAGGCCCTTAAAAGAAATGTTCCCGAGTACCTGAAGAACAGGATGATCCTCTACACACCTCCAAGGACACTAAGGTCCTCTCAAAGACTATTACTAAACACAACCTCTCCAAAAGACATTACACAATGTGATACCCGCAAGCGAGCATTCTCTGGAGTAGCCCCCACACTCTAGAATGCATTCCCTGAAAAGCTCCGCTTAACACAAGACTATCTCTACTTCAGGAAACAGGTAAAAGCTTGGCTCTTCAACCAGGCCATTAATGGAAGAAGTAACTAACTTCTTAGTTTCACTCGCACACTGACACTGGCTGCACTAACTGCAGCAGGACATGTTCTGGGGCAGAGGGAGCAGGGAACCAGTGAAGCTGACACCCCCCCCCCCCCCCCGCGGCATGCACCTAGGGTGGACTGCCCCCACTGCCCCGCCCTTGCTACGCCACTGCACCTACTGAATCTTAGGCCACTGCACTAACCATTAGACTTCTCCTCTTCTCTGTGCGAGAGTATATCACATTCTCCCTGATATCCTTCAACATTAAGCAGGGAGTCTAACACCTCAGGTTGCAGGGGTGCCATCTCACCTCATGTCAAGCGCACAGGCTGAGCTGGTCTCATTTGATGCCATTGCACATCTGCACTCCTCAGCCCTGATTATCTTAGGGAAATCAGAAAGATGAGGGGCAATTCTGTACTTGGCGCCTCTAGTTAGATGCACCGATGCTGCATGCTGTGCAGGGCAAGCCCGAGGCAAGATGCTACCCGAGACAAAGCTAGGATGCCACCTCCCCCCCCCCCCCCCCCAAGCGAGATGCCACCCCCTTCCTATCTCCAGCCCGTTCGCAGCGTTGCCCTGCCGCCGGCAGCTGCCTCTTCCCTTTACTGCAGCTGCCTGAGCCTCTGACAAAACAGGAAGTTACATCAGAGAGAGCGGCTGCAGTAGAGGGCAGAGGCGGGTGCTGACAGCAGGGCAGCATATGGGAATCACTGCCTCTGCTGGGTAATGCTGCAAAGGGGAGATCAGATGCCGCTCCTGAAGAGTGCCGCCTGAGGCCCCCGCCTCAGGTGGCCTAATGGTCGGGCTACCCATGGCGCTGTGCACTAGCTCTCTAGGAGTGTCTCTGCACCAAGATTCTGCTATAGAGCAATAGAGTAAAGCCAAATTGACATGCCAAAAAAATATTTCTTATTATTGAAAATGTTCCAGTTTTCAGTGAATTACATCATTTAAGCTTTGTACAGTAGTTCTCCCTATCACAGACTTACATTAAAGTGTGTTACATTATTGTTTTACATTGGGGAAAAAATAACAGAGAAGTTACTTCTTATTGGCAATTGTCAATAGATGAACTGATACAATTAACACGAATTTGCAATTGAGAGTATAGAGAATTGCATTTGTTGCTTGATTGTTATATCGCTTCGAGACAATAAAATTCATTAGTGTCAGATGTTGATTTGTATCTTGGCCCTTCTGTTAGTGTTTGTTATTTTTCTGTATTCTCCAGGAGATGGTATTGGGTGTCTCCTGGCATTACTCTTCTCTGCTGCTACTCCTTTCAGTCTGCATCCATGGGAGACCTCTGACCTAGTTTAAAATCTATTTTGGAGGAAGGGGGCACAAAGATGTATCGGGGAGTTTCTGTGAGGTCCTGCTGTATTCTTTTGGGTGAACGGTGTGCTGTGCCTGTTTTGCATCAGGTATTTTGTAGTGTGGCAGTGGGGGTCTGTCTGTCATGTTGCAATTTTATTCTCCTCCTCATGTTGTATAAGAGGTTTCAAGATTTTTTTTTTATTCTGCTTCTCTATGTTTCATTATTGTTGTTCCCCGCTCTAGTTCTAATTCTTGACGAATCTGTGCTTTCCATCTTGCTAACGATGGGGGACTCGCTTCTCTCCAAGCTGCTGCGATCATCATTCTTGCTGCTAGGAGTAGGTAGTTTAGGCGTAACCATTTATGCCAGGTCAGTGGCAGGTGGAAATGGGGGCTTCTAAGTACCCCATGCAAAACATAATTTATAGCAGTGTTTCCCAAGTGCAGTTCTGGAGTACCCTTTGCCAGTCAATGAATATGCATGAACCTGATTTGCATACACTGCCTCCGTTATATGCAAATCTCTTTCATGCATATTACATAAGTACATAAGTATTGCCATACTGGGAAAGACCAAAGGTCCATCAAGCCCAGCATCCTATTTCCAGGTGGCCAATCCAGGTCACAAATACCTGGCAAGATCCCAAAAAAGTACAAAACATTTTATACTACTTATCCCAGAAATAGCGCATTTTCCCCATGTCCATTTAATAACAGTCTATGGACTTTTCCTTTAGGAAGCCATCCAAACCTTTTTTAAACTCCGCTAAGCTAACCACCTTTACCACATTCTCTGGCAGGGCCGTGCCAACATGGTAAGTGTGGTAAGCGCTGCAGGGGGGTGCCTGCCTTCAAGGGCGCCGCGCCGTCGTGTTGTATTTAATAAAAAACAAACCTTACTCCTCTGCTCCCCTCCATCCCCGATTCCCTGGCGCTTTAAATTTATCTCGCTCCGCCTCCGACGTCTGTGCAGCATCAGTGAAAGCGCTGCCTGTCTGATATCTCTCCACCAGCCCAGCCTTCCCTTCGCTCGTTCGTTCCCTCTGTGTCCTGCCCTCAAGGAAATGACGTCAGAAGAAGGCGGGACACAGAGGGAACGAACGAGCAAAGTGAAGGATGGGCTGGTGGAGAGACGTCAGACAGGCAGCGCTTTCACTGATGCTGTGCAGACGTCGGAGGGAGGTAAATTTAAAAGTCCGTGGGGGGGGGCACGCATGCGCGCCAACTGATAGTCTGGGGGACGCCAACTGATGGTCTGCAGGGGGGCGCCAGAAACCCTAGGCACAGCCCTGTATCTCTGGCAACGAATTCCAGAGTTTAATTACACGTTGAGTGAAGAAAAATTTTCTCTGATTCATTTTAAATTTACTACTTCATTGTGGATATCCTGAAAACCTGACTGGCAAGGGGTACTCCAGTGCCAGACTTGGGGATAACACTGATTTATAGCATTCTCTAAGTGGGATGCATATATTCAACACACTTCCATGCCCTTCCCATGCACTGCCCATGTATAGCCCCCTCCCCTTTGCAGTTATGTGCTATAGCACATACCCGCTATCATAGAATAGCACATTGTGCATCTAGGAGCATAAATACCACTTTTCTGTGCAGAAGGTGTGCGTAACTGCATGTGCCCAGGTATATAATCCCCTTTCATGCCCATTCCTAGAAGCCAGCCTGGATCTGCTGATTAAAAGGAAGTTAGCCAGCATCCAGACTGCGGGATTTTTCTTGAAGGCAAATGGAAATCCCAATTATTGTGGCCCCTGCAGTAAAGCAGCACTGCAGGATTCTTAGGAAGGCAGCACATGTTTGGCATTTAAAATGAACAGCAGCTGTGTGTTTTCTTGTTCGGAGATGTGTAGTAGGAGGCTTTTTTTTTTTTGCCTGGATAGTACACAGGGTGCTGTGAGTTTTTCCTTGCTTCATTACATTAAACCAGCATATTAGCCAGCAAACTGCAGTGGTGCATTGAGATGTCAAAAGACAGGATGAGCTAGTAGCCTTCTGTCTTAATTCTCTTCCTCTTGTGACTGCTGGATGGAAAAGTGACACAAACCCCCCCACAGGATTTCCCCAGTGCCCCTTTGCCATTTCTGACACCTTCCCACAAGGACATCATTCTTTTAATCACAGCACATGGAAAAAGAAAGAATCTGAGCCCCGCAGGCAGGCGGGTTGGCTTTAGTAGTTGTTTTCAATGTGCCTGTTTAATTTGTGAGGCAGCATGTTGCAGGCAGTCCCAGGGGAATCTGGAAACAGCCAGTGCTGGCTCTCACTTGATGGTGTGGCCATGGTGCAATTCCCGGAGAGGGATGTACACAAAAGGCAGATGAGGCCAGACTGTGACAGGGTAAGGCACAGGCACACAGTACAGTTTGAATATGGAATGTATTTCTTAATTCTGAGGAAAACCCAGACGGTGTGTAGGTGGTTGGGGGGAGGGGAGATGAAATGATGCACCTCCTTTTCAGCAATGTCTCCTCTCTGGATTTCCAATGGCAAAGCTGTTTTGAAAGCAGAGGTGACTAGGAACTGTGAACAACTGCCAGTGTCATACAGTTACCAGGGTGGAGCGAGTATGTCCTGTTATAGAATACACATTGAGGGTAATTTTATCAAGCACTTTTCACATGCAAGCAAATAACTTTTAGAACATTGCACAGGGGAACATATGCATAAAAAGTAAGCACACAGCCAGATTGCAACTTCTTTTCCCTGGAAGAGTTGTGTCAGGGGCATAGCCAGACTTCGGTGAGAGGGGGGTCCAGAGCCCGAGGTGAGGGGGAACATTTTAGCCCCCCCCCCCGGCGCCGCCGACCCCCTCCCCCCGGCTGCCGCCGCCGCCACCACCACCAACTTTGACCCCCCCCCCCCCCGCTGCTGACCCTCTTGACCCCCCTCCCGCCGCCAACCCTCCCCCGCCGTCAGCTACCTTTTGCTGGCAGGGGACCCCAACCCCCACCAGCTGAGGTCCTCTTCTTCCAGCGCAAGGCTTTGTTCTGTTTCTGTGAGTCTGACGTCCTGCATATTATACATGCAGGACGTCAGAGCCAAATCTACGGGGGCCCAGGCCCTCGTGGCCCCACGTGGCTACACCACTGGTTGTGATGTATATGCATATTTCTTAAAATATGGGTGTAGATGCACAGAGAACACGCGAATATTTACACTGCTTATGAGGCAGCTGTAAATTTGTGCAAGAGGATCTGCGTGCTACTCTGGGTCACTGACCAAACTTCTAGTTCTTAAAAGCACATAGTGATAAACTAGGCATCTCATTAGAGAATTCATGAATTTCAATGCATATTTGTCTAGCCCTGACTAGAGTTCTAGAAGCCAGACTGTTCCTGCAGAAAACTGGACACCTTCTATGTTCTGATACCGTTTAATGGACCAATAGATGAAGAATCCAGTGATGCTGCTGTGCAATTTATGTAGAGTGATTTACACATGTAAAAGGCTGCTTATAAAATTAGGTCATGTTTAATAATATGCGCAGTATAAATAGGGTACACTTAGAGAGCAGGCCTGCTCAGGAGAGGAGTTTGGCAAAGCATGGGGGAGTCACAAGTATTTTATAAAATACGCACATATGCACATAGGGCTAGATTCTATATACTGTATGGTGTCTGAAAAATCCACATAGTTATAAAAAATATAACTAGGCATATTTTCTAAAGTATGCCTAAATTTTATAGAATTGGCTTGAATTTCTGTGCCAATAGACTATGCCGAGCACCTCTCCACGTGACCAAATTTGGTCATGCCAAAGGTGATGCAGAATAAAACATCCAACGGACTCTAAGAGTTCACATCAGAAGCTTTATTCAAAGTATATAATGGACTCGACACAAATCATGTTTCAGCCACAGAGGCCTGCTTCAGGAGTCTCTGTGAAGTGTAAATATATAACCTCTCAGCGTCTGTTGGACGTTTTGTTCTGCATGATCTTTGGTGTCACCTTTGCTGTGTTTGCTTCTTGATTCAAATCTGGTCATTTCCATTTAGGCCATGGTTTACTTGGCCTAAATCCCAACACCTAAATTAGGCACAGAGCGGGTGTATTCTATAATAATGTGCATAATTTCCAAAATGCCCATGACTTGCCCATTCCACGCCCATAGCCATGTCCCCTTTTCAACGATGTGACTTGGAATTTACGCACGTCACATTATAGTATACACTTAGCGAGTTGTGCGCGTAAATCTTAATCCCGATTGGTGCTGATAATTGGTTGTTAACATCCAATTAATAGCACTGATTAGCTGGTTAACCAATTAAGTTATAGACTACGCTTCAATTTCTGCATGGAAATTAAGGCGCCATATATAGAATTTGGGGGATAATTTACAAACTAAAATTTAGGCCTGCTCCAAAGCAGGCATGAATGTCAGCATCCACATTCGAGGTGTTCTTTTTGCGGGATTTTGCGGTAATGTTTTATAAAGATTCAAGAGCACCAAAATTTAAGCATAGGATGATGCTCGCTAAGTGTGACTTCTGTAACGGCAGTTCCGCGAGGAATTGCCACTATAGAATACTAGCGTAAATTCAAAGTTTCGCACCTAACTTTAGGCGCGAGCACTTATGTCATGTCAAAGGCTAGTCTAAGCGCTGCACCTAATTGTGTCAGGTGTATAACCTGCGTGTGCCTATCTGCTAGGCAAGCCTCTGACCCACTTATGCCCCTCCCATATCCCCACCCCTTAGAAGTTGAACACAATGGAATCAGTACGTGCAACTTCTAGAATAGCAACTAAGGGCGGTTGTGTGCAAATGCTAATTGGTGCCGATTAGTGCCAATTCACACCAATTTAGGCCAATAAGGGCCAAATTCTATATAAGGCACCTAAAAAATCCATGTGACAAATATTTCTGCCTAAGCATATTCTATAAGCGGCGCCTAGATTTAGGCACAATATGTAGAATATGCTTAGTTGATATCCCAGTGCCTAAAACTATGCACCTCCATTTACACCAGTGAGAACATGGTGTAAATCCCTGTGCGTAGATTTACGTGCACTGTGGCATATTCTATAACTATGCGCGTAAATTTTGTAACGCCCTTGAAATGCCCATTTCCCCACAGGGAGGGGTGTTTTACAAAGTCACGGTGGTGTTTTTAGCATGCGCTGATTAGTGTGCACTAAAAACACTAGCACACCTTTGTAAAAGGCCCACTAGGTGTGCTCTATAGAATGTGGCACTAATTGGCTAACTTCAATTAACAGACCCTATTCTATAACTTGCACGTGCAAATTTGCACACTAGGCAAAGGTAGGTTTATAGTATCCAGGGGATACTGTAGGTACTTAAAATAGCCATCTATTGACCTAGACACCCTGTTATAATAATGCCCTTCATGAGACCACATCTGAAGAAAGGATTGCTGTGATCACAGCAGATCAAGTGCATCATTGCATATGAGGTTTGAGGGGTTTTTTGGGGGGGGAGGGGGGTTAGGGATGTGTACAGGTAAAACATTTTTGGTTTGATATTTTTTCCCAATAATTGTGTGCTTTTTCAGTTTCACTTATTTTAATAACTTTTAATGCTCTTTAGAGGTTTTTTATGCATGCAAATCAATTGTATGCATGTTAATTTGTAGATTATATGCACATAAAATTGATATTGCTTGAACTAACACTTCTAAGGCACCTAAACGAACTGAGGGCTAGATTCTATATATCGGGCCTCAATTTCCGCACAGAAATCAAAGCATAAAGTGGCTTTTATTTAGCCGTATTTTATAGAATATGCGAGTGCTGCTCCGCATCGCTAAATGTAGTCGTGGTCAATTACGACAACTAGAACCTGGTGTAAATTCTGACTTGTAAATTAGGCACATAGTGGGTGTATTCTATAACAATGCACATAGATTTTAGAAACATCCACCATAACTATACCCACTTTTCAACTATACGACTTAGAATTTATGCACATCACATCATAGAATACGATTAGCGAGTTGTGCAGATAAATCTTAATTAATGCCAATTAGTGCTAATTACTTGTTAATATCCAATTAACATCTCTGATTAGCTAGTTAACCAATTAAGTTACACACATTGTTATACAATTCGCTACGATTTCCACGAAGAAATTAAGGTGCCATATATAGAATCCCAGTGTGAATGTGCAGCGACGACTGCACCTCCCTAGTTTTCCCCTTTATTTTGGCCTAAGGTAAAGCATCACCACCTGCAGAGTCCAATCATCCTTTATAGGAAATTTTATTACAGAAAATGATGCACACAATTGTTGGATTCAGATGACCCCAGACCCATTGATTGCATGTTCCTGCTCACTCTTTGCAAAGCTAGAAACTTAAGTTCTCAACCCAGCCCAGGCTGATGTAGTCTTTTATGGGGTTTTTAACCCATTATGTTCAAATGTAATGTGCATCATCATTTCAAGGTCACCTCCTCCCTAGTGAGAGGGAGTTTGATTAGATCCCCATAGAATTATGGGATTTAGGACTGTCATTTAGGTGTGAAAGAACTCGCTATACATTGCACTTTCATTTCCGTGCAGAATTCAAAGTGTATTCTATAACAATGCACATAACCTAATTGTTTAACTAGCTAATCAGCGCTGGATGTTAGCAAACAATTAGCACTAATTGGCATTAATTAAGATTTACACACACAACTTGCTAAGCGAATTCTGTAACATGATGCGCATAAATTCTAAGTTCCATAGTTGAAAAGGGGGCATGGCCGTGGCTGGGGTGTGGGCGTTTCTAAAATCTATGCACATTAATTAATGCCAATTAGTGCTGATAATTGTTTGCTAACATCCAGCACTGATTAGCTAAACAATTAAATTATGTGTATTGCTATAGAATACACTTTGAATTCTGCATGGAAATTATGGTGCAATGTATAGAATCCCAGGGATGAAGCTAGATTCTATATATGGAACCTAAAAAATTGGTGCTGAAAAACCCCACTTATCTATAAATGTGCATAAAGGTAGGCGTGGTTTATAGAACAGCACTTACGCCCAGGAATTGCGCCTAACTTTAGGTGTGGCCATTTGCACCAACTGAAACATCATGCAAATCCGCATGCTTAAATTAGGCGCTGATCCCCTTTATTCTATAATTGCACATGTAAATTATTGGAATCCACCCATGACCCTCCCATTTCTACACCCCATTTTTGGACTCGTGTAAAATTTAGTTGTGGATCTGGCACCTACATTTCCATGTGTATATTTCAATGAAATCTAATTAGTTCCATTAATTGCTTGTTAAGCTAATTATTGGTGTCAATTAGCTCGTCATTCCATTCAATTGCATGCACAAATTGGACATGTGACTAAATATGCAGGCACAATTTTTAACGCTTTTTTTTATTGAATTCAGGGGATAATGTTATTTTTACCTGCTTTTCTTTATTAGAAAAACAATGCCAGGTAAGATAGCTTTCTCCAAACCACAGTAATTTGGGGAGGAGTCACCTATGCTTACAGATTGTGGGTAATGTATAACTTGATATCTGTAGATAATACCATGGATCTGGTTTGCAGCTTAGACCAGCAAGTTTTCTTTTTAACACTGATGCTTATTTTTGTCACCGGTTTGTACCCGCATTAACCTCATTCTCTCTCTCACTCACACACACATACACGTGTAAATTTCCCTAATTTACCTGACATCTTTATTCTAGGTCTTTTCCATATTTCTCCCTCCCCTCCCACCCACGAAACTAAGTAGACGAAATATAGCAAACTGCTAACATCTCTGAGAACACACGACCCGTATGTGCACAGAAAATAGTGAGAGGGAGGGAGGGAGGGAGAGAGACAAGGGCGGAGGGAGGGAGAAGCAGCTCTTACTGCAGGCTTTCTCCTGCAGGCTGTCCCTCTCGTTAAACAGTGCATCCCCTTCCTTGAGCGCAGGCTGATGGTTTCCCTTCAGTTACATTTGGCATGCACGAGCGCTAGAGCTCCGAGACCAGGAACTGTTTTCTTAAGGAGGATCTGCAGTTAAAGTGAATCCACTTTTCTAGCTTTCCGAGTTGCACGAAGCACCTGCCCTGGAGAACTGATGCAGAGCTGGGGTGGACATGGTGAACGTAGGATGTCGGAATATCAGAGAGCCTTTTGTTCCATAGGCATTTTACCGTCTGATGTTCATTTCTTGGGTGGAATACTGTAGAGGGTCATGAACCAAGCTGATGCCTCCCGGCCTCTAAACTGGACCATCCGAAAGCTGTGCCACGCTGCCTTTCTCCCATCTGTCAGACTTCTCAAGGTACAGTTGAAAAATGTTGCGTGAAACGTGGACTGTAACATTTTGGTAGTTTTTCTTTCCTTCCATCTAAAGTATTACTGTCTGAACAGCAGGATCCTAATCCAGGAACACTTTCAACTTTGCATGTCTTTGGGAACCACATCGAATGGAAATTCTCTGTTTGTAGTAGCATCTTTGACAAAAGAGGGGGGGGGGGAATAAGATAAATATAGAATATTAGGCGATTCATTCAGCTGCTGGATGTATTTCATATTAAGATCTGCATGAATTCCTAGTGCAAAGAAATAAAAGCACAACATATTTATTGAGGTCATTGTTGAGGATGGAGTTTTTCAAGTTGCTGCTGCCGATAAGACGGTGCAAATAATCTTCTGGGACTCTGAATACTTACGCGCACTAATTCCTAAATGGGAGCCCTGGCAAACGAATACAGGGTTGTGCTGGCTTGACGATCGCGCCAAGCACTGGCCAGCGTTCAACCTGTGGCCAGCAGAGCTCGTAAATGATCAGGCGCTTTGGTTTGAGTAGGACAAGGGAACAGGTGTTGTGTCACAGCTTGATTTGCTGAACATGATTGGTTCATCTAAGTAGGGTCAACGCAGAGCTTTTTATGCCTAGATAGGAAATTTTGGTTTTGAATATCAGATTGGACAAAGTGTGAGACATGGTGGTCCTCAATCCTATTTGGTCCAAAAAAGTGCATAGGGTATCTCCCAGCCAAAGTCTAACTCCAGGCACATAGCGATTGCATCACTAATCTTGAATATGACAAGATTGTTCTATAGCTGAAAGGGAATTTATTTCCTTGCACTCTTAAGTTAGAAGTTACAAATTGAACTCAGGATTGTTAAGAATTATTCACTTATTTTACCGAACATAAATCTTGCCTAAGGGACAAGATTTCAGGATGGTAGGGTTGGGCAGCCTGAAGAATTTTGTTTCGTTTTGTTTCCTGTGATGTTTGCAGCATTGTTCGTTAGTCGTCATTTTTTTTTTTAATTTCAGGGGCAATGTCATTAAGAGTGTGTCCTCTTTGAAAATAGCGCACATTATTTTCAAAGAGGATGCACTATTATACCCAAATGGAAAAACACAAAGGGTAAATTCTACAGAATTACATAAGTAATGCCACACTGGGAAAAGACCAAGGGTCCATCGAGCCCAGCATCCTGTCCACAACAGCGGCCAATCCAGGCCAAGGGCACCTGGCAAGCTTCCCAAACGTACAAACATTCTATACATGTTATTCCTGGAATTTTGGATTTTTCCCAAGTCCATTTAGTAGTGGTTTATGGATTTGTCCTTTAGGAAACCCATCTAACCCTTTTTTAAACTCTGCCAAGCTAACCACATTCACCACGTTCTCCGGCAACGAATTCCAGAGTTTAATTATGAGTTGGGTGAAGAAAACTTTTCTCCTATTTGTTTTAAATTTACTACACTGCAGTTTCATCGCATGCCCCCTAGTCCTAGTATTTTTGGAAAGCGTGAACAGACGCTTCACATCCACCTGTTCCACTCCACTCATTATTTTATATACCTCTATCATGTCTCCCCTCAGCCATCTCTTCTCTAAGTTGAAAAACCCTAGCCTCCTTAGTCTTTCTATATATGACACCAAAGAAATCAGCACAAAAAAAGCACTATTCTATAGCCTGCACATAAATTTAGGCACTGCACCTATGAAAACATGGTGCAAATGCCTGGGCCTATATGTACATACAGAGCCCCTATATTCAATAATGACATGCATTGCTGAAACCACTCCCCCAATCCACCCCAAAATGCCCATGACCCTCCCATTTCTGCACCTCCTTTTTTGGGCCAGGTGTAAAATTTAGGCATGGATCTTGTGTCTAAATGTATGTGCCTAAGTTCTAATTATATCTAATTAGCGCCAACAATTGCTTGTTAAAAAGCCAATTATTGGCACTAATTGGCTGGTTATGTAATTAAATTGCATGTGCAAATTTGATGCATGCCTAAATTTGCACGCACAACTTTATAGCGCTCAAGGGAAGATGTCCCATGATCTTGCATGTTAAATGAAAACAAGCAGAAAAAATCTGTTTTTTTCCTGCTCATTTTTATTTTAAAAACATGCAGGAACAAGGGACATGCTATTGACATGTCCTATGTTACTGCAAATGACAGCTCATACCTAGGAATGGGCTCAGTTTCTAATAATGATATGCAAATGGTCCGTATGATTTGGAACTTAAAGTAACTTGGTGTGGTCTGCTGTTAAATAATGGGCATTTTCAGCTGGGGTGGTCTATACTGCATGTATTTGGATTTTGTTTTCATGTGAACATAAGAACATAAGCATGGTCATACTGGGACAGACCGAAGGTCCATCAAGCCCAGTATTCTGTTTCCAATAGTGGCCAATCCAGGTCACAAGTACCTGGCAAGATCCCAGAACAGTAAAACAGATTTTATGCTGCTTATCCTAGAAACAAGCAGTGGGTTTCCCCAAGTCCATCTTAATAATGGCTTATGGGATTGTTCTTTTAGGAAACTATCCAGACCCTTTTTAAAAAAAACCCTGCTAAGCTAACAGCTTTTACCTAAGCAGACAGTTGGTATCTCAAAATAAGGAAAGCTACCCCTTCTGCACAACTGCATCCTGAATCCATGCCCATAGTCAGGATAGGTAAATTCTTTCTCCAGCTGCTTTTCATGTTTCAGATGGAAAATGTGAATTCTGTTTGGATCCTGGGTGGGCAGGGGCAATGTACTGCTGTGGGAGCAGGTGCATGCAAATCTCATTAAGACAGTCAGGGGTGATTCCAGGGGATGCATTGCCTTTGCTGCTGAGGAAGGAAAGAGGGCATCTAGCACTTGTGATTATCTGCAGTATCTGAATGAATTACTGCTCATCCTAACGTCACGCAGAAGGAGGCAAATTAAAGGAAGAAAAATGGAACATATTGGGAGTGAAAATGCCTGCCTGCCTGCCTTTTGTGAAAACAGAATTTCCAGAACGGAATTGCTGGGCTGCAGCATATTTGCAAGAAAAATCACTTGCTACTGATGTGACCTCTGGGGAGGGTGGGGGAGGTGGATTCTTTATCTCCTCAGTGATGCTCTCCGGACACTCCTAGTGTCTTGAGAAGTTGTTTTCTGGTGCTCTGTTTGATGGATAAACAAATTATGCCCCAATTTCATAATTATTTCATCACTGCACACATTTTAAGAGGAAATACTATAAATTATTCACTAAACAATTCCAAGACAGGCTGTTGATGGCTTTATTGTCTTCTTTTTTTTTTTAAATAATCATTTTATTTTTAGGATTTTGTACTAATGTCAAAGGCAGTGGGGTGTGATCTTTATCATAAAGGTCTCATTTTTCTCTTGAAAATTCACACTCTCTAAATTGTATTACCTAGCTTCTCGGGGGATGATTTTCAAAGAAACTTGGATTTTAGATCGAATTACTTTTTTTTTCCCAAATCTGAGGTGAAGGTGAATTGAAAGCAGGCATACAAGTTATTGTACTGTCCTAGAGAATTCACAACCTGCTTCTCCATCCTCCCATAAGCCCCCTGAGGCCTACCTTCGAAAATACTTGGAAATGGGACCAGAGCAATCCCTAGTCCTCCTGCCTCTTTCAATACTGGTTTCAAAATGGTGCTGGTTAGGGTTACCATATGGCTCCAGAAAAAGGAGGATGGATTGAGCCAGCCGGGTTTTACTTCCATTGCTTTCAATGGAAGTAATTGAGCCAGCTGGGTTTTACTTCCATTGCTTTCAATGGAAGTAAAACCCGGCTGGCTCAATCCGTCCTCCTTTTTCTGGAGCCATATGGTAACCCTAGTGCTGGTGCTCCCTAGCAGTAGTCTTGTGGTACTTCTGCTAGGGTTCTAGCTGCTATATAAAGGCCTTTTCCACCAATAAAGCAACTTGACCTTTAGTGTTATTACCTCGTGACTACCACTAGGGGTGATAAATGCCAGAAGGGGCAGGAATGACTGGGGATTGTTCCTGTCCCATAACCATTAGACCCCAGGAATTTGTAAAAATAGGCTTAGTCAGGCCTAAGGGAGGGTAGGGGGCTTTGAAAGATAGGGGTATGTGATAATGGGGGAGCTTCAGGGGTATGTGCCAGGGGGAAAGAGAATAATGCCTTGCCTCTTTAATATATGCTGCAGGAGCATTGGGCCATGGATTAGTGGCTCAGTGCTCCCAGGTAGGATGAATAACGCTACTTGTGAGGTTGATCCAAGCTGTGTTACTCATGTACTGCGGGAGTCACTGTCCTGTGGTACTGAGTTACCACAGCTTTGTGACTCCAACAGTGAATTAAGCTGAGATAAAAGTCCAACTTTTACCACACCTTGATAACTACACCCCTCTCCCCCCTCCTCATGCACTTTAAATCAATTTAGCACACACAGAGGGATAAATATTCAGACTGTAGCTGCGGTGTTATGCCCAGATATTCAGTGCCAGGCTACGTCTGAACACAGTTTGTGAGGCCGGCTATCCCTTATCTGGTTGACGCAATATTCAGCACTTAACTGCCTATTTCAAACCGGATAAAGATAGGACTCTGTTTTATGAGGTTCAATTTCTCTGGTTAACCTTAGGCAGTTAAGTGCTGGATGTCGACACTTAACTGCATAAGTGATGACTCCACCCCCAGACCGCCCACAAAATCACTAGCTGTGGCTTTAGCAGTTAGTGCTGAAAACTAACTAACTAACTAACTAACTAACTGGTTAAGTGCCGCTGAATATCAGCCGATAGCCCTGTTCAAGCGATTAAATCAGACAGCAGGCTCTCCTGCCCAGTTATCTCACTTTCAATATCAATTCCTAATTCTTTAATGGTCACTAACAAACCAAATATGCCCCTCGTTAATGCTGTTTATGGCTGGCAGCCCATTACACATCACAGTAGCAGGTAGCTGTTTTTCCCCTTTTACTGTGCTCCCTCACTTTGTCTTTATATCAAATCTGATCTCAATTAACCCCAACAGAGTGTGGATTTAGGTGTTTTCCAGCACAAGAAGCCGTACTGCAGCTTGGACCATAAGGTCAAGCCATACAGTTTACTAATCCTGTGTTACCCTTCATGGTGCATGCATTTGGAAATTCATGTTTTTGCTTTTAATCTGGGAATCTTTTCGTTGTCATATTATTTAATTCATTAATTAATAAATATCTTTTTGAATGAAAAGGATAAAGAAAACAGAGACAGTTTGGGCCCAGAAATGAATCTGAGTCAAAGCTAGCACCTTGGTGGCGGCTGGGTATTATCCAGGACTGAGATAAAAGAAGCATGACCTGGATTCCCACAGGGCAGCTGGGTTGGTATAACAGAGCTGCAGCTCTCCAGAAACCAAGCAGACCAATGCAGTAGGTTGGTGTTTAGGTAGTATCTGGCAAACCCATATGGACCTAGATTTTATTTTTGTTACATTTGTACCCCATGCTTTCCCACTTATGGCAGGCTCAATGCGGCTTACATGGGGCAATGGAGGGTTAAGTGACTTGCCCAGAGTCACAAGGAGTTGCTTGTGCCTGAAGTGGGAATTGAACTCAGTTCCTCAGGACCAAAGTCCACCATGCTAACCACTAGGCCACTCCTCCAGATGACAGAATGTTCTGGCAATGGTCTCACTAATTGTGATAAATTTTCAGATTACTACAAAGTTTTGTAGTAAAATGGTAGAGGAAGGAGTGGGTTTAGATGTTGAATACTAATATCTGAAAGAACCAATAATGAAGAAAGCTAAAATTGATTTGAATAGGGATTGCTAAAGTATAAACAGTCGAGTTCTGTATAGAGCAGCTGGTTATATTCTTAGCTGTGTAAGGGCAGCCTGGATAGGCCAATTGGTCTTTTTCAGCCATCATCAACTATGTCGCTATGGGTCCCTTTTACAAAGCTGCAGTAAGCACTAACGTGTGCGTATGGCAGCAAAACGTGGCGTTCCACGGGGCGTGCTAAGGCATCCTGTGGTAATTTTGCCATGTGCGTGCACTATCCACGTATTAAAAAATATTTGTTATTTTTTGGCGCAGGGGGCATGTCTGGGAGGGGAGAGGGGTCATGTTCTGTGCTAATCGGTTAGTGCAGCTGCATTGCCTCAGGCTAACTGATTAGCACAGGCTTAGCACATGAGTCCCTACAACCTACAAAATAGTAGCAGGGGCGGACTGACCACTCAGGCAACCGGGCAGTGCCTGAGGGCCCAGAGGTTCTGCCCAGATGCCTGCATGCCTGGCACGCTGCTGGTGATCTAGTGGCCTCAGTGGGGGGGGGGGGGGCTGTTCTTTCCTGCCTGGCCTGCCGCTATTCCTCCCCACCTGGCACCACCATATTTAAAAAATGGCAGACAAGACTCCCTTTGGAAGTCTTGCGAGACTGTCGAGACCCGCGAGACTACCGTGGGAAGTCTCAGATGCCACTCTGAAAGCACAGCAGCGCTGGCAGGTGGGGGAATAACGGCAGCACAGCAGGCTGGAAAGAACATGCTCCCCTCCCCCCGCAGAGGCCACCAGACTACCAGGACCCCTCAAGTAGGACCAGAGCAGCGGGGGCATCGGCTGCGGCAGCAGGAGCATCAGGGGTGTGTCGGGCAGCATCTGGGCAGGGGAAGCAGACCACCCTCAGTGCCTGGGAGCCCAGACCACCCTCAGTTCACCCCTGGGTAGTAGTAGGAGCTCATGCGCTACTGGCCATGCGCTAATGTGAACATTAGTGCATGCCCACTATTGAAAAATTCAGAAAACCAGCCACTTTACCCTAGCGTTAAAAATGGCTTAGAGCGCAGGAATGACCCCGTGTAAGGACATGCTAAGGTCACTTTTTACCTCTGTCTGATAAAAGGACCCTCAAGTTTCTTGTTAGTTTAGTACCATGCAGGGGTGTAGCCAGACTTCAGCGGGGGTCCAGAGCCCGAGGTGAGGGGGCACATTTTAGCCCCCCTACCCCGGCGCCGCCAACCCCCCACCTGCCATTTTTAACCCCCTGCTGCCATTTTTGACCCCACCACCACCACCTTTGACCCTCCCCGGCACCAACCCTTTCGATCCTCTGTTCCCACCGCCGCCAACCCTCCCCCGCCATCGGGTACCTTTGCTGGCAGGGGTCCCCATCCCCCGCCAGTCGAAGTCCTCTTCGGTGCGGCCACGTTGCTGATCTGCAAGGGCAGGCTTCTGTTTCTGTGAGTCTGATGTCCTGCATGTACGTGCAGGATGTCAAACTCACAGAAACAGAAGCCTGCCCTTGCAGATCAGCAACGCGGCTGCGCAGGCTTCTGTTTGTACGTGCAGGATGTCAGACTCAAAGAAACAGAAGCCTTCCCTTGCAGATCAACAACGCGGCCGGAGAAGAGGACTTCGGCTGGCGGGGGTTGGGGACCCCCGCCAGCAAAGGTCCCCGACGGTGGTGGCAGCGGGGGAGGGTTGGAGGCGGGAGGTGGGGTTCAAAGGGGTTGGCGGCTGGGGGGTCCAGGGCCAAATCTACGGGGGCCCATGCCCCCATGGCCCCACATAGCTATGCCCCTGGTACCATGCAGTTTGAATATTATATAGTCTTTCAAACTTCAGGGCCCTTTTACCAAACTGGGGTAAAAAGCGGCCTTAGGGCGTCCTTATGCTGGTCATTCCCACACAATAAGACCATTTTTACCGCAGGGGTAAAATGACTGCTTTTTTTTATATATTTTGAATTAATTGCCGTGTGCTAATATTCCCATTAGCACACGGCAATTAGCATGTGAACCCCTACCACCACCTATTTTGTGGACAGTATGGGCTCATGTGCTAATCACGCACTAATCAGTTTGCTCACAGCAATGTAACTGCGCTAACTTTTTAACGCAGAACACGTCTACTCTCCGCCCCCCTGACCCATCCCCAGCACTAAAAAATTAAAATCTATTTATTAGCAAGTGCTAAACACATGCCAATCACAAAAATATTTTTTGTTGGGGTAAGCACGTGTTAATGCTTACCGCAGCTTAGTAAAAGGACCCCTCCATATTTTTTATACTTGACATACCGTCTTAATCCAAAAATCACAAAGCAGTTGCTAATACAAAATTATAAATATACTGTAAACAATTACAATAAAACAATAAGAATTATAAGGGGTCTTTTTTAGCGCACAGTAATATTTAGTGCGTGCTAAATGTTAGTGACATATGGGCATCGCTAACGTTTAGCACGCCCTAGATATTAGCAAGAGCTAAAAACTCTAGCATGATTTAGTGAAAGAAACCAATAACTTACAACAAAAACAGACAAATTCCACAAATATATTCCCCAGCAAGCTTACCGCTCACTAAAAAGGGAGCCAGCGGTAGTTCCCACCCCAAGCGTGTGTCATATCTGGCGCTACAAAAATATTTTTATATTTATAGCACCAGTGTTTACCCCGCCTAATTAGGCAGTGCCACGCAGTGCCCAGTTACCTACATAAGTATTGCCATACTGGGAAAGACCAAAGGTTCATCATGCCCAGCATCCTGTTTCCGACTTTGGGCCAATCCAGGTCACAAATACCTGGCAAGATCCCAAAAAAGTACAAAACATTTTATACTGCTTATCCCAGAAATAGTGGATTTTCCCCAAGTCTATTTAATAACGGTCTATGGACTTTTCCTTTAGGAAGCCGTCCAACCCTTTTTTAAACTCTGCTAAGCTAACCGCCTTTACCACATTCTCTGGCAACGAATTTTGCCAGAGAATGGTTTACTCGGGAGCCCTTACTGCCACCTCAATGGGTGGTGATAAGAGCTTCCCCCCCAAAATGGCCACGCAGCAAGTGTTTCACTTGCCATACGGCCATGTCCTGAAAAAGACAAAGGCCTGCCTTTTACCCACTGCAGTAAAAGGGGGCCTCAGTGCGCATCAAAAACAGGCACTGATGCCAGCGGAGGCCCCCTTTTGCCACAGCTTCATGAAAGGACCCTTAAGTAAACACCTCTACAAATAGTGATGTTTTAATTATCTTGGTCTTCTGTTGTGTTTAGAGGAATTCCCATCTCGTCTTCATTAAATAGGTTAGCCAAACCATGTTATTTGGGTATTGTTATCTGTAGCTTTTGTGCTTTGTGTTGTGATGGCATTATTTTGATGTTTGTCAATTTTAAAAATCTTAGGGACCCTTTTACCAAACTGCAGTAAAAAATGGCCTGTGGTAGTGTGGGCGTGTGGAATTGCCGTGCGACAGGCCATTTTTTTTTTACCTCAGTGAGAAAGAGGCTATTTTAAAAATAAAAGTCATTAATGGCCATGAGGTAATATAAAAATTGACGTAAGGCCATTTACTCCCTGAGCCCTCCCACATCCTATTTAGTAGGCAATAAGGGTTCACACGCTAACCTGGCGGTAATCAGGCATTGCATGGTACTGCCCAATTACCGTTGGGCATGCCCCCCACACTAGAAAATGCAAAATTATTTTCTGGCAAGGGAAATGGCAGGTGGGAAACACAAAACTACCAGGTGCCCGGCGGTACTGCTGTTTTGCCACATGCTACCTGCAAGATAGCCCTACCGCTGGTTGATAAAAAGGGCCCCTTTGTTTAAATTTTATTATATATGTGCGTTGTTCTCTGCTTAGAACTTGTGGATAATGCTGAGTATAAACAAATGTCATTATTATTTTGACATTTTCATTCTTTTAGCTGAGGTCTCTCCAGAGTTGCATTTTCATGTACAGCCAGAACAGTTGAAGGTTGTTTTGCAGGCTGTGGTATGTTCAGGGTTACATTACTATTACTCCTTTTACTTTGGTTTGCCTGCTTATGTTTAATTATTATAAGGAAATTAAAACTTTGCTACTCATCTTTTTGACAGATATTCTTGTGCTCTCTCATATTATCCCTCAATTAATGGCACTCCACTGTCTCCCAGTAGCTTCTTGTATAAAAATCTAAGCTCTATACTCTGAGGGGTCCTTTTACTAAGGTGCGCTGAAAAATGGCCTGCGGTAGTGTAGACGCGTGTTTTGGGCGCACGCAGAAATATTTTTCAGCGCACCTATAAAAAAATGCCTTTTTTTGCCGAAAACAAACATTGGGTCTGAGCCCTTACCGACAGTCATTGACCTAGTGGTAAAGAATCTGGATGGTAATAACCTACGCCAAATGCCACTTGGCGCTTGTCCATTGTGCGCGGCCCGAAATAAAAAATATTTCTCAGATGCACGTATTGGATGCGTGCCAAAAATGAAATTACTGCAAAAGCCACGCAGTAGTTGGGCGGTAACTCCATTTTGGCGCACATTGGGTGCAAGTAGACGCTTACGCGGTTTAGTAAAAGGGCCCCTGATTTTCCTGACATTGAGCATCAGGTTACATTTCTTTTCTTAAGTTGCATTCTAGTAGTATTCTGAAAATCAATGGTGTATCCTCAGTACTCGGGGTAAGATTGTATATCACAAAAAATGCAGGGGTCCTTTTACTAAACTGGTAAAAGGGGGTCTGCGTTTGCATCAGCGCGTGTTTTTTACATGCGCTGAGGCCCCCTTTTATCACAGCAGATAAAAGGCTATCTTTTTTCAGGAAAAGAAATAGCTGTATGGTAAGTGAACCACTTGCATGGCCATTTCAGGGGAGAGCACTTGTAAGGGTTCCTGCCCTAACCCGACGGTAACCCGGACAGCGTGTGGCAGTGTCCAATTACCGCCAGGTAAGGACTGTCGCTACAAAATTGAAAATATTTTTGTTGTGCCAAAAATGGTGCATACTGGGGGCAGGAACTAGGACCGGGTTCCTGCAGTAGCCTGGCAGTAGTTCCTGATTGGCATACGGCAAGACTGTTGCTGCACGCCAACCCTTTACAAAATGGGCCCCACAGTTTGTTTTTTCTTTTTCCCAGTAGCAGAGCCTTTCTTATGGAATTCCTTCCTGGGGACAAGAGGTAATATTAGGTCATAGAATATCTTCCCTAATTTTTTTGACTGTAGGTGTTCCAGAGGTTTCATCCTTGTCTGCAATTCTGTATCTTGTCCCGCTCTGCTGGAGACTGAAAAAGCTGAAAGTGCATTACAGAGTTTATGCTAATGACATTCAATTCTTTCTTTCATTCCATTCTTTGGATGCAGGACTGATTAGATTACCTACAATTCTGGATGAAATTGCTGAGTGGTTGTATAACAATAGACTTGTGCTGAATGTTGCCAAAACAGAAATCTTAGCTGTCAGTCATAGACTGGCTTTGACATTACCTATTCTGGTTAAATTTAATAATCTCTGTAAATAAATGCATGCATATATACAATTACGTGACCAGGATATTGTTGGGTTGGCACAAGTTCATTGTCCTGGGATCATTCTAGACTCTAGAAGCTTCATATTCAATATTTAATGAAAGATTGTTTTTTTCAGGCTACATATGTTGGGTAAATTGAGACTGATGTTACCTCAGATGGAATTTAGGTTGGTTGTGCAATGTCTTCTTTTATAAAAAATTGATTATTGTAATTTGCTGCATTGTTAACACTGAAGCCAAGATAGGTAGTACAGAACTCAGCAGCTCAATTGGTGTCTGGCATTCCTCAATTCTATAACATTGGCACTTGCACTGTATTCGTTCTTACATCACACATAAATAAATCAATGACAACTTGTTTGCTGGATAATTAATTTGGCCGCAGCTTTATTAATAAATCATAAACTTAAACAAAATAACAGAGTAACTTGTTAGCATTTCAATACGACCTTCAATTCTCTTGTATTCACTTTAATAGCTAGTCGGTGCCAACCTAGCTAGACATACTTATTATCAAATGTATTCATACTCAATACTCCACTTGTAAAGTGAGACCTGCAGTGACGTCAAGGCCTCACTCCCACTTATGGTGGTTTCGCACATAAGCATATTACACAAACTAAACCATAAATCCATTTAATTAATTATCCTTAAATGAAGGCTGCTTGAAATTCACATGAAATTTTCCGTGCTGAGACTTAATAATTTTCCTTCTTGTAACTCAATAAATAAAATTAAACAATCCTACCCCCAAAATTAAATACTAACCTCCCAATCCAACCAAAATTAGGGAGGGATTGAATGGGATTAAATTTCAGCCTCCCAATGTTCTCACACTTCTGTCCCACCAATCTACCTGCTGTATCTCCACAGCCCACAGCCTTTAGCCTGCCAAAATGCTGTGTCTTTCATGATCCTTTGCCCCACCCTAATTCCAAACAAAACTCCCTATGTTAACACCTCACAGCCCCAATCAATTTCCTTTCCAAGTTACTTTTTTAAATTCAATTAAAAGCAACCCCTGTCACTTCTCCTCTTCATTTAAAACTTTTTCCTCCATCGAGCTATTTAAATAAATAAATAAATTCAGCATTAATTTATATGCCATACTACCTTAATAAATTTAACATTACGAGCCCTGTTTAGTAAGCTGTGCTGACGCTAGAGACATCCACAGGAATATAACGGGTGTCTCTATCATTAGCGTGCACTAAAATGTTAGCACGCCTACAGCACGACTTGGTAAACAGGGCCCTAAATTATTTCATCAATTCTATTTATAAAATAATTCCCTCCCTCTTCCTCTTTCGTTTACTCCTCCGTTTTTCAAACCCTTCCCCTCTCCCCCCACCCCACCTTTCAAAACAAATCTATTAGAACTACTGCAGTAATGCGAATGTTATATGCCCATAGTTAATTCTATGGGCGTTTCTTCATATTTCACCAGTATTAGCCAAGCTGCACTAGTTACCAACCTATGAAAGAGTAGTCTGTTAAGATGTGTGTATTTGATGTTTTACTTTTGTTGTATTTGGTTTTATTCTTATATATGTTTTATTGTACTCTACTTAGGTGTAGGTGGATTATAAATACAGTAAATACATAAATAAATGACATTCATTCAGAAGAAATAAAGTTGAATTTACATCTTCATGAGTGATATCTCTGAAGTGTAGGATTGAAAATTTGTATTTTTGCAGATGAGACAAAGATTTGCAAAAGGGGTAGGCACTCCAGAGGGAGCAAACAAAATAAGAAGTGATGTACAACCATTGATCTGCATGGTCCATCCAGACTGCCCCAGGGCCGCCAAGAGGCGGGGACAGAGGGGACAAAATTCCCCGGGCCCGGGCCTCCAAGTGGGGCCCAGAACCGGGGTCTCTCTCCTGCTCCCAGGCTGCTGGCACCACAGTCCCCAGTCTCTACCTGCCTACCCTCAGCTCCTTTGACAGCCCCCTTCTGTCTGCCACCAGGCCCCCTGCATTTAAAAAAAAAATCTCTAATTGGCAGCGCAGCGCCTCACGTCTGTGTGAGAGCGGCAGATCACCTCGAACCTTCCCTCACTGTGTCCCGCTCTCGTCTGATGTAACTTCCTATTTCCGCAAGGGCGGGGCACAGTGAGAGAAGGCCCGAGGAGAGGTGATCAGCCGCTTTTACAAAGAGGTGAGGTGCTGCGCTGCCGATTTAGAGATTTTTTTTTTTAATGCAGGGGGCCCGGTGGCAGACAGAAGGGGGCTGTGGATGGAGCTGAGGGTAGGTTGGTGCAGACTGGGGACTGCGGCACCAGCGTCCTGGGAGCAGGAGAGGGAGGCGACAGTAGTAGCGATTGGGGGGGGGGGACGACGGGGGCCCAGAGGGCGGCCTTGCCCTACTCCCGGCTCAGTTTCTCGGCGGCCCTGGTCTGCCCAGCAAGGTGGCCAGAGTCGCATCTGACCCTCACAGGTTATACTCCTTCATGAATTAATACTGGCATCACAACCAGGACAGTTGGCAATTTGTTGCTGTGTCTATCACATATAGACAATTACTATTTTATGATTTTGCACTTTTTTAAATACAAACAGTGTATCAATAACAAGAAGTCAGAAAAAAACGTGAATTTTATCATAATATTAAAAACAATGTAATACAAACATGAGCATCAAATGTTATAGATATGGATGGGCTTGAGTGTAAATTTTAAGGGGCTTTGACGTTATCTTCAGAACTTTTAGTAAAGAACAGTGCTGGGCACAATTCTACAGTCTGTGCCCTGAGAATGTCAGGGATAAATCAAACTCAGGTAAACATATAAAGTATCACATACCATGTAAAATTAGTTTATCTTGTTGGGCAGACTGGATGGACCATACAGGTCTTTATCTGCCATCATTTACTATGTTACTATCTAGCTTATTTTCGAAAGGGAAGGACGCCCATCTTCCGACACAAATCGGGAGATGGGCGTCCTTCCCAAATCAGCATAATTGAAAGCCGATTTTTTGCATCCTCAACTGCTTTCCGTCGCGGGTACGACCAAAGTTCACAGGGGCATGTCGGCAGTGGACCGAAGGCGGGACAGGGGCATGATTAAGAGATGGGCGTCCTCGGCCGATAATGAAAAAAGAAGGGCGTCCCTCACGAGCATTTGGTCGACTTTACTTGGTCCCTTTTCTTTCACAACGAAGCCTCAAAAAGGTGCTCGAACTGACCAGATGACCGCCGGAGGGAATCAGGGATGACCTCCCCTTACTCCCCTAGTGGTCACCAACCTCCTCCCACCCTAAAAAAAAAAATTAAAAAACATTTTTTTACAGCCTCTATGCCAGCCTCAAATGTCATACCCAGCTCAATCACAGCAGTATGCAGGTCTGTGGAGCAGTTTTTAGTGGGTGGAGTGCACTTAAGGCAGACAGACCCAGGCCCATCCCCCCCCCCAACCTGTTACACTTGTGCTGGTAAAATGTGAACCCTCCAAAACCCTCCCAAAACCCACTGTACCCACACATAGGTGCCCTCCTTCATCCCTAAGGGCTATGGTAGTGGTGTACAGTTGTGGGGAGTGGGTTTTAGGGGGAGGGGGTTGGGGGGCTCGGCACCCAAGGTAAGGGAGCTATGCACCTGGGAGCAATTTGTGAAGTCCACTGCAGTGCCCCCTAGGGTGCCTGGTTGGTGTCCTGGCATGTGAGGAGGACCAGTGCACTACGAATGCTGGCTCCTCCCACGACCAAAGGGCTTGGATTTGGTCGTTTTTGAGATGGGCATCCTCGGTTTCCATTATGGCCGAAAACCGGGAACAGCCATCTCTAAGGTCGACCATCTCAACATTTAGGTCGACCGTCTCTAAGGTTGACCTAAATGTTGTGGTTTCAGTGTCCCCAACCGTATTATCGAAATGAAAGATGGACTTCCATCTTGTTTCAATAATACGGGTTTCCCCGCCCCTTCGCCGGAACGTCCTTAGAGATGGACACCCTTAGAGATGGTCGTCCCCGTTCGATTATGCCCCTCTATATGTATGTAAAAGCATTATCAGAAAAGATACTTAAATGATTTCTTTGGAGTAGATCAAGACAGTGTTAAATGTAAAAAAAAAAAGGTGGGAAAAGTTTGTGAAAAGGACACAAATGAATTTTGGTGCATTTTCTGGTCCAAAGGTCCAAGAATCTCAATGTCTGTGGCCATTACTCAGACTCTTTACTTTATCAAGCATAGATCACTTTGGACACCTAGGAAATCGAAAGCCAATGGTCACTCAACTTCTGATCAGTGTTGGTCTTGTCACATAGAAACTGGCACTCACACACATTCTATTTGAATGTGGCACTCTTTTCTGGAAAGATATCTGGTCCAAAATTCAGGGTATTTTACAATTCAAAGAAACTTTATCACTCAAAGTTGTCATCTGGAAATCCATTGTATCGTCTACTTCTTTATTGGATGATGACAAAAAGCTATTTGATTTTTGCGATTTCAATTGCTCTGAAAAGAGAGCTACTACTGACAGGAGGTGTGTACACAACATATGCACAGAGTATGACTACGCCACTGGCAGTCAGCACTGCTAGCGGCTAACAGTTAACGACGTATGTAGCTGTCGGTAAACACTAGTGGACATGTAGTTTAGGAAGGAGGTGCAAGGGTGTCATTGATTATTATTATTATTATTAACATTTGTATAGCACTACCAGACGCACGCAGCGCTGAACACCTGACACAGAGAGACAGTCCCTGCTCGATAGAGCTTACAATCTAAAAATACAGACAGACAAGACAATTAAGGGCGAGGAAAGTACTGGGTGAGAAGGAACAAGGATAGAGGAATGCTAGAAACAAAAAAGCTTTAAGAACTACTGGTCTACATAAAGCCGGATTTCAACAGATATCCATACCTTTTTTTTTTTTACTTGCACAAATTTACCATACACAATTTTTCTAGAGAAAAAAAAAGTATGTGGAGTTTGTAATCCATGCCTTGGTAGTTAGCAGGTTGAATTATTGCACTTTGCTTTATCAAAATCTTTGAAGAGTTGCCTTAAAGAGATTCCGGATCATATAGAATATTGCTAATTATCCTTTATTGACAGCAAACTACAGTGATCGTATAATTTCACTCTTGTCTGAAATTCATTAGTTACCAGTAAAGCAATGGATCAAAATTAAGATCCTTTCAATTGCTCATAAATGTATTTTCAGGAAATCTCTAAAGGGGTCTTTTACTAAGGTTAGCTCGAGTTATGTGCTGCAGGTCCCATTTTATTCCTATGGGCCCTGCTGCAGATAACTCGAGCTAATCTTTAGTAAAAGTCCCCCTAAACCATTTATCAGAAATGTTGAGTTCCGATCATATTTCTCCTCCAAGTCATTAAGTTCAGCCAGGCTGGAGTTATTGGTCACTCTATCTTTGTCACTAGTGAGGCAGATGACAACTAGAAACTCTGATTTCAAATATATTGTACCCATTCTGTAGGACACCCTTTCCCTTGAGGGCAGACTGCAATTTACCTGAAATTCTACAAGATTTTATTTCATTCATTCTGTTTCTAATTGTTTATAATACAATCAGATCTTAACCCTAGAACGCATGACGTTAAAAATATACATATTAACGTCATGGGGGCCTTTAGGCCCCCATGCACATAATGTAGAAAAACACACTTAAATAACTTTCACAAGTTTATTTCAAAATTGCTCAATAAAATATGAATAGTGGACAACATTTTAATTATAATTTTTCACAGAAAACACCAAAAAATCTTTTTTTTCCCAAATTTCACGCAAAGACATGAAAACACACAAAAATGCATAGAAATCTATAGCAAACTAGCTGCAGCTACATTTTTATTCTAACTTTCTTTTCTATTATATTAGTCTTCCAAACAATTCTGACATGTTATTTTTTCAGAAGAGTGTTCTTTGCAAACAGTTTCCTTACAAGTGGAACAATATCGCTCAGTTTTCCTCTCTATGTTTCTTGGACACATGAAACAACGCTTTCGTTTTCTTTCTCCTGGCTCTGGAGTAATCTGAAACTGTACGCCACACCGTTTCATTGCTTCTTTAGTTTTCTTTGGCAAGCATTTCAAGTCGCTTCGCTCTATCATGTGAGGTATTACAAGTTCATGACAAAGGTCCTTCAAGAATAAGCGTCTCCTGTCCTTCCTCTGTGCATGAAATTCAGGATGAGTTTCTGTATAAATAATGAATGAATTTAGGGCTGCTACATCAAGCATATTTGAAAATAGTACTACAGGCCATCGTTTTGTTTGCCTCTTACACGAATATTCTCCCACCATCTCATCCATTTTATCTACACCTCCTTTTGTTGCATTGTAATGCAGGATGATTTCTGTTTTCAATTTTTAGTTATTGCTGTCAACACTGCAATCGTGATGCATGGTACTGAGTAAAATTACAGATTTCTCCTTCTTTGCCTTGTAAGATACCAAAGTCGCTTTGTTATTGAATCCAAAGACACTCTCATAAAGTGCTTGCTGACGATTGTGTTTGAGTGCTGCTGGAATTTCTCGTCTGTTTTGCTTTATAGTACCAACAAGTGTAATAGCTTTTGCAAGCAGAAAATTGCCTAGTTCAACATTGGTGAAATAATTGTCCATGGTGATGTTTCTACCTGAATTGAATATTGGAACAGCAAGAGTTTTGACTATTTCAGACCCCAGATCCTTCTGTACTGGTGCACCAACCTCTTTGCCACAGTAGATTACGCCATTTATGCCATAATAATTTGCAGAATCACACATCCAGAAGATTTTTATACCGTACTTGGCTGGCTTGCTGGGCATGTATTGTATGAATTTGCAGCGTCCTCTGAACGGTACAAGTTGCTCATCTACAGTAACATTAGTACTAGGATTGTAAAGTTTTGTGCAATTTTTGATAAATATGTTCCAGATATAACTGATAGGGGCTAATTTGTCTGTTTCAAACCTCGCTGCACGAGTTCGCTTATCATCAAAGCGAATGATCCTTCTAATTTCCTCATATCTGCCCACTGACATTGTCGCCTTATAGTGTGGATCAGAAAGTGGGTCCAGAAATAATTCTCGTATTGGGACATCATACAATTTTTGACTCCCTGCCAGCAGGAAAAGTCCAATATATGCATAAAGTTCCTCTTTTGAGATATTTTTCCAGGACTTATTTTTTGCTGAAGCGATACGTCTTCCTTCTAGGTTTGAACATAATAGGACCTCTTCTGCAATATTGTCAGAAAAATAAGTACAGAATACATCTTTAGGGGTAAAGTAACTGGGACTTCCCACAGCTCCTTGAGCCTGTCTCACAATATTGTGTATTGGAGTACGTCCGACTAATGTAGGATTACTGTCCCAAAAAACATTCGTTTTGGATGTTCTACTTATCACTTCTTGAGGATCCACTAGATTCACTTCTTCATCATCAGAAGAATCACTGGATGAGGATGTTTGATTAGCTGGTGGCAGATATTCTTCATCAGACAAAGATAGTTCACTTTCATCATCGCTTTGAAACATAATCGCTTCAATCTCTTGGTCAGTCAGACACTTGGAGGAAGACTGTGCCATTGCTGACTAGATGTTAGAAAATGAAACAGATTTCCTCTCAACAGCTTATCTTATCACAGGTCCTTCAGCAATTAGCTCACAGTGTATACTGTCCTCAGTGTTCAGAGGACCTGAGGTGATGTCATGGCCTTATCACTCCCTCCAAAAATCACATGACATCCTCACATGTTATTATCCACACCCTGGCCCCTCCACCAGCATTACTGAGTACAAATAAAGTAACTTGAGACACAAACACTTCTGAGAACATGATAAAAACACAATTCGTACAGATGTAGTTTTCACCAAACAAGCATTGTTACACCATAATGCCTATGAAAAAAAATTATATGAACAACTGGATATTATCAACAATGACATACTTGAGTAATACCTTGAGTTTCAAAATTCTAACTAAAGTAATTTTGCAGATAATAGCAAAAATGTAAGCATGGGGGCCTAAAAGGCCCCCAATATGCGTTCTAGGGTTAACAGGCTATAAGAGAAATATGGAGGACCATTTTTGATATGACATTTAAATCCAACTTTGGACATTTTGCTCAAAACATCTAAAATTCAAGTGACGAATATAACAATTTTTGAAAGCAAAAAAATGTTTATTTTTTTTGTTTCAAATATGGCCTTTTTCTAGTTGTTGCTCTACTCAGTACATTTATCTTTTGGACCATTTTTGGAAAAATGAAGTCCAAGTGAAAAGTGCACAAAATCAAGCCATTGGGATGTATAAGGAGCCACCATTCTTAGTCAACTGGCCACAAAGACATCCCAGCAGAGCAGTGGGGCACCCTAGGGGGCATTGCAGTGGACGTCACATAAAAGGTCTCAGATACACATCTCCATTACCCCCTTATATTGTATGGTGAACCTTCCAAAATCCTCCAAATACTTACTGAACCCAACTGTTACCACTACAAATGCCCTTATTATGCAGGTGTCACCTAGATGTGGGTACGGTAGGGTTTTGGTAGGTTTTAGGGTCATGTGGAACAAAAGTGGATTATGGGCCTGGGCCCCTTCTCCATGGTGCACTGCACTAATCACTAGACTACTCCAGAATCCTGCTTGATGCTCTGACTGACCATAGATTCTGAGGCTATCATAGAGGCTGGTGTGTACTGCTTCTTTCACCTTTCTGGGCAGGGGAAGGGGTGAGTGACTATTGGTGGAGTAAGGGGGTCATTCCATTATTCCTTCAGTGGTCATCTGGTCATCTGGGGCACTTTATTGTTGTTTAGTTGTTATTAAAACAGGTCTAGCTCAAAACATCTTATTTTGGTCCTGGACATTTTTTGTTTTGTTATATTATAGCAGAAAAATGCCCCCGAAGGAAGGATGGAGTGGAAAACGGATAGTGGCTCTTCAAGGACAAACCAAGAGACACCCAAGCGGAGGAAAAACACTCTTTATTGCTAGTATCTTAAAGACTCAACATGGCACCGTGTTTTGGCTGAACGTGCCTGCCTCAGGAATCTCCACTCTGAGCATCACACCTCAGACCTCACTGTCACTGATCAACTGACTATCGCTCTGGCCACCACACGCTGCTCATACCATACAAACACATGCCCCAGACATGCCTTCCTTGTGATTTGAACGCACTGCAGTCAAACTGCATAGAAAAATGTTTAGAAAATGAGTTTCAAAAATAGTGATTTGAATGTTTTGGCAAGCAAAATGTCCAAATGCTGCTTTGTGCCACTTTTTAAAATGTTTTTCTCTTTCAAATATGAACCCTATACATAAAGCTCACAAAAAAAAGACACTATAGTATAAAACCGCTAAACATTCCATTAATCAAATAAATGAAGAATTCAGTCAAGAGCAAAAGACATTAACCTAATACATTAAACAAAGAGCTACCATCCACCCACACCCTTCTTTAGTTCACGGAAAAGCATGTATAAATATGTATGTCTTTAACTGCTTCCTTAAAGCTACATACTCACTTTTAATCCTTAACATAGTAACATAGTAAAGGATAGCAGAGAAAGACCAGCATAGCCCATCGGGGCTGCCTAGGAAGGTTGTTGGGATAATTCTGCAGTTTCGTGCCTAACTTTAGGTGTGAGCACTTACACCATGACAAAGGCTGGTGTAAGTACTCGTTCCTAACTGTTGGCAGTTAGGCGTGTAACTCCTTGTATTATCTAACCTGTGTGCCTAACTCCTGCACAACAACCCTGAACAGATTCTTTTAACGCTAAAGCAGGAGCTGCAACAGATCCCAAAGGTGAAATAACAGTAGGTCAACACAATTCTTGGGCACAGTGGTTAGAGATCTCTCTGTGGGTCTAAATGAGGCCCCCAAACTAGATGCAGACTGAGAAGTAGCTGACTGAGCCAACTGAGCTCAGGTACTCACCCCATGTTCAATGTAACTTGCTTGTTGATGGGTCCAGTTACTGGAGCGGAAGAAGTAGAGGCAGTTTTTACCTTGGCAAACCTTTTAACCAATGGTCTCATGCTCCTTAGGTCACATGTCCATGGGCCGCTCCACAGGGAGTCTGAATAAATGCTGTCAGTGGGCGATGACATCATAGCAAGGGGTAGGACTTGAAACCAACCACCACAATGTTTGGGCCTTCTGCCTTTACTCTTCCTTACGACTTCCCATGGCTATCAAAGCCAGCCTCTGATAATTTTAACAACTGTATGGGAGATGGGAGGGCGGTAGAACGAGAGGACATGATATGAGAGTGAAGGGGGGCAGACTCAAGAAAAATGTCGGGAAGTATTTTTTCACGGAGAGAGTGGTAGATATTTGGAATGCCCTCCCGCGGGAGGTGGTGAAGATGAAAACGGTAGCGGAATTCAAGCATGCGTGAGATAAACATAAAGGAATCCTGTGCAGAAGGAATGGATCCTCAGAAGCTTAGCCGAGATTGGGAGGCGGGGCTGGTGTTTGGGTGGTGGGGCTAGTTCTGGGCAAGACTTCTACGGTCTGTGTCCTAAAAATGGCAGATACAAATCAAGGTAAGGTATACACAAGAAGTAGCACATATGAGTTTATCTTGTTGGACAGACTAGATGGACCGTGCAGGTCTTTTTCTGCCGTCATCTACTACGTTACTATATGTTACTATGTAGTATATAAAACAAATAAGTAAATGTTGTTTAAGAATATTTTATATTTTCCCTGAATCATTTTAACAATTAAATATTTAGGATTTTTTGCACAGCTGTGAGTTTTAGTATCCAGTGTGTCACACATAAAAGCATCATCTCCCAGGTGTGTCACAACAAAAGAAAGGTTGAGAACCACTGGTTTAGAGAAATCTTCTGCAGTGCTATTTTTGTCCATGAGTACGACTGCTTTTGAATCTCTCTCTAATCTCATTACTTTGCATCTTTCAACTCCTACTGCTTCTCAGTCTCAGACCTCTTCACATATCTATCTCCCACCTTTCACAATGCTGTTAGAACTTCTCTTCTGCCCTAAAACACCTGACATAAGCTCCACTTCCTCTTCTTTTCTGATTTAGAATTTCAATTTTCTGTTCATCTTTTCTCTTTTGTTTTGAATTCTCCATTCAGCATCTATTAACCAGGTTCTGATTTGTGTATACTCTGCTATTCAACTTCTCTGTCAGTAACATAGTAACATAGTAGATGATGGCAGAAAAAGACCTGCACAGTCCATCCAGTCTGCCCAACAAGATAACTCATATTTGCTGCTTTTTGTGTATACCCTACTTTGATTTGTACCTGTGCTCTTCAGGGCACAGACCGTATAAGTCTGCCCAGCACTATCCCCGCCTCCCAACCACCAGCCCCTCCTCCCAACCACCGGCTCTGGCACAGACCGTACAAGTCTGCCCAGCACTATCCCTGCCTCCAAACCACCAGCCCCGTCTCCCGATCTTGACTAAGCTCCTGAGGATCCATTCCTTCGGCACAGGATTCCTTTATGCTTATCCCACACATGTTTGAATTCCGTTACCATTTTCATTTCCACCACCTCCCGCGGGAAGGCATTCCAAGAATCCACTACTCTCTCCGTGAAAAAATACTTCCTGACATTTTTCTTGAGTCTGCCCCCCTTCAATCTCATTTCATGTCCTCTCGTTCTACCATCTTCCCATCTCCGGAAAAGGTTCGTTTGCGAATTAATACCTTTCAAATATTTGAAGGTCTGTATCATATCACCCCTGTTTCTCCTTTCCTCCAGAGTATACATGTTTATAGCCATACTGGGTCAGACCAATAGTCCAGCTAGCCCAGTATCCTGCTTCCAACAGTGGCCAATCCACTGTCACAAATACCTGGCACAAACCCAATTAGTAGCAATAATCCATGCTACCAGTCATGGCTTCCCCATGTCCATCTCAATAACAGACTATGGACTTTTCCTCCAAGAACTTGTCCTAAACTTTTTTAAACCTAGCTATGCTAACCGCTGTTACCACATCCTCTGGCAGCAAGTTCCAGAGCTTAACTATTCTTTGAGTGAAAAAATATATCCTACTATTTGTATTAAAAGTATTTCCATGCAATTTCATTGAGTGTCCCCTTGTCTTTGTACTTTTTCAAAGAGTGAAAAATCGATTCACTTTTATTGATTCACTCACAATTTTATAGACCTCATTCATATCCCCCCTCAGTCATCTCTTTTCCAAGCTGAAGAGCCCAAACCTCTTTAGCCTTTCCTCATACAAGAGGAGTTCCATCCCCTTTATCATTTTGGTCACTCTTCTTTAAACCTTTTCTAATTCTGCTATACCTTTTTTGAGCTATGGGGACCAGAATTGAACACAATACTCAAGGTGAGGTCGCACCATGGAGCGATACAGAGGCATTATATTACTCTAGGTCTTTTTTGCATCCCTTTCCTAATAATTCCTAACATTCTGTTTGCTTTTTTGTCTGTCGCCACGCACTGGACAGAAGATTTCAGCGTACATCTCCCTGAAATCTGTTACAGTATCTGTTTACATTTCTTGTACCTTTATGTAGTATTATGGGATGCATTCATTCTAAAAACTCTATATAAAATCATTTTGTTTTGAAGTGTGAATCAGGTTGAGAGTAATAGGAGACAATTTTATATAGAAAGTATTGGGGAGACCCAAGATCTTTGAAACCTATGGTTTACAATGTCAGTGAATCCAATGCTAACTACAACTTGAGTTCCATAACATCTAACCAACCTTAATCCCTATCTATTCTTAGTAATGCAATTTGTTCCAGGAGTAGGGTTAATAAAAAAAAAAAAAAGGGGGGGTTTGTGCCTTTAAGACAAGATGATGCCAACAGTGACATCTAGTGGGCACAGGGAGTTGTGTCTTCTTATTTTTGCTTTTTAGCTTGTAGATATTTACTGGTGCAGAAGCCAGTTTGCCATATATTTCAATGGAGAGAGTGAGTAAGGAACTCTACTCAAAGACCTAAGGCATGATAGAACATCCTTTGACCAACTCAGGAAGATAGATTGGTTAATCTGTACCATGAGCTACTGAGTTAAGTAAGTATCCCCGACAATCAAAATAAAGGCCTTGTTTATTCAATACTATAAAACTGTTATGATTTATGTCAGATTAGCAGAGTTCTCTGTGCAGAGAAGCACTGTATGAGAAGAAAAATGTCTTCATAACCATTTGTTATAAGATTGGACTGTTTTGGTCCTCTGGGTATAGTACTGCATAGAAGTTACTGATGTGAACTGCCTGGAGGAAGGAACAACTTTTTTTGGAAGTCTTATCATTTATCCCAGTTTCTGAACTCTACAATTGAATGTGCTGTCATTGACAAACTGTGTTAGATTGAATTTTGTTTGCCACTAAATCGCTGTCCTACTTTCTTAACTCATATTATGGAATCCTGGGAAAGTGAACTGATTTGTGATACCCCAAGTTTTGTTAAGTAACATTGGAATTATTTTGTAACCACCAACTTGTGGTATTGCATGAACTCTTTTTCTCAGGATTTGAGTTCACTTGAGGTGGATTGTTCCTAGTGTGACAAAGCCATTCATTCAAGGGGAATATGTTCTTTCACAGAGGGGAGAAGTTTACCTCTAGTAAAGAGCTTTATCTAAGAATATCCCAGTGGCATACCCAGAATCCAAATTCTGGGTGGGCCAACTAGCAAAAGGAGTGGGGACAATGCATTTCCATTTTACTCTCTGCCCCTGATCACCCCCACTCTCTACCACTCCCAGCCCCCTAAACATTCTCCAGCTTAGATTAAACATTTACGTACCTTGGCTGATGGGGAACTGCAAGCCCTACCAACTGAATACACTCTCCAAAGGTCCCCAGAAATCCCCTCAGCCAAGCTTGGCAGTCAGTGGCAGCATTCTTGAACTACCAATAGCAGCACTCCATGCATGCTAGTTCTCATACATAAACTGAGCATGTGTGAAAACTGAGCATAAGCAGGCCAGGAGTGTTCCCAGAAATTGGGCACAGTGTCATAGAATACCTGCATTTGCAAGCCTAACTGCTATCAGTTGGGTGTCAGCATTTACTCTAACCTTTAGTAGGTGTAAATGCTTGCACCCAAGTTAGAAACAAACCTCTGGATTCTATATAGTGTGGCTGAAATTGTGCACGCAGATCTGGTCATATTCTGGGTTTGTGCACTTTAATTACTTAGCAAGCCAATCAGCACCGATAATTGCCACTTAAGAAGCAATTATTCACACCAGTTGGCATTAATTAGAACCAACTTGCTAGGTGTATTCGGTAAAATGGTGCATGTAAATTCTAATGCGCACTGCCAAAAAGGGGGCATTTTCACGGGCATGGAATGGGCAGACTGTGAACATTCTGAACATCTACACATACATGGTTATATAATATACCTGCTCTGTGCCTAACTTAAGCGTCGTCATTTACACCAACTTTTACTTGGTGTAAATGGGCATGCCTAGAATTAGGTGCAGGCATGGCTACTAGGTGTGTTCTATAAACCTGTTAGGAGTATTCTATCAACTGCACCTAAATCTAGGCACAGTTCACAGACTATGCCTAGGCAGAAATATTTTCAGTGCCAATTTTTCAGGAGTCATATGTAGAATCTAGTCCAAAATGCACACTAACGGGTAGATTCTATATATGGTGCCTTAAAAAATCCACGTGGTAAAAAAATACGCCTAGGCATATTCTCTAAAGTACACCTAGATTTTATAGAACAGGCTTAAATTTCTGCATGGTATGCCAAGCGCCTCTCCATACGCCCAAATTTGGTCACATTCATTTAGGCCTATATTAGACACAGAGCGGATATATTCTATAATAAAGAAAACCCATAAGATCAATTATGGGTGGATAATATTGCCATTGCTGCAGTAGTGCCTATATATATATTTTGTTATGGTGAAGGCATAAAAGAAAATTGGGTGGTGGCAGGGGAGATATATACTCGATAAGAAGATAATTTAATTATTTTGCAATGGGTGTTTTATAAAGACTTAGGAATTAAAATTAAAATTAATGAAATGATGTAATTAAAATAATTAACAAATTAATTAGCAAAAAGGGGTAAATAAAAATAAGAAGGGATTATTGGGAAGAGATGTTGAGGTTTTAGTAAGGCATTCAAAATAGAGCAGAAAGAAAGGTGGCTTCAAAGGATATGTAAATTTTGTATTGTTTTTTTTTTTTTTTTTAAGGTTGGGGGAGCACGAGAACATCAGGAAAATTGGCGGGCTCCAGGCTGAGGAGAATTGATGGAAAGCTAGTTGGAAAGAAGGAAAGCTAGTTGAGGGAACTGAAGGAATAAATTTCATCCCACCCAACCTTAGAAGAGTGAGGGTTGGGATTGGGATCTTGGGTAATTTTGTAGATGGGATAGCAATGTTTAGGGTTGTTAAAATGGGTAGTTTAAGTCGCAGCTGCGGTAATTTAAATGAGAATTTTTCAAGCAGCCTTCATTTAAGGACAATGAATTTACTGGCTATATGGATTTTACAGTGTAATCTGCTTGTGTGCAAAACTGCCAGAAGCAGAAGTAGGCCTTGATGTCACCGCAGGTCTCACTTTACAAGGTGGTTCATGGAGTATTAATACATTTGATGGAATGAATATGTGCAGCTAGGTCGACACCAACTAGCTTTATAAAAGGTAATATGAAAAGTGAAGTTTGCATTGAAATATTGATAATAAAATTTTTATTTGTGTTGGTTATGAATATTTGATTGGTTAATAAAGCTGCAACCAAAATTATTTTTCCAGTTTATAAGGTTGTCATAGTATTCTTTGCTCATGTGTGTGTCAGGAATGGATGCAATGCAAGTGCCAATATTATGCACATATATTGTAGAAAAACCCATTCCACACCCATAACCTGTTAATCTGGTCATGAGCCCTTGAGCCCAGGCCGAGGCCTAGTATAGGGTTTTGGCCAAGGCCTAGGGTAGACCTAACAGGCACTATGCACTACTCCAGCCACCAAGCCCAGCACACACACAACAACCAACTAGCACCACCAGAAAATGGGAGATAGAG
The DNA here is from genome assembly GCF_901765095.1 of Microcaecilia unicolor. Classification (NCBI taxonomy): domain Eukaryota; kingdom Metazoa; phylum Chordata; class Amphibia; order Gymnophiona; family Siphonopidae; genus Microcaecilia; species Microcaecilia unicolor. The sequence continues at coordinate 244,177,577 of NC_044032.1, read as the reverse complement.
CATTCATACGGGCCTCAGGGCCTATCGGGAACCCACTTGCACAGAGTCCAAGAGTGCGTGCCTCACGGCCGAATAGAATCCGAGTCATACACTGGGAAGGGAGAAAGAACAATGAGGGGTCCCCAAAGAGACTGGAGCACCAGCAACGCACACAGCGCTAGCTAAAGACACAAGGAAAAAGTGACCGACAGATGTTTCTATAGGAAACACAAGGCTGTGCCACAGGGCAGTCAAGGATAAAGGAAGCCACACAAGGGAACACTCTAGGCTGTACCATACAGCATACAAGGGAAAGGGAAGCCACCTAAGGATACACAATGCTGACCTTACAACACACAGGGATAAAGGGAACTGCTAAATAGAGATACACAAGGTTTTGCTACACAGCAATCAAGGGAAAAGGGAATCCACACACAAGAATGCACAAGGCTGGCCTCACAACTCACAAGGGAAAAAGGGAACTGCAATATATGGATACACAAGGCTGTGCCACACAGCACTCAAAGGATAAGGGAAAGGTAAGCAGACAGAGAACGTTGCCTTAACACACACAGATCAGATAAGGAGCAGAGCTCACCAGTAACAGGAGACAGACGCAGAAAAGAAAGAATTAAAGCAGGCAAAAGGAAAAGCCTGCTTTAAAAACACTTACCTGCCAGAAGCAGGCTTACACTGCAGTCAAAGGGTAAAAGCAAACAAAGGGAAAAAGCAAACCCTCAGGACGATACAAAGGGACAGGAGGCTGCCAACAAAGGCAGGATTACAAGGCAAACACTAAGCACAGCACAAAAAGGGAAACTTAAATAAACAAACTGGAAGATACAAGGGACAAGCTTACCACGAACAATACAACACCAGCCAAGCAGAGAAAAGACCCAGGTGTAGTGTAGTGAGACAATCACGCACACACTGGGAACACCCAGTACTCACAAAGAATCTACAAGCTACGAGGAGAGAAAGCAAATCTCCAACGTCAGCACAGTATGCACTAGCACAAACAGAGAGAGAGAAAAACAGGCTTCAGATGACAGCAATCAAACGCTAAAGCAAGGGAGGTAGGGAAGGGTAGGCTTAAGTAGATCAGGCTTCTGTCATCTGCTGCTTCAGCTGTCAGCTCAGCCCCTGATAAGCCAATCAGGAGCAAGTCCCAAACATTCCCCTGTCTGTCAGCAGAATCATAATATAACCATGCCCATTTTTCAACTGTGCAACATGGAATTTATGCGCACCGCGTTACAGAAAATACTTAGTGAGTTGTGCACATAAATCATAATGAATGCCAATTAGTGCTGATAATTGTTTGTTAATATCCAATTGACAGCATTGTTAGTTAGCCAATTAAGTTATGCGTATTACCTGCACGATTTATGGCATTCTAGAATTTAAGCATGTAAATGTCAGCACTGCCCCTGCCCATCCCCTGTGAATGGTACATGCTAAGCCATTGTACCTTGTAATAATAGAATAGAGGTTGTCTTTTACTTGCATAAATCCCAGTATTCTATAAATTTAAGCATGCAACAGGCACTTAAATGAGGGTGATCTGTTATACAATGAAGGGGATATTTAAAAATATTTTTTGTTATATAAAGAGCTCAGACTGGACCAGGGGTTTCCAGTCCATTTCTTAGGATACACCCAGTCAGTCAGATTTTTAGGTATTCACAATAAATATTATTCTTGGGGGAATTCTGCAGAACTATGCAGTGCAGAATTCCCCTGCCCCACAGAACACACAGGATTCTTCAATTATTTTGCATAAATTCAGCTCAGTACGGCATCGAGTCTCACTCCCCCTCTCCCACAAAGGTTGCATGGCAGGAGGAGGAGGAAGTGAACCACTGTACAGCGCTTAACTTCCTCCTCCTCCTGCCACTTCACTTTCTTCTCTGTGGGGGAGGGAAAGAGCCAGTTCTAGGAGCAGAGACATATGAATATGCCATTAAGAAGAGTGGGAGGGGGCACAGAAAAGTGAATGTGCCATTGGGGAGGATGGGGAGGGAGCAGAGAAAGGTGAATGTGCCATTGGGGAGGATGGGGGGCAGAGAAAGGTGAATGTGCCATTGGGGAGGATGGGGGGCAGAGAAAGGTGAATGTGCCATTGGGGAGGATGGGGAGGGGGCAGAGAAAGGTGAATGTGCCATTGGGGAGGATGGGGAGGGGGCAGAGAAAGGTGATTGTGCCATTGGGGAAGATGGGAGGGGGAGCAGACAAAGATGAGTGTGCCTTTGGGAAGGGTAAGAGAGACTGGAGCTTGAAGAGAGAAACAGAAGAAAATTTTGGGTCTTAGGATCAGAAATTCTGTGTAAAAACGCTACAAATAAACAGCATAGAATTTTCCAAAATTTTGCGCGGAATTGCCAAAGAAGTAAAATATGTATGATATGGATTTGCATGTGCTACCTTCTTTGTATACAAATCGATCTCATGCATATTTCTTATGAATACCGTGAAAATCCAACTGACTGGGATACTCCATGAAATGGATTGTGAATTACTATTCTTGACTAAAAACACAGGTAGTCAATGAGACTGCAGATATAGACCCAGATGTAAGCATATGAAATGTTTAAAGAAAGAGAGAAGGAAACACCAAAAGATTAAATTATTAATTCTGTGTAGGCATGCCAGAACATCATTCAAATAATAGAACTGTAGACAGATTGGCTGAACTGCTGAGTTAAGTATCCCAGACAGCATAAAAGTATCCCAGACCTTGTTTATGCAACACTGTGATATGATGCTCTGTCAGACTGGTAGCGATGTCTGTGCAGGGAAGCTCTGTACTAAAATATGTCTTAATAAGCTTTAAGAATTTGATTGAACTGTTTCTCTAGACATAGCACTGACTAGACATTAAGACTACAGTAGACTAACTTTAGGTGCAGGCGCTTACGCCTGCTGAAACCTGGTGTAAATTCTGCTATGCAACTAATGGTGGTTTGAGCACGGAAATAACACTTTTCTATAATATCACACCTAAATTCCAGGAATGCCCCTAACCCATCCATACCCCTCCCTTGGCTACATCCCCTTTTGAGATGTGCACTATAAAATTTAGGTGCTCATGTTATAGTAACATAGTAGATGACGGCAGAAAAAGACCTGCATGGTCCATCCAGTCTGCCCAACAAGATATACTCTTATGTGCTACTTTTTGTGTATACCCTACCTTGATTTGTACCTGTCCTCTTCAGGGCACAGACCGTATAAGTCTGCCCAGCACTATTCCCGCCTCCCAACCACCAGCCCCGCCTCTCACCACCGGCTCTGGCACAGACCGTATAAGTCTGCCCAGCACTATCCCCGCCTCCCAACCACCAGTCCCGCCTCCCACCACCGGCTCTGGCACAGACCGTATAAGTCTGCCCAGCACTATCCCCGCCTCCCAACCACCAGCCCCACCTCCCACCACTGGGAGGCGGGGCTGGTAAATTCCATTTACTGAATTCCCCTCTTATGGTGCCTGAAAATCCATGCAGAAACTGAAGCATATTATATAACAATGAACTTAACTTAATTGGTTAACTAGCTAATCAGTGTGTTAATTGGGCGTTAAGCAAATATCAGCACCAATTGGCATTAATTGAGATTTATGCACGCAACTGCTAAGCATTTTCTGTAACGTGGTGTGTCTAAATTCTAAGTTGCATAGTTAAAAAGGGGGCATGGCCATGGGCAGGCAGGGTGTGGGCGTTTGTAAAACCTATGTGCATTATTATGGAATACACCTGTTCTGCACCTAATTTAGGTGTTGGAATTTACACCAAATAAAAATGGCCTAAATAGACGCAACCAAATCTAGTTGTATGGCGAGCTGCTCGGCATATTCTATATACCATGTGGAAATTTAGGTCTATTCTATAAAATTTAGGTGTACTTTAGAGAATACGCCTAGGTGTGATTTTTTTGAATGCAGATTTTTCAGGCGCCATATATAGACTCTAGCCCTTAACGTCTAGTCATTGCTATGTCCAGAGGAATAGCTCAATCAAATTCTTAAAGCTTATTAAGACATTTTGAGTTGTGCACTGTAAAATTTAGGTACGCATGGTACAGAATAACGTGAAGGGCAGATCCACGTGTAACTCCAAATGAGTGCTAATCAACATCAATTATTGATTGTTAATGGTTCAGTAGCTAATTAATTTTCATCCAGAGCTAGGATCTGTGCCCAAATTTGCTTGCCCAACTTTGGGTGACATATAGAATGTGGGGGTAAGTAGTGATAAACTTCATCATTACAAATTTTTGTTGAAATGTAGGACACAGCCAAACTCCAGAAAACTTGAAATGCAAATATAGCAATATTACTTACCAGGAACAGGTGTTTTCCACAGAGAGCAGGATTCATAAGACACACAAGTGGGTGACATCATCCAACGCAATGACATTGCTATCCAAGAGCTCAGAACTTAGTGTAAAGTTCTAAGCATGCACGGCCTTTCTCGTGCATAACAGTCTGCTCAACTCCTCATTTAGTTGCAAAGGTTTAGAAGGAGATGTGGTAACATAGTAGATGATGGCAGATAAAGACCTGTACGGTCCATCCAGTCTGCCCAACACGAGAAACTTATAGTATAAGGTATGATATGGTCTTGATTTGTCCCTGCCATTTTCAGGGCACAGGCCATAGAAGTCTGCCAGTCACTGGCCCAGGGGCGTAGCCATGGGTGGGCCTGGATGGGCCCAGGCCCACCCACTTTTGCTACAGGCCCGCCCCGCCCGCAACAGCCCCCTGCACTGACCTGAAGCGCGTTCTCCCTCCAATCCAGCACCAGCGATCATAGCCAGCCTTCTACCACGTCCAGCAGGAAGTTGCAGAGTAGGCAGGACGCGCCTGAGAAGAAGCTCCGACGACGCGCGCTGGACGTGGTAGAAGGCTGGCTATGATCGCTGATGCTGGATTGGAGGGAGAACGCGCTTCAGGTCAGTGCAGGGGGCTGTCGCGGGCAGGGCGGTCGCGGGTGGACACAAAATGTGGTGGCGGCGGTGGCGGGCAGGCGGACGGTGGAGAGGAAAGAGGTCTGTGCCCACCCAGTCCACCTCCAGGCCCACCCAAAAATTAATCGCTGGCTACGCTACTGCACTGGCCTTGTTCTCCACTTACAGAAGCTGAAGCTGTCCAGCCATTATCAGGGCACAGACTGTAGAAGTCTGGCCAGCACAGGCTTCACTTCCCAATTACTGGTGTTGCCATCTAATCATCACTAAGCTTGTTTGGTTCCACACCTTCTATAAAGGATTCCTGTGTGTTTATTCCACTCATTTTTTAATTCTATTACCATTTTCAGAGATGAGTGCTTTATTAATTCTGTGGTCTACAGAAAACACCTGTTACAAGTATGCAACATTGGGGTTTTTTTTGTTAATAAGAAAGACTGAATCAGGCACCCAAGTGGATGATTCCCAAGCTTAGAGCTACTCAGCCCACATAGTCATTTGAGACAGTTGCTAGCTTACAGGGACAGGATGTGCAACACTGTTTGACCAAAAGCAGTGTCCTAAGCTGAAACCTGGTCCAAGCAATAAAGTGCAATGAATTTGCTTTGCAGATAGTATTTGGTAAGACAGAATGTAATAGAGTTACTGTTGCTGCAGTAGCTCTGATCTGATGAGCCTTGAGTTTGGAGCTGAGGACCATAGGCTTGTTGACAGCAGAACTGTATAGAAGAAGCAAGCCAGTTTGCTATAGTTCTTTTGTAACTGGCATACAGGTGAACAACATTTTCCAAATGAGAAGTTTCAGAGACACAATATCCAGAGATTTCAGAGGAAACTTCATAAACAAAGTGAGCACCAACTGAGATCCCATTGCAAAGGGGCATTCTGTAATGGAGGGTTTACATAAAGCGGATCTTTCATGAAATAAGCCATCATATATGATTGTGGTACTAGAAGGACAATATTCCCCAGATTGTGATAAGCTGATAGCACACTGAGGAGTACTCTAAAAGAAGAGGTTTGAAAGCTAAGGTGATACAAATGGCACAGATGCAACAAGGTTCAACAGATAAACCTTGCTTTCTCTACCTCACCACCTCTCCCTCCACTAGTCCGTTCCCCTCTCTCTCCTTCCCCTCATTCCCTTTCCTCCTTTCCTGAAGTTACTATTGAGGAAACTACACTTCTCCTTTCTTCCTCAAAATGTATCACCTGTTCCTCTGATCCCATTCCCACCCACCTTCTTAATGCCATCTCTCCTGCTCTTATTCCTTTTATCTGTCATATTCTCAACCTCTCACTTTCCACTGCGACTGTCCCTGCTGCCTTTAAACATGCTGTGGTCACACCTCTCCTTAAGAAGCCTTCACTCGACCCTACTTGTCCCTCTAATTACCGACCCATCTCCCTCCTTCCTTTTCTCTCCAAATTACTTGAGCGTGCTGTTCACCGCCGCTGCCTTGATTTTCTCTCCTCACATGCTATTCTTGACCCACTACAATCTGGTTTTTGCCCTCTCCACTCAACCGAAACTGCGCTTGCTAAAGTCTCCAATGACCTATTACTGGCTAAATCCAGAGGTCAATATTCCATCCTCATTCTTCTTGATCTTTCCGCTGCTTTTGACACTGTCGATCACAGCATACTTCTTGATACCCTGTCCTCACTTGGATTCCAGGGCTCTGTCCTTTCCTGGTTCTCTTCCTACCTCTCCCTCCGCACCTTTAGTGTTCACTCTGGTGGATCCTCTTCTACTTTTATCCCTCTGCCTGTCGGCGTATCTCAGGGTTCTGTTCTTGGTCCCCTCCTCTTTTCTATCTACACTTCTTCCCTTGGTTCATTAATCTCATCCCATGGCTTTTCCTACCATCTCTATGCTGATGACTCCCAAATCTACCTTTCTACCCCTGATATCTCACCTTGCATCCAAACCAAAGTTTCAGCGTGCTTGTCTGACATTGCTGTCTGGATGTCTCAACGCCACCTGAAATTGAATATGACCAAAACCGAGCTTCTCATTTTCCCCCCCAAACCCACCTCCCCGCTCCCCCCATTTTCTATTTCTGTTGATGGCTCTCTCATTCTCCCTGTCTCCTCAGCTCGAAACCTTGGGGTCATCTTTGACTCTTCTCTCTCCTTCTCTGCTCATATCCAGCAGATTGCCAAGACCTGTCGTTTCTTTCTCTACAACATCCGTAAAATCTGCCCCTTTCTTTCCGAGCACTCTACCAAAATCCTCGTCCACACCCTTGTCACCTCTCGTTTAGACTACTGCAATCTGCTTCTTGCTGGCCTCCCACTTAGTCACCTCTCCCCTCTCTAGTCGGTTCAAAACTCTGCTGCCCGTCTCATCTTCCGCCAGGGTCGCTTTACTCATACTACCCCTCTCCTCAAGACCCTTCACTAGCTCCCTATCCGTTTTCGCATCCTATTCAAACTTCTTCTACTAACCTATAAATGTACTCACTCTGCTGCTCCCCAGTATCTCTCCACACTCGTCCTTCCCTACACCCCTTCCCGTGCACTCCGCTCCATGGATAAATCCTTCTTATCTGTTCCCTTCTCCACTACTGCCAACTCCAGACTTCGCGCCTTCTGTCTTGCTGCACCCTATGCCTGGAATAAACTTCTTGAGCCCCTACGTCTTGCCCCATCCTTGGCCACCTTTAAATCTAGACTGAAAGCCCACCTCTTTAACGTTGCTTTTGACTCATAACCACTTGTAACCACTCGCCTCCACCTACCCTCCTCTCTTCCTTCCCGTTCACATTAATTGATTTGATTTGCTTACTTTATTTATTTTTTTGTCTATTAGATTGTAAGCTCTTTGAGAAGGGACTGTCTTTCTTCTATGTTTGTGCAGCGCTGCGTATGCCTTGTAGCGCTATAGAAATGCTAAATAGTAGTAGTAGTAGTAGCAGTATAATTATAGAAGGACATATGATAGGGTTATATCTGTTTGTAAGTCATGAAAGGAAGCAACTCTTCAATTTCCTCTTGAAAGTATATGTACATCTAGTGGAAGGTTTCTGATAAGCTATCACAGTATCCTGGATGGGATGTGGAACACTGAGTGTAGAAGGTGTTCAATTTCCAGGCTGTGAGGGCCAGAGACTTCAGGTCTAGATGAAGAAGATGGCAGTCTGGAACAAATTCTATCAATGCCAACAGGGCACTCTGAGTTTCATAGAGGCTTAGCCATGCTGGATCTTACATATAACTCTTGGTATAAGAGGAATTGGAATGTAAGTTTAAAGGAATAACCAAGCCCATGGAATTGTCAGGACAGCTGGCACAAGATCTGGGGGAAAGGAAGAATACAGCACTGAGGAAAATTTGTGTTCTCTTTAACGGCAAGATGGTCCATCTGTGATGCTCTCCAACCAAAAAAAGGGAACTCAGAATTGCATGTTTGGGCCAGATTCTGGTTACTTCCTCTAAAAGGTAGTGAGAGCCTGTGCCCCCTTGTTTGTTCAGTGCATAAACTGACATTTAGATGTTTATATTGCATAGACATCTAAAGCTCAATTTTAGAAAGCTGGGATATACATGTCTAAAACTCAAACACAAGCATATGGCAAGGGAGCATGGTTTAGGCTTGATCTGGGTGGGACTATGATGGGCCAAAAAAATCAATGTGTATTCCTCATTTCAGAAAGGGCCCCTAACTTTCAGAAAAGTGCTCCTATTGAGCAAAGTTCTATTAGAGTTATTAAGGGAGGGCCCCCCTTAATCCCCCAGTGGTTGATGTCCCCCTATAATGCGAAACTGGCAAGGGACACCAGACTGTTTGACATCTTCGGATAAAATAAATACATGTTTCTAAAATAACTAAAAAATGGAGAAGAAGCCCTTTGGAAAGATGAATCTGAAAGAAAGAAAGGAGCAAGGGCAGACCAGGATCACATATTCCTGCATGATATTTCTCTTCCTGCTCCACTGACTGCATATGACTTACAGATGAGTCCTTTACATGTATAAAATTAAAACTAGATTCTATCTAGATTATGTGACCCCTGAAGCAGGTGTTTCCTGCTGAAACAGAGATCTATGTTGAGTCCAACTGTTTGTTCCTGTGATTCTTTTATATTTTGGTGGATATTTCAGACCATTTGTTTTTTCTCCTGTGACTCTTTGCCTTTGAATGGATGTTTATGCTAGCTCATTATTGGCTTTTGTGTGGATTTCTAATAAACAGATTTTTTAGCCATAATTTTGGACCCTCTGGGTTTTCTTTATTGTGGAAGTTTCTTGGTCCACCCCTGCTCCTTTGTTTTTTCAGTTTCTAAAATAGCTGACATAAACAGTTATGTTCTGCCAGATACACATTAATGTTGCCATGTTTGCCCCATTAATATTTTGGTCAGTGTTTTTTTGGCTGCTGCCAGTATTATGCCCGAATTTTCAGTGCTGGGCCCTGTCTGAGCACAAGCATTGAATATCTGGGTATGTGCAGCTGGCTATCGCTTATTCAGTTAAGTGCGATATTCAGCAAGTAACCACCTAAGCGGACAAAGATAGGACTGAGTTTTATGTGGTCCAATTTGTCCAGTTATCATAGGGGTTAACTCCATGATTCTACAAAAGTTACTAAAAATTTCACACGCAAATTTAGGTGCACCCCTGATTTGTATGTGCAATTTAATAGAATAACGCGCCAGTTAGTACCAATAATTGGCTTTTTAACAAGCAATTATTGGGACTAATTAAATTTAATTGGGAATTATGTACGTAAAATTAGGCACAAGATCTGCACCTAAAGTTTATGTGTGGCCTGAAAAAGGGGGCACAGAAATGGGAGGGTTATAGGCGTTTTGGGGCAGATTGCGGGGCATGGTTTTGAGTTACGTAATTATAAAATAATGATGCTCATACGTAAATTTAGGCATGGGCATTTGCATCGTGTTTTCGTTGGTGTAAATGGCAGTGCCTAAATTTACACGTGACCTCTCCGCTTAAGCGTTATTCTATAAACCATGCCAAACTTTAGGCACAGCTTATAGAATACCACTTAAGTGGGGGTTTTGTCTATTTTTTAGGTTCCATTTATAGAATCTAGCCCTAAGTGCTTAATATTGGCACTTAACCGCATAAGTGCCAACTCCACCCCAGGACCTCCCACAAAACTGCTAGCTATGGCTTTAGTGGTCTGTTGTGATATTCAATGTCACTGACTGGTTACACACCACTGAATATCAAGCGATTTAATTGGCCAGGAACCTTTCCTTCTGCTCAGTTAAATTGCTTCGAATATCAACTCCTGTGATTTGTGGTTATAAAATGGATGCTCCTGCTGCAAGGAACTGATACAAAAATGTCCATTCCTGGATCTCTTTAGAGCAGACTCTGTCGGCAGATTCGGTTCTAAAATATTAACGAAACTTGAGACATTCCAAACTGGACCTCTCACTTCTGATTTGTACCTTCTTTCTAAAATGCCGCTTCACACCACAATCTCCATATAGCATTATTCAATGACGTTCCTTAAAGATAAATCAAATATTTTCAGAGACATGTATGGATTCAACAGTGGGCATCTAGAATAAAAAATGGAAGCAAATGCATTCACTCATAAGTTTCTAGAAAACATGGAAGCAGGATGAACTCAGAATTTTAAAATCTTCTTTTCAGCCTATAACTATGGAGTCAATTCAGCTTTCTTTTCCAGTTACATATAAACTGCACAGCAGGGATTTATTCCCTGAAAAAGTGACATTGTAGAGCTGGAAAGGATTAATATTTTAAAGCTGTGAACTAAAGACCATTAGGTGAGAGAAATGTTCTAAAAAGTGGGAAATGGATGGGGTCTTTCTTAAAGTTTTAAGGCACAATCCTGAAGGTACAAGAAAGGTATTGGAGTACATTCACAACAAAATAGATTAAAGTCAGAGCAGTTTTTAAAAAACCAAGTTCCACACAGTAGTAAAGCAGTTACATAAAGCATGTGCATACACATGGATTCCCCCCCCCCCCCCCCCCCCCCAAAGTACCTCATCAAGATTTTCCTTTAGCCCCTGAGATAAACTGAAAATCTGTGGTAGTAAGGACATTAAACACAAACCCCCAAATTCTATAAAAGTCGCTAAAAACTGCACATGCAAATTTAGACACATACCCAATTTGACCATGCAATTTGATTGAATAATGAACCAATTAGTGTTGATAATTAAGAACATAAGAGTAGCCATACTGGGTCAGACCAATGGTCCATCTAGCCCAGTATTCTGCTTCCAATAGTGGCCAAGCCAGGTCAAAAGGACCTGACACAACCATGCTGTGGATCTCTGCTCTTCTGTTGCTTCAAGTGCAAAGGTGAAGCCCCTGACGCAGCCCTGGTGGACGAAACACAGCCTGTATCAGACAACCTCAGTTAGTAGCAACATTCTATGCTACCAATCCCAGGGCAAGCAGTGGCTTCCCCCATGTCCATCTCAAAAACAGACTATGGACTTTTCCTCCAGGAACTTGTCAAAACCTTTTTAAACCCAAATATGCTAACCGCTGTTACCATATCCTCTGGCAACGAGTTCCAGAGCTTAACTATTTTTTGATGAAAAAATATTTCCTCTTATTTGTTTTAAAAGTATTTCCATGTAATTTCATTGAATGTCCCATGGTCTTTGGACCTCTGACATAATCTAAGTTAGAATTTGTAATGAAAAATCGATTCTCTTCTACCCATTCTACAGCACTCAGGATTTTGTAGACCTAAATCATTTCCCCCCTCAGCCATTTCTTTTCTAAGCTGAAGATCACTAACCTCTTTAGCCTTTCCTCATATGGGAGATGTTCCACCCTCTTTAATATTCTGGTCGTTCTTCTTTGAACCTTTTCTAATTCCGTTATATCTTTTTTGATATACGGCAACCAGAATGGAGCACAATACTCAAAGTGAGGTCGCACCACGGAGCGACACAGAGGCACTATAATTTTCTTGGTCTTATTTTACATCACTTTCCCTAATATTTCCTAGCATCCTGTCTGCTTTTTTGGCTGTTGCTGCACACTGGGCAGAAGATTTCAGTGTATTATTGTCTGCAAAGACAACTAGATCTTCCCAATATGCACCACTTTGCATTTGTCCATATTAAATTTCATCTGAAATTTGGATGACCAGTTTCCTAAGGTCTTTCTGCCATTTTTCACAATCCACATGTACAGTATTTTGAAAACTTTGAACAGTTTTGTGACATCTGCAAATTTAATCACCCCACTCGTTCCATTTACCAGATATTTATAAATCTGATAAATAGCACCGGTCCCAATACAGATCCCTGTGGCACTTCACTATTCACACTTCTCCACTGAGAAAAATAACCATTTAACCTTACCCTCTGTTTTCTGTCCAAAAACCAGTTCCTAATCCACAGAAGGACATTATAGCCTTCTATCCCATAATTTTTAAATTTTCTCAGGAGTCTCTCATGAGGAACTTTGTCAAAAGCTTTCTGAAAATCTAGATACACTACATCAATCAGTTCACCTTTATCCACATGTTTATTCATGCCTTCAAAGAAATGAAGCAAATTGGTGAGGCAAGACTTCCCTTGGCTGAACCCATGCTGATTCTGTCTCATTAAACCAAGTTTGCCTATGTGTTCAGTAATCTTATTCTTTATAATACTTTTCACTATTTTCCCCAGCATTGAAGTTAGGCTTGCCAGTCTGTAATTTTCCGGATCACCTTAACAATCAATTATCGGTGCTAATTGGCTTCAATTAGAAATTACTCATGTATATTGAGGCGCCAAGATCAGTGCATCATTTTTTCTCACGGGTCCAAAAAGGCTGGTTAGTGGAGGGTCATAAATGAATTGTGGACGTTCCTTTCATTTTTGCGCATTGTTATAGAATAAAGGGGATCCATGCCTAATTTAGGCATGGCGGATTTACACCAAAGTTTTGTCGGTGTAAATAGTCATGCCTAAATGTAGTCTCCAGCGCTAAACGCTATTCTGTAAACAGCACCTAAGTGCTATGTTTTTTGCACCAATTTTTTAGGCACCATTTATAGAATTTAGTTCAAAAGTTACGGGGAACACACACATACACACCAATCTCATGTACCTTTCTACCTTGGATTGACATAATCCAGAGGATCTCACCCAGTCCTCAGGACACACCAAACTAGTTTGGTTTTCAAGATATCCAGAATGAATATGCATGAGATAAATGTACATGCACAGCTTCCTCGGTATGCAAAATCTATCTCATGCATATTCATTGTGGGTATCCTGAAAACCTGACTGGCTGGGTGTGCCAAGGACTGGGTTAAGGACCTCTGACATAATCGGAGTCAGAATTTGTCATGAAAAATTGACAAATGTAAACATGAATAGCCCTAATAAATGCTTCATTCAGATTTATTTTAATTTATTCAGACGTCCTTTTTCCAGGGCTCTGTGCCAGTGACGGGGGATGTTTTTGCCTCGCACTGTGGCCCTTTTTACTGCAGCGAGCAAAAAAAGGCTGAAAATAGCCATGGCCATGCGATAAGATTGCTCTTCCGGTGTGGCCATGTGGGGAGGAGCACTTACCGCCACCCACTGAGGTGGCAGTAAGGGCTCCCACGCTAATCTAATGGTAACCAGGTAGAGTGTGGCGCTTCCTGAGTACTGCCAGGTTAGCACCAAGCTCAAACATAGGCAATTTTCCCTAGCACAGCAAATGGCGCATGCTGGAGCTGGAATTACTGCCAGCCCAACTCCAGTTTAGCGTGCAGTACGCCCACATTGGACTTACCGCCGCTTTGTAAAAGGGCCCCTTAAAGAACAATATACACTAATGCAACCAGAAAATGCATGTTCTTTTTTTTTTGTGTTCAAGTATCTTTATTAACTTTGAAAAGTACAAAAAAAAAATGTGTACAACAAAATACTCAAATAAAGAATTCAATGAGACCAAGCAGAACAAAGAAAAACAATTTGTCAGGTGAATTGCTGGATGTGAAAATAAAGAAAGTCATCACCTTTCAAGTACAGTGTCTAGAAAATATCAGAATCATATATCAAAGCTGTTAAGTAAGTATTTAAGTATTGGACATATAGGAGTCCAAAAAAAAAAATACATCTTCTTGAATGTAGCTCTCTTGTTATTCTTGTTCACGTTACATTTATTACTGCCTTTCTTTGATGTCAACAACAGGGTGGTTTACAATAAAAATCGCATTATTAACAGAAGAGAACACCATCAATTTGATAGGAAAACAAAATAGTTAAAATCGCAGTTCAAGAGTAAAAATATATTGTAGACATACAGCCACACTTTCTGCCCCCAAGCCAACATCTAAGGCTATCTTGAATTTCGGAAGCAATGCTTCCAGTTGAATGTAAGGGGGCAATCAGTTCCACAATGTAGTTACTACAAGGAAAAACTCCTATGCCTTGTACTCTCGTGATCAACCATTGAAGGCAGATGAATTTACAAGAGAAAGGTATTCCATGAAAAAAGGAGATGAGAAGAAGCTAAAGCCACTTCCTCTGCTGTATCAAATGTCATATTATATATTATCCTATCAAAACTAGCAAAATTCAACTCTAATAGGCAAAGCTGAAAACCAAAAATGCATAATAATTTAGGATCAAATATCCGTCTTCAATTCTAAGAGCAAGTGTTTGATTTGATTGTTTAGGTGCCATTGCTTTGATGTAGTCTGGACATCAAATTATCTGTCATGTTCAGAAAGCAGCAATTGCCATGGTATCGTGCACCGATTTTTGCTCAGAATTCAAAACCATGTATTTATAATGACAGGATGCAATCTTGTAATCAAGCAGCTTCCAAGTGTTGGATGGAAAGCAACATGTCACAAAACACCTAGGGGCAAGAGATGCTAAACATTTTTTTCCTGGTGAGATTAATATTATAATGCAATCTCTGCATGCAAAAGCGTGTTTTACATGTGAAAATGGATATCATAAAACTGTGCTGGTATGCAAATGGAAGAAGCACACACATGAAGAGATCATGGCTGTTATATAATCTACATGTGTCCCCCTCCCCCAATTATCTTTCATGCTTACAGGCCCCCCTGAGATTTTGATAATTATACTCAATAATTATGACAACTTAGTTCCTATTAAGGGTTTGCAGGGGACACATTTTTGTTCTATTTTGGTTTAGTACTTTTTTTTTTTAATTTTCATTTCAGGAGGCAGTGTCATTAATAGTCAGGATATGCGTTCATTTAAAACAATATTTCCCATTTTGTCTTGTATTATTTTTTGCCTAAATTGATAGGGGGGATTTCAATTTTTTTTCCTGTGTTGTATATAGTATGTGCTGTTGATATTGCTGTGGAGTGGAGGAGTAGCCTAGTGGTTAGTGCAGTGGACTTTGATCCTGGAGAACTGGGTTCTATTCCCACTGCAGCTCCTTATAGCTCTGGGCAAGTCACTTAACCCTCCATTGCCCCTGGTGCAAAATAAGTACCTGAATATATGTAAACCACGTTGAATGTAGTTGCAAAAACCTCAGAAAGGCGGTATATCAAGTCCCATTTCCCTTTCCCTATTTGAGATTCTAAATGGAATGTTGAAATTCTGTTGCTACAATTTGAGATTCTACATGGAATGTTGCTATTCCACTAGCAACATTCCATGTAGAAGCCTGCCCTTGCAGATCAGCAACGCGGCTGTGCAGGACGTCAGACTCACAGAAACAGAAGCCTGCGCGGCCACATTGATGATCTGCAAGGGCAGACTTCTACATGGAATGTTGCTAGTGGAGGAGTAGCCTAGTGGTTAGTGCAGTGGACTTTGTTCCTGGGGAACTGGGTTCTATTCCCACTGCAGCTCCTTATGGCTCTGGGCAAGTCACTTAGGGCCCCTTTGATCAGGCTGTAGCAAAAGGGGGCCTGCACTGGCTTTGGTGCGTGTTTTGATGTGTGTCAAGGCCCCCTTTTACCGCAGCTGGTAAAAGGGTGTGGGTATTTCTAAAATCTATGTGTGTTATCATAGAATACACCCATTCAGCACCTAATTTAGCCATCAGTATATACACCGAGTAAAACATGGCCTAAATGTATGCGACCAAATTTGGTCGCATGGTGAGCTGCTCAGCTTATTCTATACATTGCATGGAAATTCTATAAAATTTAGGCGTACTTTAGAGAATACACCTAGGTGTAATATCTTTCCACGCAGATTTTTCAGGCGCCATATATAGAATCTAATCCTAAATGTTTATATGCTGGCACATAAACATTCATGTTATGAAATAGCAACACAAACATTTATGTGCCAGAACATAAACATTTATGGCAGCCATTTAAGAAACAAAAATGTTTATTTTTCCTGAAACTATCACAAAGCCTGGTATCCTTTGCCAAATTCACATTCAGGGAGGTCATTAACCACTGGGGGATTAAGGCGATGATCTTCCTTACCTCCCCCCCCCCCCCCCCCCCCAGTGAAATGCCGTTGCATAAGAGTGCTATTCTGAAACGTAGATGTCCCAGATAGCAGGTGTAAATAAGTACATAAGTACATAAGTAATGCCACACTGGGAAAATACCAACCAGCTTATTTTCGAAAGAGAAAAACGCCTATAGTGCGACCTAAATCGGGAGATAGACGTTTGTCTCACAAAGGGCCCAAATCGGTATAATTGAAAGCCGATTTTGGGCGTTTCCAACTGCACTCCGTCGCGGAAACGAATAAAGTTGACGGGGGCGTGCCGGAGGCGGAACTGGGGCGTGGTTATCAGCCGAGGAGAGATGGGCGTCTTTAGCTGATAATCGAAAAAAAAGGCGTTTTGACCGCGATTTTGGGTCACTTTTTTTGGACCCTTTTTTTCACGAACAAGTCCCAAAAAAGTGCTCCAACTGCCCAGATGACCACTGGAGGGAATCGGGGATGACCTCCATGAACTCCCCCAGTGGTCACTAACCCCCTCCTACCAAACAAAACCCACTTTAAAAACTTTTTTTCCAGCCTGTATGCCAGCCTCAAATGCCGTACCCACCTCCATGACAGCAGAATGTGTTCAGTCCTCTCACAGCCTTTCCCTGGGTCAGATGTGGCTCTCGGGTGCAGTACAGGGTCACATCAGCATTGCATTGTGGTGGGTGTAGGGTATTGGGCTCGGTGATTTCATTAGCTTGTGTTACAGTCTCACGATGTTGGTAGTTGGTAGGCTCTTCTCCCATGGTGCTTTTCCCCCTGCCTACTGGGTCAGAGTGTGTCCTGTTGTGTTTCCTGTTGTAGTCCATGCGGTAGTAGCCATTTTTGTAAGCCAGTTTTAGTTCCCTTTCCTGTGGTAGCCATGTTACAGAATTTAGTTCTTACCTTGAATGTGGCTGAAAGAGGGCATTGTACAGCATTCTGCCAGCTCTGACCGACTGCTCATCTCAGTACGAGGGAGACTCGTTGCCAGTGGGGCACAACCTCTGATCTGCAGTTAACTGTGAGTATAGGCGGTTATTCCAATAAAGGACGTTTTTGGAGAGATTAGTCTTCAGGTGCCGATGTTATATAGCAGCAACCAGTCCTAGAGGCCTGCGTGTATGCAGGTCCCTGGAGCACTTTTAGTGGGTCCCGCAGTGCACATCAGCCAGGTGGCCCCAGGCCCCCCCCCCCCACCTGTAACACTTGTGCTGGTAAATGGGAGGCCTCCAAAACCCACTGTACCCACATGTAGGTGCCCCCTTCACCCCTAAGAGCTATGGTAGTTTTGTACATTTGTGGGTAGTGGGTTTTGGGGGAGGGGGGTTGGGAGCTCAGCACCCGTGGTAAGGGAGCTATGCATGTGGGAGCTTTTCCTGAAGTCCACCGCACTGACCTAGGGTGCCCAGTTGGTGTCCTGGCACATCAGGGGGGCTAATGTACTACGAATTGTGGCCCCTCCCACGACCAAATGGCTCGGATTAGGACTTTTTGAGCTGGGCATTTTTAGTTTCCATTATCGCTAAAAAAAACAAATGCCCAGCTCAAAAACGGCCATTTTTTCGAAAATACAGTTTGGCCCGCCCCTTCACGGATCCATTCTCGGAGATAAACGCCCATGGAGATAGGCGTTTCCATTCGATTATGCCCCTCCAAGGGTCCATCGAGCCCAGCATCCTGTCCACGACAGCGGCCAATCCAGGCCAAGGGCACCTGGCAAGCTTCTCAAATATACAAACATTCTATACATGTTATTTCTGGAATTGTGGATTTTTCCCAAGTCCATTTAGTAGTGGTTTATGGACTTGTCCTTTAGGAAACCGTCTAACCCCTTTTAAAACTCTGTCAAGCTAACCGCCTTCACCACGTTCTCCGGCAATGAATTCCAGAGTTTAATTACGCGTTGGGTGAAGAAAACGTTCCTCCGATTTGTTTTAAATTTACTACACTGTAGTTTTATCACATGGGGCAGTAAATTTAAAACAAATCTGAGAAAATTTTTCTTCACCCAATGCATAATTAAACTCTGGAATTTGTTGCCAGCGAACGTGGTGAAGGCAGTTAGCTTGGCAGAGTTTAAAAAGGGGTTAGACAGTTTCCTAAAGGACAAGTCCATAAACCACTACTAAATGGACTTGAGGAAAAATCCATAATTCCAGGAATAACATGTATAGAATGTTTGTACGTTTGGGAAGCTTGCCAGGTGCCCTTGGCCTGGATTGGCCGTTGTTGTGGACAGGATGCTGGGCTCGATGGACCTTTGGTCTTTTCCTAGTGTGGCATTACTTATGTACATTTTTAAACATGTCTGTTTTTTATTTAAAATATTACAGGGTTTGGTTCCAGATTATTTTTTGCCTCGTTTTTGTGTTGGTAATAGAATTAGAAAGTTTGGTATTCTCACAATATTTGCCTTTCCCTCAGTTAAGGGGAAAAAAATGTTTAAAGATCTTTGAAAAATCATTGGCTTTTCAATCAGCAAGGTTCTGGAAGGACTTTGCTACTTTTTTTTCAGTTTCTCAACAGTGCTTGACATTCAGAAGGAAGGTTAAAACCTGTTTATTTTTTTTTTTTAATTTGTTTTACAAGAAAAATAATATCTTAGGTGGTGTTTGTTCTTATACAGAGTTCATGTAATTCCCAGAGATTGTTCTGGCCTTTTGATTTTTGTAATCCGCTTAGAACTGTGAGGTTATAATGGAATACAAGTTTGAAATATAATGTAATGTGAAATGTAATGCTAAGCACGATTCTATAAAAAGCGCAAGTCTGCAGCCTCCTCAGGAATGCTAATGATATAACAATAATTGATCTTAGACAATACTAATGAATGCATCAGCAAAGCTAAGAGGCCCTTTTACAAAAGCATGGTAGGCCCCGCATGTATGCAGTGTGTTCCAAAATGAGACTACCGCCAGGCTAGCGTGCCCCCTTGGTGGTAATTTTGGATTTGGCTCGCACCTATAATGCCAGGACAAATTATTTTTTAAATTTCCTACCATGCACAGTGTTTTCAGCGTTAATCAGCAGTTGGCGCATGCCAACCAGTCACTACACCTGTAGCACGTGAGCCCTTACTGATAGGTCAATGGTTGGCAGTAAGGTCTCAGGCCGAAAATGAACACGTGCTGGTTTCAAATTTTTTTTTTTTATAAGTTTCATATAATATTACATTTACATAAAATAAATGTAGGAAATAAGAAATTGCCTAGGAAAATATTATTCATCCATTACATACTCATGGATTTTCAAGATATATCTGGGTTACTTAGTCCACAATTAACGATCAAGATACAAGGTAACTTGTTAAAGAAAAAAAGTTAAAGAGAAAACTTTTATAACAACAAGAGGAGGACGGGGTTTCAGGCTTTACCAGCGGTTTTAGCTCCCTACTGGTGTCACCGAGGCTTGACCATCCCTGCTTTCCTTACTTATTACAAGACTTTTCAGTTTATCTGGGTCAAAGAATACATAATGAGTATTATCAAACGAAACAAGACATCTACATGCAAATTTTAATTTAAATGTTCCTCCCAAGGAGAGGATTCGAGGCCTAAGCCCCAAAAACTCTCACCTTTTCGTCTGTGTAGATTTGCTAATATCTGGGAAAACCTGTATCCTTGATCCGTAAAACTGAGTTGCCATAAATCTGAAGTAAAGTCTCAAAATGTTATTTCTATCAGTCTCAAAAGCGAAGGTCGCTAGGAGAATAGTGCGTTCAGTTATTGTCTCTAGTGAGGTTTCAAGAAATTGTGTAAGATTTATATCTGGAGGTACTTCCAAGTTTGGTTTAACTCCTGAAATATAATATGCTTTCACTATAGAAGGAAAAGCTTCTTTTGGAATCCCCAATATGTCCTGAAAGTATTTCTGTAACATTTCAACAGGAGGCAATAAAGGGTTCTTAGGAAAATTTAAGAATCTTAAGTTGTTCCGTCTAAGTTGATTTTCCAAAAATTCAACTTTCTTTTGATCTCTTTCTCTTTCCATGTCCATTGTCTGGCCCCTTAAAAAAGTCCATTTTCCTAGACGTGGTAAAAAAAATGGCCCAGCGTAGGACCCCTAAGTTATCCCAAAAATGGCTGAAATTTATGAGTTGACAACCACTGAAATCTATGAAGACATAGATAAAGCCACATCAAACTTCACCCCAAGCTAATCAGTTTCTCTGAAAAATTTATTGAATGACCTGCTATTACTGGCATCAAATCTGTCTTTGCTGCCGTGATAGCAATAGGCCTTAAGTCTTCTTTGGATTCAGCTTGAAACACTTCTCAGACAGCCAGGCATATATCTTAGATAAACAATCATTTTTCCTACTAAGTACATGCTCCCTTGATCGCAAGGCACATATGCCACCAGCTGAACATTGTCTGCAAAAAACGTTCTCAATTTTTGTAGCCAATGGGTCTAAATACAAATTAAATAGTGTGGGGAACTGAGAAGCCCTACCACAAGTTGAACATGAGCCACTCCAATAAACACGTTGCTACCAATCCAACAAATAATTCTTGAAAGAAGACAGCAGATTGCATGAGATACCCACTTCACACAGCCACCGACACAGCAATTCATGGTCACTAGTATCAAATGCAGCTTTTAAACCAAGCTGAACCTACATAGGGGCATATTTACTAATATGGACTTCCTCTAAGACATGTTATGTTATTAGTAACCCCAGTGATTAGTAACTAGGTCTCACTGCATAAAATGGGACTTGTGGTAATGCAGCATGAAAGGTAGCCCACTTGGATAATTTTTCCCCTTAGTGGTAAAATAGCATGTGCTTAACGGTAGTATGTACTTGTAACTATGCCCAACAGCATCATATCTCTGATTTAGATGAACTTTGATAACATCCATGATATCAATTAACACAGTGCCACACTTTTTTCAGTAGCCTGACTGAGCTGGATGGTAGCCACTAATGATTTCCAGATGATCCTCCAACTGAGCCAATATGACCTTTTCCAATAATTTGGCTAACAGGAGGAGATTAGAAATTGGCCAGTGGGAATCCTCCTCTCTCTCCAGTCCTCTACACTTCTTTAGAATGGAGGTGACTATAACTACTTTCAAAACCTGAGGAACTTGTCCTCTCTCAATGAACCATTCATCAAATTTTCTAGTCAGGAACAGACTTCTCTCATCAACTGCTGAATTACTGTAGCAAGAAGTGTATTCAGTCTACTTAATGAAGCATGCATCAATTCAAGAAGTCTATTAATCTGTTCAGAAGTCACCTATCAAGTACAGGCCAAGCCATTGCCACCTCCACATCTACTCTGTTCTTCACAAATGAATCCTCCACCCAATCCACCCAGATGTGAGGATCTCCCTGTCATCCTTGCACCCTCTGTTTTTAGGCTGCTTGTATCCCTTCCCAAATTAACATGAACCAGCCATTCTCAGCTGGGAGGGGTAAAAGAAACCAAAGCTACATGCATATGAGAAAGCCAGTTTTATTCACCTACCAAATACAAATACAATAGTTTCTCATGAGAGATCAAACACAGTTACATAACAAGATGTTTTCTGTCTGCATCTCTGAAATATTATTCTAATTCAGCTGCTTATATCGTTTGTTTCAGACAATGATTTACAAGATTTTTTCTGCAAACTATCCTTCTCACAGATTATTATCTGATTTCCAGCATTTGGTTTCCTTAAGCTGTTAGACAACATTCTTCCTGTTTGTTTACACTAGTTTCTTTCCCAGGCCTGCTTGCCCCCTAAGGGTATCACAATAATGTATTCTATAATAATGAGCTACTACTACTAATAAGCTACTACTGAAAAGGTGTGAGCAAAAAAAAAATCTAAATAATAAATAGGGCATAAATTCCAGAGATCATAAATTCCAGAGTCATGCAGGCTCGTCAATCTCTGATAGATTCCAGAGCCATACAGACTTATCAATCTCTGGCCTTTTAACCCATTCCATAGTGCATAACTTGTGCTCATAATTCTACACCTCTTGATTTTTGAGCTTGTGTGGCTATCTGGCTCTATTGTTTTCCTTTGACTGTAGCTGTTTCTTGCCACAACCCCCCCCCCCCCCCCCCAGAGGTTGCTGCCCTAGGTGACCACCTAGATACCTATTGGTCAAATCAGCTCTGAAAGCCTATTTTATAAAGGCACATAGGCATCTATGTTGCATTTAAAAACAGGTTGGTTTTTTTTAAATAAAATCTTTTTAGCAGCCTTGTTATGAAATTACCCTTAATTTTATAACAGGGCGCCTAGGCTGTAAAACCATATAGACACATAAGTTATATCTAATTTATAAAAGCTTTATCCAAAACAAAATACTCACAAGACATGAATTGCATTCAAATTATGCCAAAACCTCACAGAAAAACATTTTTCAAACCTATTTTTTTAGGACTTTCAGAAGAGGATTGAAATTCTGCTCTTGCTCAGAGCTACCTGTTCTTATATCCCTCTCAAATCCAATTATGAGTTCCAACAGCATGCGCTGGACAATCTTCCGATAATACAAACTCAATTTTCTCTAGGATGTCTTCCAATGTCCTGTAGGATATCATTTCTAGGAAGACACCCTAGAGAAGACTGAGTTTGTATGACTGGAAGATTATCCAGTGCTTGGTGATGAGACGGCATCACAAGTCTGACATTCTACTGATGAAAAATTGTCAGGCTGACGTTAAGTACTTTTACTTATAAATAACATTAAACGTGTTTTCAAGAAATACATTAGTTTATATAGAACAGTTTTTGAAAAAAAAAAAAAAAAAGGAACAATGATTGGATTTAAGATAGATATAAAAGCAATATTCCAGTCCTCTTCTGAAGGTCCTAAAAAATTGATTTACAAATTTGTTTGTGAAATTGTGGCATAATTTGGGTGCATTTCCCCCAAATTCTATATATGGTGCTTAAAGCTCAGCAGACGCAAGATGTGCTCGCACCTTAATTAACTAACGAGCAATTAATTGATGGTAACAATTAATTAGTGCAGTTAATTGACAATAATTTTATGTGTGCATCTGCCTGCGTGCAGTTTCCAACTCGAAAGGGGGTATGGTCAGGGGAGGGGCAGGGGCATTCCAAAATGTTGCACTTGGGGTTATAGAATAGCCTCATTTCCATGCCAAAATGCCATAATTTGGAGAATCCAAGATGGTCGCTTGAACATACACATTGAAGCTTCTGCTCCCTACCTTTCCTTTGTGATACCTAAATGTTCAGGGAAAGCTGTTGCTTGTAACTTTCAGCAGAGCATTTCTCCTACTCATGGCACTATTGAAAAGTTTATGACAAAACTCTGCACTCAGACACAATTAAAAAATGCTGAAAGCCTGCTTGGGGAGTCAATGATGAGTGGAGGATCAGCTACTCTCTTTGGGCCTCAGCCCTGATCCTAGACTGCTGCCCTCCCAGCCATTAGCCCCAGTCTCAACAGATCAGGTTCTATAAGTTCTCTGCGCTGGAGTTAGCAGTAGCACTCAACAGTGAGAGGAGAAAAACCATCAATCCAGAGAGGGAGTGTGTGCCATAAGTAGACCTGCTCAATTAGGTACTGCACAGCGGCCTGAGGAGTTGTCACAGGGAGTAAATGGAGAGCAACTGTTTGAACTGGATTCCATAGAGATGAAATCTGAACTGCCTTCTTTATTACACTTTTTATAACTTACACTTCCCCAGCTGTAAAGGACTAAAATACAAACTAACACACGCAACCAGCTTTACTTATATGAGTATGCAGCTATGGAATTCACTTCCAACCCACCTGAGAAAGATCAACGAATTAACTAACTTCCGCAAAGCCTTGAAAACTTACCTCTTTAACAAAGCCTACCAAGAGAACCCTTAACTAACTATAACACAATACCTATCCTACTTTATTCAGGTTATATCCTTCTACAATTGCTTGAACAAACCCTTTTGTCTTCTTTAACTTTAACTTCTTTGTAACACCCATTGTATGATGTAACCTGGTCTGGCATTGCCATAACAGGTCTCTGTAAGCCACATTGAGCCTGCAAATAAGTGGGGAAAATGTGGGATACAAATGCAATAAATAAATATAAATAAATAAATATTGACTGTGATTCTTTCCAAAATTACCCTGAAGGTGGTTTGGAAGATGTTAGTAGATCTGAAGAAATCAATGCTACTTCAGAATAACTCTCTCCAGCTGAGAGTGGTTAATTTGGAGTGTTTAGTGGATAAGGACATTCTAGGAAAAACAAAATATGGATAGATGAATTATTGAAACTGAAAAGAAAATAGAAGAAATAAAAGCTGTTCAGGCAACCTTTATTACTAATTTAACTAATTTGAGAAGAAAAAATGAGGCTTTGGAAATTTTGCAAGGAGTGATAATTTTCGTTTCTTAAATTTTTCCCGTTCCAGTATATTGACACCTAGAGAAATGTTAAATGAAATATTTGATGGAAGTGTTGCAAGTCTCAGAAGATAAAGTTTCACCTTTTACTTGGCTATACTATTTGCCAACGTTGAAAAGTTCTGAAAAGAATTTAGAAGCTCCGCAAGATCTTGATGAATCCCTGGATGTCTCTGCTATTTTAGAGACATCTACTGCTGAGACTCTTACTAGTTCAACTCTAATTGCCACTGTTTCTGTATCTTCCAATAAGCAATGGTTATTGAATTTATTTTCAGGCACAGAGATGAACAGTTTTATGGCATGAAAATTAGGGTATTTCCCAGTGTCTCTTGAGACACCCAGAGACGGAGGAAAAAAGTTTATTATGATAAGGCTTGGGGTACTGCAGTTGGGAGCCACTTTCATTTTGAGAGATCCCTGTAAATGTATAGTTAGATTTCAATCATGTAAATATTCAAAAAAATCTTAAATTGTCTGGAGTGCAATGATATATCTCAAAAACACAAAAAAATCACTCCTACTATACAATCTGTAGGTGAGTGCAGGACACTGGACTATGATAGAAAAATTATATAAATAAAGTAGCCTCAATAGCCCAGGGAACCTGTAATTAGGACTCCACTGAATTGGCCAACATCATGGGCTCCTCCTACCTTCCGAAAAAACTCACAGACAACAAAAAACTCCCTATCTCAGGGAGAAAAAGATACTGTGAACAAAAAACGGAAAGCGGGGTATTTTAATTATTATAAAACTGTCAAAGTCAATGCACACCACTACAGAGAGTATTTAATGGATATAAAGAACTTATAGATTACCTTCATAAACCTCTTAATAGTGTGAACTGGAGAAATTCAAAAGTAAAGCACAATTACAATATTTGCTGGTCACCTAGAATCAGCCCCAACGCTCAAAAATCAATCACTTAGCTTGAAACACAGGTTTTTGCCTCTTCTGTAGTCAGAGTATCCTGATTCCCAAATGTCAACAGTTGTAGAATTTCCAATGGCTGATTCGTTTCTTCCAGTCACATGTTGCTCCGGTTATGAAGTTAAGTCAAATCCAAATTTTACAAAGTGGGTAATACTGAATAGTCTTCCTCACTCGCAATGTCTTCCAAACTTTCCCGACAGCAAGGGACCCCACTGTTTCGCAATCTTCATCAGGAGAAATATCAAAAAACAAAAAAGTTTGTTTCTTTTCAATCCATCGCAACATGTGACTGGAAGAAACGAATCAGCCATTGGAAATTCTACAACTGTTGACATTTGGGAATCAGGATACTCTGACTACAGAAGAGGCAAAAACCTGTGTTTCAAGCTAAGTGATTGATTTTTGAGCGTTGGGGCTGATTCTAGGTGACCAGCAAATATTGTAATTGTGCTTTACTTTTGAATTTCTCCAGTTCACACTATTAAGAGGTTTATGAAGGTAATCTATAAGTTCTTTATATCCATTAAATACTCTCTGTAGTGGTGTGCATTGACTTTGACAGTTTTATAATAATTAAAATACCCCGCTTTCGGTTTTTTGTTCACAGTATCTTTTTCTCCCTGAGATAGGGAGTTTTTTGTTGTCTGTGAGTTTTTTCGGAAGGCAGGAGGAGCCCATGATGTTGGCTAATTCAGTGGAGTCCTAATTACAGGTTCCCTGGGCTATTGAGGCTACTTTATTTATATAATTTTTCTATCATAGTCCAGTGTCCTGCACTCACCTACAGATTGTATAGTAGGAGTAATCATGTAAATATGCATTTTTTTTTTTTTAAACAGCTCATCATACTGCCTTTTTGGCAACTAAACAGATTGCTATTTCATCTCAAGTTCAGGAGGAAGGATAATAATATTGTCTCGTTTAATCTAATTGTCTGAGATGGTTTAGGTCTTTTCTTAATTAATTAATTATTTTTAATACCTCCAATAGTTTAATCTTAGATCCTAAAGTGGTGGAGAGGAACCAATATGTGTAGATGTTATTAATTTTTTTCATATTTTTTCTTGGCATATTGTAATACTTTGCTGTACAAGTATTGTAATGCTTGGTTGTAAAATGAAAAATTTCATAAAATAAATAAACCCCCCAAAAAATGCCAGGATTTGGGTGCTGGTATTTATACCAGGTTTCAGCTGGCGTAAATACTGGTGCCCAAATTCGAGCACAGGAATTGGCACAGAGCACTATTCTAAAAACAGTGCTCACCCAGAACCCCATTTATAGAATAGCGCTCTGCATGGATTTTTCTTCGCCATTTACAGAATACCCCCTTCCCCCGGATATAGTGCGCTTAGATTTAGGTGCCGAAATAGGCGCAAATTCTATAACAACTTAGCAACTCAGATTAAATAATTACAATAATTACATTTTCTGTTTATCTACAACCCAAGCTTTTACTGATTTCTGCTCAGTCTGTGTTGAGGCACCAGTTCTCAATTTTACTTGAACTTCTTCCACTTATTTTGGCTGGAAAAAGAAAGGAAATTTTATCTTCCCTTAACATTACAAATATAACTCTCCTCATGCCCTATGATTGGAGCTGGGTCTTTATTTACATCTAACCCTCCTCCTGGACAACAAAGAAAAAGCCTACAGCAACCTGCATCAATTGGACCATCCAAGGATATTGGAACCAGAAACTCTAAAGTTCATACCTGCAATTGATGACTTGCTGATTTTATTTATTGATGACTTGGTCATTTTTTTGTAAATTTCACTGTGAAAATGAATAGATTTTTAAACAACGCAGGCTTTTTTGGGGGAGGAATTCAGCAGCACAGTCCAGGGGAAAGTTAAGTGGATATCTTTTTTCTGTTACATTTACTCCAATATTCAGGTGCACTTATCTGGTTAAAATAGAACTGCTAAATAGAACTGACCCAGAAGAAAATACCTGGTTAGGTCTTTTCTGGCTAAATTCAGCTTAATAATACTGGTATTCAGTGCTGTCCATCTAACACTTGTTTTGATAGTTTGAATTACGCTGTTATGCTGTGCAAGAAATACTATCAGAGCAGTTTCACGTCTCAAGTTATGACAGTATGATTATTAATACATTTATGTGACTTTTACATCACTTGGACAATTTGTCTGGTCAGAATGGTGACTGGATTTGGCCACTGGGATTTGAACTGGGGGAGAATTTTAAGGAGAAAAACTTTTGTTTGGGTAGCATGGAGGGCCATAACCGAACGGGGCCGGCCATCTATAAGGGCGGCCATCTCTAACGCTGGCCCTGTAAAGCGGCGTACCCGACTGTATTATCGAAACAAGATGGTCGGCCATCTTTCGTTTTGATAATACGGTCGGGGCCGGCCAAATCTCTTAGAGATCGCCGGCTTTACAGATGGCCGTCATTGGTTTTCGCCGATAATGGAAACTAATGGCAGCCATCTCAAACCCGGCCAAATCCAAGCCATTTGGTCGTGGGAGGAGCCAGTATTTGTAGAGCACTGGTCTCCCTCACATGCCAGGACACCAATCGGGCACCCTAGGGGGCACTGCAGTGGACTTCACAAAATGATCCCAGATACATAGCTCCCTTACCTTGTGTGCTGAGCCCCCCAAATCCCCCCCAAAACCCACTACCCACAACTGTACACCACTACCATAGCCCTTAGGAATGAAGGGGGGCACCTAGATGTGGGTACAGTGGGTTTTTTGGGGGGGGGGTTTGGAGGGCTCACATTTACCACCACAAGTGTAACAGGTAGGGGGGATGGGCCTGGGTCCACCTGCCTGAAGTGCACTGCAGTACCCACTAAAACTGCTCCAGGGACCTGCATACTGCTGTGATGGAGCTGGGTATGACATTTGAGGCTGGAAAAAAAATGTTTTTTATATATTTTTTTGGGGTGGGAGGGGGGTGGTGACCACTGGGGGAGTAAGGGTAGTTCATCTCCGATTCCCTCCAGTGGTCATCTGGTCAGTTGAGGCACCTTTTTAAGGCTTGGTCGTGAACAAAAAGGGGCCACGTAAAGTTGGCCAAATGCTCGTCAGAGCCGGCTTTCCTTTTTCCATTATCGGCCAAAGCCAGCCGTCTCTTAACCACGCCCCCGTCCTGCCTTCACTACCATGCTGACATGCCCCCTTGAACTTTGGCCGGCCCTGTGACAGAAAGCAGTTGAAGCCGGCCAAAATCGGCTTTCGATTATACCGATTTGGACGGCTTTAGGAGACGGCCGGCCATCTCCCGATTTGTGTTGGAAGATGGCCAGCCTTCCCGTTCGAAAATAAGCAGGTTAGTTACCCAGGCAAATCTTTTGAATATCACTCTCTTTGTGCTTAGCAACCT
The DNA here is from genome assembly GCF_901765095.1 of Microcaecilia unicolor. Lineage (NCBI taxonomy): Eukaryota > Metazoa > Chordata > Amphibia > Gymnophiona > Siphonopidae > Microcaecilia > Microcaecilia unicolor. The sequence continues at coordinate 244,148,587 of NC_044032.1, read as the reverse complement.
ATCCTTACCAAATTTTCAGTACATGTTAGGGCAGGGGTAGGCAACCATAATCCTCAAGGGCCACAACCTAATCAGGTTTCAAGATTTTCACAATGAATATGCATGAGATATATTTATATATAAAGAAAGCAGAACATGCAAATCAATCTCATGCATACTGATTGTGGAAATCTTGAAACTCTGACTGGATTGTGGCCTTCAAAGACTATGGTTGCTCATTCCTATGTTAAGAGATCCAAGGGGATGCTAACAGGGGGGGGGGGGGGGGGGTGTTCATGGAAATTCTTGGGTTTTTTTTCTTCTTCTAATGTCTTCTGTTTTTTATATTTCTGCGATCTTTAGAATAAAAGGTGTAGCCCTTTTATTGCGTCCTTCTTTGCATCCATGTTCTAGCTGTGAACACTGGTGTGACTGATATCTGCATTGGATTTTGAGGGTTAACTTGGCATCATATCTGTGAGAGAAGATTAAAAAGAATATTTGCATTTTAACTGCTGAAAAAATCTTTCTTTCTGTGGCAAGGTGGAAAGTTGAATAAGCACTAATCATTTCTCAGCAATGCAGTATAAGTCTGAACAAAAAAGTCTGGTTCTAATGGTTCTATTTAATTACCTACTCGCTTCACGGAAAACAATGCTAGCTATATTATTTATTTATGTGGTGACTCAGATGGTCCTAATTGTGTTTGTGGTCTGGCAGGTTAGGTTCATAAGCAATAATGGACAAATTTTCCAAAATACCCTGGGTTGAGCATTTTGGTTCCTAGCATTACTGATTTCCATAAATTCAGTTGTTCTTGGTGTATGATGCAAAGCACAGCTATCAACAGTTCCTTTGGTTACTGTACAAGAGAAATAAAGAAAAAACCTAGGGTTCCTTTTACTAAGGTGAGTAGGCACCTACATACAACGCTCATCAAATTAGAACTACTGCTCGGCTACCGCGTGCCCCGGGCGGTAATTCAAATTTTTACATGCGTCCGATATGTGCGCTGGAGAATATTTTTTTATTTTCTAGCATGCAGCGCTAACCAGGCAGTAATTGGCAGTGTACATGCGCTGATGATTACTGTCCGGTTAACACATGAGACCTTACCGCATTGACTTAGCGGTAAAGTCTCAGACCCCAAATGGATGTGCGCCAGTTTTTATTTTGCCGCACGTCCATTTTCAGCTAAAAAAAAGGGGCCTTTTTTGCAGGCACTCTGAAAAATGGACCTGCGCACGTCCAAAACACATGCCTACACTAGCATAGGTCGGGTTTCAGCGTACCTTAGTAAAAGGACCCCTTAGTCTATTTAATTTCATAGCTGTAAACTTAGAATGTATAAATGGTTCATCACACTGTCTTTGGAGGGGTTTATGTCCATTTATATTCTTTCCTTTAGAACGTATTTCCATCTACCTTAGCATCCTAATTAGATTTGTACATACCGTGTTACTATGTGCACTCAGCTTGCTTTCTCTGGTCTACCCTCAAGCAAGTTGTCTGCAAGTGGTAGTCGGAGCAGGAGTCATGATAAACTCATCACAGATCTCCCAAGGTAAATATTTAGGGATGAGTTTGCAGAAGCTGAGTTAGAACTTGCCCGAATTTCAAACTAATTTAACCAGTCAACAGCAGATGCCAGCTGCATAAGTTCTTTTTCTCTAAATATTGCCAACATTTAAACAGATGAATTCTTTCTGTTCACATCACTGAGGGGACCTAATTACTAACCTGCTCTAAGGTTTTTCACCTGCTACACAACAAAACCAAAGCTCGAAATGGACATAGCATAACTCTTCCTCTCTATGATTCCAAATGTGTATGTAACACTTGAACCTTATCCTATGATTCCCAAATGTGTCTGTAACACATGATCGTAATGTACAAAAAGTGGGAGAGCAACCACGTTACTTCTGAAGAACCATCCTCATTGTTATTCATTAACACTCCGTGCAAGAGACTGCTGTAAGATCTCCAAAGGACTTCCATCATCATTGCTCTGCAGCATTCTGCACAGCAAACTACCACGTTACTTCTGAAGAACCATCCTCATTATTATTCATTAATACTCCATGCAAGAGACTGCTGTAAGATCTCTCAAGGACTTCCACCATCATTGCTCTGCAGCATTCTGCACAGCAGACTCCTGATGCAGGCCTGACGGCCGAAACACGACGTTGTGTCGAGTCTTCAAACCTTTAATAAAATTCTTTATTAAAGAACATCCTCCAGTTTCTGGAATCCTTGGTCACTCTCCCACTTTTTGTACATTACTGTTTTTACCATGGGGCGTTTGAGTTCTCTGCTTGCTGGCGGATCTTCTCTAACTGTAACACATGATCCTCATCCTACCACACATCACACTGTATTTGTTCTTTACCGGACTGGACGAATGCCTTTACAGTATCATGTAAGTCACATTGAGCCTGCAAGTAGGTGGGAAAATGTGGGCTACAAATGTAACAAATAAATAATATGCATTGATACCCAAAGTTAGGTTTCATTGAGTGCAAAACATCTGCAGCGACATTGGGGGCATTCCAAGCACATCTGTGCTGCTAAAGGAGCACATTAGTGGCTAGTGTGCGTTAATAGCATAGCCAATAAGGTGTGACTAACTGTTAATCTGCCATGTTAGCAGTTAACACCCATGTTCTTTCATAAGCAAGTCCCTACCTGTTGCATGCTTCATAATTGTTTAATGTGCCAGTGAACTCTCACTAAAGCAACTAAAACACACGGCATTAACTGTTGTTGAGCACCACACTAACTTAACAGCCTCCTATTTCCAGCTTGCGTAGTAAAAATCCCATGCATGATCTGGAAAAGTTTTAGGCAGAGAGATGGGACATGGACAGTACTTGCAGTTAGCACACAGTAGATAACCATGCATTGTCAACGCGTGGGTACATTAAATGCTTCCTCAAGAGGTATCATAGCCCCATAATTGTCAAGAAAACCCACTCAATTCCCTAGTATCAATTCCCCCTCCTCAAATGACAAAAGATAGCAATCGCACTCATTTGGTAGATTGACACCTAAAAGTAGTACGATGAGACTACTGCTAGCTCAGCTGGTGCATTTTAAATCCAGTGCCCGAGAGTACAGAAGCAATCACTCCTGCCTTTAAATCCTAGACACCAAAGTTCTGTGACATCTGAGGGGGAATAAGCGAAGGTCACCTACATCTTGGGATGAGGGATTATCATCTGGAGCAGTAGGGTAGGGCTGTATTCTGTTATTTGGCATGGTGGTGGGGTTAGTTTCTGGGACAACTGATGTGTATATGTGCTGAGGTATATGTATTGGCATATTCCATGCATACACACCCCTGTTAGCATAGTAGTGCATAAATCTACTGAAAGTCCAATAGTTTACATTATAATTTATGTCAAATCTTGAGCTTTGACATCAATTACAACATAAACTATTGGACTTTCAGTAGATTTACTCTTATGCACATTATTGGATTTTTATTCTAATGTGCACATGAATGTTTATTTTACACTATTTTTACACAAAATTTCAATTGTTTTGTTCCTGGAGTCTGTTAAGCCTTCCTTCGTTTCCACTTTTTTGTGTGCTGTTATTTGTCCCTTGGGACCTCCTCTGTTCAGTTACCTTCTTTTTTTATAGATAAAAGTGTCATATTTTACAAAGCTGCACATGAAAGTGTAGCCAGTTAGGAAGCCGTGCAAAACTTTTTTATTTCTAGACATTTGATATGGAGTACAATTTACTTCTCAATGAATGGTGCAACTGCAGGTCCAAAATTACATAAGTATTGCCATACTAGGACAGACTGAAGGTCCATCAAGCCCAGCTGTGAACTATCGTCTGATCTCAATGTTGAAATTTTTAGCAAAAGTTTTAGAAAAGATTGTGTTGGATCAGTTACATGATTTCCTTGAATTGAATGATTTGAGTGATGTTTGTTAATATGGTCTCAGATCTAAACATTCTACTGAAACGCTATTGATTCCTGTATTTGATTTGATATATGTAGGGTTTGATTGGGGTGAGGAATACCTAATGGTTTCCCTGGATATTTCTGCCGCTGTTGACCCAATCCACCATGAAATTTTACACACAACAGTTATGTTCTTTAGGGATTCAAGGAACGGTCTTAGAATAGTTCCATTCTTTTCTGAATGTTATTTTTGAGTCTGTTTAGATGAGGAGAACTCATCTCGGATACCGATTACTATGGGTGTACTGCAAGTATTTGCTTTTCAGCCTGTTCTCTTTAATATTTACTTGATTCCAATTTGTTGTGTTCTCTCTGGCAAGGGTGTGTAATACTGACTTTATGCTGATGATATTCAGGTTTTTTTCCCAATAAAGTGTTCTGTCTCTGACACTATGTTTTTTTTGAAGATGTGCTTGCAAAAAGAAGTTAGGATCTTGGTTAAGCACTAATAGGTTGAAGTCCGAATGTAAGTATCTTAGAGTTCTATTAGACTCGGCTAACTTGCAAGTTTCAAATAAAAAAAGGTTACTTGGAAAGCCTTCTTCAGGTTAAGATTATTAAGAGGTTTGAAGAATTTGTTATCTGAGGTAAATTTCTGGAAAGCCTTGCTTTGGTATTATCTGTTCTAGATTACGTTAACTCGCTGTAATTGGGCCTCTCTTAATCAATGATTCATTCTCTTCAAATTGTGAAAAATTCTGCTGCTAAGCTTCTGAAAGGATTGTCAAAATCTGATCACATTACATCAATTCTAAAGGATTTGTACTGGCTTTCTGTGAACATATGTATTATAGTGTTGATCCTTCAGTTTAGGAAACAGTTAAAATAACTTTTCAGTTTACCTTGAGTATTAGGCTTGCAGCCACAAGTTTCCAGTCATGTTAAGGGCAGTTCATTTAGTGATTCTTTGTTGTAGGTTTTTGTGTATTCTGCTATGCCTTTTGTGTCTTTTTATTGTGTATGTTCCTGATGTAGGACTAATGGATAGTGTGGTTTGGAAATGTTTCAAATAAATAAATAACCCAGTCCTGGGGGTGCACCTAGTCAATCACATTTTTAGGATATCTACATGAGATATGAGTGAAATACATTTGCCTATACTACCTCCTTTGTATGCAAATTTATCTCATGCATATTCATCGTGGGTATCCTAAAAACTTGACTGACTGGATGTGTCTCAAGAAATGGGTCAACACCTGCTCTAGGCAATTGTCTATGATGTTCATTTTCAAAGCATCTGTCCTCAAAATGCCTAAAAAAACCATCCATCTGTTAAAACGTCCAAATCCTGATTTTGGAATGTCAGACGTTGGACATTTCACACTACAGTTTTTCCAAATAGCAAGGGGGCATATTGTGAGCATGTTTTGGGTGGGACTAGAGAGGGCCAAAAAGTAGGATGTTTCAACAGTGATGTTCGAACAGAAAGAAACATCCATGTCTAAAAAGAAGGATGGTTTTATCTGGACTTGTTTCAGTCACCTCCAATTTACAAAAAAGCTGCTCTGACTGAATAGCTGACCACCAGAGGGATTAAAGCATGACTCCTCCTTAATCCCGAAGTGGGTGCTGTCCCCCTCCATCTCCCCTGAAAGTGAAACTGAAAAGGAAAACCAGGCTTTATATCAACTACAGTTATTATGGCCATTCTGAATAAAGCAGCAATAGGTCAGAGGAGTAAGCTAGATGGTAAACCAAGGGACATAGGTTCATATCCCATTGTAATTCTATTAATTTTTTTTCCCAGGACTTCCTCCAGAAACAGAAAAATGTTTACTATACCTAAAGATATAAGATGCCTGGAAGCTTGAAGGCTAATGACGTGGTGTACATTCAGGCAGGGGCATAGCCAGACTTCGGCGGCAGGGGGGCCAGAGCCTGAGGTGAGGGGGCACATTTTAGCCCCCCCCCCCAGCGCTGCGGATCCCCCGCCACCTTTGACCCTCCCCCCAGTGCCTCTCCCCTTTCAACCCCCCATTCCCGCCCCTACCAACCCTCCCCCGCCGCCGCCGTCGGGTACCTGTGCTGTCAGGGGTCCCCAATCCCTGCTAGCCAGTCCTCTTCAGCCCAGCGCATTGCTGCTGCTGATGTGGAAGCCTAGGATTCTGTTTCCAGTGGCGTACCAAGGGCGGGGCGGTGGGTGCGGTCCGCCCCGGGTGTAAACGGGTGGGGGGGTGCTCTGCTGGCGAGTCCAGCTCCATTCACCCGGCAGCTGTGTGGTGCGGCACCTCGCATCTGCGCTGCTGTAAAAGAAGAAAATCACCTTGTCGGCCCTTCCCTTACTCTCTCTGTCCTGCCCTCGAGGAAATATTACATTACATCAGAGGGCGGGACAGAGAGAGTAAGGGAAGGGCCGACGAGGCGATTTTCTTCTTTTACTGAAATGCAGAGTCGCGCGAGGCGCCGGGTGGACGGAACTGGCAAGACAGGTGGGGACTGGGGGGGTACCGTGTCGCCTGGGTCACGCCGCGGGGGTGTGTGTGCCATGTTGCCCTGCAGCTGGGGGGGGGGGGGGTGCACGCAGCAGTGATCTGCCCCGGGTGGAAGTGAACCACGGAACGCCACTGTCTGTTTCTGTGTGAGTCATCCTGATGTCCTGCACGAAAGGGGCGGTGGTGATGGGGGGGCCAGGGCCAAATCTGGGGGGACCCAGGCCCCCATGACCCCACTTAGCTATGCCCCTGCATTCAGGTACAGCAGGTATTTTTCATGCCCTGGAGGGATCACATTTTGAAAAAACAAAGTAGTAAATTTAAAACGAATCAGAGAAAATGTTTCTTCACTCAACATGTAATTAAACTCTGGAATTCGTTGCCAGAGAATGTGGTAAAGGTGGTTAGCTTAGTAGAGTTTAAAAAAGGTTTGGGTGGCTTCCATAGACCATTATTAAATTGGATTTGGGGAAAATCCACTATTTCTGGGATAATCAGTATAAAATGTTTTGTACTTTTTTGGGATCTTGCCAGGTATTTGTGACCTGAATTGGCCAGTATTGGAAACAGGATGCTGGGCTTGATGGACCTTTGCTCTCTCCCAGTATGGCATGTGCTTATGTAGGATGTCCCAGTTCTGACTTGGACATTCTTTCGAAAATGACCCTCCATGTCATTTATGCCTAAGCCCTGGCCCGATGCCAGAAGATGAACATCTGTCTTCATTTTTATGTGTTTGGTGGATTTATTAAAAGTCTAGCATGACAACAGATTTGAACTTGAGAGATTCTTAGGCATTGCCACTTGCATGAGAGCCACAGCAATCTTAGCAACAGCTATTTTCAATTTCTTGAACTGCTGATATGTTTTAATATTTGCATTCTATGATGCCAGAGAAGCAAGATTGTTTTACTGCTGGTGAGCTACTTAGGTAAGGAGAGAGGAATTGCTAGCCTAAGGATTCATGTTTTCTTCCTTACTTTTCATCTGTTCTCAACCTCCATCTGTCCTCAGTGTCTTTTAACCTCATTGTAAGCTCTACCAAGCAAGGACTGTCTCTTTTATGTGCTCTTAACATGCAGCACAGACTTTATACCACTGCATTAATATTTAATAGTAGGGAAGGGAAGGGGGGGAAGGGATTTTGGATTTAGTTCATGCCTTTTTCAGTTGTAGCTCAAGGCTAGTTACATTCAGGTATAGTAGATATTTTCCTACCACAGTACAGTTTTGATTATCTGACCTTTGCTAATCCGACCATCCAGCATATACAACAGACCTCCCCCCCCCTCCCCACCACCGGTGATATCATCACATTTATTTCTATTAAAAATCTTTTTTTAGGACAGTTTTTGAAAATCAGGAACTCTATGCCTATGTTTATGTATTGTTTAAGGGGTTTATGTAGCATTTTCTGTATTATCTGACTTTTCACTTATCTGACAATGGGTTGGTCCCGTTTACGTCGAATAATCACGACTGTACTGTAATAGGATATGAAAATATATAAATATGACCATATCTGAATGTGTGAAATGAGGCTTTTCTGTAATGACTTTTAAATTCAGCTGAGTGAGACATAAAAGATGTCAGGCTGACCTGCTGCAGGGCCCAGTAACTGCTCTGATGACCTAACAGAAACAGGCAGATATCAAGGGCTAGTTATACTGCTGGGCTAGAACCGTTTTGCATACATATTCATGAGATTTTGCAGAAAAACCTGTTGTGAAACTCAGTGGCATTTCGAGGGGAGCTGACACCCGGGGCGGATTGCCGATGCGCCCCGCCCCCCGGGTGCAGCGACCTCCCCTGCGAAGGGACACCCCCCACCCCGGCGAAAGAACCCCCCCCCGGGTGCATGCCGCTGGGGGGGTGCCGCACACTGGTCAGCGTCGTTTTGTTTCCTTTCTCCCTCTGCCCCGGAACAGGTTACTTCCTGTTCCGGGGCAGAGGGAGCATGGAAACCAACGATGTTGACCAGCGCACGGCACCCCGCCAGCGATGTGCACCAGGGGCAGACTGCCCCCACCCTCCCCCCTTGGTACGCCACTGGTGAAACTTTTGGACAAGGAGGCAACCGTTTCTAATTTTTCAGAAAAATGCTGACAGAGGGAGAGATTGACTTTATGCACATCTCTACTCACCAGCTGAGCTAAAAGGGAAGTAGCAAATTGATGCCTTTGTGCATGAGATGTCTGTAGGGAAATATTTTTGTTCTTGTCATGATGTGCGCTGTAAACAGGGTCAAATGCCCTTCAGCTCTGTATAGTTTATCCTTTTATTCTGAGAAAATATAGAGGCCTAAACTGATTTATCTGCTCATTATGTAACCTTTCACAGATGAAAATGAGCAACAACCACATGATTATATTCTGCCCTGACATTCAAAGGGCAATTCCTGCAAATCAAAGGCGAAACTACCACTTCTGGAACCTTCTATTATTCTACAATATTATAGGAGTACTCTTCTCAGCTTTCACAATGAAAGAGACACTTGAGGATGTGTGCTTCACATTACAGAACTGACAAAATAATACTGTCACTATGCTATGCACTGTCCATTATTCCCTTACTGTAGATCTCGGCCTCTAGCATGGTGGGAGCTACAAATGGTTTGGAAATTAAGGTTAAAGAAACTAAAGATATTCAGTGTAAGAGTTTGCAGTTCTGTTCTGGGGCACAATGGAGATAGGAACAGTTTGAGAACCAACTGAGGAGCTGTAATCTCTGTTTTTTGAATTTCCCCAAAAGTTCTCTGATGCCAGTGAGTTATTTAATAGTTATATGGTGGATTTGTTGAAATTTCCAAAGGAATAACTACCTCCAAAAAATAGAATATACTATCTGCCCTATAGGAAGAAAGCAACTGGGGGTCAAGCCCCCTCCCTGCCCATCTTCAAGTCTCTGCTTAAAGCCCATCTCTTCAATGCTGCCTTCGGCACCTAACTCTTACCTTCAGGATATCCAGACTGCCCCAATTTGACTGCCCCTATCGTATTGTCTACTCACTTGTCCTTTAGATTGTAAGCTTTTTGAGCAGGGCCTGTCCTTTTATGTTAAATTGTACAGCGCTGCGTAACCCTAGTAGCGCTTTAGAAATGTTAAGTAGTAGTAGTAGTAACTCTGCACATGGTCACTAGAGGAGACGAGGAAGAAGTTTCTCCTGATAGTCTGAATGTTCAGACTTTTTAGAAACATCTGTGGAGAAGGTGGACACTCGAGCTATTCTATTAGTGACTTTTGTCTTTGAAGTTGATAAACATTTTATACTTAAAGGGCCAGGTTCTATATAAGGAGCCTAAAAATCTATGTGGTAAACATTTCCGCCAAAGTGTATTCAGTAAGCGGTGCTTACATTTAGGCGCGATATATAGAATACACTTAGTTGATATTCCAGCACCTAAAACTATGCACCTCCATTTATACCAACAAAAACATGGCATAAATCCTTGTGCATAGATTTACATGCACTGGGCCATATTCTATGACTATGCATGTAAATTTTGAAATGCCCATTTCCCCACCCATAACCATGCCCCCTTTGAACTTCACACATTAGAATTTAGGCGCAGTTCATTACAGAATTCGCTTAGTGAGTTGTGTGCGTAAATTATAATTATTACCAACTAGTGCCCATTATTGCTTGGTAAGTACTGTTATCAATGCTGATTAGCTTGTTAAGCCAATTAAGTTACTTGTGGTGTTATAGAATATGCCTGTATTTTGGCGCAAATCTCTAGGCACGCAATATAGAATCCATCAGAAAATGTATTTGAAACAACAGGTAAATCGGTTTCGGGGCCTTAGAGTCTTGTGTTTTCCTGACTTGTGTAGAGAAACTCAGCAAAAGGCATAAGGTCTTCCTGGACCTACGTGAGTGTGTCTTCCCCTCATGTCCGGCATGCTCCTTTTAGTGAAACTGAGCATGCTCAATTTCACTAAAAGGAGTGTGCAGGATATGAGGGGAAGATAGAGCAGGGCAGGCAACATGGCGGCACCGGAGACCAGAACTGAACAACGTTTCAGCTGGCGGGGTTTGGGGACCACCGCCAGTCAAGGTATTTGCTGCAGTAGTGAGTGGAGAGTGGCAGGGGAGCTGGGAGGGGGGGCGGTGGTGGGGTAGCACACCAAAATGTGCCCCCACCTCGGACTCAGGCCCCCTCCCACCGTGTGGTCTGGCTACATCTCTGGTTACACACTACCTTAGAGATTATGGGCTAGATCAATTGTTCCCAACCCAGTCCTCGGGGCACACCTAGTCCCGTCATGTTTTCAAGATATTCACAATAAATAATAAATGAGATAGATTTGCATGCAGTGCCTCAGTTGCATGCAAATCTAATTCATGAATATTCATTGTGGATATCCTGAAAACACGATGGGACTAGGGGTGCCCTGAGAACTGGGTTGGGAATGGCTGGGCTAGATTCTATATGTGGCACCACAAAAATCAGTGCCATAACCCCCCCCCCCCCCCCCCCCCCCACACACACACACACACTTAAGCGTTATTCTATAAGCCAGGCCTACAATTTGGCATGGTTTATAGAATAGTGCTTAAGCATTATGGCTTCACATAAATTTAGGCCTGGCCATTTGCAAATACCCGTGTCTAAAGTTATGCATTCCACCCCAAAATGCCTATGACCTCCCCTTTCCACACCCCTTTCTTCAGGCAACACATAAATTTTAGGCATGGATACCAATTAAATCGAATTAGTGCCAATAATTGCTTGTTAAAAAGCCAATTAGCACTAATTGGATCGTTATTCAATTACATTGTGGTTACAAATCAGAACTGCTCCTAAATTTGCGTGTGCAATTTTTGGCGACCTTTATAGAATCAGGGAGTATGTGTGTTCAGTGCCAATTGTCTCGGTATTTAAGTATACAAGACACATGTAACTGCTGGAACCCAGTTATAGAATAGCCCTGCTCATATTTGATGCTTATGACAGGGCTTAACACAGTTCTAGATTCCCTATCACATTATTATTATTTATTTATTTATTTATTTGGTTTGTTTTCTTATTTTTTTCTGTATATGAACTATTTTGGAACAGCAAAGTTAGAGATATGTGAATAACTCTTTCACAGACAACTGGGCTATGCTATCATTTTGGTTGTCATACTTAAATTTAAATCTCAGGTTAATAATGTAGCCTGTTCCCATAACAGCAACTTTAATTGAGAACAGTGTTAAAAAATCCACTCCATTGTCTGCTTTCAGTTCATTTATTGACATCACTGTTATGTTTGTGTGGATGGTTTACTCAGAGTGAATGATGTTAGCTGTAACTAGAAAGTTGCACGTGTGACTGAGAATTAAAAGGAAAGGTGGATCAGATCGGTGGTATCTTGCTTTTGCAATCCTTGTATGTCAGGCATAGGATATAAAATATGTCAAACTGATGTATCTACAGAGGAGTTCACTGTTTTATTTTAGTCATGGTCATCTTAAAATTTTTAAAAATTCTATATCTTTCCAATAGCAGTCAAATGCTATATAAATTTCTATAAGGATCATAATCCACTATGATAGGCATTCACATCTTTATTTCCTCTCCTAACCATCCACACCTCCCAACTCCCCAAAATAACATGAGACACAAAAAAGTAGTGCTAAACAGGCTGCACTTTATTCTCTAAGGAGCCCTTTCACAAAGGCGCGGTAAGCTCTACGTGCATGCAGAGCGCACCAAAATGAGACTACCGCCAGGCTAGCGCACCCCCTGGCGGTAATTTCAGATTAGGTGTTCGCCCATACCGCCAGGACAAATTATCTTTTTGTTTCCTACTGTGTGCGACGTTTCTGGCATTCATCAGCAGTTGGCGTGCACCAACTGGTCACCACATGTGTAGAACGTGAGCCCTTACTGCTAGATCAATGGGTGGTGTTAAGGGCTCAGGCCATTAATAAGCACAAATTGGTTTCAATTTTACCGCAGGCCCTTTTCCCGGCTCACTGAAAAAAGACCTTTCTCCCAGACACAGTAAAAACTGGCCTGGTACACACCAAAAACATGCGTCCACACTACTGCAGTCCACTTTTTGCCGCAGTTCAGTAAAAGGACCCCTAATCAATAACCTCTCAGCTGGCTTCAAGTCAAGACTAGATGATAACATCCTTGCCTTGTTTCTCAAAACAGTCTAACCTGTGGTATCACAAGGTGTCCATTCATCATGTGAAAAAATCCATTCTTTCCAATACCCAGCCCCTGTTGTTACAAAGCAGTTTCACTCATGCTCCCTTACCCCTTATACCTGCCAATCTGGGAGCCACAAAATGCTTCAATTATTTACTGAGACCTTCCCCCTAAGTGCCAGCTGAGATAAATCAAACCCACTTGTCCAACACCATCTAACCGAGTGGAAAGGCAGAATTCAAGTGGCCCGAAAGCTATCCAACACCTCCCAAACCCTTATCTTCCATCCCCTGTCTTTCATAAAACTTCCCCTTCCTCTCCCCCAAATTCACCCCTCCCCTGCCAGAATTTCAACACCAGATTTGAGTAGACTAGAGCTCAGACGTATTATGTGCCCCAATGCCTATGTGTGCCTGCACTGGGGTCATTTTATGTTTTTAGATCATTTGCAAAAGCCACTTTTGAGCACTTAAGTGGGTTCTTAGTAATGTTAGCTGAGGCAGACATGAACTCCCTGCGGTTTCTCTATGTGCCCATTTCAAGATTTCAACATTTTGATGACAAAACTCATCTCCAGACTGTTGTACTGGAGATGAGACTCACAAAACAGGTCACAGCATGGAGATATTTACAAAAGAGCAAGTACTTCATTGTACTTCCAGCTAGAGTATTATAGGTCAGCCAGAATAAACCATAACACTGTCTCCTTCCCCTGGGGCTTCAATGTGCTCACTGCTCCTCTTCTGGGAAGGCTCCGTTACCTTAGCAGTCATGAAGCACCAATCAACTGCAGGTAAAGCAGTGAAGCGCGTCAGCATTCCAGAATGAAGGGAATTTCCAATGCTCGCCAAACTTCCTTCTCTTAACAAAGGGCTAGAATACTTTAAAACACTGTAACAATGGAAAGAAGAAAATAGCCAAACTATAAAAATCTCTGCCTTTACGGTTGGGGGCATCTCCAGCAGTTTGGGGATGGTGCGGGGATAGAAGAGAATTGACTGGGGACGATGAGGGGACTCTGTGTGTGATGGGGATGGGCAAACATGTCTAAGTGGTTTACAGAATTAGGGTTAAAAAAAGGAGGATAGGACAAAACTAATGCAGGCAGTGACAAAAACAACAAACAGGAGAGCACTGAGACATTACAATAGTTAAGCCACTAGGGGAATTGAGGGTGGGGGAAGGAAAACCGCAACACAGGCGGGTTATCATACTGCTTTACCCAACGGGTGTTATTTCAGCTGACATATGATGGATAGCCTGAGTAAAGAAATAGGCCTTAAGAGCATTTTTGAATTTCTGTTCCTATTGATTCAGCCACCACAATCACTCAACCCTCCCTCAATCCTGTCCTGTATCCTTCTTCTCCTCTGCTCTGTCACTATTGCTCTGTTAGGTGCCGATGCACAAATGTCGTCATTAAATACAGCAGCCGCAGGTGAACTTACCGATTTGCAAACAGTGACCGATGAACAAAGTGGATGGCATGCAAATGAGATGCACAGAAATTCAGCGAGGAAAAGTGCATAGCTCGTGCACATAACAGGATCCCGAGTTGGTTCCAGAGGGGAGAGTTCCTGCACTCACAAAATGAGCTCACCTTCATCTTCAGGACAAACTCGGAGCTGTTATTTTGGGAGCCACAGACTGAGTATAGAAAATTAGTGGGGCTCACTCTTCCCCTCCCCCACAGATGCCTGTGGTAGTGGGGGGACCTGCATAGCCATCCAGGTTTGTAAATATGGCAGTAGTAGTTTGGGTGCATTTTAAAAAGATGAGGCTCTGGTGTGAGTGCAGCTCGTGCGGTACCAAGGGGATGGAGCTTAGCACCAACCAGTAGGTGAGTCCTAGTGTGATCTCAGAACAATTTGGATCGCAACTCTTTGCAAAACGTTCTGCAGTTCTTTGGAGTTTTTTCTGTTTTACTTCCACCGAACACCATATCGCTGGCATAAGAAAACATTTCTTAAAGGCACAAGCAATATAAACCATCTCTCTGACCTCATGTGCAACTTTCTTCAAATCAATCACCTTACTTTCTAATTCTTCCTACTTTCTTATTCATCTATATGTTACAACTTTGCCTTACCCTTCACTACCAATTATAATGTTCTAGTACATATTGTGTTGACATTGTAATTAGTATACCATACCATACCATATTTGTATTGTTGTTTGAATATTTTTACTGCTCTAATTCCCTACTGCTCATGTTTGATCTATTCTTACTGTACACCGCCTTGAGTGAATTCCTTCACAAAGGCGGTAAATAAATCCTAATAAATAAATAAACAAACAGTTACAGGTAATGCAATCTGATATAACAATGTCCAACATATACATATGAAAAATAAGCAACCTGCCTCCATGAATTTGGGGGCAGAACACCAGTCCTTTCCTCTTCTTGAGCTTCTCTTGGCCATCTATTTTTCTCTCTCTTTTTTTTAACCTTAGCCTCCTTTTTCAAAGCCGCTCTATCCGACATGGTAAATGCGATGAAGCCTGTAGGAATTGAATAGACTTTGTCATATTTGCTGTACTGAAATCGCTAGCGTAGCTTTGTAAAAGGAGCCCTTAATTATTTTGTTTGTATGTTACCCTCAGGTTCTGGTGTTAGAAATTATTTGTGACTGTTCCTTTCCTCTCTCATCCTCCTATAGAGCATATAGATCTCATCACATTTATTCTCTTGGGAAATAAAAAGGTATTACCTGCAGCTTGTTTACTGACCTTTATTTCTTTGTACTTACATGAACTAATATAATGACTGCAATAAGGAAAGGATAGGCAGAAAGTGAAAGAAGTTATACTTTATGCAAGAAATACATTAAAGTCACTGAAATAACATAGTAACATAGTAGATGACGGCAGAAAAAGACCTGCATGGTCCATCCAGTCTGCCCAAGACAAACTCATATGTGTATACCTTACCTTGAATTTGTACCTGTCCTTTTCAGGGCACAGACCATATAAGTCTGCCCAGCAGTATTTCCCGCCTCCCAACCACCAGTCCTGCCTCCCATCACCGGCTCTGGTACAGACCGTATAAGTCTGCCCTCCCCTATCCTCGCCTCCCAACCACCACCCCCCTCTTCCCCCCACCTGCTCCGCCACCCAATTTCAGCTAAGCTTCTGAGGATCCATTCCTTCTGCACGAGATAAGGGCAAGGAGGAGGGTCTAGAAACCACCAACAGAAGCAGATGAGTTTGACATAGATTTAATCAATGACATGTCAGATTGTAATGGGAGCGCTGGCGTGACATGTGGGAGATACCCATTGTCAGATGCCAACTGGAATATATTCTTGCTTAAGCTGGAGCTGCTGATATATGCTTTTCAATGTAAAACTCAAGAAAATGCTTTTAGTGGAAGCTCTTTAGCAAATGATGATACCTGCATAATGGTAGTAAGGTACCTGTTGATTAGAAACGCCACCTGCATGGCCAAGGGGAGAAGGCACCAGCTCTGCAGTTTCACGCAGGTAAAGTTACTCCAGTGTTTGACTTAGCTGGGCAGGTTGCGTAAAAGCCGCTGCTGCTAACCTCTTTTTAAGCCTGTCCTCCCGCTGCGTCTTTTGTGGCAGGGAGGGAGAGAATGAGCCTGTGCTACGGAAACAGACATTTACAGAAAGCTGGTTAGCCGGTAGCTTAGATTGTTAAAAAATTGTTTTTACATCTTATCTCCCTCAACATGATGGCTCATATTGACGTTTCATTCCTGTCATCCTCAATTTAATTTTTATGGAGGAAGAGCCAGGCCACCAAGGAGGGAGGGCCGTGCTGTGCAGACACCTAACACCCATAGGAGCCGGCTTTGTGGGTGCTGTGGATGCTTGAGCACTCCCAACTTTGAGAAAATTCCTTGTATGTGTCCAGGAAGGGGTTACTTCCATTGGGCTTAGCACCCCCAATAATTTTGAAAAGTTGGCTCCTATGCTAACACCAACGCAGATCTGGCATAGGGTTTGCAGCGGTAAGGGTGCCCTTACTAGCTACGCAATTCACTGTATTTTAGAGAGAATAGGAAATTCCCTCATCTGCATCCTGTATTTTTTCTCGCGTTGTTTCCCTCTGTGCATGGTACGCATACAAATGCAAGTGTTAGTCCGGAGCTAATTGCCTCTAGTGCCCGCATTTGCTTCTGATCATCGGGGACCTTCGTTTTTAGAATGTATGTTATTTTCTCCTTGCTTGGCCATCCACACAAATTGGAGGTGCAAAATATGATTGACCTTTGTGCATATATGCTATCAGGGCCAGCTCGAGGGGTTGTGGCTCCCTGAGTCTTTCGTTTTGGTGCCTTCATCTTGGAGTCTATATCAGCTCTTCTCCCCACACCTGCATCAGCTCCCTTCCAGCCAACACCCTGCCATCCTGTCTGCTTGCATCAGCTCCCTCCCATATTCTTTAAGCAGCAGCAAGAATGTGCCTCTCTGCTCTGGCTGCTGGCACACTGCCACAGGTTTAAATGCAAGGACAGATAACGTCTAATTTCTTGCAAGAACAGGGAGGTACTTGTTCTTGCATTTAAACCTGCAATTATGACAGCAGCAGCACAGGGAAGAGAGCACAGCAGAGGGTGTTTTGTGACTTCGACCAAATACAGTGTACTTATCTTGAGACAATGTCCTCCAATGCTTTCCTGTCATTTTAAAAACACTAACATTTCACTTCGAATTCCATTTCCGCAACTTATTTTGCTCTGAGCATTAAAGGATGTGTATATTGAAGAAAGTAGTAAATAAAAAACAAAATAGACCTTCTGTAATTAACAAGCACCTGTTACAAATCATTATACATCATTTACCAAATTTTATAAAAGTTGCTAAATATTTTGTGCGCGCAATTCAATTGAATGAGCTAATTAGTGCTGATAATTGGCTTGTTAATTGATTTGATTAATTGATATATACGTGTGTAAATTTAGGGCCGGGATCTGTGCCTAAATTTTATGCACGAGTTCAAAAAGGAGGTGCGGAAATGAGAGGATCATGGCTGGAACAGGGATGTTCCTAAATATAACACACATAGTTATAGACTAAGGGGGGATAGGTGCATAGATTTGCACCACATTTCGGTTGGTGAAAATGGCTGTGCCTAAAGTTAGGCGCGATTACCAGGCATAAGCACTTTTCTATAAACCACGCCTAACTTTAAGTGTGATTTATAGCATAGTGCTTTTTTGTTGCTAAATGTTTTGGCTCCATATATAGAATTCACTCCATATTTATTACTACTATTTTACTATTTAGCATTTCTATAGCGCTACAAGGCATACGCAGCGCTGCACAAACATAGAAGAAAGACAGTCCCTGCTCAAAGAGCTTACAATCTAATAGACAAAAAAAAAAAAAAAACTAGGCACATGTTCCTTTAAGGGCCAAATAGACAAAAAATAAATAAAGTAAGCAAATCAAATCAATTAATGTGAAGGGGAAGGAAGAGAGGAGGGTAGGTGGAGGCGAGTGGTTACAAGTGGTTACGAGTCAAAAGCAATGTTAAAGAGGTGGGCTTTCAGTCTAGATTTAAAGGTGGCCAAGGATGGGGCAAGACGAAGGGGCTCAGGAAGTTTATTCCAGGCGTAGGGTGCAGCGAGACAGAAGGCGCGAAGTCTGGAGTTGGCAGTAGTGGAGAAGGGAACAGATAAGAAGGATTTATCCATGGAGCGGAGTGCACGGGAAGGTGTGTAGGGAAGGACGAGTGTGGAGAGATACTGGGGAGCAGCAGAGTGAATACATTTATAGGTTAGTAGAAGAAGTTTGAACAGGATGCGAAAATGGATAGGGAGCCAGTGAAGGGTCTTGAGGAGAGGGGTAGTATGAGTAAAGCGACCCTGGCGGAAGATGAGATGGGCAGCAGAGTTTTGAACCGACTGGAGAGGGGAGAGGTGACTAAGTGGGAGGCCAGCAAGAAGCAGATTGCAGTAGTCTAAACGAGAGGTGACAAGGGTGTGGATGAGGGTTTTGGTAGAGTGCTCGGAAAGAAAGGGGCGGATTTTACGGATGTTGTAGAGAAAGAAACGACAGGTCTTGGCGGTCTGCTGGATATGATCAGAGAAGGAGAGAGAAGAGTCAAAGATGACCCCAAGGTTTCGAGCTGAGGAGACAGGGAGAATGAGAGAGCCATCAACAGAAATAGAAAACGGGGGGAGCGGGGAGGTGGGTTTGGGGGGGAAAATGAGAAGCTCGGTTTTGGTCATATTTAATTTCAGGTGGCGTTGAGACATCCAGGCAGCAATGTCAGACAAGCACGCTGAAACTTTGGTTTGGATGCAAGGTGAGATATCAGGGGTAGAAAGGTAGATTTGGGAGTCATCAACATAGAGATGGTAGGAAAAGCCATGGGATGAGATTAATGAACCAAGGGAAGAAGTGTAGATAGAAAAGAGGAGGGGACCAAGAACAGAACCCTGAGGTACGCCGACAGGCAGAGGGATAGAAGTAGAAGAGGATCCACCAGAGTGAACACTAAAGGTGCGGAGGGAGAGGTAGGAAGAGAACCAGGAAAGGACAGAGCCCTGGAATCCAAGTGAGGACAGGGTATCGAGAAGTATGCTGTGATCGACAGTGTCAAAAGCAGCGGAAAGATCAAGAAGAATGAGGATGGAATATTGACCTCTGGATTTAGCCAGTACTGGAGTCACCCCGGATACACCCCGGTAATAGCCACTTCATTTCCTATACTAGAAATGAGTACAAGCGGGTAGATAGACTTCTATTTTTCCATATTCAGAGACAAGCAAAAATTATGCTGAGGAATAAATTTCTATGCAATAGAGCTGAAGATCTCATGAGCCTACCCAAATATGAATTTTTCAGGAACATCAGAGAAAAAGTTTCCTCCAAACTGAAGATATTTAGGTAATGAAATATTTAGGTGGCTCAGAAAATATGTAGATTTAAGGACATAAAGACCAATATTCAAAGGGAGTTATGCAGTATATTAATTAACCCTTATTCAGCAGCTTGACCTCTAGTGGTAGTACCATGAGACAGCATCTGTTAGCCAAGGTTAAAAATGGTGTCTCTGATCTCTAGCAGTAGTTTCATGGTACTACCACTAGAGGTTAAAGCCACCATTTTGAACCTGGGCTAATGATGGGACAGGATGTAGGGGATTACTCCTGTCTCCCATTAGCCATCAGGAACCCATATACACTGGATATTCAATGCCAAAGCTCAGATATGGCCCGGCATTGAATATCTGGGAATAATCCCAACAGCGCCCAGCAAAACACTCACCACCAGCAGTTGAATATTGGCTCTTAAGTTTCTATCTGAAGCAAAGGAGGGTTAAGTGTAGGGTTACCATATGTCCTCTTTTAAGAGGACATGTCCTCCTTTTTGGACTTCTTCAGAGATGTCCTCCAGGTTTTTTTATCTTTAGGAAAATGTCCTCTTTTTCTTTTATGTGCTTATGACCAACGCACCAACCCACATAGTGAGAAACCATCTCTGGGCTATTAGTCCGTCTGGACTCAAGGGGTGCTAAAGAGAGAGATGGGCATTGCTGATCTCCTCTCTGTTTCCCTGCTGTTGAATCTGTCAAATGAATTTTGTTTGTGCTTCACAACTTTAAGCATATGTCATGCAAAGATATCTCAGAAACCAGCCAAAGCTGGCTCAGACTCGGTCATGCTCCAATATGGAAGTTCTTGAAAAGTAGATTGTCTACTGCTGTACTGTAAGTCAGTCACTGATGTATGTTATGTTCATTAGTTAAAGACTACAATGAAATATTTCTTTAGCAATGGTAGCATCCATTTTTATTTTTTCTGTCCTCTTTTTTGCCTCTGCAAATATGGTAACTTAGTTAAGTGACTTATAGGTCTGGTAGAATTGATCATGCCTAGATGCAGTCATGTTCTCTACCGCTTGTGCTAATATTCTGGAAAGAAAAGTGGGTGCCTACTTTTTTCTATATATATAGAATAGGCGTGAAATAGGCCTCCTAACCAGCATTTATAGTAGGTACCCTATTATAGAATTACATCGGAGAACAATTCTATCACTAGGGGCCTGCAAATAGGCAACCAGAGGGCACCTGGTGGGAGGAGCCTATTATATAAAGGAAAGCAGGCACCTATACCAGAATTAGAAAAGATTTGATGGCTGAGGGGTGATATGATTGAGGTCTACAAAATCCTAAGTGGTGTAGAACGGATAGATGTGAATCAATTTTTCCCTCTTTCAAAAAGTACAAAGGCCAGGGGACACTTGATGAAATTACATGGAAATACTTTTAAAACAAATAGGAGGAAATGTTTTTTCATTTAGGGGCCATTTTACAGAGTGATTATTCCGAGACTACCACCGGCAGTGGTTCCGGGTCGAGTGCACGCCATATCCGGGGAGAAAAAAAACCACAGAAATGGTTAGCGCAGCTAATCACCTTAGCTACCTGAGATTTCATACTCAGGAGCCCTTTTACAGAGCGGTGGTAACCCCAACATGGGCTTACAGCTCACTACTCTGGAACTACTGCTGGCCCAATGTGGCTGCCGGCAGTAATTATGGGTGAAGTGCGTGCCATTTCTGGGGGGAGGGAACCCCAGAAATGGTTAGCATGGCAGTAGTCAGGCATCACCACATACTGCCTGCTTAGGGATAGTGTATTTCAGTTTCACCATCATGTACTGCTTCTTTTTCTCCCACTTTCTGCTCTGTAACTGTGCTGCTTGCTCTAAATTTTCCCGATACTTCTTTTTTGTTTTTAAATTTCTGCCACTGATATTTATCCTTAATGCGAATGACATTTATATTTAATCATCTTTCACATCATTTATATGTAGATTTAATTCCTATGTAATGCTTTTTTGTTCATTTCCATTTGTTCTGAAAGAATCATGCAGCATTCAGTGTCAAAGTTAAGTATTTTCTTCTCTGTCATGTTGCCAACCTAACATCAGATACAGTTTGCTAAATCCAAAAACAGCGTGTACTATTTCTTTCAGCCATTTCTATGTGAGTGATTTGCTAAGCTCCCACTGATCCTTCTTTCATTAAATTAACCATCAATTTTAGCCTTCCCATGTCTTCTGCATCCAACATCTTCTAAATGAGCAATGCATGTGGAGATATAGAAACAGGATGGGTTGATAAACATTTTCCCTATATATAGAAAATGTTGGAAAATCCTTGGTGAATAGTGGGTCACGCTTGTTAATTGCATGATTGGATCCAAGGAACAAATGATGATTATGTTGAGTGTCCTTAAAAAGTATGTTGGTTCTAAAATTATCTTTGTTGCCATATCCTTCTTCATTGCTGGCCCAAGAGAATGGAACTGTCTCTTAGGTCACCTCAGGTTGACGACACATACAACTACCTTTAGAAAAGAATTGAAGGCTTTTTTAAATTTAATTTCTGGTAGCTTTTGGAGGCATTGTTTAATCTGTGCCCTCTATGGTGTCTGATTTTAGGGGACTAGATGGGTTTGACAGATCAATGTGATTTTCTGAAATCAACCTGTGATGTAGAGTGTGATACAGAAATGTATTTTTCATTTTCTATTGTTAATACAATGGGATAGAGAGGACATATCAAGGCATTTGTGGGAGAGTGAGGATTAATGTCATTGGCCAATTTGTTTTTATTTTATGTTTGCTTATTTTTATGTCATGCTTTAAGGATTAGATTCAGTAAATGTCACTCAAAAAACAGCACAAATAAAATCTGCATGGAGCACGATTCTATAAATGGCACTCTGAGTTGGACACTGTCTATAAAATATCTGCACTAAAGTTTGGGGCCTTACATTGAGCTAAAGTCAACGCTGGTGTCACAGAATGGTATTCAAGAAAAATTTGAAATGAAAGCAGGACTATTCCGGTATGTAGAACTTTGACATTACATCACCTCATTGAGAGGAAAGGAAGTTTGCTGTTCTCACAATGGATTTGGTTTGAGTCAAGATTGCAGTAGGATTTTTTTTTGCCTTCAATATTTGGGCTTGAATTTACATTAGAGCAGTACAATTTACAAGATATGAACAGAATATATTAAGACTCTTCTAATCCAGCGAGTTGGAATATTGCTCATTAACACAAAGAGGGAATCCGACTGTTTTTTTTTAAATTAGGGTATATGTGATTTGGTATGAATGAGAGTGATTGGATAATTTTATATTTGATTAAGAATATTGTTTGATACAACTGATATAATGGTAAGTTAATAAGGAATTAGTAAGCCCCTGTTTACAAACCCACGCTTGCGGCTGGCTGTGTGGTACTGCCGATACAGCCCAGTCACTTTAATGGGCTGTGTCGGCAATGCCACACAGCAGCTGCTAGTGCGGCTTTGTAATTAGGGACATAGGCGCCCGGTATAAGAGGCTTGGAGAGGCTAAGCCTCCCCCCCTGCTGCAGCAGAATGGATCAGCTGTGGAGTCCAGCCGCTCTGAGGGGATTAAATTGTTGATTTACCTCCATCCTCACAGCAGGAGCTGCAGTGAAAGTCTTCTAGCAGTTGTAGAAATTGGTTTATGGTTTGTTTACCTTACTGCTGGGAAAGCAGGGGGGATTGGCTGGAGGTGTCCTGGGTTGCCAGGGAGATATTTAAGGAGGATGACTTCCTGACCTGCACTGAGGACAGATAGCAGCAGAATGGATACTGGGCCAGCATGATCAGAAAAAGTCACCAGTCAACAAAGGTAGAAAAGATCATTTTATTTTCATTCTAGTGTTTGGAATATGTCCACTTTGAGAATCAGGTGCTCAAGATTAAAAGTTTATATTTATTTACTTAATAATGGCATTTTATCCCACATTAAACATGAATTAGGGTGTTTTGTGGCTCTACATGAGAATTGTGATGATATGATCCCTTGTTTCATATTGTTGATGGTCTGCATTTTCCGTATGGGTGGTGTATTGGTGTATTAGGTCTGCCCAGTGTAAAATTTATGGTACAGTAAGGTTCTGAGTGTGTTTTTGCACAAAGTTGTGCATAGTGTTTTGCAGTTGAGCAATTGTGGTTAGTATTTGCTTTGACATATGATACATAGCTAATATCTAAATTTAATAAAAGGTATTAATTGTGACTTTTATTTTTATTTATTTTTTCTGCGTGTTATCAGACAATTATGGATTTAAGCTCCACCCCTGGCCCCACCCCTAACCCTGCCCCCTTTAGCCTCCCCAAACAGTTGGGCCACTGACTGCCTATGATTAGGGAGCATAGTAGCTTTTAGTAAATGTTTATGGAAGTACATATGTGTAATAGATTACTATATTGGAATAGATTATACCCAGGAATAGGATTTGGTGCATTAATGTTTGGGCACGAGGAATTACACCAACTGAAACCTGGTGTAAATCCTGGCAAGTAATTTAGGCGCGGATCCACGGTATTCAGTAATACTGCACATATTTTCAGTAAATGCCCTTGACATGCCCATGCCCTTCCCATGGCCACACCCCTTTTGATTTGTGTGCAGATCATTAAAAAATAGCACACAGCAAGATGCACGCACAAATTCAAATCATTACTAATTAACACCAGTAATTGATCGCTAGCAGCCAATTATTGGTGCTGATTTGCTCATTGACTAATTTATATATGTATCTCAGAATAGCACACAATTTCACGCATGGAAATTTGTGCGACACTTAGGGGCCCTTTTACTAAGCCGCGTGGGTGCCTATGCATGCCCAACATGCGTCAATTCAGAGTTACCGCCCAGCTACCGCGTGGCCCGGGCATTAATTTTGATTTTTATATGCATCCGCTACATGCACCGAAAATAATTTTTATTTTCCGGCACATGGCGGAAACCGGGCAGTAATCGTCATTCTGCACGCATCGATCATTACCGCCTGGTTAATGCGTGAAACCTTACCACTAAGTCAATGGGTGGTGGTAAGGTCTCAGGTCCAAAATGGATGTGTGCCAATTTTTATTTTGCCACACGTCCATTTTCGACCACCCCAAAAAGGCCTTTTTTGTAGGTGCACTGAAAAATAGACCTACGCGCGTCCAATACATGTGTCTACACCAGCACAGGCCATTTTTCAGCGCACCTTAGTAAAAGGATCCCTTATAGAATTGCCCTTCACATGTTTTATGTTTAATCATTGTTATGAATGTTATGTTGTAATCCATCTTGTAATCCAAGGTGGAATACAAATAGTCAAGCAATAAACAATATTCACTTATAAGCATCATTCTTGCAGGCATTAAATCACCTATATACACCATGTTTCAAAACAAAAAACTATGCAAAGCTTGTTTTCTGCACAACTCTGTCAAAACTTGACCAGTTTCAATAAAATTTAGAATATATCATCCTGAATAAATTTTCAATAAGTATGCTCTCATGCCAGCCCCTAAATGACATTGCCACCAACCAGCGATTATCGCAACGATGTGTGCAGACGCCATTTTGCTTTAGTCAGGAGGATTTGATCCTTATTGAAAAAAATTTATCTGGAGAAAGGTTATGGTTCTCTTAGACTGGTGCAAGAGTTTCCAGAAATTAGGTGGAAGAGGGTAAGCACAGAATATGTTTTGAAGAAATTGTGAGAAATGTTCTCAACTGATTACTAGTCAGGAAGCAGCAAGGCCCGTCACACCGAAGGAAACATCATGACAGTTGAAGAATCAGGTAGTGAAGTGATGTTATTTAGGTGAGGTGGCCAGCGTGAGTGTAAGCTTGTTGCAAATTTATTCAGGATGATACATCCCAAATGTTATTGAAATTGGTCAAGTTTTCACAGAGTTAGACAGAAAATAAGCTTTGAATAGATTTTTTTTTTAACACGGTGTAGTTAGTTATACAGTGTGGGTGTGCAAATATATCAGTTACTCTTACTTTTTTTTGCATGTAATTTCAGCAGATATAAAAAAAGAAAAATGGTGTGGTATTTGTTTCTAGTGATAAAGCTAAAATAGATTTTCAAAGTGGGATGTTTTCAGAGATTCTAAAAATATTCCGTGAAGTGATGCATGTGCCATGGAACAGTAGAAGCAATGATTCACTGAGTTGAGACAGAGACTAATTGTTTCATGGAAAGCTGTTTGACTATTTAATTGTACTTTTTATTGTTTAAATTAATTATAAAGTGAATTTCTGTTCGTTTTGAAATAATATAAGCCCCAGAAGAGTTCATGATAATTTATCCACAAAGTGCCACCAGACATCCCTTGCTCCCCCCCCCCTCCAAAAAAAATAATTAAGCATGTAATGGCAGTTGTACGTGACCTTTTGAGAATTACCACTATACCCCTGGATTCTATATAGTGTGCCTAGAGATCCATGCCAAAATCCAAGTGGATGCTATCACAGTGCGCGTAACTTAGTTGGCTTAACAAGCAATAATAAGCACCAATTGGCAATAATTTCGAGCACAACTCACTGTATTTTGTAACGCACTGCGCATAACTTCTAACGCATGCAGACAAAAAGGGACGTGTTTATGGGCGGGGAAATGGGTGTTCCGTGGATGTTCTGAAATTTACACATATAGTTATAGAATTTAGCCCTCTGCACCTAAATCTACATGCCAGGATTTATACTATGTTTTCATTGGTGTAAATGGATGCATGTAGATTTAGGCACTACGATTGCTGCCTGAGTGTTTTCTATATATGGCACGGCTTATAGAACATATTTAGGTGGAAATGTTTTCCTCATGGATATTTTAGGTGCCATATATAGAATCTCCCCCTTAAGGTGTGTCATTCAGTTTGTGACAGTTTCCATCAAGCTGCTTCCAGCCGTGGGCTGACCTGACCACCCCTGGATATTCAATGCTGGAGCAAGCGTGGCTCCTGGCCTTGAATATCCAGGAATGAGTGCTGACACAGAAGATAAGCAGGCACCAGCTGATATTCAGACTGGTTTCCGGTTAACTGATTAATCTCCCAATCAGAAATAGTACCAGCTCATCACGGACTTACCTCAATCTCCACTACCCAAATTGCAAAGGACTAAAATACAAGACAATCCACACGTCCAACTTCTCTAACATAAGCACACATCTGTGGAACGCATTACAACAAGCTGTGAAAACAACCCATGATCACCTAAAGTTCAGGAAATCATTAAAGACTCACCTATTCGGAAAGGCATACCCGTCTGACCCAACTTAAATGCCTCAACCCTGCAATACTTCACTATCAAAGATCGTATTGGACATTATCAAACCCTCCTACCTTTAACTCCATATGACTGAATCTTATCTTCTCTATAACACCATAACTTCTTTTGTACTTCTCCCCTACCAAACTTGGCGAATGCCTTTACGGTACTACATAAGCCACATTGAGCCTGCAAATAGGTGGGAAAATGTGGGATACAAATTTAACAAATAAATAAATAAATAAAATAAATTAACTCAGTGCATAAAGGGGCCCTTTTACTAAGGCCCTGTACTGTACTAAGGCCCTAATGTGGGCCTACCATGCACTATAAGAGCACCATGGGACACTCTGAGGTAGTTTCCCACTCAGTGCATACTATTTCCACACTAGAAAATATTGTTTATTTTCCAGTGTGGGAGGCGTGGCCATGGGTGGAGAGTAGGTGTGCCTGCACTAATCAGGTAGCGCAGGTACATTACCTCATGCTACCCAATTAGCATGGGAGTAGCGCAGGAGCCCTAACCACCTCCTAAATAGGTGGCAATAAGGGCTCCCATGGTAATGACCACATGGCAATGTGCTGCAACGTCAAACTCCGTCTAACTGGAAGGATGCATTGCAGGTTTAACAGCACGAGGATGAAGAAGTTAAAGACCTCGGCTGGGCTGGCGGGGGTTGGGGTCCCCCGCCAGCTGAAGTAATATTTTAAAAAACCAGCAGCAGCGGACCTCGGGGGTAGGTGACCGCGAAAGGGTTGGCGGTAGGCGGGGGAGGGTTAACGGCGGTAGGGGGGGTCCAGGGCGAAATCTGCAGGGGCCCAGGCCCCTGTGGCCCCATGCAGATACGCCCCTGCTGCTAAACAGGAATAAAGACATTGAAATAGGTTGGAATTTGTTGCTACTTTGTTGTTGCCTTTACAAACATTAAGTAAATCCTTGGTTCAGAACAACATATTTGGAGTTGATTGAATTATTGAGTGGAGTTTGATAAAAATCTAAACTGCTTATTTGGCCTATTTTCTAGGTATAAGGGCTCCCACACTAAGCACATGCTAATTGGTTAGCATGCGGCGACGTAGCTGCACTAAATGATTATCACTGGGCATGCCTACTCTCCACCCTCCAAACACACCCCCAGTGCTAAAAAATAAAAGTATTTTTTAGTGTGTGGGAAGCACACGCTGATCCAACAGCTACTGCAGGATGCCTGAGTACACCACGTAATAGTGGATTTTAACCTGCGGTAAACACACGTTAGTGCTTACCACAGTTATGTTAAAGGACCCTATGTTCTCTTTTGCTCTTAGTTGCTTTTCTTCTAATCAGTATGCTACATAAGAACATAAGTATTGCCATAGTGGGAAAGACCAAAGGTCCATCAAGCCCAGCATCCTGTTTCCAACAGTGGCCAATCCAGATCACAAATACCTGGCAAGATCCCAAAAAAGTACAAAACATTTTATACTGCTTATCCCAGAAATAGTAGATTTTCTCCAAGTCCATTTAATAATGGTCTATTGACTTTTCCTTTAGGAAGCCATCCAAACCTTTTTAAAACTCCGCTAAGCTACCCGCCTTTACCACATTCTCTGGCAACGAATTCCAGAGTTTAATTACATGTTGAGTGAAGAAACATTTTCTCTGATTTGTTTTAAATTTACTACACTGTAGCTTCATCACATGCCTCCTAGTCCTAGTATTTTTGGAAAGCGTGAACAGACGCTTCACATCTACCCGTTCAACTCCACTCATTATTTTATAGACCTCTATCATATCTCCCCTCGGCCGCCTTTTCTCCAAGCTGAAGAGACCTAGCTGCTTTAGCCTTTCCTCATAGGGAAGTTGTCCCACCCCCTTTATCATTTTCGTCACCGTTCTCTGCACCTTTTCTAATTCCACTATATCTTTTTTGAGATACGGCGACCAGAACTGAACACAATATTCGAGGTGCAGTCGTACCATGGAGCGATACAAATGCATTATAACATCCTCATTTTTGTTTTCCATTCCTTTCCTAATAATACCTAACATTCTATTTGCTTTCTTAGCTATAGCAGCACACTGAGCAGAAGTATCATCAAAGACACCTAGATCCCTTTCTTGGTCCGTGACTCCTAACGTGGAACCTTGCATGACGTAGCTATTATTCGAGTTCCTCTTTCCCAAATGCATCACTTTGCACTTGTTCACATTAAACGTCATCTGCCATTTAGACGCCCAGTCTTGTAAGGTCCTCTTGTAATTTTTCACAATCCTCCCGTGATTTAACGACTTTGAATAACTTTGTGTCATCAGAAAATTTAATTACCTCACTAGTTACTCCCATCTCTATGTCATTTATAAATATGTTAAAATGCTTAGGAAGTCTCCTATCCCTCTCTCCTGGTACAGCACTCCATCATTCAAGGCATGATCTCATAACAGGATGCCTATGTGAGAAGTATTTTTCTTCCAGATTCTTTTGTTGCTGTATATCTTGAGATGCTCAAAAAGCACAGAGGCTGGGCAGTGTAGGAGATCCATGGACCAATGACGTAGCTTGGCAAGCAATGTCATTGTATGTTGAGATGGTCTCTATCAACAGTTTTCAGACACTTGTTTAAATCCTTCCTCTGTTTGGATGCCTGCTAATGTCTACTAACCACTTCTGTTTGCAATTCTGAGAGCTATTCTTTAATTCCAAGTGATTTGTTGAAAGGTTGCCATGAATAAATAATTATGTTTTTGGCACAAAATATGTAGCCAAGAAAAGAAATTATTTTCCATGTTTTTTTTTTCATTCGTATTCTCAACTCTTCTAATTCAAAGGGATGTAAAAAGATTGTAAAAAGTTCAATGAAGTGGGATCCTCAGACTGTCAATGTTATTTAGCTTGATTCATTATATTCAGTTGCCTTAGATGTAGATTGGAACTAGTGAAAACATTCTAAGGGCTAAAATCACTGCAGTTTAATTTGAATGAGATCAGCATGTTCAGCTCAGTCCTTTCAGAGTCTGCCAACCAAAAGAAGGTAACTGGATAGATCTGCTGAATATCAGCATTAACCACTAACGCCATCCATAGCTGGCGAATTTTGGGCAGATCAGGGGCACAGTGGGCACTTATCCTGTTAAGTGCCAATATTCAGCACTCAACCACCTACGTTTATCCACGCCTACCCTAGCTGAGATAATATTTATCACCTCTCTGACTTCATGTGCAACTTTCTTTAAATTAGTCTTCCTATTTTCTAACTCCTCTTACTCTCTTACTTATCTATGAGGCCCTTTTACTAAAGTGCACCCAAAAGTGGCTGCGCTGGTGTAGGCGCATATTTTGGACGCGCGTTGGTCCATTTCCTCAGCGCGCCTGGAAAAAAAAGGCATTTTTTTTTAATGTGCTGGAAAATGGACTTGTGGCAAAATGAAAACCAGCATGCATCCATTTTTGGCCTTACTGTCACCCATTGACTTAGTGGTAAGGTCTCATGCACTAACTGGGCAGTAAAGATACAGCGAGCATCAACTGCTGATTACTGCCGGGTAAGCGCCACGCGGTAGAAAATAGAAAATATTTTGTATCACATGTTTTGGGCCAGGGGCGTAGCCAGACCTCGGCGGGAGGGGAGGCCAGAGCCAGAGGTGGAGGGGCACTGTTTAGCTACTGACCCCCACCACCGACCCCCTCCCCCGCTGCCACAACCACAACTCCACCCCCCCGCCGCCACCGCCGCTGTCGCCCGCCCCCTGCCCCGCTGCCGCATCAGGTACCTTGTTTGCTGGTGGGGGTCCCTAATCCTTACATCCTGCACGGGGCTACATGCATGGTGCAGGACATAAGGTGTCAGAAACAGATGATCACACAATGAAGGCGCCAGAGTCGAACGCCGCTGAAGAAGACTCTTCGGCTGGTGGGGTTTGGGGTCCCCCACCAGCAAACAAGGTACCTGATGCAGCGGCAGGGCGGTGGGCGGACGGTGGCGGTAGCAGCAGGGGAGGTCAAATGTAGAGGGGGCCAGAGCGTAATCTGTGGGGGCTCATGCCCCCATGGCCCCACGTAGCTACGCCCCTTTTTTGGGCACATGCCAAAAATGGAATTACTGCCTGGGGCGAGCAGTAGCCGGGCAGTAGTGCCAATTTGACGTGTGTTGGACGTGTGTAGGTGCCTACATGCCTTTGAAAAAGGCCCCTATATGTTCCATCTTTGCTTATACCCTACGCTGTCTATGAAAATGTTTTATTACGTATTATGTTGACATTGCAAGAAGAAGCGCTAAAGGGTCCAGTGGTGCAGAAGAGTCCCAGCAGTGCAGCAAGGAGTAGAGGAGATAGATGGAGTTTTATGAGCTAGGAAACATGCGAGGATATTAGCTCGGATTTGATAACTTTTGGACATACAGTTTCTAGCTGTAGCACGTGGTCCCAAGGCTAACATAAACATCACCCCTTGTTCTGGACCTTCTGACCTGGCAAACCGCTGGAATGTCCATTTTGCATCAGCAAAGCTGCAGTTCCTGAAGCTCGGGCACCGTACATTCCAGGAGAACCCTGAGCGTAATGAGGTTAAAATGGACTAAATTACAATATAAGGCACTTTACACCATATTTGAAGCTAATAAATAATTCTATGTCTATAAAATGAACTGACGAAGATTTACGGCATAGTTGACTTCCTATGGAAAGTTTTACAAGAGGCACTATTGCCACCGCCTCTGACTGGTCCGCTAAAAATTTAAAAATTCAGAAACTATACTACTGCGAATTTATTTTCTCTATGAAGTGATTATAAGAACATTTGAGTTTTGTGTGAATTATTAGTGTGGCTTTAGGATTTTTGTTGTGTTTAAAATATGTGGGGGCATTTTTTACTAAAATGCAGTAATATTTTCCACGTCTTGCACATTAACAACCAAAATGAATGTGCAGTAAATGCAAAGCCCATGTGGTAAATGCAACAGGTGTGCTAAATATCTGCTCTGGGTTTACCACACAGAGCGGATGCTTACTGCATGGCACTACATTGTTTGCAGTGATAGATAGTACAGGAGTACCTGTAATGTGATGTGAGCCCACTGCAAATAAATACATAAATAGAAAGAACTGCCATGGTGGTGCAACCTCTCCCCTCCAATATCTTTTCCCCAGTCCAGTTTTTCCTGAAGTCAGATCCCCCATTCTCCTGACATTCCCCAACACCCCCAATCACTTCCAATTCCCCCTTCCCACTCTCCAACACTCCTAGTCACTTTCAATTCCTCCTCCCAAAGTCCAAATCCCACTCCCAAAGTCAAAAGCCCCACCCATAAGCACCGCCACCTCTTCATTACCCAACCATCCCTCACTCTGACACCCCCAGGACTTACACAGGGTTTCCACTGGTGGTTCCAGTGGTCTGAGGCAGAAACGCTGCTCCTCTACTCCCACCTGGGACTGCATCAGGATTCAAAATGGTGTCAATGACCCCTAGCAGTAGTCTCACTGTACTACTGCTAGGGGTATTCTTCCATATATGGAGAAAATCTGGAGGTGTTGGGGAATGTGGGAGTATCAGAAGTGTTGGGGTGGAGATTGGAAGTGCAGGGGGAGCACCATCAACTAATTTTGATGGTTGAGGGGAGATATGATCAGTGTGCTTTTTCTAGCAAAAAAGGTGCTGGTACTCAAATGAAAGCCACCCTTCAGGGGTTGGATGATCATTGAGGGATCCACCCCACAATAGCTAGCCCCCCCCCCCCCCCCCTTCCCTGCAACCAGTCACAGAATCTATGACAAGGCAGAATTGGTGTGTACGGCCTGAGCTCTTTCATTAAAACTTCGGAACCATCGGTCAGTTTTAGCAGATGATAGAAAAGGTGCCGGTACTCAGTACCCCCAAGTACCCCCTCAGAAAAAGCCCTGGATATGATAGAGGTCTATAAAATAATGAGTGGAGTGGAACGGGTAGATGTGAATCACTTGTTTACTTTTTCCAAAAATACTAGGACTAGAGAGCACACAATGAAGCTACTAAGTAGTAAATTTAAAACAAACCAGAAAAAATATTTCTTCACTCAACATGTAATTAAACTCTGGAATTCGATGCCAGAGAATGTTGTAAGAGCAGTTAGCTTAGCAGGGTTTTAAAAAAGTTTGAATAATTTGGATTGGTCCCTGTTAGAAACAGGATACTGGGCTTGATGGACCTTCGGTCTGTCCCGGTATGGCAATGCTTAGGTTCATACAATCAGCAGTTGTGACAGCTAGCGTATGGTACCGATGCACAAACTAGCTATCACAGCCGGTCACTCCTCTGAACCACACATGTAACACCCAGCTCCTGTCCCTACCTCCGTTAACCAGCTATCATGGAATTTTGTACCACATAGTAGATGTTAAGGAGTCACTAAGGTGCAGTTATGGATTTAGCACACCCTAACAATTAGCGACAGGCTGCATGGCACTTAACGCATGATAATTTGTTAGTTTATTATTATGTTTATTAAACCTTTTAGACTGCATATACCAAACAAATGGAAAGAACACCATTATAAGATAGGACAGCACAAACAATCAAACCAAGAAACAACATTCAGTCAAAGTAAGGCAGACAGCACCATAGACAGAGTCATCCCACCAATGGATTCATCTGCAACCACTGTTCCCTCTAAGTTATGCAGGTATCCTCCAACTGCATTGCTACCCATAGGCGGTGATACTTCAATATTGTGTTTTCAGTCTCGAGGGACAGGCAGGTTCCCTAGAGTCCTGCAGAACTTGCCTGTCACACACTATTTGAAAATATGATTGTGAAACAGTGCCCCCCCCCCCCCCCCCCACCTCCACTGGTGGGACTGTAGATGGAGGACTCCCTTTCAGCTTAGAGGGAACAGTGCTGCAACCTTGTGATGGAAAGGCTAATTGGAAAAAGTTAGGCTTCAGTATTGACTTAAATTTGTCCAGTGCCAATATGGCTGGGAAGATCGTTCCAAGAGTCTAGGGGATAGGAAATAAAATGACTATGCCTTGTGGATTCATAATTTGCTTGCTTGGGATGGGGAAGTACTAGTGGGATATGAATCCAAACAACGAAGAGTCAAGGGTGTGTGTAAGGAATTGTTTTGAGGCCAAATAAGAAAGGAGCCCTAAGTAACTTTAAAAATTGGACTCCCTTCCTTTAATAATATACATTTTAAATTGGTTTATGAAGGCTTTTTTGCATTCCAAGGGACACAAGTTTGGAATAGATTGCCCTGGGATGTAAATAGATTATCTACATATTACCATTTTAGGAAAGGTATGAAGACATTTGTGTTTGATTTTAAATGAAGTTTAACTGGGCAAAAATGTCATATTTGTGAATTCTGTTGAAAGTTTTATTATTTCAACTATGCTAGGCACTATGATTTGTATATTCCTTCTGGAGGAAGTGAGCAGTATATAAATAAAATCTTTATAGTATAGTAATAGGCCTTGTGGATAAGCATAAGAATTTTAAATTAGATGCGATACTGTACTGGGAGCCAATTCAGGCGGATAAGGAGAGGAGAAATGTGATCAGAACACTTAGCTTTACAACAGAACCTAACAGCACAGTTCTGGAGAGTTTGAAGGCATTTTAATTGAGAGATAGATAAGCCTAAATAAACAGAATTACAATAGGCAAGCTGAGATATAAGGAAAGCATGTACAGCAGTATGCAAAGAATGAAAATCTAGAAAGTTATAAATGGAACAAAGAAAATGAAAGGTCACAAACCCAGATTTTAAGAGCATTGAAATCTGTTTAATAAATGAAAATTTAGAATCAAACCAAATACCTAAATAGCAGACATTATCAACCAATGAAATAGGGAGACCAAAAAGCACGAGTGGAATGTGGCTGGGACAGGGGACCTGTGATTCAAGAAGCAAAATGAGGAGACAGGAATGTACAAAAGAATATCATCAGCATGGATGAACAATTGGACATTAAATGACTGGATAAGTGTGGCCAGAGGACTAATGAAAATATTAAAAAGAAGAGGAGTTAGTATAGAACCCTAGGAAACATACATTTCAAGGACTGTGAAGATGGTGTCCTCTGTTGAGTGTATATAGTAAAGGATCAGTTAGAAAGAAAAGAAGAAAAGCAGCTGAGAACAGACCCAGAAAGACCTATTCGAAATAGTTGATTGAGAAGAAGAGAGTGATCCACCAAATCGAAGACTGCCAAAACGCTGAAGGGCCTTTTACAAAGATGTACTGAAAAATGGCCTGCGATAGTGTAGACGCTTGTTTTGGGCACA
The DNA here is from genome assembly GCF_901765095.1 of Microcaecilia unicolor. Classification (NCBI taxonomy): domain Eukaryota; kingdom Metazoa; phylum Chordata; class Amphibia; order Gymnophiona; family Siphonopidae; genus Microcaecilia; species Microcaecilia unicolor. The sequence continues at coordinate 244,113,729 of NC_044032.1, read as the reverse complement.
CGCAGAATCATTTTTCAGCGCACCTGTAAAAAATGCCTTTTTTAAATTTTTGCCAAAAATGGACATGTGGAAAAATGAAAATTGCCACGCATCCATTTTGGGTCTGAGACCTTACTGCCAGCCATTGACCTACTACTACTACTCCTACTACTATTTAGCATTTCTATAGCACTACAAGGCGTACGCAGCACTGCACAAACATAGAAGAAAGACAGTCCCTGCTCAAAGAGCTTACAATCTAATAGACAAAAATAAAGTAAGCAAATCAAATCAATTAATGTGTACAGGAAGGAGGAGAGGAGGGTAGGTGGAGGCAAGTGGTTACAAGTGGTTACGAGTCAAAAGCAATTTTAAAGAGGTGGGCTTTCAGTCTAGATTTAAAGGTGTAAGCTAGCTGTAAGGTCTCACACAGTAACTGGGCGGTAATGGTCTATGCACGTAGAATGACGATTACAGCCCGATTACCGCCCATGTGCCAGAAAAGAAAAATATTTTCTGGTGCGCCTAGCGGACGCATGTCAAAAATGAAATTACCGCAAGGGTCACACGGTAGCCGGGCAGTAACTCAAAATTGGCACGCATAGGCGCCTACGCGGTTTAGTAAAAAGGACCCTGAGAGACACGATGAGAGCTATTTGACCTTTATACAAGATTTGGTGGAGATCACTCAGAAAGGAAACAATAACTGTTTCAGTGCTATGATGTTCATGGAAACTGGCCTGTCGAGGATGCAACACAAGAATCTGCTCAACATGAGAAAGCAATTGATTATAGACCACCTTCTCAGCCAGCTTTAATAGAAAAGGGACATTAGACACAGGACTGAAACTAGCAGGGTCAGAAAGGTCAAGTAAATGATTCTTCAAAACAGGAAATACCAAAGCCCTGCTTCCAGAGTTGGGGAACACTGCAAGAGGATAAACTATGAAGTCCCACAGAATGAGCTAAGACGAGAAGGCAATATTTAGAAACTTTAAACCAAGAAGACAGAATAAGGTCCGGGGGACAGGTTGTCAAATGCATGGACCTAATTAAAGAAGTGAAAGCAGTCAAAGTAGGGGAATTAAGGGGTCCTTTTACTAAGATGCGCTAGTTTAGACGCATGAATTGGACATGCGCAGGCCCATTTTTCAGCACACCTGCAAAAAAAGCCTTCTTTTAGGCTGAAAATGGACGTGGGGCAAAAGAAAAAATTGGTGCGTGTCCATTTTGGGCCTGAGACCTTACTGCCACCCATTGACCTAGCGGTAAAGTCTCGTGTGTTAACCAGGGGGAAATGGTCTACATGCATATAATGCTGATTACTGCCCAGTTAGCGTGGTTAGTGATGCACATCGGAAATTTTCCAGCGCGCTTAGTGGATGCGAGTAAAGAATGAAATTACCACGTGACCCGGGCGGTAGTTCAAAATTGACATGCATAGGATGTTCATAGATGCTTACATGGCTTAGTAAAAGGACCTCTAGAGGAGGTACAGGACAATGTGATACCACTGGCATTTCCACAACTCATAGCAGGGAACGCTGAGACAGACCCTACCTGAACAGATGTATCGATGGACACAAAAGTTTGCAAATGATTATCAATTTTGGACACAAAATAGTGAGCTAGATTTTCCATAGTAGGCATTCCAGTTGTAAGGTATGAAGAATCTCTTGTGGTAAGCTGACCAGTATTTGGAAAAGACATTTAGAGAGATTATTAGACATTACCATCCGATCAGAGAAAAACTTCTTTTTAGCTATTTTTAACTGATAGTTATAAATATGAAGCCAGGAACACTCTGCTCTGCATAGCCTGCATATAAAGGAATGCAGGTCAAGTGAATACCAAGGAGCTGAGGTACATTTAGAAAGAGTACCTTGATGCAACAGGGCAAAAGAATCCAAGCCCTTAACAATAGAATCATTCCAAGTCTGCACCTGTGTTTCAAAGGACACGGAAAGAGAATTCAGCAGGGAAGAAAGAAAATACTAGGGGGGCCCGAGGAAGATACGTGGTGAGAATTATAAGTACGATTAACTGGTTCCCTTACTTCAGAATGGAGGGATGACTGGATATTCAATCCATAAGAAATAAAGTAATGATCAGACCGAGGCAGTGGTCTGCATGCAAACTTAACAAGAGAGAAAGAAGACCTGGGACTGGAAATAATAAGATCTAAAGCGTAACCAGCAATATGTGTGGGAAAAGACACATGTTGTTGTAGATTCAGGGCTTGCAAAAACGATAAAAATAAAACCACAAATAAAATAAATGTGTGTTGGAATCAACATGGATATTGAAATCAGCCATTATTATTAAGTCAGAAAACTGAATGGAAGCTTCTGCTATGGTCTGAAGCAGTATGTCCCATAGTGACAGATCAGCCACAGAAGGCCGATAAATAAGTAACAAGTGAAGAAAAATTAGCAAAAAATATGTACTAACGGTAATTCAGGATAAGGAACTGGGGAGTTGATTTCTCACTCTGAAAAGAAAGTAGGGAGGACTATCGCTAAACCACCTCCCCTATGTGATTGACGTTCACAAGAAAATATTTTAAAATCTAGGGGAACACTTTGATATAGACAGGGCTCATCCTTAGACTTCAGCCAGATTTTTGGTTAAACCCAAAACTGGGCAGGAAGAGTCAACGATGAATTCACAAAGTAAAGCAGATTTGGAACGTAATGCATGGCAGTTTAGGAGACCCACTGAGAATGAAAGAGACGCAAGGAAGGAACTTGGCAACCTACAGGGCACTAAATAGCAAAGACACTGTCTGGTAAAATTAGCACTAGCATGGTATAGCACTGGGATATTAAAAGCATGAGGGTCCATACCTAACAGACACAAAGACAAGACAAATAAAGCTAAAGGAAAGATGAAAACAGAGTACCTGCACTTCCAGTGCGGAGGTAACAAGGGAGTCCGCCCCTGGAGTTTGCTGTGAGGAGCTCGCTGTTAATACACCTTAATAAAAGGACCCCTGACACAGGTTCATGCTAACATCTACTGTACATTAAAAACTGCAGTAGCTGCTTAGTACAGCCTAGTAAAAGACCCTTTAGTGTGTGCAAAATTAATACACATTAATCTATGAATTAACACATGCCCAATTGATTTGCATGCATTAAAAGTCTTTTGCAAATTTAAAAATATTTTAAGCTGAATATGTGAAACGAACTGCTAAAAGTACCCCGAAATTGAAACAAATTTCCCAAAACAATGTTTTTCCTAGCCACATCCTATATAATAAAATGCACCTCCAACGTTCTGAAGCTGACTGCGTGGACATAAGCCTTGAGGCATTTGTGCTTCTGTATCCATCTCCTGAAATGATGACATCTCCCACTTCCGGGTGCGTCAGCAGCGACTGTGCCCAATCACAACATAGCAGCGCGAGCCAACTCCATCGTGTACCTGTGCTGACGGGGGACCCCAACCTCCGAAGTCCTCTTCTCGGCTGCTGGGGCGTTGCGTGCTGATTGATCTGATCAAGTTTCTGTGTGTGCGTCTGACATCAGACGCACGCACAGAAACTTGATCAGACCATTCAGCAAGCAACGCCGGCGCAGACGAGAAGAGGACTTCGGCTGTCGGGGATTGGGGTCCCCCGTCAGCACAGGTACGCAACGGCGGCAGGGGAGGGTTTTTGGCGGAAAGGAGGGGTCAAGAGGGTCGCGGCAGGGGGGTCCAGGGGTCATTAACGCAGAGTGGGGGGGTGAAATTGGAGGGAGGGGGGAGTCTGTAACTCGGTGGGAGGGGCATGAGGGGGCCTTGAACTGGAAGGGAGGGAGGGAGTCTGGAACTTTGAAGGAAGAAAGGAAGGGAGGGAGGGAGGCGTGAGTCTCGGAGGGGACAGAGCGAGACAGCGAGGGAGAGTGGGGGATTACCCTGCTAGCGCCCGTTTCATTGTCTACTGAAACGGGCCTTTTTTACTAGTCCTTTATAACCACATTCTTCAATCTCTAATTACAGAAGAAACCCCAGTCTGCACTGCACTGACAAAGTCAAGAAAAAGCAACAGTTTGAACATTTCTAGGATGTGATTTAACTCAAATGAAATTGCACTTAGATGAACCTGGCATCTAATTTGCCACGACCTATGAAGTTTAGTAATTCAAGTTAAATAGAAACAAGAGGGGACTGCCCAGGCAGGAGAATCACCAAACAGGTCAAAAGCAAAATTAAGAGTATACAAATAATGGCAAAGTCCCTTGAGCCCCTTAAAATGTAACAAGTGAATAACCTAGAAATTTCAAACCGCCCCCCTACCATCAGTACAAAGTACTCACAGAGCTTGTAATTAGTTTTCAAAGGGAAATTACGCTCATACATTCTCTTTGAAAACTGTCCGTGACTACAGAGGAATTGTAGACTTCACAACTGCATTTTCTGCTTGCAGATTTTTGCTAGGAACACCATGTAACCATATATACAGTAGAAAATCCAGCCTATGTGTGTTGTTTCCCAAGCCCACCCTAAATACTAGGCATGGGCTGTCATTTGCAACATGGGAAATGTCAATGGCATGCCCCTTGTCATTGCATGCTGTTAACAAATTGAAAACAAGCAGAAAAGAAGCACATTTTGGGGTATAGATATCAATATAGGCAGAAGCACATTTTGGGGTGTAGATATCAATTCGGGCTATCATTAAGACAGGTTATTTGACAACTAACTCATGCTATTTTAGCACAGGTCCCATTTTCTGCAACAGAACCTAGTTACTAATAACCCAGGTTAACAGTAAGTTAGCATGTCTTAAGAGTAGCCCATGTTAATAACTTCCCCTTGTTGTGTTTTTTTTTTTGTTTTGCAAAGAAGGCACACTATTTCCCCATTCTCTAACAAGCCATCTAAAATTAAGCATGAATTGCACACCTAAATTATACTAATCAATTTAAAGGCCCACAATATGTTAATAGTGGGGGGCCATAGAACACAACCACGATGGAACGATACACCTGACGCTACTACAGTCTCTCAGGCTATGACAATCTTATTATCACAGGCAGCGTGCCAGAGCTCAGTGGTAACTTAATTCACATAGGAAATGAGCCCTGGTAAATCCTAGGACTGACCTCCTGTGTGAAACGAGATGCTACTGAGGTCTGGCATGTTGCCTGTGCTAATAAGATTGTCATGGCTTTGAGACGGTAGCAGCGTTGGGTGTATCGATACACAGAAATTATTCTAGCACACTTTCCGCACGCGCAGTGGTATTCTATAACAATTTGCTTAGGGGGGAATTCTATATATGACGCCTTAAAAATTGGCGCCGAAAAACCACATGGTTAGCGTGATTTGCTAAACTACCCCTAAAGTTATGCACATTTTATAGAATATGCTCACGCACTCAAGTATGTTAATAGTAAGTTTAAGATCCTTAAGAATGATGTTTTTCTTTGTTACTCTTCTTTACAGAAGTAATATTCTATTTAACTACTTTTCTGTACAAGCGTTGCTTGATATTTAAATTGAAATCAATCAATAAATAATAATTAAAAAAAGAATATGCTCACGCGCCATTCTTGTGACTAAAATTTAGGCACACTCATTTAGTCCACTTAAAACCAGGCCAAAATACCTGCGCCTAAGTTAGGCGCAGATCGGGTATATTTTATAATTTTTATTATATAGTTTTTTGAAGTGCCCACAACCCACCGCTCATGGCCATGCCCGCTTTTCGACTGTATGCATTAGAATTTATACACTCTGCATTATAGATTATGCCTAGAAAGTTGTGCGCATTAATTCTAATTAAAGCCAATTGGTGCCACTAATTGGTTGTTAAGTACCAATTATCGGCACTGATTTTGGCTTGATAATCAATTAAGTTGTGCGCGCAGTTTGACCATGCGGCCCAATTATCGCAAGCAACTTAAGGTGCCATTTATAGAATTTGGGGGTTAGTGCATAAATGAAAGGAGGGTATACAAATGGGTGGGGCCTATGCAGGTCCCATACTTGCAGAATACTGCTTCATTTAGGCATGAACATTTTTGCCTGCTATTGACATGGTGAAAGTGGGGGTGCCTAAGTGTTGGCACTATTCTAGAAAGGACCTGTGAGCTAGCTGCCACAGATGGGCACACCTCCTCCTGCCTCTGTAATGCCCAGACCCAGCAATTTAACGCAAAGGCCCCTGTTAGAAAGCAGTAGACAGCAGTACAGGCCTGTGCTGAAAATATTGTGTTAGCTCAGCCATTTCCAACCCAGTCCTCCAGGCATACCTAGACCCATTGGGTTTTCAGGATACCTACAATGAACATTCATGAGTTAGATTTGCATGCAACCGAGGCATTGCATGCAAATCTATCTCATGCATATTCATTGTGGATATCCTGAAAACCCGATGGGACTAAGGGGTTCTTTTACAAAGGTTTGCTGAAAAATGGCTTATGGTAGTGTAGGCGCGGATATTGGGTGCGCGCCGGTCCATTTTTTAGCACGCCTGTAAAAAAGGCCTTTTTTGCCCAAAATGGACGTATGGCAACATCAAAATTGCCACGCGTCCATTTTGTGTCTGAGACCTTACCGCCAGCCTTTGACCTAGTGGTAAAGAATCCGAGCAGTAATGACCTACACGTGTCAAATGCCACTTGGCGCATGTCCGTTACGTGCGCCAGAAAATAAAAAAATGTTTTTCAGACGCACTTAGGGGACTCATGCCAAAATTGAAATTACTGCAAGGGCCACATGGTAACCGGGCAGTAACTCTAATTTGGTGTGCGTTCAGCGCATGTAGGCACCTACGCGACTTAGTAAAAGGGTCCCTAAGTGTTCCCGGATTGGGAATGGCTGTGTTAGCTTTTTAATACAGCTTAGTAAAAGGGGCCCCTATGTGTTTAAACATGTAAACCATTTCAATTATAAGGTATATGCTATTAGGAATTTAAAAAAAAAAGATTTTGACCATTTCACGTGGAGGGGCATTTTTGAAAGGGGCGTCCAAGTTGCAATTTGGACGTCCTTGCAAAACGGCGAAATCTAGGGGCGGGGAAACCCATATTTCAAAAAAAGATGGACATCCGTCTTTCATTTCGAAAATCCTTAAATTTGGCCGTCCCTAGATTTGGATATCCCTAGACATGGACGTTTCTGACTTTTGGCGATTTTCGAAACCAAAGACGTCCATGTCAAAAATGGCCAAATGCAAGCCATTTGGTCATGGGAGGAGCCAGCATTTGTAGAGCACTGGTCCCCCTGACATGCCAGGACACCAACCGGGCACCCTAGGGGGCACTGCAGTGGACTTCATAAATTGTTCCCAGGTACTTAGCTCCCTTACCTTGTGTGATGACCTCCCCCCCCCAAAACCCCCCAAAACCCACTACCCACAACTATACACCACTACCATAGCCCTTACAGGTGAAGGGGGCACCTAGATGTGGGTACAGTGGGTTTCTGGTGGGTTTTGGAGGGCTCGCTGTTTCCTCCACAAATGTAACAGGTGGGGGGAGGGGAATGGGGCTGGGTCTGCTTGTCTGAAGTGCACTGCACCCACTAAAACTGCTTCAGGGACCTGCATGCGCTGTCATGGACCTGAGTATGACATCTGAGGCTGGCACGACATATTTTTAAAGATGTTTTTTGAGGGTGGGAGGGAGTTAGTGACCACTGAGGGAGTAACGGGAGGTCATCCTCGATTCCCTTCGGTGGTCATCTGGTCATTTCAGGCACCTTTTTGTGCCTTATTCGTAATAAAAACTTGTCCTGGTGAAAATGTCCAAGTGTTTGTCAGGGACGTCCTTGTTTTTCTCGATTATGAGTCAAGGACGTCCAAGTGTTAGGCATGCCCATGTCCCGCCTTCACTACACCTCTGACACGCTGTTACGTCGGTGGCTATGACCCCTCTCAGACTCACCTTATTTCCGGCGGTCAGCTTCTGAGCTGGCTTCTGTCTGTTCTTTCTGAGTTAGTTCTGTCTCTGTCTCTGTGTGCTGGCTGCATTGGATTGTCTGTCTGCTGTTTCCTGTTCCAGACTTCAGCCCAGTCCAGTCCGGATCTTCCAGTCTGCCAGACTTGCTCGGCTTGTTTGAGCCAGCACAGCACCTGTAGCTGCCTTTTGATTGCTGCAGCTGAATCTCATAATTAAAAAAAGAATATGCTCACGCGCCATTCTTGTGAATGCTGCTGGGCTTATTAGCTATTTGGAAACTCTCTGCTTTGCCTTTGCATCGCCTAAGGCCCTGGTATGTTGGGGTGCTGGTGCACTTCTGCCTAGTCCAGGTATAGTCTGTAATTCTTGCCTGATTCTAGTTTAGTCTTTGTGTAGCTTTGTGTTCTGTATTGCTTGTTTACTGTATTGTTTGTTTCCCAGTCTTGTTTCTTGTTTGTATGTCTTTGTCTAGTCCTTGGGTGCCTGTGTTTCTTGTTCAGTGGCTGCCTGGCAGCTTTTAGTCTTGTCCCTTATCTATCAGTGTTTGTTCCCTGTTTCAGTGGCTGATTGCAGCTTTCAGTTCAGTCCCTTGTCTGTCTGAGAGTCCTAGTCTAGTATTCTGCTTAGGCTCCTTGTGTGTTCTGGTCCCTGTGTGGATCCTGCTGGTATCCTGTTCCGGCCCTGTCTGGCAAGTTCTGCCAGCCACCTGCACACAGGGGCTCAACTCCTGGGGAAGGGTTGCTAAGTGCAGGTGATGTCTAGCCGTCCCTGTCAGAGTTCTGTCTTAGTCCTGTGTGGGGTGGTTTTGCCTGCCACTGCTGCTCCTCGGCAGTGGTCCAAGGGCTCACGATCCGAGTTCTTACTTTTGGAAAACGTGACACACGCCCCCTTGAACTTTGGCCATCCTTGCAACGGACTGCAGTTGAAGATGTCCAAAATCAGGTTTTGATTATACCGATTTGCATATCCCTGGGAGAAGGATGACCATCTTCCGATTTATGTTGAAAGATGGACGTCCTGTTTCGAAAATGAGCCCAATAGTCTCCATCCAAAGACAGTTTTTTTTTTCCAGTAGAGGTTTAATCAGGGTATGCTTTAATACGGGGCTTCCAAAATTTGTCCTGGAATCCCACGGCAACTCGGGTTTTCAAGATAGCCACAGTGAATATGCATGAGATCAGTGGGCAAGAATCGGAGACTGTTCTCATGCATATTCATTGTAGGTGTCCTGGAACTCTAATTAACTATGGGGTCCCTAGGACAGGTTTGGGAAGCCCTACTTTAATAGATCTGAAAAAGAAACATTTGACAGAAAAAGATTATATAGTGATGGAAAATGCCTTAATGAAAGAGGAAAGAAAATGAGTTCTCAACACCATCCCCAGGACACACAAAGCCTGTCAGGTTTTCAGGTACCTATGATGAATATGCACAAGAAAACTTTGCATGCACTACCTCCATTCTATGCAAATGTACCTCATGCATATTCATTATGGATAAAAGAGACAAAATAGCAAGCTATAATAATAAATACGACATCCTTTATTGTGAACAGTAAACATAACCCTTCAGGAACAACTACTGGTGCTACCCATTTTGATAGATTTTTCTTAACCGATGTACTGATTGCACTCATTTTTTGTTTAGAGAAAAAGGAAATAATATTTAACTTCTTGGTGAATTTAAAGAGCTCCACTCGAGCGTGGAAAACATTATTGTAACCTGCTAAGAACTGTGGACTAAGCGGAATATAAATATGCTTAAATAAATACATTATATCTATGTATCAGTATAGAACTTAACCCTTTATCCAAAAATTCTTGCTCAGTAGTTCTCAGTACTTAGTGGAAATTCTATACGTGGTTTTCAAAATTTGGCATTCAGTCTCATTTGGTCACCAGTTATTAACTTTCAGTCATAGCAAATTAAGGGACCTGAACGTGCACAGGTCCATTTTTCTGCGTGCCTGCAAAAAAGGCCTTTTTTGGCTGAAAATGGATGTGTGGCAAAATAAAAATTGGCACACGTCTTTTTTGGTCCTGAGACCTTACCGCCACTACCCATTGACTTCTGGGCTCATTTTCAAAAGAGAAGGACGCCCATCTTTCGACATAAATCAGAAGATGGATGTCTTTCTCACAGGGTCATCCAAATCGGCATAATCGAAAGCCGATTTTGGACGTCACCAACTGCTTTTCGTCGCAGGGACGGTCAAAGTTCAAGGGGTCGTATCGGAGGTGTAGCGAAGGCGGGACATGGGCATGCCTAACACTAGGATGTCCTCGACCCATAATCGAAAGAAACAAGGATGTCCCTGACGAACACTTGGATGACTTTACCTGGTCATGTTTTTCTTACGACCAAGGCACAAAAAGGTGCCTGAAATGACCAGATGACCACCAGAGAGAATCGGGGATGACCTCCCCTTACTCCCCCAGTGGTTACTAACCCCCCTCCCACCCTCAAAAAACATCTTTCAAAATATGTCGTGCCAGCCTCTATGCCAGCCTCAGATGTCATACTCAGGTCCATCACAGCAGTATGCAGGTCCCTGGAGCAGTTTTAGTGGGTGCAGTGCACTTCAGGCTGGTGAACCCAGGCCCCCCCCCCAACTGTTATGTTTGTGGAGGAAACAGCGAGCCCTCCAAAACCCACCAGAAACCCTCTGTACCCACATCTAGGTGTGCCCCTTCACCCGTATGGGCTATGGTAATGGTGTACATTTGTGGGTAGTGGGTTTTGGGGGCTCAGCACACAAGGTAAGGGAGCTATGTACCTGGGAGCAATTTATGAAGTCCACTGCAGTGCCCCCTAGGATGCCCGGTTGGTGTCCTGGCATGTCAGGGGGACCAGTGCACTACAAATGCTGGCACCTCCTACAACCAAATGGCTTGCATTTGGTCTTTTCTGAGATGGATGTCCTTGGTTTCCATTATCGCCGAAAATCAGAAACAACCAAGTCTAGGGACGGCCATCTCTAAGGACTACCAAATTTCAGGATTTGGGCGTCCTTGACCGTATTATCAAAACAAAAGATGGACGCCCATCTTGTTTTGAAAATACGGGTTTCCCCACCCCTGGATGGGGACGTTTTGTGAGGACGTCCTCATCAAAACTTGGACATCCCTTTCGATTATGACCCTCTTAGCAGTAAGGTCTCAAGCGTTAACCAGGCAGTAATTGTCAATTCACGTACACTGCCGATTACTTCCTGGTTAATGCCACGCGGCAGAAAATAAAAAATATTTTCTGTTGTGCGAATCGGACCCACGTAAAAAATGGAATTACCGCCCGGGGCACATGGTATGTTGGATGCGCATAGGCGCCTTCGTGCCTTAGTAAAAGGGCCACTAAGAACCTTGACTTAGTTATATCATTGTTATACCATTGTTATAGCATACTATATATTTAGTACATCATCTTTATAATCAAGATATTTTAGTTCAATTCCTTTACCACAGAAAATAATATGACATATGTGTGTTATATCGTGTTTTATATTTTCAAGTTTTCTTCACTCAATAAAAATGATTTAACCTAAAAAAAAATGCAAAAAATAAAGAATCCATCAAAGTGGGTATCACCAGAAGGGTTTGCTGCTTCGTTCCTTGGATGTTTTGTGAGCTGACCATACCTCTGTTTTTGTCTACATATTCATTGTGGGTATGTCCCAAGGACTGGGTTGAGAACCCCTGCTCTAAAATATGTCCAACAAACCTGTAAAGATAAGCCAGTATTTTACAAGTTTGCCCAAATTCTTTTGCTCTATTTGAGTCCTTTCATCTTGACATTCTTCAAAATTGTTGCAATCAAGAGACTTGAAAAATCCACATACTCTAAATTAGAACAGATAGAAGCTAATAGGTGATCTGCTACAATTTTTCCTCTTTTCTATATCAATGACAAAGAGCTGTCAAGAGTCATTTTCATCCCTTGTGAGACACAATGGTATGTTATAAAAATTATGCAATTATCTGTTATAAAAATTACGCAATTATCTGTTCAGACTTAAGCGGGCCGTTTGTGCCTTCCTAAGAATAGGTGTAAAATGTGTGCCTACTGTTCACTGGAGTAATTTTATGAAGAGACATGGGTGCCTACTTGACTTTATGAAATAGTCTTAACAGTTGCCAATGGGGCCCTTTTTACTAAAATGCTGTAAAGTTTTGCACATACCTCATGTAAAAAGGCAAAAGTTAATACATAGTAAGTGGGAAATCAGTGTGATAACTGTTAGGGGTATTTGCAGCTTTATTCCATACAGTTTATCGCACTGTAATTGTATTCACAGTTAGGGCTAGATTCTATATATGGCGCCAAAAAAAGAATTGGTGCTGAAGAAAGCACTATGCTGTAAGCCATGCTTTAAGTTAGGCGTGGTTTATAGAATAGCACTTATGCCCAGGAATCGCACCTAACATTAGGTGCAGCCATTTGCACCAACTGAAATGTGATGCAAATGTACATACCTACATGAGGTGTGTAGCTTCGTTATTCTGTAACAATGCGTGTTAATTTTTAGGAACACCTCCTTTCCACCCTTGACGGTCCTATTTCTATGCTCCCTTTTTCAGATCACACATAAAGTGTAGGCGCAGATCTTGCACCTAAATTTACGTATGTAAAGTTCAATTAAATTTAATTAGTAACAATAATTTCTTGTTAAAAAGCCAATTATTGGTGCTAATTAGCTTGTTATTTAATTAAATTGTGCATGCAAATTGGGCATATGCCCAAATATGCATGCCCAATTTGGGGTGATTTTTACAGAATTATAGGGTTAGTGTGGATGCATTTACTGATTCCTACTTCAATTCACATCGATTCTCCACCCTTTTCCAACCCTGAACAGGCTACGAAGGTTAGCATGTGAAGTAGTGTGTTGTCATTCCAGCATGATAACATTAAGTCACTCAGGGCTTTTTTTACTAAGTGGCAGCAAGCCCAACGTGGGCTTACCGCTCGCTTATACTTCCCACCCCTAGCGCGCTGTCATTTCTGATGCTACAAAAATTTATTTATTTTTCTAGCACCAGAGTGTACCAGGAGGTAATCGGGCAGTGCCACATGCTGCCCGGTTACCACCAGGTTAAAACAGAAGTCCTCACTGCCACCTCAGTGGGTGGTAGTAAGGGCTCCCCCCCTCCGAAATGGCCGGGTAGGAAGTGCTTTATTTGCTGCGCAGCCATTTCCTGTAGGAAAGTGAGACTTCCCTTTTACCAGCTGCGGTAAAAGGGGGCCTCGGCGTGCGTGTAAAACACTTGCCCCCTTTTGCCGCAGCTTGGTAAAAGGGGCCCACACTGATTGCTTAGTATAGCTTTGAAATCAGTATCCCCTTCATTGAATAATGTTGACACTTAAATTTAAGTGCTATTTATGCACTTAAATTTATAGAATGCTAGCACTTATATAGTTGAGGGTACACTTGCATGCGTACTAGGTGAGTGCTCAGTACTACTTTATAAATGATACGCACAATTCACTTAGGGCCAGATTCAATAAATGGCACCTAAAGATAGATGCCGAAAAGATCCGTTCATGCTCCTCCCTTAGCCACTCCCCTTTTGAGTTACACACTAGGAAATTTAAGCACAGATGTTATAGAATAGTGACTGGGCCAAATGCACACACAAATTCAAATTGATGCCAATTAATTCCAGTTATTGGTTGTTGAAACCTCTTTAACTCATTCATTTGCATGTGCATTTTCCCTGTGCGCCCAAATTTGCACGCCCAACTTTGGGTGGTCTATATAGAATCCAGGGGTTAGCACATAAGTGCAAGAGAGTCATTCACGGGGAAGGAGCATGGGCAGGATCTACATTTACATGCATGACTTACAGACTACTGTAAGTTACATGAAAACCTCCAAATTCTATATATGGCACCTTATGTTGTGCATGCTAATTTGGCCACACAGCCAAACTGCATGCACAACTTAATTAATTAACAAGCCAATTATCACCAATAATTGGAATTTAATGAGCAATTAGCGGCACTAATTGGCACTAATTGGCTTTAATCAGAATTTACATGCACAACTTTCTAGGCGTATTCTATAACGCGTTGTAAATTCTAATATGCATAGTCAAAAAGGTAGTGTAGCCATGAGCGTGGAATGGGCAGATTGTAGGTGTTTCAAAAAACTAATGGCACTATTATAGAATACAATCTGAATTTAAGCCTAGTTTTAGGTTGCCTAAATGTGTGTGCCTAAATTTTAGTTGCAAGAACGGTACATGAGCGTATTCTATAAACTACACATAATTTTAGGCATACTTTATAGAATCACACTAACCGTGTGGTTTTACAACACCCATTTTTAAGGCACCATATATAGAATATTCCCCTAAGGCACTACATTTAGAAGCACACATTTATGCCTGCTATTAGAATTTGTCTCCCTCTATATTGAAGGCTGCTCCACCCCATTAAGAGTTGGAAAATTCTTCTGTATCTGCACAAACTTAAAGCCCACTTGGTTTTGTACAGGAAACTCACTTGGTTGCTGTAGAGAGTGAGAAGTTGAAAAGGAAGTAGACTAGAGAGTATATTTAAGCTTCAGTATGTAAGGGAAAAAAGGAATAGCTGTTTGGTTCCATAAGACCCTTGATTATTCTATACTATCAGTGACCCAGGAAGGTTAGGTAGGTTTTATTGAAAATGGAATTAGACAAACAGGAGATTGTTTTGGCCAACATATATACCCCCAGTGTGGATTCTCTGGAATTTTTTGAGGAGCTAGTTACACCACTGGTGTTTGGGGTGAATTTAAACTCCCATTAGATCCCTGGATAGACTGGAAATCTGATTGTCAAAGGGGGCTTCCAAAAGGGAGAAGGTACTGTATGGTGTGATACAGGATTTTGAACCTATGGAAATTAATTAATCTGAGGGATCATGAGTTTACATTTTTCTTAATTCCTAATAACTCATAAGAGAATCAACATTGTTTTATATTTCAAAGCAATGGGATAGCTTTCTGATAACAGCTGAAATTGAACCCATTCTTGTTTCAGATCTTGCGAGAGTTACTCTGTCATTGCACTAGTATTACTTGAAAAAGGGCACCGCTATGGAGTTTCAATTTAGTTTTGTTAGAAGATTCAGGTTTTAAGGGACACATAGTTAAGGAAACCTAGGAATTGTGGGATATAATTGTGGAGGAGTGGCCTAGTGGTTAGGGTGGTGGACTTTGGCCTTGAGGAACTGAGTTCAATTCCTGGCACAGGCAGCTCCTTGTGACTCTGGAGCAAGTCACTTAACCCTCCATTGCCCCATGTAAGCCGCATTGAGCCTGCCATGAGTGGGAAAGCGCGGGGTACAAATGTAACAAAAATAAATATTAATGGAGGTGAAGACAAGCCTTTTTATGCTATTTTGGTATCTTCATAGCCTATATGGCTACAAATTCAAAAGAAGCCTCTAAGAAACTTGTAGACCTATGGGGGTAGATTCAGGGTTTAATGTAACTGCATATTCAAACTGGACAGGCAAAGGTGCTTCAACACCTTCTTCAAACCAAATTTCAATACGATGATATGTTTAGTAAACAGGTCTAAGGATCCTTAGTGGTTGTTAATGGTAAGCATTATGTGGGGAGTAATAGAGTAGAGAGGGGATCTTTGCTAATTGTCTAAAGATCAAACACAATGCAAAGAGAATTTCTGCTATTAGGGCAATGAATGGTATTTTGTTCCAACAGCTGAAGAACACTGATCATAGATTTGGGGAATTTTATAAGAGCTATATCAATTTTCCTCATTTTTGTAATTATCATGCAGCATACTTGATCCACATCGGCCTCTGATGGCTGGAATCTGATAGGGGAGATGCTCTTTGATGGATTCACATTGAATAGGGTTGAATAAGTCCCTTAGAGGTCAGATTCCTTCAGGGTATGACAGGTCTACAACAGACTAAAACATGCCCAATGATTGTGGCTATATATAAGGTTTTTTGTGGAGGGCAAATTCCATGATGGAACTTAAGTGGCAAGACTCTATATTCTCCACATCTGGTATACTTTGAATATTAAAGTGGAGAGGAAACCCATATGTGGGGAATTGTGGGTACACCAGAGAATTCAGTGTATAGAGGATGTATTTGAATCCAGATCTTTTTTTTTAAATCATTTGAGAGTCTGTGAGTTAAAAATGCGATACTGCTCTAGTGGTACTTTAAGTACTGCCAACTCAAGCATGCCATCACAGCCTGAAAGTTGAGCCCAGACCTGGAGAAGCTGAGCCCAGATTTATTACAGCTTTGCTGGGGCTTGTGAGAGAGTGCCCATTAAGCTTCAAAAATTTATTGCTCCATAATGAAGCCCGGCATTCCACTCAGGGTCGTCATGAAGTTTGACAGGACCTTGGACAATGAAAAGAAGATAAGCAATGGGAATGCTGTTGAATGAAATCTAATAGATCCGTCTCCTCTGCCCCACTTTTACAATCTGTTTACTTTTGTATGCACAGACGGGCAGATGATCAAAAGCCCCGTGCTGTTCCAAACAGCGTTCTAAAAATAGAACTGGAACAGTGTGGGGCTTTACCACACCTATGATCAGAGATAATTGTATGCAAATTTAAGCACGCAATTCTCTCTGATTATGAGGTAGAACTTGTTTGACAGGTCTGGGCTGTCAAAAGCCCAGACCTGTCAAACACAGGGGCTGGAGGTCCATGGGACCACCAGACCCCAAATACCCCTGCCCCAAGCCAAGCGAAATGGGGGCTGGAGGTCCGGTAGACCTCCAGTCCCCCAGACCCCTCTCCCTGACACAGGTTTGGGGGGGCTGGAGATCCGGTGGGTATCCAGCCCCCCTAACCCCCCAGCATTCCTGAGAAGTCCCTGGTGGCCCAGTGAGCCACGGTCAATCCCCTCACCCTCTACCTTAACTTGGAGGAGGGAGGTGACCTCCCTCATCTTCCATCGGTGCCGCCTGCAAAATGGCAGCGCCCAGCCCTGCCCAGTGTATCCTGGGATGTGCTGAGCGGGGCTTCACAGCATATAAGGGAGAAACTCCTTTATATGATGTGAAGCCCCGCCCAGAGCAAACCAGGATACACTGGGCAGGGGTGGGCGCCGCCATTGTTTTCTGCTGAATATTGGAAAGAAGTATGTTGCTGGCACAGTACCATTGTTTTTTCCCTTGTTATCATTGCAGTTATCACTCTTTGTTTTCAATATTTAAGATAATTTTCAAGACATTTCAGCTTTTTAGTGGAGTGTTTTTTGATCAGGGAGTAGTGATTGTGCACTAGCTTAGCGACCTAGAGCTGTTAAATACTGATGTCTTTTTTTTCTCCACTGTTTTGCAGGCTGGATTGCTTTATATGGCCAAACTGAGTGATGCTGCTGCATATCAGTTAAATTAGAAACATAATAGTCTCCTTTTATAAAGCTTTGCTACTAATTAGCGGTGCACTGAGGAGTTCTTTTACAAAGGCCTGCTAGAGTTTTTAGTATGCACTAAAAATAAGCATGTTCTAAACGTTAGAGATGCCCATATATTTCTAGTAAAAGGACCCCTGAATGCAAAGAAGCCCATGGGAATAGAATGGGCTTCTATGTATTAAGCGCACCATTAATCAGTAACGCAGCTTTGTAAAAGCAGCCCAATATTTCTTGTTTGTTTGGTTTTTTTCCCTAGTGCTATATGGGAGATTTTTTGGCATTTAAAGTCAATAAAAAGTTTTGA